>NC_140589.1:367182436-367840054 GCF_964204655.1 Triturus cristatus
ATCCAACACTTTCCCTACTGTGCACCTTCCTGGAGTTAGAATAGTAAATTATACCCCTACACCATCCAACACTTTCCCTACCGCTGCACCAACCTGGAGTTAGAAAAAAAAATTCTTCAAACTGCAACTCTTATGTTAAATATTTTGGGATTATATTAACAATAAAAATTAAATGGTTTGTCTAACATATTGATGGTTTAAATACAATGCTGTATAACAATACCTTGTTTTTTTGGAATTGCTTTCCTTGGTGAGGCTTCTGAAGTGGAATTGGCCTGTTGGCTGGAGTTGTCACTTATGTGATGGACTGAATCGTACAGCAAAGATACAAACAATTGTCTGGGAAAAAAAAAGAGAAAATAAAATAACTTAACATTGTTGACAAATTCAAATTTTGAATAACTTTTTAAAATTATGACATAGAATATAACTAATAGTACATAACACTTTCCTAACTACTGCACCTTCCTGGAGTTAGAATAGAAAAATGTACCCCTACACCATCCAACACTTTCCCTACTGCTGCACCTTCCTGGAGTTAGAATAGTAAATTGTACCCTTACACTATCCATCACTTACCCTACTTCTGCACTTTACTGGAGTAACAATAGCAAAAGGAATGACTATTACATTGTGGAAATTATAACACTGAAAATATAAAATACCTTTTTCTGTTGTTGTTTGTTTTCGTGGCTTTTTGGTAATGCTGGCTGCAGGATTAAGTTATTTTTTAAATTTATTTAATCCACAAAGTTGTAACCGATTTACTGTGGAAATGAATTTTTTTTTTATAAATTAATGTTACTTAGCCAACGTTGGTTAAAACAAAAAAACCAATTTATTGTAAATATGATATTTGACAAATGAGTATGAGTAACAATTGGTAAAGCAAAACATAATACACTTTGAATTCATTATTAAATAAGAGTAATAATGGATACACCTACACCATCACTCAATTACTCTACTGCTGAATATTCTGGGACTTACAATAGTAATAGTTACCCCAGTAACATGAAACGCTTTTTCAACTGTAGTACCTAACTGAAGTCATATTAGTAATTGTTACCCCTGCACCATGGCATAATTTCGTTTATGATGTAGTGTGAATGAGTAAAAAATTAATATAATCCCCTTTACCATACAACACTTTTGCTAATGCTAAAAATATATTTTTAAAGTAAAATAATTACAATTAAATAACATTTACCTTCACAATAGTAAAGGTGAGTTGATTACGTTGAGGTGATGCAAAATTAGGTACACGAATTCTTGATTTTGAAAAAATAGCAAGTTTCTGTTTTTAGAAAAAAAAGTAGTTGTTTTAAGTTGGTATATATTTTTAGTGATAACAAATTAGAAACAGTACATTTTAAAAGTTAATATAAAAATTTTAAAAACATATTTTGTATGGAAAGCAAACATATTTTACGCTAAAGCAAGGTGTTAAAATATTTTAGTGACTTACTAGTAGTTGCAAACTAATAATGCTTTTCCAAACGAATTCAGTGCTCTCTCTGAGGAGGTCGCAGTCGAGGTGACAGAGGGTCAGGTTTTGACGTCTGGTCTCTCTGGTAGTTGATAATCAACTGATTGCAAAATGGTGTCTTCCTGGTATTTATAATTTTTTTTCAGTGTCACTATTAATTTTTTTTAAAACTGCGTTCGTTGTGTTTTTTATTATACTTTATTTTACTGTGGAAAATGATAATTTAAAAAAGCATTTAAAAATGTATTGTTTTCATTCATTTGCTCCGTTTTGTCATCCATTTTGGAACATGTCTTTTGCTATTGTTTTCATAGAAAGTGTTGTAGGACAAGTTTTACAAGTGAGATGGATAAAATGGCGCCTATGTGTATGTGTCTTCTGTTTTACTCTGTTTACTTACTTTCCGATGTAATCATGATAAAAATGTGTATGTACTGTTGTTAAATCTTTCGTTCTTTGTGTAAAACTTTGAAATGTGTGAATACGGAATTTTAGGGGGGATTTTGAGTATTAATTTTAATACTCGAGTATTAATTTTAATACTCGAGTATTAATTTGGTAATGCATTTCAGTAGATTTACGTACAGTTTTTCTCCACATTTTAATACACTTCCCCACCCTAAAACCCCTAATTTCCCTGCATCCCGTGCCAGATTTAATTGTACTTTTTATTTAAAAAAAAAAAAAATTCGCGTTGTAATGGTATGCGTTGTAATAGATTTCGTTGTAACAGCACTTTTAAGTATTTTAATAGGTTTTGCGTTGTAAAAGTATTCGTTGTAAAGTAATGCGTTGTAGTAGTATTTGCGTTGTAAAAAATGCGTTGTAATGGTATGCGTTGTAATAGCATGCGTTGTAACGTCATACATCCGATTAAATTCACTTCTCATTTTCTTTGTATTTGTGCTGAGCATATACAAAAACATATATTTACAAAACCTCTGTACATATAACAAAACTACGCTACTGTCCTAAACATTAATTTTCAATTGTGGGTCCACCCTTCAATAGTGTGGACAACCCCAGAGGGCATATACATTGCATGAGAAGTATCAATGTCCCCATAAATTCTAAGGCAATGCAAGGTTGTTGAATCCCAACACAATCAAATTCTTTTGGGTCCCTCTGTAAAACCAAAATGTCGACGCGGTCGCGTTTCAGCCAATGAATTCCTTTTGGCCTCTTCAGGACAAGGAAAACCGCAGCAATCTTAGGCTGGCCCCTCTACTCAGCATACCAAGCGTAAGTACTGTACAGTAGCCAGGAGTGGGACGCAGGAGATCCACGCCCTATTCCATCTCTTTATTAAAAAGTCAGCTGGGCCCCCTGTTCGTGTTCTAAAGTCAAGATTTCTTCCGTCGTGATTACACGCTTGCTTCTCTAGCCTCTCCTTGATAGCTCTTCCGCATCTATCGGTGCTAACTCTCGCTACGCGAGTTTGTTCAGGAGAGCACTATCTGCAGCGTATGCTGCAGATAGTGCTCTCCTGAACAAACTCGCGTAGCCTTAGCATTGCATTGCCTTAGAATTTATGGGGACATTGATACTTCTCATGCAATGTATATGCCCTCTGGGGTTGTCCACACTATTGAAGGGGGGACCCACAATAGAAAATTAATTTTTAGGACATTAGCGTACTTGTGTTATATGTGCAGAGGTTATGTTTTGTAAATATATGTTTTTGTATATGCTCAGCACAAATACAAAGTAAATGAGAAGTGAATGTAATCACATGTGAAAGGATCATGAAATGTGTCCTTGTTCACAAATATTCTATATCTTTTCCTCCATACCACGTTTCTTCATATATTGTGTTCACTTTACCCAGGTAATGGATGGTGTAATAGTTGGGTATACCCCTAGCTATCAGATTCATTTAGCCAGTTGTCATGACGAAACTACAACTCCCAAAATGCACTCTGCCCTGTACAGTCCATATGCCACAGTGTGTCTTTTTATGCTTGGTGACTGCTGCATGGACACAGAATCAGTGAATGGAAGCATCGGACACACAATGGTACAGCACTGTTTCACTCACACCATACTCCCAGACACATTTAGCATATGTTGCACTTACCATGTCCCTGCTGCTCATGCTCCTCCAGCTGAGCATGGAGGGTCGGCCAAGCTGCTGGCAGGACCCTCCTGTACAGTGGGGATAGGCGAGGACGATGCACATGGTGCTGGGAGGACTGGCCCACCATCTCCTCAGCCTTGTGCCAGGACCACCGTTTCAGGTCCTCCCAGCGCTTGCGGCATGCCCTCGCACTCCTGGTGTGGACTCCCACTGCACTGCAGCGCTCCCCGATGTTGGCCCACAGCCTGGCCCGGGCTGCATTGCTCAGCTGGTGTTCAGGGTCCCCATATAGCTGAGGAAATTTGCCCAGCACCCCCTCAGCCAAGATGTCTAACTCACTTTCAGTGAAAGGGGGTGCCTTCTCTTCATAACCCTCAGCCTTTATGGGGATAATAAGTATGATGAGAGCAGCAGGCTGTCAGAGGATCTGATCTGTGAGTGAGGATGACTCAGAATGAACACAAAATGGCTGCCAACTATTTCCTGTGATGTATTTCCTGCCTCCAACTTCCTGTAAAACATTTCCTGAATGAAATAATGTGTTCCGGGTCATTTTCGGAGTTTACGGCCCGCGAGCGCAGTTTCCGGTTCCGGAGCGGAGGGTCTGCACACGCGCCGTACGCTCCGTAATCGGGACTTCCGCTTTTGTGCCGTAAACTCCGAAATTGACCCGAAACAGATTTTTTCATACAGGATATGTTTGACAGGGAGTGAGAGGCAGGAAATACATCACAGGAAATAGTTGGCAGCCATTTTGTATTCATCCAGATCCATCCACAATCATGAATGTAATCTACTGCCATCCTGCTGTTCTGTTGTGGATAAAAAAGAAAAGATAGTGCATGTGTGAATTATTAAAATGTAACAAGAGGGGGAAGAGACCATTTAAAGACATTTCTGCACTAATGGGCGGGGGGGCTGACACAACATGAAACCCCTGTTTTACTTTCTCATGCTTTGCATCATGGTACATATTGGGTGCTCAGTAGCAGAGTTGTGTGATGTGTTACGTAACATTGGGGTGGAGAAGTGTGGATATATCACAGACACATGGGGGCAGATTTATGTTCCCTGGCACATCCCTGCAGATCAGCAGGGATGCGCCATGGGAGATGCGTCACGCAACTTTGCCCTTGCACCACCGCAGAAGCGCCGCATTCACAATGCCGTGCATCATGGTGCAAGGACAAGCAGATGGTAGCAGTTGAAACCGCTTTGAAAGGTTTAACAAAAGAAATTAGAAGTTGTTTTTCATCGATAGGTCTAAGGTTTTGCATTAAAGAATCATATGATTTCATGCAGTCTACTACACACAATTTCTTACAATCTGGGAAAGAGGGGTAAAAGATGTTTTGGGTCATAGTTTTAGTTCATTTCCAAATATCAAAATGTACTCCCTCTGGAGATTAAAGTCTACTAGATATATCTAAGGCCTTAACGTCAGAAACCCTTTTAAAAGATATTAAACAGAGTAAGGTCACTAGTTTAGTAGTTAACTGTTTTCTTGAAAGGTAAGGGTTATCTGGCCATGAAGAGAAAAGTTCAAAAATGAGGTTAACATTCCATAAGGAATCACATCTTGACTTAGGAGGACGTTTTAGTCTAATTCCTTTCATTACTCTACGTATCAGTGGATCTGAACCAATAGAAGAATCATTGATTAAGGAGTGTCCTGCAGAAATTCCTGATCTATAACAGTTGATAGTTCTGTAGCATAGACCTGAATTAAACAAACTGGCAAGGAAATTAGCTAAATCCACTATAGGAGCTTCCACGGGATCCAAATCCCGTTCCAGGCACCAACTACACAATTTTTTTCCAAATTCTGATGTATCTTTTCCTTGTGCAAGGTGACCATGATTCGTCCAAAAGGTCTTTAGCCTGTCCTGAAAGGCCTGAGTATCTTTTAGATTTCCTGAAATCTTCCAGACAAGAAGGTTCATATTGCCTTCTAGGAGGAGGGGATGATCTTCTCTGTTTAAACCTTGAAGAAGGCCACTCTTCCCTGGGATAAGAAGTGGAATATCTATTGCTAGTTCCATTGTTCCTGGAAACCAAACTTGTGTGTTCCAGAAGGGGGTAATTAGGATTATTGTGCACTGATCTGATCTGACTTTCAGTAAAACTCTCTGAATTAGGGAAAAGGGGGGAAAGGCATAGCAGTTCAGATTCTTCCAAGATTGGGCTAGGGCATCTACTGCTTGCACGTTAGGATCTGGTCTCCAACTGTAATATGTTTCGACCTGAAAGGTAAGTCTGCTGGCAATAAGATCTACCTGAAAAGGACCCCATAGGTTCTGGATCTTCCTGAAGATAAAAGGGTTCAATTTCCAATCGCTCGAGTCCTTCAGGAACCTTGAGTTCCAATCGGCCCTTGTATTCTGATGGCCAGGGATAAAATCTGCTTTTAAGATAATTTTCTGGTTCCAGCAAAAATACCAAATCCTTTTGGCTAGGTCCGCAAGGATTTTTGATCTTGCACCCCCCAAGCGATTGATATCAGAAACAGCTGTGAAATTGTCCATTTTTATCAGTACAACACTGTTCTTCAGGGTGGATTTGAAGCTCATAAGGGCGTTTAGACAAGCTAACATTTCTAAACAATTTATGTGGAGAAAGAGTTCTTCTCGGGACCATCTGCCACCTGTCTCTAAGGTACCCATCCTGGCACCCCATCCTATATTGCTCACGTCTGATTCCACCGTGTGTTCGGGGGTATTTCCGAAGATTGCCTTCCCATTCCAGCTGTCTAGGTTGTTCCACCACCAGAGAAGATCTTCTCGAGCTTCTATCGAAAGAGGGAGGGTATCTGCATACCATAGTCCCTTCTTTAAACCCAAGGATTTTAATCTTTGTAGGGCTCTGCAATGTAATGGGCCTGGAGAAACTGCTTGAATAGAAGAGGAGAGTAGGCCAACTATTCTGGCTAGTTCTCGTAAACTGACTAAGTTCTTTGACATCACGTAAGAAACTTCTTTTTTTATTTTGGTACGTTTCTTTGGTGGAAGTTGTAGTTGGCTTATAGTTGTGTCTACTTGGAATCCTAAGAAGTCTAAATTTTGAGAGGGTGTCAGAATAGATTTTTCTATATTGATAATGAACCCCAAATTTTCTAAGAGGGCTCTTGTCCAATTCATGTGCTTCAGTAAGATTTCCTTGTTTTGAGACATTAGGAGGATGTTGTCTAGATAAATTATTAATCAGACTCCTTTCCTTCTTAATGCTGCTACAACTGGTCGGAGTTTACGGCCCGCGAGCGCAGTTTCCGGTTCCGGAGCGGAGGGTCTGCACACGCGCCGTACGCTCCGTAATCGGGACTTCCGCTTTTGTGCCGTAAACTCCGAAATTGACCCGAAACAGATTTTTTCATACAGGATATGTTTGACAGGGAGTGAGAGGCAGGAAATACATCACAGGAAATAGTTGGCAGCCATTTTGTATTCATCCAGATCCATCCACAATCATGAATGTAATCTACTGCCATCCTGCTGTTCTGTTGTGGATAAAAAAGAAAAGATAGTGCATGTGTGAATTATTAAAATGTAACAAGAGGGGGAAGAGACCATTTAAAGACATTTCTGCACTAATGGGCGGGGGGGCTGACACAACATGAAACCCCTGTTTTACTTTCTCATGCTTTGCATCATGGTACATATTGGGTGCTCAGTAGCAGAGTTGTGTGATGTGTTACGTAACATTGGGGTGGAGAAGTGTGGATATATCACAGACACATGGGGGCAGATTTATGTTCCCTGGCACATCCCTGCAGATCAGCAGGGATGCGCCATGGGAGATGCGTCACGCAACTTTGCCCTTGCACCACCGCAGAAGCGCCGCATTCACAATGCCGTGCATCATGGTGCAAGGACAAGCAGATGGTAGCAGTTGAAACCGCTTTGAAAGGTTTAACAAAAGAAATTAGAAGTTGTTTTTCATCGATAGGTCTAAGGTTTTGCATTAAAGAATCATATGATTTCATGCAGTCTACTACACACAATTTCTTACAATCTGGGAAAGAGGGGTAAAAGATGTTTTGGGTCATAGTTTTAGTTCATTTCCAAATATCAAAATGTACTCCCTCTGGAGATTAAAGTCTACTAGATATATCTAAGGCCTTAACGTCAGAAACCCTTTTAAAAGATATTAAACAGAGTAAGGTCACTAGTTTAGTAGTTAACTGTTTTCTTGAAAGGTAAGGGTTATCTGGCCATGAAGAGAAAAGTTCAAAAATGAGGTTAACATTCCATAAGGAATCACATCTTGACTTAGGAGGACGTTTTAGTCTAATTCCTTTCATTACTCTACGTATCAGTGGATCTGAACCAATAGAAGAATCATTGATTAAGGAGTGTCCTGCAGAAATTCCTGATCTATAACAGTTGATAGTTCTGTAGCATAGACCTGAATTAAACAAACTGGCAAGGAAATTAGCTAAATCCACTATAGGAGCTTCCACGGGATCCAAATCCCGTTCCAGGCACCAACTACACAATTTTTTTCCAAATTCTGATGTATCTTTTCCTTGTGCAAGGTGACCATGATTCGTCCAAAAGGTCTTTAGCCTGTCCTGAAAGGCCTGAGTATCTTTTAGATTTCCTGAAATCTTCCAGACAAGAAGGTTCATATTGCCTTCTAGGAGGAGGGGATGATCTTCTCTGTTTAAACCTTGAAGAAGGCCACTCTTCCCTGGGATAAGAAGTGGAATATCTATTGCTAGTTCCATTGTTCCTGGAAACCAAACTTGTGTGTTCCAGAAGGGGGTAATTAGGATTATTGTGCACTGATCTGATCTGACTTTCAGTAAAACTCTCTGAATTAGGGAAAAGGGGGGAAAGGCATAGCAGTTCAGATTCTTCCAAGATTGGGCTAGGGCATCTACTGCTTGCACGTTAGGATCTGGTCTCCAACTGTAATATGTTTCGACCTGAAAGGTAAGTCTGCTGGCAATAAGATCTACCTGAAAAGGACCCCATAGGTTCTGGATCTTCCTGAAGATAAAAGGGTTCAATTTCCAATCGCTCGAGTCCTTCAGGAACCTTGAGTTCCAATCGGCCCTTGTATTCTGATGGCCAGGGATAAAATCTGCTTTTAAGATAATTTTCTGGTTCCAGCAAAAATACCAAATCCTTTTGGCTAGGTCCGCAAGGATTTTTGATCTTGCACCCCCCAAGCGATTGATATCAGAAACAGCTGTGAAATTGTCCATTTTTATCAGTACAACACTGTTCTTCAGGGTGGATTTGAAGCTCATAAGGGCGTTTAGACAAGCTAACATTTCTAAACAATTTATGTGGAGAAAGAGTTCTTCTCGGGACCATCTGCCACCTGTCTCTAAGGTACCCATCCTGGCACCCCATCCTATATTGCTCACGTCTGATTCCACCGTGTGTTCGGGGGTATTTCCGAAGATTGCCTTCCCATTCCAGCTGTCTAGGTTGTTCCACCACCAGAGAAGATCTTCTCGAGCTTCTATCGAAAGAGGGAGGGTATCTGCATACCATAGTCCCTTCTTTAAACCCAAGGATTTTAATCTTTGTAGGGCTCTGCAATGTAATGGGCCTGGAGAAACTGCTTGAATAGAAGAGGAGAGTAGGCCAACTATTCTGGCTAGTTCTCGTAAACTGACTAAGTTCTTTGACATCACGTAAGAAACTTCTTTTTTTATTTTGGTACGTTTCTTTGGTGGAAGTTGTAGTTGGCTTATAGTTGTGTCTACTTGGAATCCTAAGAAGTCTAAATTTTGAGAGGGTGTCAGAATAGATTTTTCTATATTGATAATGAACCCCAAATTTTCTAAGAGGGCTCTTGTCCAATTCATGTGCTTCAGTAAGATTTCCTTGTTTTGAGACATTAGGAGGATGTTGTCTAGATAAATTATTAATCAGACTCCTTTCCTTCTTAATGCTGCTACAACTGGTCTTAACATCTTGGTGAAACACCAAGGTGCTGAGGACAGTCCAAAGGGAAGGCTTTGAAATTGGTATGTTATACCTTTCCAGGAGAATCTTAGAAGTTTCTGGGAGTCTTTGTGCATTGGAATTGTGAAATAGGCGTCTTTTAGATCCAGTTTCACAAGCCAGTCCTTGTCTTGAAGGATATCTCTTAGGAGGTGAATACCCTCCATTTTGAAATGTCGGTAAACCAGAAAGGACTTTAGATCTTTTAGGTTTATAACCGGACGCCATCCTATGTCTTTCTTTTTTACTAAAAAAATCGTACTTAGGAAGCCCTGATTTGAGCCGGATACTTTGCAGATAGCATTCTTTAATAACATCTAATTCACTTCTGCATCTACAAGGATGGATTGTTCCTTGTCCAAAACTAATTTCCTGGGTTGGTGTGTTTGGAAGGGAGGAGAGATGAAGTCTAGTTTGAATCCTTGTGCGGTTTCTAGGGGTGGGCGGAATTTGTAAAAAATTATCGCAAACACGCGGAAATTTCGCGAAGATGCGGAAGTTTTTTTCCCGCATGTTCGCGAGATTTTCTGCATGGTTGCAGCTCGCCAAGTTACCCATGTGGTTGCTCGCGGGCGCGGCCGTCTTGTTTTCAGTTGTCTTGCGGTGCATGATCGCGAGAAGAAAGACGTGATCGCGCGAAGCATGATGTCTCTGCGGGTGCGAACTGTCGCGAGACAGCGCAAATGGCTAAAAACAATACAACATCTCATGGAGAACGTGACCGGATCAAGAAACGCAGGGATTCAGGTAAGGCGATCGCACGCGCGCGAGAATGTATTATTTTACAGCGCGAGCAAGAACCAAATTATCGCTAAGCTGCGGAATGCGGTAATTTTGACAGTTTTGCGCTTTCCGCGGAATGCGAAAATGTCAAATTATCGCAATTTCCGCGAACGGAACGAAATTTTCGCCCAGGCCTAGCGGTTTCTAAGACCCAACGGTCGTTCGTTAGGGCAAGCCAGTTTTGGTAAAAAAATCGTAGTCTTCCCCCTACCTTTACATGGGAAAAAGTATGTGGATTTAGAGATCTTACCTTGTTCTCCAAAGTTTTGAGATCGGTTTCTGCCACCACCACGGTTACGGAAACTTCTGCCTCTTTGTGGGAAGAAGGAGGGGTTGTGACCTCTGAAGGTTCTTCCATATCCTGTTGGTTTGGGAAATATGGGGACTTGAATTGTCCGCGGCTGGCAGCCAGTCCCCTCCTGCCAGCCCGTCCAAAAATTCTATTGCCTCCGAACATCCTTCTCATATTAAATTGAGCCTTACTGAAGGTCGAAAAGGTGGCGACATATTTGCCTAGAAGCTTAACGAAGTTTTCGCCAAATAGTAAACCTTTGGTGTTACCCTGGACTTCTTTGGAAGCGAGGTCCCCCAATTTAGGGTTGATTCTCATGAGAATTCCTCTTCTACGCTCTGAAGTTAGACCTGCATTAGCATTTCCAAGTAAACAAAGAGCGCGTTGGCTCCAACCCCTTAAGAGATCTACGTCTACTGGGGTGTCATTTAAGGATGCTTCTTCTGCCAAATCTAGAATTTTTTGCTAGGGGACCAAGAATATCAAGTTCCCTATCTTGGCACTGTTTGAGGCACCGTTCGAGGCCTTTTCTAGGGTCTCTGCATGTTTTAAATAGAAAGGTTAAACGTTCAGGGTCTAGGTTAGGAGTAAGTGCGCACTTATCTTCTATAAAGGGTCTGGGGCACTCGGCTCTCATGAGATTTCTGGTTTCACTTTCAAGGGGTTTACAAATCGAGTATTTAATGAAGTTGGAAACATGGTCCAAAGGCCACCATTCAGAACCTCTTGGGTGGGTAATTAGAGTAGGGTTAAACATCTCTACCCCTGAGGGGTCTTTGATTGAGCTATTTTTTGAAGCCTCTATTAAATCTTCGTCAAGGAGGTCAATGTCTAGGTTCTCAAGAGAGTCAAAAATGTTATTTGTCTTCTTCTTCGTCAAAATTATTATTAGAATGGAAATCAAAGTGATCCGTTTGTATGATAAGGTAATTTGTGCCATGACGGTCACTGTATCTTCTTTTGTCGCGAGGAGCACCTAAACCTTTTGCGCCAATAAGGCTGCTCGTTCCAATTGTGTCGCTTGGGGCACCTCTTTTTGAAGTAGTTTGATCTTTTGTAGCACGTAGGCTACCTTGAAATGAGATTTCTTTTGTAGCGCTTAGGCTACCTGATGAAGACGCTTGTTCTTTGTTAGCGCAAAGGCTACCATGTGGTTCCATATGTTTTTTTTTTTTAGCAACCTTACCTCCCTTTTGGGGTGAGGGATCGCATTCTTCAGAGAGGAGGACTGAATCTTCTTCAGTTACAAAATCTCTTTTTCTTTTACTCATAATTGAATCTACAGCCTCTTTTAATGAGGATTTAAGGTGATTTTCCAATAAAATCATTAAGTTATTCTCATTTGGGAAGGTATTATCATCTTCCTCGTTAAAATCAGAGAGATTGTCCATTTTATTCTCTCTCTCTTTTTCTTATATTAATAATAGTCAAATATATAGTAAATAAAGGCTATATTCGGTAAGATGAAGCTCTAAGGCTTTTTCTGTGTCTTACCCGATACCTTCGTGTATTTCAATGCCCGTTAGAAACTCGCGCTGTATGTTACTATGGTAACGCACAGCGCGAGTCCCAAAACATCTTTTAGTCTTTTTGTAGAAAGGGGTCTCTCTCCGTCTATTTTTAGAGGGAGGTTGCCCTTATTTTGTTTAATAAAATGGGCGGAGTCTCATTATAGCGCGACTTCCGCCGGTTCGTCAAATTTGAGGGAAACTAACTCTACGGTCTCGTAGTTGCCCTTATTTTCTTTAATAAAATGGGCGGAGTCGCATTACAGCCGGTTCGTCAATTTTTATCCGATCGGTGTTCCCCCAAGCAGAGTGTTGTTAATTCTTGATCCTCTCACCGTATGTTTGCCAGCGGTAGAGGCGAGGATCCTCTCACCGTATGTTTGACGGCGGTAGAGGCGAGGAGGTACACAAAGGGGTCTCACCTCGGTTTCAACAGGGGAGATCGTTCCTCCAACCCGAGCAAGAGGCTTGCTTCAAAGAGGGTGGGGAGAGCACGGATCGAGGGCGATTACATTTAAGGTAAACTGATAGAAGATTTAAGAAATGCTATGAGACTTCATTGAATATCCCAGGGTGGGGGGGGAGTAAGTGAAAAGGTCATGATTTAGAGGGAAAAAACTCTCTCAGAGATGGTAAAGAGGAAAATTTACTCACCTTATTACGATCTAGAGGGAAAAAACAAGTGGTTAGGAGTCCCAAGGGAGCTCACAATTATCAATCAGTAGAGAGAAAGCAAAGATATACTTAACTGTCCGGGAGCAGCGAATAAATGAGGTTTCAACTGCTACCATTGCCAGATGGGTTAAGTTTATAATGTCACAAGCAGGAATAGGTTTATCTAAATTTGGAGCTGTTCCTACACTCCTTTTGTGACTCCATCTTCCTTTGGCTAACAGGTTTGAACAACTCTCCGGCTGCTCTGCCACTGATTGACAACAAGAGCGATACAATTAATTGCCCAAGAATTGACTGAGGAGTCTCCTATAAGTCCATGTAAACCTGTGGCAGCCGGTGGGAAGTTAATGACACATCACTCATTTCGATCCTGTCTTGGAATGTGGTGGGGCAGAGATGTAAGTTGCAGTCTCTCGACTTTCCTGTGTTTACTGTAGCCTATGAAATTTGTTTCTTTTAGGAAACATGGGAGCCCACCCAGATTGCATTTGGGGGTTCCATTTGTTGTCTATACCGGATACATGCGCTTGTCAGTCCGAGCGGATAGGGCCTGTCTATTAGGCTAAAGCACTTGCTTAATTTTAGGGTTCATTTTGTGGACTTGGGGGACGCTGTATTTTTTAATTTATTCTAATAAGGGGCATGGTTTATCTAATTAGTTTTTATAATATTGATTTCTCTAACCAACCACTCTCAAACTATGTCCAATTGTTTTTTTTTTGTTAACAAGACTGGTGGAAAAGAGAAACTTTGTTCGAAATCCGTAGTCAATGATACTGGGAGGGGATTTTATTGGCAAGTTCTGGGCTGATAAATTAGCCCAGGACACGGGCCACTTGAAAAACCATAGAGCAGAGATAACAGAGTTATTTGGCAGAATTTGTTTTGATTAACCTGATGAAATATTGTGAAAAGGGTATGTTTAACAAGCGACCTATCAAGGGAGGGTTATTGCCACCATCATGAATTATATTTTTGTATTAGAAAATCTGATGGTCAGCATAGTGGACTGGCAGGTGCTGGGTACAGCCTTTACTGATCACAATCCTTTATTATGTGTTTTTAATTTTCTACTTAATAAAACAACTCCCCTTGTCAGATCTCTTGCGCAATCCACTCTGATTTCTAAAGGCCTAAGATTATGTTGGAGGATTGCAAATCCAAGTTGATTGCTGGGTGGTATACTTAGCACCAAACTAATAGCCTCTTTGCATTGCCTTAGGAATAACGTGAATGATGTGTATCTTATTCAAACTTTTGAGGAACTATGAGCCCGGTTACGAGTTTGGCTGTTCCTGGCAGGCATTTTTTGGGTGCTCCCACAGCGGTGAATATAAAAACAGGCACCACAATGGGAACACCAAAAAACAGTTCCTGCACACATGGACTGAAAAGTCCATGCCTTGTAGGAACTGGTGTGCATTCACAGGCCGCAGCGGCACCATGGAGCCCTGTAGTTTTTCCTCTCCACCAGGGTTTGGATGGAGGAGGAACTGACATGTAAACCCAGGCAGAGAGGAAACTCCTTATATGCTTTGCTGGACTGCGTTGGTCCCGCCAAGCATATGGATGCCTCCTGACCACTGCATCACTGCCAGGAAATGGTGGTTCCCTGGTGGCTGTAGCAGTCCCACTGCCCATCTCATAATTGGGCAGTGAAGAGGACGCCACCGCTGTGCCCCCCACGAGTCTGGCAGTCCGAGGACTGCCAGACTTGTAATTGGGCGCTATGTGTCCAGAAACTTCTGTCTACCCCACTTGGTATGACTCAAGATGCACAAAGGCAAACAGACAGTTAGGGGCAGGCCTAATGGGGGGCCCGAGAGATCCTGCTAAGGTTGCATCTGCACGCAGGTTTTATAAGGAAACCCTGAGGAAAAGGAAACAGGAGGTCAATGAACACAAATAAGGGCATGTAGTTGCTGCGGCTCAAATAAAAAATTATTAGGAAGTTTGGGCCACATTCAGGGTTTGTATGTCAGCCCCCGTTTAGGGCTCCCTCATAAGCTGTCACATCAATGCTGCTGAGTGGGTAAAAACACTTCTCAGCTCTATATAGAGCAGAGGAGGGAGGATCTCCATTTACCCCCTTCGAACATGCAGACGTCCCTGCTAAAAGGATTACCCTAATGATAGAAGAAGTTAAGGAAGATATTGTTTCTTGTTAAGGCCACAGGGCATCGGGACCCAGCGTAATACTGATCGACTTAAGCAAATGAGATTGGGAACTATGGGTACCTCTACTGACTAATTTATATAGCAGCCTAGATGGCAATATGTTCTCAAGCTCCCGGTCTTCCTCTGCAATAATCCCTTTTTTCACACAAAGAAATCAGTGGGGGTGGGGTCTAAGGTGTTATCACCCAATATCACTTATCTACACTTTGAGTAAAATAATCGGATGAGTTATATATAACAGGATGTGTGTCTGGGCATCCATATTGGTTTAGATGTAAAATATTATTACTAGGGCATAACAAAACCAATATGGATTTAGGGAACAGCTGGGTACAGTGGAGCAGTGCCCTAATCCTCATCTAATCCTGGGCATGTGTACCATTGCCAAGCGTTGCCAGCTGTACATAGTCAAACATTCCAAGATGTGGCATGTCTTACTAGGACCCCACTCCCAATCTAGAGCACTTTTTGTACACACTACACGCACACCTGGAAGCAATGGTAAGATATGGGGACTCAGTTTTTGGTAAACTCCTAGTGTGATGTTCCTATGATCAGGAACACACCATCATCGTCAGATGATGCTGTCCTGAAATTGCAAATTCCCTGCAATCTTTTTTAAACACATGTATTGAATTCATGACCAGACCAGATCTTATGACGAATTTTAGTGAGTTCCATATCATGGTTTGTGGCACTAAACTTTAGAGTATTTCAGACATTGTTCATGGATGTAGAAGTCTAACTGCTGTAATGGATTCTGCTATTTTGGTATTTGCTTCGAATTTTGAGGGTCATGGTCTTCCCACATTTCCAACAATCCACTTAAGTTGCTAGATCTTCGGGCTGATTGTTAAACATGCTGCTCGATGCTGAGTGCATGGCCCATAACCCTTACTTAGAAATGTATAATGACCAGTGCGCTTCAATTGCAATTTACGGCGCTGGAGTGTGGGGATTCTCAACATGCACTAATTGACAGAGGAAAATTGCTTTGCCAAGAAGATGTAATTAATCTCGCCTACTGCTTCCTCTTAAGTGAGGGATTGGACATTAGATTCTTGGACGGTTTTATGAAATGGACTCCCTTGGCACTGTGGTTCTCAGTTTGGAACTACCCAGTAGCTATTCTTAATCTTACCATCCACAAGGACTGTCTAAGTCTTGACAGGGCTCCGGTGTTCCCTGGCTGGCATAAGTCTTGGGAATTCTTTCCCAGGATAAGAAATACGGAAAGGCCCAGTTTTTGTCGAGCAGTCTGCTTGAGGTGGAAAAGACCACACTTCGTGAAACCAGCTGTGGAACAATATCGTGTACTAAGATCAGACGGAGGCGTAGCATTTTATCTGAGTTTGGCGTTGGGCAAATAGGAGAGGTCGCTTCTGTTCAGGTTTCAGGCACGGACGATTAATTACTTTGTTCTCCATTGGGTTTTCAGCAGGTTCTTACATATTAAACCTCGGAATTTCAAGCAAATCTCTTTTACATTTATTTATTTATTTATTTATTTTAACCTTTTGCAAACACGGTTTTATTCCCTTAACCAAAAAAATTCAACTTCGTGTAATGGTCAGTAGCCTGTCGACATTTGCAATTACTTCATAATAAGGAGGGTTGTTTTAGAATCAGTGCATACTTAACATGTGCAGACTTTTATAGAAGAGTATGTTCTGGTAATTGTATTATGTTAAACCTTTTGCGGTCAGTGAATTTTAATCTGTGTAAATTAAGATTTTGAACTGTCATGTATTTGCTGTTATGTGTGTGTCTCAGATGCGAATAAAGTTGCTTGACTGCTTGACATTTGACTTTCAGTGCACATCCAATAAGGATAAAAATATATCCTGCATTAAAACTTAAAAAATGATAACCTTTTTCTGAAATAGCATTTTTATGCATAGGAGTATCAAACTGGAAGACAAAACATCCCCACTCCAAGAGTTAAGAGAGGAAAAGAGAAAACCTTCCAGGGATATCAATTTGAAAAATAAATTTCGGTAAAAGCAGATAGAGCTCGAACCATTCCGCTTTCCCAGCCATTGAGGCTACAAAGCATACACTCAACAGAGCTATGCCACATATGACGCACCAGTTGTACAGAGGGAAGGGAAATTCAGAATCACAATACTTGATCACCTTCAGCAGTGTCTAAACTCTTCCAAAAGATGTTGCCACTTTCTTCCCATAGAGGTTTAGGGGCCATATTAGCTAGAACGGGCGATAACATTATCGCCGCTATAGCGGCAGGAAACTGCCGCTAAAGTGGCGATAAGGGGCTTGATAATATGCCCTAGAGAATTCCAATAGAAGCCCAGGTTCTGGTGGGAAGGACATCAAACCTGGGCTTCTATTGGAATTCTCAAGGGCCTACTATCAAGCCCCTTATCGCCGCTTTAGCGGCAGTTTCCTGCCGCTAAAGCAGCGATAATGTTACGCCCATTCTTGATAATATGACCCTTAGTTTCAACTAATATGGACGTCACGCGAGACCTCTAATCCTCTTGAACTGAAATCATGTTTAACCTCCAGAAGGGCTCTTTTTTGATCAAGAAGGCTGGGACTCTGATATGGGAAGTAAATCAGGTGACTGCCTGCAAGCGTAACCCATGTCTTGCAATAGGAGTCTTGCACGATTCTGTCACAACTTTCTGATGAGGCTAAAAGTAGTAGCACAGTGCAAAGGGTTATGAAGTGTGGCAAGCCCCTTTGCTGGTATGTCTTCCAAACCTTACTGCCTATTTACTCGTGTCTCAACTCAAGTAACTCTTCCTGAGTGCCGTACATTACTGATAATAAGGCCTCTGTGGGTACTGATGAAGAAACCTCCAACACCCTTTAGTTAGCATTTCTCCACATGCTATCCAGAGCGTTTACTCCATTATCCAATTTAACAGCAGTTCTGCTAACACAGTCTTTGAGCTCATTCGCCCCTTCCAGAGCGATGTGTGCACTGTAGTCCATCCTCATCGAATGGATCTGAACATCAGAGTCCTTCATAGTATGTTCCAACTGAGTCACTCTGTTTGTGAGGTCCTTAACTTCAACTTCTACTTGCTTCAAATTTGATTCTAAATTGATATTTTTTGGTGATAGAACAGCCTGTAAAGCTCTGATACAGCACAGAAAATCATTTTCACCTCTGCTGAGATCAGTCAAGCCAAGTTCTGAGTCTCTGTGGCCTTGCTGTTTTGACAAACCAGAAGTTTGAAAAAATCTTTTCTAGTACCCCTTTTCTCAATTAATTACAGAGGGTACGCACATGAGTGGGTTGCATTGCTGGAAGGTTTGGGTGACAGGAGCCAGTGCATGGAATAAGCTTACCCTGATGATAATATGTCAGAACCCCAAGGGCCAATCTTTTCAAGGACCCATCAATGTTGTCTTACCATCGCTCCATGGGGTTTGTGGTGTGATCAAAGGTTTGCCATAGCACCTGCTCTACCACAGTAACTCTGCTGAAGTAGGTGTGTTAACCACATACATTTGATAGTGAGTATCATTGCCAACAATATCCAGGTAAAAGAGCTGGTGTGTTCCACGTTGTCACCACTATGACCATCTCCATACGTTTTGCTTTAGCATAGTAAACAACAATAAATTGCATTGTACCCTATTCACTCTTTTTTTCATGAGACTAAAACTAATTAAAGAATGTGAGCAAAATGTGGGGATGCGAACAGCATAATTCATTACTGTTAACCTCCTGGAACAGTAACATGTAGCACTTCTTAATGAAGTAATGGTAAAGTGGGATTCAACCATGTTACAGTTGTTTGAACACCAAACACTCCAAGCAATGAAAGAATTAGTGGGCACTATGCTAAAGCAGTAGCAATGTATTACTGAAGCATGCAGGCAGCAAGCACTCGTTTGCGCTATTACAGAATTCCATTGGGGGAGTTAGAGGGAACTCGAAGCTTGCTTTAATGGAGATTATAATAACACTTCTTATTCAAGTACTTGAAAGCAATTTAGTTTGTGAGGTGCACTGTAAAAATATCTTGAGCAATCTATGCAAATTGATGGTATTAGCAGATATGGAACACAAAATGATAGGATCCTATGCAAAATTTGGTAAGTGGATACATACAATTTCCTGTTGGATAACTGCCCCAGTTACTTGAGCCAAGTAGATCCTGCAAGGTGGGTACCCTGCATCTGCTATAGATATACATTATTTTCCTACCTATTCCTATACACCAAATTGGATTTAAGAAAAGAAAAACATAGCATTTGTAAGAACAGTTTAAGGATGTGCACAGAAGAAGATTTACAAAATTTAAATAGCAGAAAAATCCATGAATATCTAATCAAATAGTGTACGTATTGCCAACGTCAGAAAAATTAAACCTTAGAATAATATACTCACTCTGTTCAAATTACTGGTAGATCGATTTGTGAAAACACATGAGGCCCCATTCAGAATATTTTTTACATTTGAGATCCAAAAGGCCAGCAACCTCCAAAGTACTTGTGTGGGTTCTCATCTACAGTGTGAACCTATGCCTAATGTGCAAACAATCTGCCTGTGTGCGTGCCATTTAAATAGAACTGTAAGTCTTTGTTTCAGCTAAATGTCTGCAGAAAGGCTCAGGAAAATGTAAATGATGTCAAAACCCACAATATAAGTTTGCAGAATTTCACAAACATTGCAAAACATTTCCCTCACTTATCAACACATGTAGATGAAACAGTTGTAAAGGCTGAAGAAAGCGTGAGAAAGAAAGGCATTGTATAAAAAATATTTCCCTGAAGAAAAAGAGGAATCAATCTATCTATCTATCTATCCATCTATCCATCTATCTATCTATCTATCTATCTATCTATCTATCTATCTATCTATCTATCTATCTATCTATCTATCTATCTATCTATCTATCTATCTATCTATCTATCTATCTATCTATCTATCTATCTATCTATCTATCTATCTATCTATCTATCTATCTATCTATCTATCTATCTATCTATCTATCTATCTATCTATCTATCTATCTATCTATCTATCTATCTATCTATCTATCTATCTATCTATCTATCTATTTATCTATCTATCTATCTATCTATCTATCTATCTATCTATCTATCTATCTATCTATCTCAGTATATATATTTATTTCAGATTGACCTGGATGGTATTTTACCAATCCGAAGCTGTAATTCTGTGCCTGGAGTGGTAAAAGGCTTTGGCCATTTTACAGCTCAGCATGGATAGCTCTGTGCTAATCCTATGTTTAAAGACTTTGCTGTAGAAATGGTAAAATACCTTGTCCCTTTCTATCTAGGCGTAGATGGCACTGTGCTAATCCTACACTTAAAGACTTTGATAAAAAAAGCAGACATTTGAGATGAGCAAATTTAGAGTGTCGGTGGTGTTGAGAGTGCTCTATACTGGACCTGCTTTCCACCTAAACTGACAACTACCCAGAGTTCTCTGATAAAGAAAATAGAAAAAGCTATACCCTTAGATAAAGACACCAAAGCAAAAGAGAAGTTACAACAATGTATAAAAAAGATTACGTAATCAGACATCAGAAGCAGACAAAATATATCAGGGACGAGCGGGACTTTGAGTCCAGCCGCATAATGACATTCGCAAAAAAAAATTATATTCCAAGGGGACAATTGAATCTTGGAAAAACAAACAGGACATCATCAAGAGAAACCTCGGAGTCAGAGGTGGGATTGTCAGAGGGAGAGCTGACAGCAAGAAGAAGGGAGAAGAAAGTAACACTATCTTTTTTACAGGAATATCAGCTCCTCAGACAAGCGAGACAACGTCCAATACAACGGACCCAACCCCCAGAAAAAAGAAACGAAGGACAAGAAGGGAAAAGAAAGGAAAAAGCTACCGTCCTAAATCAACGAGTTACACAGAGCAAGCGAGGGGGAAAATAGAATCAGTAAAAAAGAGAAAACAGTGGACAACATGTCAAGTAGACATCTAACATCTGACGATATTGAGATGCTGGAACTTGGTCTGACCTTTTGTCCAATCGTACAATTTGACTAGACCAGTGTACGAATAGCACTATATAAGTTCATAAGGAAAATTAAACTTATGAAACTACACCTAATGCACCCTAAGAAGAGATCTACAGAAATACCCATTGATCAGGATAAAACAGATTCTACTAACTGGGGAGACCTAGAAACACCTATGACTTTAGGAGAATTAGTTGCATTCTCAAATCCCAACATTACAACATCGGATCATAAGAATACAATAGAATTCCTGGAAGAGATGGGGATTCCACAAAAGAGTGTATCAAGTAAACTAAGAACAAAATCACGCTTTATCCCGTAGACTCCCCACAATGCAATTGACACCTTTCACAAACTCTTAATAGAGAAACTGAAGAGATTACAAGCTGAAAGTCCCAAACTACTTAAAGACAACTTAACAAAAAAACAATGGAAAGCAGTGATGGCTTTAAAAAATGATGACAATAAAATAACAACACCCTCGTATAAAGGTGGTAACGTGGTGTTAATGGATAAAGATCACTATCAAAAAGAACCTTTAAGGAATTTGGCAATGCAGGAATGCTATAAAGTCGTCACACAATCTACGTATGGAACTAGCATACATGAATTTTATGAGATTCGTATTAAATGGAAGGCAAAGGAAATTTTGGAAAAACGGATATCAGATTTATGTACTGTGAATTTACAGCACTGCCCACCTTTTACAACCTTCCAAAAGTTTATAAAAATCTAATAGATTCCCCAGGGCGGTCGATAGTATCTTCAAAAAACAGCCTTCCTTGAAAATGTATCAATATGCACTGACTGCTTTTTAACTCCCATTGTTAAAGATCTAAGTTTCTATGTTAAGGACACAAAAGACATTTTATGTAACGGGCATCCAGTGGACGACAGACATGCTGTTGATAACCCTTGATATAATGAGTCTTTATACCAGCATTGTGCATGATAAAGGTTTGACTGCCATACAATTCTTTCTGAATAGGAGAACTCTTAAACATCAAGAGCACAATGAAATGCTGTTTTCTGAAAAATAACATGTTTTTGCTCTCGTGGGAGCTCTACCACCAACAACAGGGAACAGCCATGGTAACGTGCTTCGCCTCCAGCTACGCGAATCTTTTCGGGGGCTGGTGGGAGAAGCAGGTGGCCTGGTCTGGTGGTAATGAAAAATGGCTGAACAAGATAATCCTTTGGTGTTGGTATATAGATGACCTTTCGTTTATTATTTGGAAGGGCACACAAGAAGAGGTAATAAGTTACATCACAGCTCTCAATGAAAATAATCTAAATTTGAAATTTACTGAATGTATCAGCAGCTCACAGGTGGCTTACTTGGACCTTTTGGTCTATATTGAGAATAACACTCTACAAACTACATTGTATCGGAAACCTATGGCAGGAAACTGTAGGTAGTTCTGAGACTGGAAACACAGGTAGTTTCCACCCTCAGAGTGTGATCGGCAGTGTCCCTTATGGGGAAATACTGAGGATCAAATGCAACTGCTGCACAAAGGAAGAATACTTGAAATCAAGAGTTCTGGCCCTCAGTAGATTCAGAGAAAGGGGATACACTGAGCGGGTGCTGAGAGAAGCCGTAAGGAAGTCAGATAGCATACAATACTTGATCGCTTGATGGAAAAAACTGATAGGATGGGGGAATGCAAGATGAAAAAGAAACGATAAGAATGATCACTGATTATGCAACTAGTTCCTCTGAGGTATACCAGATCTTTTGAAGAAATTGGAGAGTATTAAAAACTGACAACATTGTGAGCCCACATATTCTTAAGGTACCCCATATCACATATTGAATGGTCTCCGCTCTAAAAGACCATTTGGTGAGGAGCCACTTCATAAAGGGACAGAAGAAGAGGGACATGGTTACCGGATTTTACTCTTGCATGAGATGCAAGGCATGTAAGAACAGTCAGAAAGTTTGGGATTTCCAAATACCAGGAAGGATGACGAAGCAGAAAATCAACAAGCTACTGAATTGTAATTCTGAATTTACGGTTTACTATCTTTCTTGCCCATGCAGGATGCAGTACATTGGCAGCACAATACACCCTACTTAAAAAGAGTTTTAGATCATATGCGGGCGATTATAAACAAGGATCAAACATATCCAGTGGCCCGCCATTTTCAGGAAAAACAATAGCAGTCAAAACCTACTGAAATTCTTTTGTCTAGATAAGGAGCTGAGAGAAGACTGAGGAGGTGATAAAACTAAAAGACTTAGGGCATTTGAATCAAAATACATTATTGAGCTACAAACAAAAACCCCAAGAGGCCTCAATAATGAAGAGGAGCTGTGGGTACATATTCCTTAAGAGATGGCTAGGGACCACAAGCTATGTATAATGAATTGATAAGGCTGAATATTGCTAATGATTTCAAAATGGCAAATGAACTACAGAAGGCATACATTCCTTTTTTGATAAAAGCCTCCATGCCCTGATGATATTTGGGAGTTTACGTTTCTCAAATATACTGTGCGAGGCTCCCTATAGCTCACTTCCCCATAAATGTGCACAAGGGACAGTGCTTCCAAACATGAGTGTTCTGTATGCGCTTCACTCACTGGACACTGTGATTCAGGCAGGCTCCTTAACCACATTCCCTGCGCCTCAAAAGGGAGCACCACTCTGGGTGGCGACACTTTACACCCCTCCGCTGCATGCTGTCAGGGTCACCACAACACTGCCACATAGGCCCAGAGAGAGAGTCCATGCAGTTACCGTGGGAAGTGACAGTAGTTCGTCAAAGACATAATTCATCATTCATCATTTTGTAAAAAAAAACATTATGAACACGAGCAATTGCCATATGACTGCATTCTTGCAATTTGTTGTTTATGCGGCATTGATAACCAAATGTACACCATTTTACAGAGAGGCAAACGTGTTTATTTTGTGTCCAATGTACTGTAAGTAGGAAACAGGACTCTGCTGCGTGCCTCCCGGGGATGTGAACCGAGGTACCACATGTATATGCCAACCAGGGGCACAAATCAAGACTGATTGAGAGTGCCAGTAGACGTGAAACGAGGCTCCTCATGTACCCCCCTCCGAATATGAAGTGAGACTCTGAGTGTGTGTGCCATTCTTCGGCGTGAACCCAGGCTCCCACCTGTGGAAATGTACCAAAACTCTGAATGTATGCCAGCAGGGGACATGAACCGAGTATCCACATGCATGCGCACTCCTGGACGTAAAACGTGAATGCGCGTGTGTGCTACCCATGGTGATGAATTGAGCACTGTACGTGTGTGTCTCACCAAGAGACTGCTTGTGCCATCCATGGACGCGTACATTGGCTGTGTGTGTGTGACACCCATGGGCATGAACAGAGACTCCGCACATGTGCTGCTCATGGGCATGAACGGAGCCTTCGCACGTGTGTGCCACCAGTGGAAGAGAACAGGGACTCTGCACATTGGCCACCCATGCACATGAAGCTAGAGGACATCGTGCACCAGAAGCTGCAGGGTGACTTGCACCTCCAGTTGGTGTGGCTCGGTGATGGACATGTAGTGCCTAAGGTTCACACTGGGGGTGGCTGGTCATAGTCAGGTTTAGGCAAGACGTAGAGGGCATTTACTGTCTGAGGTTCAGGCGGGTGGTGCACGAACAGCTAGAGAACAAGCATGCACAGGAGCTTCAGTGATGTGCACCTCTTGTTTCTGTGTCTCAGTGATGGAATCTGCTGACTTCAGCGCTGTGGCTGGTGGGCGTAAGGCCGGCTTCGGAGAAGCCCATTAACTCACAGCAGTGAATTGGAAGGTCACGTAGGCAGACTCTCACACTCACAGCAAAAGGGCTTTGGGGAGTGTTGGTGTGCGGAGGGGGAGATCTGTTTGAGGTTTGGGAGGAGGGGTGGGCGTGCACTGACTAAGATTTAGAAAAGTGTAGTCAAGTGTGAGGTTCTGGTGGGGTTGGATGGACGTACGGTTCAAGTTGGACATGTACTGTCTGACGTTCAGGCTGGGTGGCAGTTGTGCACAATTGACCACAAGAAGCTGCTCCTAGTGTGATGTGACCTTACTACAATTGTGAGTCAAGTGTGGACATCTCACAAAAAGTGACGGACTGGCCTCACACACCACCTGGTGTCATGCTTCATCATCGGCCAGTCCTCGCCCTCCAAAACCTTCGTTTGATGGAGGGCGGGCATACACCTGGAGACAGGGATGCACTTCTAAACTAAAGAGTGGGGGCCCATGGGGTAGAACGTGAAGTTAAAAATCATTATAGTTACTACAAAGTGTTTTTTAATGTGATCAGTAACTATATGATGCTAAAAACAAATAGCGGCAGGTGGGGTATATTAGGTGTCCCCTAGCCGTCTAGTGTTAGGTCGACATGTTTCTGCCTTCTTGGCCCGAGCGGGTCCAGGGCATTCATCAGGACCTAGGTTTACAAGAAGAGGGCTCCGGTCTTACCAACTCGTGGCAAGAGAAAACCACTGTGCAGGTGTGGCGAAGGCAGTTGTGCACAGCCAGGCTTAGGCACGGGAAAGTGGATGTGCACAGTTAGGCTCAGGCTTGAGGTGGTGGGAGAGGAAAGGTGGGTGGACGTGTACTGGCTTTGCTTCAGGCGGAGTGGGTCATGTGTAGAGTGTGGAGGCATGGACTGTCTGACATTCAGGCAGGGGTGGCTAGACAAACAGCCTGAGGATTAAGCGAGTGCACAGAAATACATACAGGGTGAGGGCTCGATGGCCAGAGGTATGTTGTTAGAGATTAAGAACAAGGAAGGCACAACTCTGTTGTAAGACATTCACAACACAGTGGCAAGTGTGAGATACTTTGGTAAGTTTGGATTTCTTGTAAGGTTTAGGGTGGGTGGTATTGAAGGACACCACTCCACCTTGCTCGTTCCCACACTATGAGTGAAATTATCCATACAAAGTCTATAAGGCCGGACATATCCTTGCAAAAATCAAAATGACTGTAGGGTTTTAAAAAGAAGTTAGGGTTGCTATTTGACATGCAGGAACACACATTTAGAACTTTGTAACATTGAACATTTTCAGAAGAAGCAAAAGGTACTTGAAAGTTAACAATTAGGATTGATTTCTATTTAAAGAGTTGGACTTAATTTGCTAAACAATTATAAAACGCTTACAGTATATCTATACCTGTTTCACCAGTAAATCCATCTGCTTAGCACTGACTTGAACATGAGCTGGGAATATTTAGTCTTTCATTCTGCTCAAGTCAATAAAGTGAGCCAGTAAAAAAGGCCCTGGTGGTCTGCAAGATCTTCAGAGGTTTGTGTGTAACCTAAACAAGCATTTGCAATGCAATAGGTCTCGCATTTATGCAAGTTTGAGCTATTGGCATTGTAAATGACAATGCCTTTTATTTATGTTTTAGTTGTTAAAACATAAATAAAAGGCATTGTCATTTACAATGCCAATAGCTTAAACTCGCGTAAAAGCGAGACCTATTGCATTGCAAATGCTTGTTTGCTTTTAGTTTGACGAGAGGAAGCACGTAAAATGCTTTTACTTTCTGGGGCATTATGCTTAATTGAATGATTTCTGCACTCCACATATCAAAGCACACATGATGCGCAGACCTCTTTTTGTACACCCAAAGAGGTGGTCTCTTCACATCACCCAAATTAATATTTCATAGCCCCATCACCGCCACCAAAGCGCCTGAGCCAGGATTGGTAAATGTGCTCTGACGTTTTAACGCGATTTAACGAGCTAAGAGACAAATGCAGATCACTGCATTGGTCTCTTAGCTCACTTGTAGCTTAGTTACTTGTAGTTCACAGGTCCGGTCCGGCAGATGAAAAAATGAAGCACTTCTTAAGTGGCACTATAAATGACAAAAATGTTATACCAAACTGAAAACTTAAATTGAAACCAAACTGGAAACTAACATGAAACGGACTTGAAATTCCAACTCCCTCAACGTGGTGTACGACGATCTACTGGGATTTCGGCTCGGCTGGGATCCAGTGGCTCTGCTTTTTAGACAACAATAACGAAGTGATGGGGATGGGAGCAGTACAGACGGGTGCTAAAGCTGAACAGCCACGGACAAAAGCAAATGTAAATAAAACACTCGCTGAAAGTCTATGCTCAAGCATTTGCAATGCAATAGGTCTAATCCAACCAACTAAAACATGTATTACACATTAGTTGCCTGTCAGGGCCCTCGTGCAGCTCTTCTGATGTGCGCAAACCTTCAGATCTCGTTTGAACCCATCCGCCAGCCACATTCAAGAATGAGCATAATCAGGAAATATTGTTCCCATCAGTTTGTCTAATCTGCTGACATCTCTAGAAGCAGCCGTCTTGAAGGTGTCATTAGTTTGGTGCCGGTCTCGTCTCTGCAATAAGACAGAGCAGTTAATGCGGGTTAGTTGTGTTTCATAAAAATATTCATTTCATGTTCTGCCAAGTGTCCCTCTTTAGTGTCACGTGGCGGTCCCGTGGGCCTGGTAGTTTATTTCTCCTCTCAGAGTAGTACGGAAGCTTTGTTGGGGCAAGAGCAGGGGTGAGTGTGTTCACTTCAGCCACATGTTGTCTTTGTAGCCATTCTGCGTGCAAAATACATACAGGAGCAAAAACCGTTCCATTTCTGTTGACTTTGCTGTGACGTGCTCTGTGCGCAGCCAGAGGAACAGCAGATGTGTCAGATAACTGAGAGCTCGGGGCACTGGCCTGTGACAGAAACTCCTAATCTCGAAGGACTTTTTCAAGCAAAACAGTTCAACAAAGCAGGGCTGTAAAACGGTCAAATTAAACCAGTATACACGAAAGCGAAAGTCTTCAGTTACCAGGCTACAGCTGAAAAACAGATGGCACACTGCACTTCAATTAAAAGAAGTGCAAGCAGAGCGAACTAACACTGTAGTGAGGCGCCGCTGTATCGGGACTACAAGGAAGTTAGCAAATGAGCAACAGCCAACAGAAAGGGAGATAGCAACAACACAACCACAACTAACCCAATAGCAAGCAGAAAGACAGATTACATCAAGTTTACCCCAACATAGAGATTACTTTAGGTCTCGCTGAGACAGTGCATGCAGCGCATTCACTGCCAAGGCGAGACCTAAAAATGACAGGGATGAATCATGGTGTGGAGACCTTGTCATTCTCCAGAGGCTGATAAACTAGGATGAGTACCTTTTATTTGCAGCTCTCTCAAATAAGAGACTCAGCTGCAGGAAACACTGTATAAAAAAAAACACAAATTATACCCAATATTATGAAAAATCTTTTCAAGAAATCACACTGAAATCTGAGGACTATTACAGTTCATGGAAAAATTAGAAAATCTGCAGTTTGACGACCAGGATTCGAGGCATGCACGCGGGGGACAATGGGAATTCCGACATCGGACCAGGCTGAGGCATTTCAGATCCTTAATTATAAGTAGTGTACGACTGCACTTGGATAAAAATGTTTTCCATATGTGCAACTACATTTTTTTGTTCAGGTTTTCTCCTGAAGGGACTATTTTTCCCTGTGGTGAACCCCCTAAAATGCCACAAATGTTGTGAGCTACCCTTTCTGTTCACACACTAAAACAAGAATTACTCAAGACCGTGACAGAATTAAATTGCCAACTGCTTTAATACAGCAGTGTGTCAGAAAAGAGTGTGTGAATGTCCACAAATAGGTGGGTTTGTAAATGTGCATGCTCTCATGGCACTGCCGCTTTGCCCACTCAAAACCCCAGTAGCAGTTTTACTCACAAAGATATTTGTTTTATAATCGCAAAAGGTGCTTTTTTAATGTAAAATTCATATTACGAAAACATACACAGCCAAATAACAGTGTTAATCTGATCCTGATGTTGAAGATAAGTCCAATTTCCTCGTCTTTCCTTCTTTCTGAGGCCGACAAACTGAAGATGACTGAGTTTGGCAATAAATGGACCAATTAACCGGTAGGGGTGCCTCAGGTGGTTAACGCACTAGATGCAGTTTTGCCTTTGTGAGTAAACTCTCATGGGGGAAAATATGAGCTGGGACAAACCCCCAGTTTCTCCTTAAGAAGCCAATAAAATGGAATTGAACGCAGTGACAATCATTCTATCAACCAACTCCTGATTCAGTTTGTGGTGTGGCACCACACCCGTTTCCTAACCAACCTCGCTTTTCTATCACCATCATTGTCTGGTAAGACAGCTCAGAGTGTTCCAGCACCTGCAGTTATATATAGGCCACTGGTTTGAATCTGGGGAGGTGAGACTTTTTTTTCTTGCAGAGGTGAAAATCTTGGGTTATGTAAGTGTGTACAGTAATGTGTTGGTCACAGATTTGAATCTCGGAAGGGACGTTTCAGTCGTTTAACCTTTCGAGGTCCTTTAAAACAATACAAGTTTGGGTGATGACAATAGTTACTTTTGCTATCAGCACAAGGAAACTGCCATTTTTTTTGTAGCACGCAGTATTAAAAAAACAGGTTTTAATCTTCTTAACACCTTGTGCCGCGTCCAATACAAACGCAATTTGTTTTGGCACGATTTCAAACTTGACTCCTACTGGTAGCACATAAATTTACTTTCTAGACCACCCCGAGTTGCGAGACAAACATCCATCTGTGTGGGCTTGTGTAAACAGAGAGAGAGTGTCTGAGTGTGAGCACCAGTTAAGCTTGGAGCACAATTTAACTTTCTCCATTACACTGCCCTTTACCTAGCAGAAAACGTCACAAAAAATATAAACTTTTCTACTGAAATGCTTTGTTACTGAAAACTCTGCACTCATGCTCCTGGCTGCCGGACACCCTTTATACAAACCCCGTAATACACACAGTCTGTGACCATGCGTTTTATTTCTACCTTCTCTCCGTGCGCGCTCTCACAACTTGCACTTGTTGCAAGTGCTCTTAGAGTGCAAGCTCGCCCAGCGATTCCTGACTCCTTCTTCCTTGTGTCACCTACACAGAGTCATGATTTGCAGGTGACCTCAGCAGGAAGTACCCCTATCCCTGTACTCTCCACACCCATGTTTCACTGTTAGTTTAGCTCTTGCAGCCTCCTCTCACCAGAAGGTCCTGTCTGGATTTTTTTCTTCTCTTTTCTTATCTTTGCCTTTCTACCTCCTCATGACCCCTCATAGATGTCACTCAATCCATCTTTGCCTCGTCACAGTCTGAGTGAGAGACTACTGCATGAAGAGGCTAAGCAAGGAGCTTGAGATGAATATCTGGTAAGGTTGGGCATTGGAGTGTTACAACCAGGAAACAGCAAAATATAGCTCTAATGCAAGTTACGGTAGTGGCACTTGGGAAGTGCACTTCTGTGCAACACGGGCAGTGATACAGTGGGAGTCAGTGGAAAGATTGTAGTGTATCCGCAAAGAGCTGCCTTGAGTGTCCAATAAAAGCTTCAGCCACTGACATTTTACCTCAGATGTTATTGATATTTATGGCAATTTCATGTTGGATGTAAGTGCTACAGTTTCTGGGTTGTGGTTCAAACCTATAGGATTGATGTTCCAAGTGTAGAGACTACACACAGGCCCACATGGGCAGAATTGAAGTGAATGTAACACTACTTGTTTGACTTCTGTATTGACTAGCCCACTGGGGCAGGATTTATATAGAGGATGATATTTAATTTGGTGGAATTAATTATATTACATTTCAACAGCAAGTGTGGAGGTTCTGATTATTTTAAGAACTCCCATTTACTATTGATGCAAAGAACTGAGCACAATGTGTTATCATGATTTAAAGTGCCTATTGGATGCGAATTGATCCTTTCAAAATGGATGCCATTTTGCATAGTATTGTTTATGATATCGTAATCCTACTTTCATGTTGACACTTTTGTCTACTATATGTAATTGGTGAAAACAAACGTTTCTTGACCATGGAGCGGCTGCTCCGAAACACGTTGGGCATTTTGCTACATGAAATAAATCTATCCACGCTATAAGGAATTGGGCTCAGCATTGGTTTGTTCATGCACAACTAACTGTTTGGATTTCTTGGATTTCTGAGGTCCGCGACATCGCTGTGAGCCCGCCGCCATTGGAGGCAGAGACACTCACGAAAAACTGTTGTGTATGTATATATATATATATATATATATATATATATATATATATATATATATTCACTGAAAAAACCATGGGTTTCACACACGTTATAGTTAGGAATTAGCATTTAAAAAACCTTAGAAATTCACTGAAAAAACCATAGGTTTCACACACGTTATAGTTAGGAATTAGCATTTAAAAAACCTTAGAAATTCAGTGAAAAAACCATAGGTTTCACACATGTTATAGTTAGCTGGACATTTTACTCGTAAAAAACCAATGAAATTGCCCCGTTATAGTTAGTTCAGCTAACTATAACTCACGTGCCCGCAATGCACTGCTGATGACGTCACATATTACATCACTCATGACATGGTCAGTGACATCACTCATGACATCACTGATGACATCTCAAATGACATCACTGATGACCTCACTGATGACATCATCCAGTGAATGTGTGTTTTTCTGAACATTAAATATGTTTTATATATGTATATCTCAAGGTCGATGGAAGAATAAATGGGTATATAAGTGTCTAAATGGATGATTTGTTTTTAAAAAATTGATTGTGTAACTGACTGATTAAGTGTATCTCTCACTTTGTGTATAAGTGGCTGCATGGGTTGGTGAGTAGCTACATGGGTGTCTATATAGGTTAGTAGTTGTTTTTTTGAGTATCAGTCTGAGTGTCTGTATGGTTCGGTGGGGGGTATTACGTAGTGCATAGGTGCATGAATGAGTGACTCACTGTTTGTATGTGTTGAAGACAGCATGTGTGCAGGACTGTATGGGTGGATGAGTGTGTGTATGGGTGTGTTAGTGAGTGAATGACTGTCCCAATAGTGTCTTCAGGAGTAACTACATATGTTTTAAACTAGTATATGTGACTATTGGTGTATATATGTGAGTATATGTGAGAGGGACAGATTGAAAGAGTTCCTGTATGAATAAGTATGTGTTTCTATAAGTGATTGTTTAAAAGACTAAGTATGTGTAAGTTTCCGTAGAAGTAAGTGTGGTGGTGTGTGTATAACTGTATATGCAGGTGAATGTATGTTTGATTCTTTATTAGCATGAGTGACTATGTGTGTGAGTAACTCTATGGATGAGTGGCATTATGTAACAGGATATATAGGTGTATGAGTACATATGATGAGTGAGTACATGTATGAGTGACTGTATAGGACTGTTGGTGAATGAGTGGATGTGTATGTGGATCTTAGAATTACTGAAGAGGTTGTTGTAACTGGTATTGGTATGTCCATTGTTTTGAAAATTTTAGTCTCTATTTTTGAATGTGTGTATCAAAGCTTATATTAAGGTGAGAGGAGGTCTGCCACTCTTTCACAAGGATGATGTCATCAGTGATGTCATCAGTGATGTCATTTGAGATGTCATCAGTGATGTCATGAGTGATGTCACTGACCATGTCATGAGTGATGTAATATGTGACGTCATCAGCAGTGCATTGCGGGCGCGTGAGTTATAGTTAGCTGAACTAACTATAACGGGGCAATTTCATTGGTTTTTTACGAGTAAAATGTCCAGCTAACTATAACATGTGTGAAACCTATGGTTTTTTCACTGAATTTCTAAGGTTTTTTAAATGCTAATTCCTAACTATAACGTGTGTGAAACCTATGGTTTTTTCAGTGAATTTCTAAGGTTTTTTAAATGCTAATTCCTAACTATAACGTGTGTGAAACCCATGGTTTTTTCAGTGAATTTGCAAGGTTTTTTAAATGCTAATTCCTTACTATAACGTGTGTGAAACCCATGGTTTTTTCAGTGAATTTGCAAGGTTTTTTAAATGCTAATTTTTTTTTTTATTCTTCATTTTTTTCAAACATATTTTTAATTTAATTTTCTTTCATTTTATAAAGACTATGCTTAAATTTTTAAAATCCTTAAATATTTTTTTTTAATATATTTTTTAAAATAAACATGTAAAATTTATTTCCAGATTTTTTTTTTTTTTTTTTTTTTTTTTTTTTTAGTACGCGTACCGTAAGCTCACGGTAAGCGTACGGTTTACGCAACGTCCGTAATCTATCTACGCTGCTTGCGTATAGTTACGCAATTTGCGTAGCCGCGCGTACTGCGCGTGGGACGCGTGCGCGCTTACGCCACACGCGCACGTTACGCGGAAGTGCCGGGGAGTGACTGTTATGCGCATGCGCGGAAGCGCGTGTCTTTTTTACGCGCACGCGTACTTTTTGCCGTAAGCGTACCGTAAGCGTACCGTAAGCGTACGGTAGGTCATGTGATCATGAAACACAACTTTTGATTGGTTGAAACTACTTTCAGTTCTAGAACTCTCCTACACCACACCCATTCCCCTCATTTCTGCTTGTGATCCCTTGGGAGAAGGAGCTGGTTTGTCTTTGGGATACGATGGCAGAACAGCAGAGCTCTTCTGAGAGTGAGCCTAGCACCAGCAGCACTGTCTTAAGGCAGAGATCGAGGAAACAAAAGCCTTCTTATGTTTGGGATTATTTTACTTTTCCAGAAGGCCAGCAAAAGGTGAATGCACCCTTAGTTACTTGCTGTCTGTGTAAGCGTGTACTTTCTAGAGGTAATCCTAACAGGAAGTATTCCTTTGGGAATCACACCATGAAGAGGCACCTCCAGGATGTACACGGAAGGACACATGGTCATCTTTTTGGAGGTAACTCTTCAGAAAGACGAGCCAGTACATCCACAGCAGCTCAGCCTGGACCATCATCTGCAGGGCTGACTCCTTCTTCTGCAGGTCAGGTGAGCCCTTCATCTGTGGGGGGAGAATCTCCTTTTGCTGGCCCTCTGGAAATGAACCTTCGATTTCGGAAGGTTGATATTCATTGCACATTTTGTAAAGGTCTAATTTGTCATAGGGAGACCAGTGTTTCCCTAGTGAACAACAAAATAGATCAGCACATTTGTAGCTTTGAATGATTTTCCCATGCTTCCTTTCCTCTGTCCCTGCATGAACACAACGGTTCTTTTAAGAGCCAACCTTATCTTTCATCTTTTTTTTACATATGTTTTTTAAAACCTTTTTTTTTTTTTTTTTACCGTACGCGTACGGTGCGCGTACCTTTTTTTTATTTTTTAAAAAAAACACTAAAAATCAATTATCACATTACAAGGTCCTTGAGAGACTACAATTATTATTATTGACTTACCATACTCACTCCAAAAAATATTTATTCATTTGTTTTTTTAAAAAATAGTTTTAAAAATGGTTGTAGTTTTCGAAAATTTTCTATATCGATCTGAAAAAAAGAAAAAAGTATTAATATTTTTTTAACAATTTATAATACAGTATACATATTTACATTTTTTTCAAAAAAATATTTTTGCCTTATTTTTGCTGTTTTCAGAATATATTGCATTTCACTATAAATTGTGAAAGCAATTGCATTCATCATTTTACAGCGGGCAAAAAAAAATAACAATCTCAAAGATTGTATTAAAAAAGCCCAGAATCTCTTCTCACTTAAACTTATCATTACAGAAATGCATATTATTCTAAAAAAATATCATCTAAAAACAATACTTATTTCTTTAAAATACCGTCTGATATGTTTGTTTCAGAAGTATAATCACAATATTATATCTCAAATAACTCCAAAATACATCTGATTTCATTTCCTTTAGGCCAAATAGTATTTTTTTTTTTTTTTTTGGAATAAATTTCCAAGGGAAATCCATTAAAATTCTAAAGTTTAATCTGTCCAGATCTCACCGATTCTCTGTAACATTTTGGTTCACGAAAATTTTTTGAATAATTTATTTAGTCCACAATAGAATTGCTTACTTTTCCACATGGCCAAATAGTAATTTTTTTAATCATTTTTGAAAAAATTTCCAATGGCAGTCCAATAGCATTCCAAAATTTAAAATGTGCAGAAGTTACCGATTATCTATAAATTATTGGTTTTTCAAAATTGCATTAAAAATTAAAAAAGTCCACATTACAATTGGTTATCTTTCCTTTAGGCCAAATGATAATTTTAAAAATATTTTTTCTACAAAATTGCAATGGTAATCCAGTAAAATGGTAAAATTATTTTGTCCAGATCTTGCCAAGTCTCTCTAAAATTTAGATTTCAGGAAGATTAGATAGGAATTTGCTAAATCAAAAGGCAAACGTTGTTTGAAAATCAATTGGGAATCATTACACAGTGTCCAGCCTTTTTCACATTTTAGATAAACTGTGTAATGTCCAGAAGTAACAGTAGGTCCATCATGGAAAATTATTGCAACAGTTACAAAAGTTTTTCCTGAAATTGATAATTGCTGTCCTGTAAACTTCTTTATTAAAGTATCCAATTTTGAACCATCAGCTCTACATCGTTGCATCATTAAAATTACATACTGTCCGTATTCCCTTAAAATTAATGTTGAAAACATGTCAGAATTACACTCACCACATTTCATGCTATGATTAGCATCTTTAACTAATTTTGCAAAAGTGACTGTTTTACTCTCTGGCAATGTCAAATAAATAAACCTTTCATTATCAACAATAGAGCCACAGATATTATAACAATTATCACAACTATGTTCCCATTTATAAGAGAGACCAAAAAAAATGTCAATGGGAACTCCTTCTTCTTCCACTACCTGAAGAAAATACATCAAAAATTCGTGTGCATCTTGCTGTTCATTTTGTGAAAACTGTGTTCGTCCTGAACATACATCTAAAAGTTTTCTAATGTCAGTAGCACTTTCTATTTGAGTTTTATCTTTACTCAGCTTTTGAAAAAGGAGACTCAGCTCTGAACAGAATCTTTTTCCCTGATTTACTATTATCTGCTCTTGCAAACTTTCCAGATAAAATGCAACATTCAGCACTACATTTGCGTAGCAGTTGACACCAGAGCTATTTTCAAAATGACATCCTACAACCTGTTCTTCATTTTCCTTTTTCTTTTTGCTTGCAATTACATCACTCCTCTTTTTTTTCCTCTTCTCTATATCTTCATTACAGATATTCTCATTTCTCCTTTTACGAGAAACTACACGTTTCTCCAACACAGGATACTGACCTAAATGAGGAGCATAGCTTCTTCTTAATCTATTATACTCCTTTACACAGTTTGTATCAGCACTAACTTTTGAGTCATCAAAGTCTATCATGAATAAACCTGATAATGTTTTGACTCGTGACAAAGCTACATATGCCATACCTTCTTTGAACACAGTTGAACCAATGTTCACAAATGCACAATCTACAGTCAATCCTTGAGACTTGTGGATAGTTACAGCATATGCTAGTGAAAACGGAAACTGCTTCCTACGTACATATAAGTCTTTCACAAGCATAAAACGAACTGTACAACGACAAATATCTTTAACTTCATCTATCTGATCAAATTTTATCTGTAAACATTCAATTCCTTCTTTTTTCTGATAATTAATAAAACCCACAACTCTTCCCATCGCTCCATTCACTAAGCCTTTCTCAACATCCAAATTTCTCCTTAAAAACACTCTACAGTTCATGCAAACATATAGATTTTTTTCTAATCCTGCTGTTTTGGAGATGTTCTTCTCTAGTGAGTCCAATTTATTTTTCAGTTTGCCTGTTACTGTGACAGTAATTCTTCCATCCTCAATTTTGTCCACTGCTTCCAATTTCCTGATGTCTTCCTTTTCCAATTTCAAAAGCTCCTCATTAAATATTGAGCATTCACGTAGAGTTGGCATTAAGCAGATGACACTTTTGTTTTCTGCAATATTCTTGTATATTTTCTCTGCAACTATTTCTTCCTTTGGAAATAAATTATGTAGCAGCCGACTCTGTAATGCTTTTTTCCCAACTTCTGTGAGTAGTCCAATCCTGATATCTTTCAGAATACTTCCATATTCTTCATCGTTTGCTTGCCTCATATTAGTTGTAAGTTCCTTGTACTCAAAGAAGGACCAAATATTTGTATTTCCAATGCTTCCCAATGACTTCTTCGTGTCTTCATGTGTCACAGTATTAAACACTGGTTGTCCTTTAACTGGAGTAAGTTGCAAAAGATCCCCAAAAACTATGACGTGTTTTCCACCAAATAACACGTCATAGTCTGTCTTCAAAATTTGCTGCATTCTTAAATGCACAAAGGCAAGCATTAAGTTTGATACCATGCTCACCTCATCAATAATGAGAACTTGCATCTTCTTCAATACTCTTGAAACTTCCAAGGATGCTTCTCCAGTTAGCTTGTTGAATTGTATTTTGTTCTCATGCTCCACTGGTAACATTAGCAAACGATGTAAGGTGATTCCTTTTATGTTATATGCTGCTAACCCAGTTGGAGCAGTAACCACACAAGACAAAGTAGAATCCGTTTTTTGCTTTAGGTAGCTTCTGATGACTTTAATTAGGAAACTTTTTCCAGTGCCAGCTTGTCCGCTTACATACATCCTGATTGGATGAAATGATGTGCATGAGCACTCTTTTTTGATATGTAGAAATCCGTGATCAATTTTGTTTTTGATCTCTTCATAAATTTGTTGCTGCTCTTGATTCAGTTGTCTTTCCAAATTTTCTAAGTCTATAAATTCTTCTTGACCTTGATTCATAGCCGTTTCCACTTCATTCATGGCTATTGATGCTTCATTTTCAACGATTGGTTGTCCTAGGGGATCTTGACTGTATGTTCCTGAACTTTGGCTGTCCTGAGAACTGTCTCTAGCTATTTCTGCTGCAATTGTAGTTTCCTGTTCAATTTCTTCATTTAACATTTGCAGATAAGTTGAGAATGTACTGCATTGTATGCTGTCTTTGCAAGCATTAAAAGAATCTTCATAGCTCTGGAATTCTCCCAGTAGTTCATCCTCTGTACGCCATGGTTTAAACAACTGTAAAAGAGCCAAGTAGTAAAATTCTTTCTTGTCGGTAGTGTCGCAACTCAGCTTCCGGTGATTTATCAAACTTCCTTTGGTTTGCTTCACCAAACATCCTTCTTCACCAACAACTTTATATTTTCCACTGTTGATGTCTTCTGCAGCTTTCCGTGAATAAATGTAGTTCTGTAACACTTCATACAGACACATGTTCTCCAGATGATGACTTCTCTTGGGATAATATGTGTCCAACATGTTTGTTTTCAATATATCTGTACTTTCTGGGTCATTCTCAGCCAAATATTCAATTTCTCCAACAGATTTCAGTACCCGATTTCTCATTGCTGCAAGGCCTAAACTTGCCCAAATTATTCTTCTTGACTTCGAGTAGAGACTTGCAGAAGATAACCTATCTGAACATTCGTAGGATCCAATTTCTCGATGCGATAACATCTTCAAACTGAAACTGTACAGCTTCTTACTGACAGTCTTCTCGTGAGAAATCTCTTCCCACATTTCCTTCAATTCTGTTTTTTCTGATTTCGTAATGTAAGACGTTACATATCGAGCAACAGCAATGGAATTGTCAGCAACATACTGTATATCCATGTTAGCGTTCCACATGGATAAAATGACTGGGTTGTAGTCATTTATATTTTTTGATTCTTCTTTTCTTTTAAGGTTGTAGGTATTCTTAGGTGATTTTCTTGTGATACTATGTCTCACAGCTGACATAAAACTGTTGACTCTTCCATTTGAAAGAACAGGTCTAGGAAATCCAAATCGACATTTAGTGTAGTATTTTTCTTTGCTCTTGTATTTCCGTCGACAGTATTTTCCACACCGATGACTTTGGAAACGTAGAACTTGCTCCTTTAACTTGTTCTCTTCTGTGCTTTTAGGTATAGCACATGTTGCATATTCTTCAATGTAAGATAACACTGCTTCATCAGTATCTGTTCCAAACTTTGGGGCATCCTTGATCCACAGCAGCATATGAATATGAGGAGCACCTCTTGCCTGGTACTCTTTTCTCCAAAAGAAATCCACTACTTCTCCAAGGGGTGGATTTTTTTTATTGCAGATGAAGGACATCATAGCCTCAAATCTATGATTGAAATATCTGCAAACATTAACCGGATCCAATGAGCACAGTTCTCCTGCTGTCTTGTATTCGATGTTTTTAATGTTTGAATTGGCCTCTCGTAGAAAATCCAGTAAATCATCCCAAGCGTACTCGGCACAGCTTAGGGTAAGGAACCATGTTGGTGTTCCTAAATTGCGTAACATGCATTTTAGTTCACCATGGCGTCGGTACCAATATTCATTTGTCCCACGCTGACAAGCCATCAGATTGATCAGTTGTGTTTCCAAATGATCATCTCGGTGCTGCACTTTCTCCATAAAATCCTTAGCAGACACATTTTGTAAATGTACTCCACTTTTTAAAATGTGATTTACTGCATAAGACAGTGCAGACAAGTCGCTTTCAAATAAAAGATGGAACAAATAAGGAATACTTTGTCGAAATCTGGGATCTTCAGCATATAGTCTTGTAGTTCGATACTCTGAAGCTGGAATCTGTTCTGGACGTTCATCGTATCGTCCTCCTTTTCCTTTAGGAAACAGCTGGGGAAAACATCGAGCTTCCAAGCTCTCCTCCCATACACTCACGGGATTTACTTTTGCTTTCTTCATCTGAAAGAGATCAAAATTGTCTCCCATAACTTCTTTCGAATGGAGAGGATGTATGCTAAAATGTTCATAAATTTCTTCTTCCTTTGACTTGTCCACTTTTTCAATTTGTCCAGTTGGTGTTTCTGTGTCTCCTTGTAAATCTTCTTCTTCTTCTTCTATATAAATTGATTCATACCATTTGTTATTTTTTTTCAAATACAAATTTGCTCTTTGTACTTTCCGCACATCTACCAGCTCCTGCCAAATCTTCTTATTCTTTGTAGGTACACCATTAACCAGAATAATTAATGGTTCAGTTTCCAAAGTATCCGCATCAATAGTTTCCATATTTTTTTTCAAATCCAAGGGCAAATACACCACTCTACCTTTTAAACCTCTCAGTAAATCTGAAGGAGGTAATTTACCAGTTTTGGGCTCCATACGTACTATGGTCTGGAACGGATGAACACATTGAATGAGTATAGACTCATATGTATTTAATTCAGAAAGTTCAGCAGCAATAGCATCCAATTCTAAATTATTATGTACAGCTCTGGTCGGCATTCTATTTTCCTCTAACTTGTTATAACAGTATTTACAAATACGCTGATCTTCACCCAATTCAAAACAATTTTCTAGAAATATATATGTGGCAAAATCCTTCCACTTATAATTATCTTCATTTTCACTCTTTCTGTAGAGATCAACATTCCTAGTTTGTTTTCTATAATGAGTTCTGCGGCAACAAATACAAGTAAAATTTGGTCTTTCATTAGAGACTATTGCAAATTTTGTTATGTGATCATTAAATGTGTTACTTACAGAGGGTTCTACATTGTCTTCCACTTCTGCCTCATTTACTGTGTCCTTCTCTGCACTGTTTTGTTCAGGACCAAAGTAACAAAACTGAATTTCATCAACAACCTTCTCTACATCTGATACCGTTCCTCGGAACAGAGCCCTATTCAATTCATTTAACTTTATTGCTGGACTTTTGGCAAAATACAACCGTCTCACAAACTTTCTCATTCCAGTATGATGAACAGCCAGCATCCTAAAATGATGGAAAACACTATTGCACACTTTTCTAGATAGACAAGCAAGAGAATGACCCTGCAAACCAGTATTCTCTCTCACTCTGCATGGATCCAGACTTTGAAGCACCTTAATCTTTTGTTTTACACTTTTTTTACTATATTCTCTTAGAAACTCTCGAAATCTGTCAATAGATTCCTGACGCACAGTGCAAATACTACTACAATTCCAAGTGTACACTGGGGCTTTAGGACGTCTCCCCATTGCCTCATCTGCCATCACTTGTACCTCATCTCTTGGAACCATTATCTCCTTCTCCATTATGCAACCATTTTTTACTTCGTATGAACGACCTCTGGTGTCAACTGCATGCAGCAAACTATTACTTTGAAAATAGCTCTCTTCATTAAAAAAAGGTTCACTACTTGAACTATGCATCCACTTTCCTAAAAACACTTTACAAAAGTTTGTTCTGTTCACTACTCTTTTGCTTTTGCTTTGTGATTTCAGTACATTAACCATTTTATCTAATGTACGCATCCTATTCAAAATTAATATGAATAGTTTCCTTTTTAATTCTAATGCTTTTGCTGCAATGGCTTCAATTTCTTTTTTTCTCTTGTAATATTTAGCCTTTTGCTTATATTTCTTAATATCCTTTATCAAATTGGACATAACTCTTCTCTGAAACATTTTTCTACGTATCTCTTTAAATGCTGTTTTTCTGTTTATGTTAAACTTTTCAATTGCAGAAGGTATATTTGCATTAACAAAATTCTCTATTTTTTGCTGTTCTCTATGTTTTGTTACATTTTTCCGAGAACAGATATTTTGTACATTTTTCTTTGTTTTGAATATTTTGTTTAGAAATTGTTTTTTTTGCTTACCAGAAGATTTTTTCTTTTTCCCAACATCAGCATCTTCTACTAACTTTGGTCCTCCAGTTGTCTTCAAATATAGTTTTTTTTTTAGCGTTTTTTGAACTCGAGATTTTGTAGGCATCTTAAATTTTGTTCACTGTTCTTCAGCAATACCTGAAAAAAACTAAAAAAAAAATCTGTTATTGTATTTAAATATATTACTACATTTCTTTTCACAATAGTCACAAAACGAAATTTCTTTGCCAATTTGAATGCACACAAACTGCTCTTTTTTTTGGGCAAGTGAAAATCTCTTTTACAAACTGTCACATTATGAAACCACTTTTCAGATTTTATAAAAAGCCCATGTCCACAGTGCTACACTCCACCAAGGGCAACCAGCCTTAGTGATGCTGAATGTATTTGCATTACAGACTTAAACCAGAAAACCCCACTGGCTTGTAAATACTGTGCATGACTATACACGGCAAGGACATGGGTGTGTGCTAAGCCTCTGCTTCTTCCCCCAATAATTCGCTCCCCCTTTCCATCTAATGCAACTGTGAAATCACCAGAGCAAGACGCAATAAATCTCTGCCTATAATTCTTCTATGCACACAGAGTCATGTTTTCACATTAGTGCCAAAACGAAATTTCTTTGCCAATTTCAAAGCACACTTACTGCTCTTTTTTTTTCGGGCCAAGTGAAAATCTCTTTTTACAATTTGAAATCACTTTTACAGACTGACACATTATGAAACCACTATTTTTGATTTATTTAATTGCACGTGTCCAAGCTGTTTTTTTTTCAGACCACCACCATGTGCATTCTCTGTGACTGCCTACACTCCAGCAAGGGCAACCAGCCTTAGTGATGCTGAATGTATTTGCATTACAGACTTAAACCTGAAAACCCCACTGGCTTGTAAATACTGTGCATGACTATACACGGCAAGGACATGGGTGTGTGCTAAGCCTCTGCTTCTTCCCCCAAAAATTCGCTCCCCCTTTCCATCTAATGCAACTGTGAAATCACCAGAGCAAGACGCAATAAATCTCTGCCTATAATTCTTCTATGCACACAGAGTCATGTTTTCACATTAGTGCCAAAACGAAATTTCTTTGCCAATTTCAAAGCACACTTACTGCTCTTTTTTTTTCGGGCCAAGTGAAAATCTCTTTTTACAATTTGAAATCACTTTTACAGACTGACACATTATGAAACCACTATTTTTGATTTATTTAATTGCACGTGTCCAAGCTGTTTTTTTTTCAGACCACCACCATGTGCATTCTCTGTGACTGCCTACACTCCACCAAGGGCAACCAGCCTTAGTGATGCTGAATGTATTTGCATTACAGACTTAAACCTGAAAACCCCACTGGCTTGTAAATACTGTGCATGACTATACACGGCAAGGACATGGGTGTGTGCAAAGCCTCTGCTTCTTCCCCCAATAATTCGCTCCCCCTTTCCATCTAATGCAACTGTGAAATCACCAGAGCAAGACGCAATAAATCTCTGCCTATAATTCTTCTATGCACACAGAGTCATGTTTTCACATTAGTGCCAAAACGAAATTTCTTTGCCAATTTCAAAGCACACTTACTGCTCTTTTTTTTTCGGGCCAAGTGAAAATCTCTTTTTACAATTTGAAATCACTTTTACAGACTGACACATTATGAAACCACTATTTTTGATTTATTTAATTGCACGTGTCCAAGCTGCTTTTTTTTCAGACCACCACCATGTGCATTCTCTGTGACTGCCTACACTCCAGCAAGGGCAACCAGCCTTAGTGATGCTGAATGTATTTGCATTACAGACTTAAACCTGAAAACCCCACTGGCTTGTAAATACTGTGCATGACTATACACGGCAAGGACATGGGTGTGTGCTAAGCCTCTGCTTCTTCCCCCAAAAATTCGCTCCCCCTTTCCATCTAATGCAACTGTGAAATCACCAGAGCAAGACGCAATAAATCTCTGCCTATAATTCTTCTATGCACACAGAGTCATGTTTTCACATTAGTGCCAAAACGAAATTTCTTTGCCAATTTCAAAGCACACTTACTGCTCTTTTTTTTTCGGGCCAAGTGAAAATCTCTTTTTACAATTTGAAATCACTTTTACAGACTGACACATTATGAAACCACTATTTTTGATTTATTTAATTGCACGTGTCCAAGCTGTTTTTTTTTCAGACCACCACCATGTGCATTCTCTGTGACTGCCTACACTCCAGCAAGGGCAACCAGCCTTAGTGATGCTGAATGTATTTGCATTACAGACTTAAACCTGAAAACCCCACTGGCTTGTAAATACTGTGCATGACTATACACGGCAAGGACATGGGTGTGTGCTAAGCCTCTGCTTCTTCCCCCAATAATTCGCTCCCCCTTTCCATCTAATGCAACTGTGAAATCACCAGAGCAAGACGCAATAAATCTCTGCCTATAATTCTTCTATGCACACAGAGTCATGTTTTCACATTAGTGCCAAAACGAAATTTCTTTGCCAATTTCAAAGCACACTTACTGCTCTTTTTTTTTCGGGCCAAGTGAAAATCTCTTTTTACAATTTGAAATCACTTTTACAGACTGACACATTATGAAACCACTATTTTTGATTTATTTAATTGCACGTGTCCAAGCTGTTTTTTTTTCAGACCACCACCATGTGCATTCTCTGTGACTGCCTACACTCCAGCAAGGGCAACCAGCCTTAGTGATGCTGAATGTATTTGCATTACAGACTTAAACCTGAAAACCCCACTGGCTTGTAAATACTGTGCATGACTATACACGGCAAGGACATGGGTGTGTGCTAAGCCTCTGCTTCTTCCCCCAATAATTTGCTCCCCCTTTCCATCTAATGCAACTGTGAAATCACCAGAGCAAGACGCAATAAATCTCTGCCTATAATTCTTCTATGCACACAGAGTCATGTTTTCACATTAGTGCCAAAACGAAATTTCTTTGCCAATTTCAAAGCACACTTACTGCTCTTTTTTTTTCGGGCCAAGTGAAAATCTCTTTTTACAATTTGAAATCACTTTTACAGACTGACACATTATGAAACCACTATTTTTGATTTATTTAATTGCACGTGTCCAAGCTGTTTTTTTTTCAGACCACCACCATGTGCATTCTCTGTGACTGCCTACACTCCAGCAAGGGCAACCAGCCTTAGTGATGCTGAATGTATTTGCATTACAGACTTAAACCTGAAAACCCCACTGGCTTGTAAATACTGTGCATGACTATACACGGCAAGGACATGGGTGTGTGCTAAGCCTCTGCTTCTTCCCCCAATAATTCGCTCCCCCTTTCCATCTAATGCAACTGTGAAATCACCAGAGCAAGACGCAATAAATCTCTGCCTATAATTCTTCTATGCACACAGAGTCATGTTTTCACATTAGTGCCAAAACGAAATTTCTTTGCCAATTTCAAAGCACACTTACTGCTCTTTTTTTTTCGGGCCAAGTGAAAATCTCTTTTTACAATTTGAAATCACTTTTACAGACTGACACATTATGAAACCACTATTTTTGATTTATTTAATTGCACGTGTCCAAGCTGTTTTTTTTTCAGACCACCACCATGTGCATTCTCTGTGACTGCCTACACTCCAGCAAGGGCAACCAGCCTTAGTGATGCTGAATGTATTTGCATTACAGACTTAAACCTGAAAACCCCACTGGCTTGTAAATACTGTGCATGACTATACACGGCAAGGACATGGGTGTGTGCTAAGCCTCTGCTTCTTCCCCCAATAATTCGCTCCCCCTTTCCATCTAATGCAACTGTGAAATCACCAGAGCAAGACGCAATAAATCTCTGCCTATAATTCTTCTATGCACACAGAGTCATGTTTTCACATTAGTGCCAAAACGAAATTTCTTTGCCAATTTCAAAGCACACTTACTGCTCTTTTTTTTTCGGGCCAAGTGAAAATCTCTTTTTACAATTTGAAATCACTTTTACAGACTGACACATTATGAAACCACTATTTTTGATTTATTTAATTGCACGTGTCCAAGCTGTTTTTTTTTCAGACCACCACCATGTGCATTCTCTGTGACTGCCTACACTCCAGCAAGGGCAACCAGCCTTAGTGATGCTGAATGTATTTGCATTACAGACTTAAACCTGAAAACCCCACTGGCTTGTAAATACTGTGCATGACTATACACGGCAAGGACATGGGTGTGTGCTAAGCCTCTGCTTCTTCCCCCAAAAATTCGCTCCCCCTTTCCATCTAATGCAACTGTGAAATCACCAGAGCAAGACGCAATAAATCTCTGCCTATAATTCTTCTATGCACACAGAGTCATGTTTTCACATTAGTGCCAAAACGAAATTTCTTTGCCAATTTCAAAGCACACTTACTGCTCTTTTTTTTTCGGGCCAAGTGAAAATCTCTTTTTACAATTTGAAATCACTTTTACAGACTGACACATTATGAAACCACTATTTTTGATTTATTTAATTGCACGTGTCCAAGCTGTTTTTTTTTCAGACCACCACCATGTGCATTCTCTGTGACTGCCTACACTCCAGCAAGGGCAACCAGCCTTAGTGATGCTGAATGTATTTGCATTACAGACTTAAACCTGAAAACCCCACTGGCTTGTAAATACTGTGCATGACTATACACGGCAAGGACATGGGTGTGTGCTAAGCCTCTGCTTCTTCCCCCAAAAATTCGCTCCCCCTTTCCATCTAATGCAACTGTGAAATCACCAGAGCAAGACGCAATAAATCTCTGCCTATAATTCTTCTATGCACACAGAGTCATGTTTTCACATTAGTGCCAAAACGAAATTTCTTTGCCAATTTCAAAGCACACTTACTGCTCTTTTTTTTTCGGGCCAAGTGAAAATCTCTTTTTACAATTTGAAATCACTTTTACAGACTGACACATTATGAAACCACTATTTTTGATTTATTTAATTGCACGTGTCCAAGCTGTTTTTTTTTCAGACCACCACCATGTGCATTCTCTGTGACTGCCTACACTCCACCAAGGGCAACCAGCCATAGTGATGCTGAATGTATTTGCATTACAGACTTAAACCTGAAAACCCCACTGGCTTGTAAATACTGTGCATGACTATACACGGCAAGGACATGGGTGTGTGCTAAGCCTCTGCTTCTTCCCCCAATAATTCGCTCCCCCTTTCCATCTAATGCAACTGTGAAATCACCAGAGCAAGACGCAATAAATCTCTGCCTATAATTCTTCTATGCACACAGAGTCATGTTTTCACATTAGTGCCAAAACGAAATTTCTTTGCCAATTTGAAAGCACACTTACTGCTCTTTTTTTTTTCGGGCCAAGTGAAAATCTCTTTTTACAATTTGAAATCACTTTTACAGACTGACACATTATGAAACCACTATTTTTGATTTATTTAATTGCACGTGTCCAAGCTGTTTTTTTTTCAGACCACCACCATGTGCATTCTCTGTGACTGCCTACACTCCACCAAGGGCAACCAGCCATAGTGATGCTGAATGTATTTGCATTACAGACTTAAACCTGAAAACCCCACTGGCTTGTAAATACTGTGCATGACTATACACGGCAAGGACATGGGTGTGTGCTAAGCCTCTGCTTCTTCCCCCAATAATTCGCTCCCCCTTTCCATCTAATGCAACTGTGAAATCACCAGAGCAAGACGCAATAAATCTCTGCCTATAATTCTTCTATGCACACAGAGTCATGTTTTCACATTAGTCCCAAAACGAAATTTCTTTGCCAATTTGAAAGCACACTTATTGCTCTTTTTTTTTTCGGGCCAAGTGAAAATCTCTTTTTACAATTTGAAATCACTTTTACAGACTGACACATTATGAAACCACTATTTTTGATTTATTTAATTGCACGTGTCCAAGCTGTTTTTTTTTCAGACCACCACCATGTGCATTCTCTGTGACTGCCTACACTCCACCAAGGGCAACCAGCCTTAGTGATGCTGAATGTATTTGCATTACAGACTTAAACCTGAAAACCCCACTGGCTTGTAAATACTGTGCATGACTATACACGGCAAGGACATGGGTGTGTGCTAAGCCTCTGCTTCTTCCCCCAATAATTCGCTCCCCCTTTCCATCTAATGCAACTGTGAAATCACCAGAGCAAGACGCAATAAATCTCTGCCTATAATTCTTCTATGCACACAGAGTCATGTTTTCACATTAGTGCCAAAACGAAATTTCTTTGCCAATTTGAATGCACACTTACTGCTCTTTTTTTTTCGGGCCAAGTGAAAATCTCTTTTTACAATTTGAAATCACTTTTACAGACTGACACATTATGAAACCACTATTTTTGATTTATTTAAGTGCACGTGTCCAAGCTGTTTTTTTTTTCAGACCACCACCATGTGCATTCTCTGTGACTGCCTACACTCCAGCAAGGGCAACCAGCCTTAGTGATGCTGAATGTATTTGCATTACAGACTTAAACCTGAAAACCCCACTGGCTTGTAAATACTGTGCATGACTATACACGGCAAGGACATGGGTGTGTGCTAAGCCTCTGCTTCTTCCCCCAATAATTCGCTCCCCCTTTCCATCTAATCCAACTGTAAAATCACCAGAGCAAGACGCAATAAATCTCTGCCTATAATTCTTCTATGCACACAGAGTCATGTTTTCACATTAGTCCCAAAACGAAATTTCTTTGCCAATTTGAAAGCACACTTACTGCTCTTTTTTTTTTTCGGGGCAAGTGTAGATCACTTTTACACACTGACACATTATGAAACCACCATGTGTAACTACAACAAAAACAATTCCCATTTCTATTATTCATTTCTTAAGTTACCACATACATCCCCTCTCAAACTGTAAACTCACCTTTAAAATTAGTTAGTTGTGAAAGAAATGTGACACTCAAACAGCAGATTATCAGAGCCAGGATCTCTGTTGTGTTCACCTCTCTCCTCTCAGCAGAACCAGATAATGGCAAACTTTCCCTCTATTTTTCCACACATATACATGTAAGTTTCAAATCTCAGTGCTTCCCCCTTTTTTTCACATGTATTCACACATTTCTATTGGTTGAAAACGAACCCTTTTCCAAAAGTACCCTTCCCCCAACTTGACTTCTGCCTAGTACCCTTCCCCCAACTTGACTTCTGCCTGCTACCATAGCAACAGCTCATGGAACACTGCTGTGTTCAGTTAGGTCAGAAGTTCGACACACAATGTTTCAATTCCACAGAGCAAGAGTGCTTGACTTTTCAAACCTAACAGCAAATCCATAGTACTGTTCTTTGGTTACACATTTTTTTGTACCAATACAAAACATGCTTCTATTAATTTTCACATACAGCCTAGTTTTTATTCTGGAATGGTATGAAACAGCCAATCAGTTCTTTTTGTTTTAAAAAAATATGTATGCCTCCATTTCCAAACTGTCTTTCTTTTCATATTGCCATTCTACTGAAAGACACCTCCTGAGTGCATCCAGTTCTCCTTTGAAGATGTTCACAGTGTGGATTGTAGGGCACAGCTATGTCTTCTGGAGTGAAAAGTTTGCAGAGAAAACAGATATGGTGAGAGACCTTGCTTTGCCAAATGTAGACATTAAATGGATTGGTCAGAGAGGGTTAAAGTGGCACCAATTGATGCCATTGGTGAAATCCTTCATTCAAATCCAACACCCTGACCTCATAATAGTGCACTGTGGTGGCAATGACCTAGGCACTTTGACTGGGGTAGGTCTGGAAATGCTTATGAAGGACACCTTTGCACAACTGTTTTCACTTTTCCCTAAAACTGCCTTTGTGTTTTCCAACATATGCCAAAGGCAAAAATGGAACTGGTCCAATCATTTCTGTCCACAGATTGACAAAGCAAGAAAGCACGTCAACAAATCTGTTTCTGCTTTCCTCCGTGACTATGGTATGGGTGCCATTTACCACAACAACTTGCGTTATGACATGCAAGACATTTATAGAGGAGATGGTGTGCACTTCAATGATGAAGGGAACAGAGTCTTCCTCTTGAACCTTAGACTCTGCATCGGTACTTACTTGTAGGTACCACTAAAAAAATGACTTCATAAACACAACAGCTCTTTTTAGAGCTCCCTAATTTCTAAACTCTTAAATCTGCTTTTCATTTATTTATTTTTATTTTTTTTTACCGTACGCTTACCGTAAGCTTACCGTACGCGTACCCCGTGATTTTTTTTAAAATCAATAAATGTTTTTTTTGTACTTTTCTGTCCTTCTTTGACCCCCATACAATTGTTAGGGGGTCTGTAACTCTCCTCATTGCCCCCTTTCCTTGTTTTCACTCTTTTTTTTCAGAGTGAAATACACAAAATGGTGGCCGCCGCTTCCTGGTTTCGGCCGATTCGAATGTTTACTAAGATCTAAGAGCCAATCAGAATCGCGCTCGCGCACGCCACCGTACGCTTACCGTAAGCGTACGGTAAGCGTACCGTAAGCGGGCTCAGATATATATATTGATTTAAAGGCTATTTTCTCAGAATCTACTTAACAGATTTACACCAAACCTACAAAAGGCACTTCCTTGACCTAGGGACTACCTCTCTGCCAAATTTTGAGTAATTCTGTTCAGCCGTTCGGGCTGTAGCTCGTTCTAAAGGTCCTATGGAAAAATGCATGGGAAAAACGTGTTTTGGGACCCCCCTTTTATCTCAGCCCCCGCTTGACGAATCCCCCCGAGACTTTCAGGGTAGGAGCGGAGCGTAGCGCCCCACCTATTTTGAGAAATTCGCGAGGATTCGTCGACCGGCGCCAAAGTTATTCAAAATAGAATGTTGAGGTTTTCCTATGGAAACGTGGTCCTAACTATAACTACCTACTGGCGACCGCCAGTAGGTAATATATATATATATATATATATATATATATATATATATATATTTAAATATAATTATATATATATATATATATTCACTGAAAAAACCATAGGTTTCAGGCATGTTATAGTTAGGAATTAGCATTTAAAAAACCCTTAGAAATTCACTGAAAAAAACATAGGTTTCACACATGTTTCAATTACACCTTGATATTCCAATTGTTCAAGGATTTCTGCAACGTGAGAACTAGCTTTGCAGGGCATGGGATATTGGGGTTGTAGCTGTGGCATAGACCATAATGGAATCTCATGGCTTGGTGATAATATATCCCACCCAACCTGAGTACGGTAAAACGCCAGAGCAAGCACCTGTGCCCTCTCTTCTGCAAAGTTCTGAACTTGCTCCTTCGGCACAGTGTGTGCGAAAGATGGGAGGATTTCCTCCTCCCCTCTGGGAGCTGCCAAAATGAAAGCTGGGGGCCAGTCCGCTTCCGCTAACAGAATGTCATATGTAGAGGTCAGATTTTCCCAAAAAATCCCTTTTATGGTACGTTGTATGTCACCTTCTATTAAAAGGACTATGTCATATAGTCAGTCAGGGGGAGCGTCTCTAGTTCTCAACAATATGGAGCTCAGGGGGTCAATAGGCAGGCCGCCCCCACTCATAAACTATACACTGATCAGGACCTGCCCAGTAAAAATTTATTAACACAGTGAACACGTTATTATTAGTAACCCTTGCACCTTCAAAGCTGTTGTATTTGATATTGCATGTGCGGCCAATTTTTGCCATTCACCAACCGGGTCTGATGTCACTTGCTTCTTTAGAAAAAACTCCTACGTGTCTAAGTGTTTCTGAAGATGTTTCCCTAAGAATCTATCTCCCAAATAGTTTGTATAAGGAGGAAGACCAGACAGAACAAAATATTTATGGTACCTATTAAAAAACCACAGAGATAGAAAAAAGGTGGGAAGGGACTGGCAGTGCCTCACGGAAGTAACCCCAACGAGGACACGCAGACAGGTACTCGCCTGCTACCTCACGTTCTCATCATAGGCAGCTGCCGCCCAGAAAGGAAAAGAAGGAATCAATCAAAAAACCTCAAATCAATCCCAAAAACTGGTGTCTAGTGAAACTTATATTCTAATTTGTGTCTGTGTTCAAAAATGAGAATGTCGACCCAAAAGAGAAAGACTGAGTCTGATCAGGACCCACGTCAATCCGGGTTAAAACCGAGCAAGACTACACTGGCTGCATGATTCTTTATTCTGTGATTTGTGTCTGCTCATTAAAACCAACATGTTTCATTGCCTGTTTAAATTAGCGGCAACTTCTTCAGGGCTAGGGTCGACTGGCCTCTCTGCATTGCTAGTTCAGACCAGTGATCTATCTGTCTGCACCTGGGGGAAACACAATTAAAAAACACACATTCAGCTTTTCACCCACATTGCTCATATGGGTCCTTCATACATATATGAAAGCGATTTGTGTCTTCGCTGACTTGCTAAAAAGAATCGGTGCCTGCAACACCTTTGACATTAATATTTACCGTGAAGATTGCTCTCGTTCAGCATACCTCAACCCTTCATATAGATAGGTGTGTGCTACATCCAATAATACTCCTGGACTGCTTGCACAGAAACACATCCAGTTGTTACACACACACGCCAAGATGTTACAGCCCCCACTGCATGTGTGACTGCTGTCACCCATGCTAACGCTCATCACATCTTTTCTACAGGCTGCTGCTGATGGTTACAGCCTATTGCTACTGCCCCGATATGTGTTGCATTCGTACAGAGTCTAAGGAGCTCCGAGCCCCTGCTCGGCTCCCGTGCATGTGGCCTCCTCCCTGAAATTACCACTGATGTCTGACGTTAACAGCTAGTGAGTCCGCGGGACCCCACTATTACGATTCTTCGGTGACTTCCGCCCGCCTTGAGGGGAGCCCCTGTGTCTACAGGCAACCCGCTAGTGAGTGTTAGGTCAAATATATGAGTAGGCAAGATTCTATCATCAATACACAGCCTGTGCTCGATCTCACCTCGTCAGCCCTCTGGTCCGGATGCTAATCAGCCTTCATCACGGACGGGACAACTACTTCCGGTTTAAATACGTGCAGCGTGCTGCCTGCGAGCATGCGTGGATGTGTGTCAGTATGTTGAAGTCACCGGCGGCCATGTTGTGTAAGCCGCCGTGACTGCTTGGGCAGCACCTTATGTATACTGTCTCACTAATATGCAGCACTCACTTTAAGCACTTCTAAATTACTGTATATTCACCCAACAGAATTGCAGTTACTAGATAACTTCACGATTGGTGTCTGTTATATATATTTAATTACTATCAGTGCCTGCTCAGTTTGTAAAAGCCTGCTCATTTATTGAAGAAACACACGCGAGTGGTCAGTGCATGGTTTAGATCACCCATGAACTATAGCTAACGGACTGCTATGTGGGGGATGAAGTACTTGAGGAGCTGCTCAAACCAATAAGAGACCCAAGTTCAAAAAGCGGAAATGAATGCCCAATTCATCGCATATGGATACCTGGCAGAGATGGTTTGACAGGAAAGATGTGTTAGTAAGTAGGCTATTGAGTCAGTACATTGTGCCACTCAATGTAGTCATTTAGACCCTGTTGGTCCACTTTCTCTTGGAAAATCCAGCGTGCCTCCTTTGTTATTAGTCTGGCTTCCATATTGTGGAGGTCTCCCATTACCCTCTCCAATACAACCCACCGGAGATCTTTGGGACTGTGTTGGGCCGTCAAGAAATGTTAGACCAGTTTCGAAGTTAATTTACCCAACCGAATGGTGCTGAGATGTTCTTGTACTCTGACCTTCACTTTGCGTGTGGTAAGGCCATTGTAGTGAAGGCCACAGGGACACGTCAGTCTGTAAATGACGTTACTCTTATTGCAGTTGCTAAACATGTTGAGATACCATGTTTTGCCTCCTGCTAGAATGACACTTTTTGTTGATGTAGTAAGTTCCCATACTGTGCATCCGCCACATTGATAGTGTCCTGGTGGGATCCCTGTTTCCTTAATCTCACATTTGGTTCGTGAATGCACTAAACGGTCTCGTAGATTGGTAGATCGCTTAAAAGCAAAACAGGGTTGAGGCATAATCATGGTGGGGGTATTCAACAGGGACCAATGTTTCCTAATCACTTGTCTGATTTGGGTGGACAAGGGGCCAAAGGTGGTGACCACAGGGATACAGTCCCCTTTAGTCTTGGGGGTTCTATCCAAGAGGGCAGCTCGGGGAGTATTCAAGGCTCTTTATTTGGCCTGTTTGATGACCTTGGTCGGGTACGCTCGTTCCTCCAATTTGCAGGACAAGGCACCTGCTTGTTCGACAAAATCTTCAGTGGAGGAACAATTCCTGCGATATCGCAAGAATTGCCCTACAGGCAGGTTATCCCTCAGAGCCCTGGGGTGGTAAGATCTGTAATGCAAGAGGGAATTTTTGTCAGTTGGTTTCTGATGGACATTGGTGGCGAGTTTGTGATTCGTCACTCTGATGTCTAGATCCAAGTAAGTGGCTGTTGTGCTGCTTATTGTCCAGGTGAATTTAAGACAATCATCAAGGCTATTAAGCCAATGGAGAAACCTATCTAGGTCATACTCGGAGCTCGTCCAAATGCATAACACATCGTCAATATATCTCTTCCAGAGAGCGATGTTCTTCTGGAAGGGATTAGTGTTATGTAAGATATAGTTAGTCTCGAATATGCCCCCATAGATACATGCCAGACTGGGGGCAAATGTAGCCCCCCATTGAAGTCCCGGACACTTGCAGGTATAGCTGGTCCTTATAGGCAAAGAAGTTTTTTGTCAAGGCTAGTTCAACACATTGAAGTACAAAGGTTTGGGGGACATCATAGAACCATTCGCATTCCCCCAGGGCGCGGGCTGCTGCCACCAGCGTTGCTTCCTGGGGGATGCTGGTATATAACGATTCTATGTCTATCGTGACTAGGAATTGATGTTCAGGATCAAACGCGATGTCATCCAAGATTTTTAAAACATCTGTAGTGTCCTGTACATAGGAGGGTTGGGTAGTAACACATTCCCTCAGAAAAAAAAGTCTGCATATTGAGATAATGGTTCCAAAACAGATTGAATCCCCGAGACTATGGGGCGTCCCGGTGGGGGCCTCTGTGCTTTGTGGATTTTTGGAACAATATAGAAGGCAGGTATCCTAGGTTTCTCATTGATCAAAAAGTCTGCTTCCTTTGCAGTTACCCACTTCTTCTCTTTTGCCTCAGCGACCATTTTGTGAATGGTCGTCTGTAGATTTTTAGCGGGGTCTCTCATCAAGGGTTTGTAATTATGGCGCACATCTAGTAGTCTAGTCACCTCAGCTTCATAGTCTAGAGTGTTTAACACTACCACCGCACCACCTTTATCAGCAAACCTTTGTACTTCAATGTGTTGAACTAGCCTTGACAAAAAACTTCTTTGCCTATAAGGACCAGCTATACCTGCAAGTGTCCGGGACTTCAATGGGGGCTACATTTGCCCCCAGTCTGGCATGTATCTATGTGGGCCTATTCGAGACTAACTACATCTTACATAACACTAATCCCTTCCAGAAGAACATCGCTCTCTGGAAGAGATATATTGACGATGTGTTATGCATTTGGACGGGCTCCGAGTATGACCTAGATAGGTTTCTCCATTGGCTTAATAGCCTTGATGATTGTCTTAAATTCAACAGCCACTTACTTGGATCTAGACATCAGAGTGGCGAATCACAAACTCGCCACCAATGTCCATCAGAAACCAACTGACAAAAAGGGATAACCTGCCTGTAGGGCAATTCTTGCGATATCGCAGGAATTGTTCCTCCACTGAGGATTATGTCGAACAAGCAGGTGCCTTGTCCTGCAAATTGGAGGAACGAGCGTACTCGACCAAGGTCATCAAACAGGCCAAAAAAAGAGCCTTGAATACTCCCCGAGCTGCCCTCTTGGATAGAACACCCAAGACTAAAGGGGACTGTATCCCTGTGATCACCACCTTTGGCCCCTTGTCCACCCAAATCAGACAAGTGATTAGGAAACATTGGTCCCTGTTGAATACCCCCACCATGAATATGCCTCAACCCTGTTTTGCTTTTAAGCGATCTACCAATCTACGAGACCGTTTAGTGCATTCATGACCCAAATGTGAGATTAAGGAAACAGGGATCCCGCCAGGACACTATTAATGTGGCGGATGCACAGTATGTGAACTTACTACATCAACAAAAAGTGTCATTCTAGCAGGAGGCAAAACATGGTATCTCAACATGTTTAGCAACTGCAATACGAGTAACGTCATTTACAGACTGACGTGTCCCTGTGGCCTTCACTACATTGGCCTTACCACACGCAAAGTGAAGGTCAGAGTACAAGAACATCTCAGCACCATTCGTTTGGGTAAATTAACTACGAAACTGGTCCAACATTTCTTGACGGCCCAACACAGTCCCAAAGATCTCCGGTGGGTTGTATTGGAGAGGGTAATGGGAGACCTCCACAATATGGAAGCCAGACTAATAACAAAGGAGGCACGCTGGATTTTCCAAGAGAAAGTGACTACATTGAGTGGCACAAGGTACTGACTCAATAGCCTACTTACTAACACATCTTTCCTGTCAAACCATCTCTGCCAGGTATCCAGATGCGATGAATTGGGCATTCATTTCCGCTTTTTGAACTTGGGTCTCTTATTGGTTTGAGCAGCTCCTCAAGTACTTCATCACCCACATAGCAGTCCGTTAGCTATAGTTCATGGGTGATCTAAACCATGCACTGACCACTCGCGTGTGTTTCTTCAATAAATGAGCAGGCTTTTACAAACTGAGCAGGCACTGATAGTAATTAAATATTTATAACACACACCAATCGTGAAGTTATCTAGTAACTGCAATTCTGTTGGGTGAATATACAGTAATTTAGAAGTGCTTAAAGTGAGTTCTGCGTATTAGTGAGACAGTATACATAAGGTGCTGCCCAGGCAGTCATGGTGGCTTACACAACATAGCCGCCGGTGACTTCAACATACTGACACACATCCACGCATGCTCGCAGGCAGCGCGCTGCATGTATTTAAACCGGAAGTAGTTGTCCCGTCCGTGATGAAGGCTGATTAGCATCCGGACCAGAGGGCTGACGAGGTGAGATCGAGCACAGGCTGTATATTGATGATAGAATCTTGCCTACTCATATATTTGACCTAACACTCACTAGCGGGTTGCCTGTAGACACAGGGGCTCCCCTCAAGGCAGGCGGAAGTCACCGAAGAATCGTAATAGTGGGGTCCCGCGGACTCACTAGCTGTTAACGTCAGACATCAGTGGTAATTTCAGGGAGGAGGCCACATGCACGGGAGCCGAGTGGGGGCTCGGGGCTCCTTAGACTCTGTACGAATGCAACACATATCGGAGCAGTAGCAATAGGCTGTAACCATCAGCAGCAGCCTGTAGAAACGACGTGATGAGCGTTAGCATGGGCGACAGCAGTCACACATGCAGTGGGGGCTGTAACATCTTGGCGTGTGTGTGTAACAACTGGATGTGTTTCTGTGCCTTTCAGAAACGCGAATCCGCGGCCACTGGGCAAGCAGTCCAGGAGTATTATTGGATGTAGCACAAACCTATCTATATGAAGGGTTGAGGTATGCTGAACGAGAGCAATCTTCACGGTAAATATTAATGTCAAAGGTGTTGAAGGCACCGATTCTTTTTAGCAAGTCAGTGAAGACACAAATCGCTTTCATATGTATGAAGGACCCATATGAGCAATGTGGGTGAAAAGCTGAATGTGTGTTTTTTAATTGTGTTTCCCCCAGGTGCAGACAGATAGATCACTGGTCTGAACTAGCAACGGAGAGAGGCCAGTCGACCCTAGCCCTGAAGAAGTTGCCGCTAATTTAAACAGGCAATGAAACATGTTGGTTTTAATGAGCAGACACACAGCACAGAATAAAGAATCATGCAGCCAGTGTAGTCTTGCTCGGTTTTAACCCGGATTGACGTGGGTCCTGATCAGACTCAGTCTTTCTCTTTTGGGTCGACATTCTCATTTTTGAACACAGACACAAATTAGAATATAAGTTTCACTAGACACCAGTTTTTGGGATTGATTTGAGGTTTTTTGATTTATTCCTTCTATTCCTTTCTGGGCGGCAGCTGCCTATGATGAGAACGCGAGGTAGCAGGCGAGTACCTGTCTGCATATCCTCGTTGGGGTTACTTCCGTGAGGCACTGCCAGTCCCTTCCCACCTTTTTTCTATCTCTGTGGTTTTTGAATAGGTACCATAATTATTTGGTTCTGTCTGGTCTTCCTCCTTATACAAACTATTTGGGAGATAGATTATTAGGGAAACACCTTCATAAACACTTAGACACATAGGAGTTTTTTCTAAAGAAGCAAGTGACATCAGACCCGGTTGGTGAATGGCAAAAATTGGCCGCACATGCAATATCAAATACAACAGCTTTGAAAGTGCAAGGGTTACTGATAATAACATGTTCACTGTGTTAATACATTTTTACTGGGCAGGTCCTGTTCAGTATATAGGAGCCTCTCTAGTCTCAGCAGTTTCTACAGTAATGAATGTATCAGTTGCTGTCGCCTTCAGATATGGTCGCAGTGCTTGCCGCACTATTGTAACTTCCGCCGCGCGGTCTAGCAGAGTTAGTGCCCATGTCAGGTTCCGAAGCTGCGTTCTCACTATCTGTGGCAAACCTCGCTGTTAGTGCAGCAACCTTCTTTTTCTGAAATGGGGGTTGCTGACGTGCAAACTCTTCCTGCTTGCCTTTACTGTCAGCCGGGCGGGGCTGCTCACGTCCTTGTTGGGCACCCCGACCATTGCCACGTTCTCCTCCACCGGACTGTGAGACTGATGTTTCCTGTGAAGAACGAGGAGAACGTTGTTCAGGAACCTGAAATCTATCAGGAGACCTAATTCTAGTGCGATCGCGCAATTCATATGTGCGTTCAGTAGTTAGTTGTACTAGAGACGTGGGCCGAGACCCCTGCTTCTGTTGCTGCTTCCTCTGTTTCTTAGTTTTCCAATTTTGTTTAGGAAATGCTGGACGTTCGTCTTTAGGAGACGTAACCGTCTGAGTTTGCGGTTGAGCTATTGTTTTAGCAAAAGGCTTAAGCCCTAAACTATTGCGGCCAATGGTCTTATAAGCCCCCGCAATAATTTTCGGTGACTGTCGGGGTTTATCGACGTCGGCGACGAGGCACAGCTCATTCGACACTTGAAAGTTAATCGCATTTCCCTTGACGTTAGCAAAGATGAGATCAGCAACTATGTCGAACACACCAACAAGCCTTATACCTAACTCGACCGCCACCTCCGGACCGTGTTGATCTTGAACACGCTTGATCACGGAGGGCAGTACAGTCATAGACGGTGTGCCGAAGCACTTTGAGTAGACTGCTGCAAATTCTTTGCCCCAGTTTTCACAATCAGTTACCTCTGGGACTAAGTCTTTCTGCAAACTAATGGTAAGTATCCTGTGTTTTTCCACAGGAGTAGAATTCGGAAGAACTGCTGCCAACTGGTCAAATTTCTCAGCAAGCCTATAAGGCATATCGTACTTATTCTGGGGGTGCCTGCCCATTAACGAATTAACCATGACGGGACTAATAGTGATCCCGGCCAGGCCAGCTGGTTGCGCCGCAACTCCAGTTGCCCCCACCAGGAAATTGCAAGAAACGTATTGCACTAAAGCCCTATGTACCGTAATCAAGGCGTTATGGAGTTGACGTAAGTCATCCAGTGGGGCTTGCAAATAACGTGGATGTGGTGTAAACCTGGCCAAGACTGGCCAAGTGGCCCCTGGAATGTTCAAGGGACCCAAACAAACCGGTGTAACGGTATGGGGGAGGGTGCCATTGAACCAAATACGATGCTGCCAAGCAGAAATGGGAATTTCCTGCATCCTATATGGCGTGTAATTAGCTGGAACCACTGTAAGAGTGCATGTGTGAAACGTCTTATCATCTGTATTCACCTCCGGAAAAGTAACCCAAGAGTAAAACAACTCATAGGGTAACGATGCATCGGCACACACTACAAAGATAATAGCCATCCCATCGTCAGGCACCCCGAACTGCATCAAATGACGCCGGAGAAGTGTGCGACTATGCGCTGCAATAGCGACTTCAGCCATAAGGATACAGAGAAGAAAAACAATCTATATAAACTGTAGCAAAAAGGGTATATTTTAAAATGAAACCTTTTTAATTGTCAAGCTTGAGAGAACCTATATACTAACTATTTAGGTAGATTTAAACCGTCACTCCTGTCAACCGGAACAAGAGTGAGGTTGTTGTGGACAAATGTAAACACTACTAAGGCGTCTCAATCATAAAACCAAAACAATCGGTGTGCCATGTTGCGGGGATTCTGCTCATGCACAGAACTATGCACAAGAAACCAGCACCTCAGTGAAATGTGGTGTACCAAAAAACTCACCTCAGTACCCAGAACCCCTTTCTGACTAGCATCAGTGTCTCATTCGTTCTCCGTATCATCTCGAAGCTACCAATGATGAGACAACCCAGAACAAGCGACTTAGAATATTCTCAGGAATGGGGGGAATCACAAACACCTTTTCGTTATTATTCTCATATCAGTCCACAACAAGAGTAATCAGAGACACAGAAAAGTTTTAAATGTTTATTTTTAACTAAGTGCTTTAAAGGTGCAGTACTTTGGCTAATATAAGCAGGCAAATGATTAAAAACAAAACCATCAGCACTGTTACAATACCATAGAAAATGAAGGGAGAAATCATAATAAAAATGAGGTGGAAAACAAGTCCTATAATACTTTGTGAACCATCCTCCCTTGGCTAGTGAACTAGTTTTATAAACTAATAGAAGGTCTCTAGGTTTGAATGGGGACCCCCATACCTCAAATATCAGCTTAGGTGAATCACATCACAGGATCAGCTCTGCTGTCTGTGTCTGGAAAGATTTTCTCCAAGTGTCTGAATTATGCATGCAAATGCAATATTAAAGGCACCCGAGTTTCAGATATTTGCAGCTGTGTGCGTGTTGTGTCTAGAGTGTGGGCCGATCAACCTGAATTCAACAGCATGCATTGTTATTTGACCTTGATGGCTTCTGCGCACAGTGTGCAGACTAAGGTCGCGCAATGCACGTCTAGGGATGTGAACAACAGACCGTTCTCATGTGAAGAAAAAGCAAGCAAGCAGTTTTACTTGTAATAACAGCTACCTGTAGTGCTGTGTGCAAAAGCAGCAAAGTGGCAAGATGGCGTTTAGTTTCTAAAACGCGTATGCTAACATAGCAATGTGTGTACATAAAACCCCGTCCTCACTACACAGGGAGCCAGGAAAAATGTGGGGTCTCAAACAAATTTTCCCCATTTATTTTTTTATATTCTATGCTATACCATGCAATTCTAGGGATTTGTAAAGTGCGTGGCTATCCAACGGGCCTACCATTGCTGATATTCAATTCAGTCACGTAGTGCGTAGAGCTAGTAGATCATTCAAGGAGATACATTTTGAGTATTTTCCTGAAGTTAGTTTTTTTCTTGGTCACCCTCAGAGCTAAAGGCAGCGAGTTCCAGAGCTATGGTACTAGGTAACAAACGTGCGCCTTCTACTCCTGGCTTTCTTTTATTTTGATAAAGTGAGAGGTCTTTGATCAGTAGAGCGAAGTGATCTTTTGAGGCTGTAGGAGTAAAACAACTGCTGAATTGAAAGGAAACTTTTATTGTACATCACTCGGTGGGCCAAACAGAGAGTTTTAAATTTGATTCTCTTGAGAAACGGCAACCAATGCAATCCTGCCAAGGATGAAGAAAGCAAGTGATGCTTGGGAATCTTTAAAAGAATGTGAGCTGCTGCATTCTGAGAAATTCTTAGACGTTTGATTACATACTGATGACTTCCCAAGTAGACTGAGTTGCCATTACCAAGCCAGGAGAGCACTAGGCCCTGGACTAGTGTTCTTCAAGTGGCCTGAGGAAGCTAACTCAAGAGCTTTCTGAGAGTCCTAAGTAGGCCAAAGCAGCATGCTGCCAATGTATTGACCTAGACTTCCATAGTAAGGCAGAAGTTTCTTCAGAATCTCAGATTAATGATTGCTGACTACCAAGATGTAGAGCTTTAGGTTGTTACTGGGCATCCAGTCAGTAACATCTCTGAGACTAGCATTAAGCTGGATGGATAAAGCTGCTATATCGGGAGTTAGGGAGATGGTAATCTGAGTATTATCGGCATATAATACCATTGAAAATCCATGTCCCATTATAATGTCTGCCAAAGGTTGAACATACATATTAAACAGGGTGTGGTCAAAGATGAACTCTGTGGCATCCTGTGCTCCAAGACCAGTGTGTTTGAGCAAAATGCTTCCTCCAAAATGTGAAAACGTATGTTTTCCAACACTGAGGTTAAGCATTTTGAGGGCATTGCCGGCAAATCCAGCTTCCTACAGTCTCTTGATGGGAGTGAGACATTGTATCAAATGTGGTTGTAAGGTCTAGAAATATAAGTGCTGCTGAACTCTTTGTGTCTAAAATTGCTTTGAGGTCATCAGTCATGGCTAATATAGCCATTTCAGTGCTGTTGCCTGCTCTGAAACTCATTTGGGTATGATGGAGGACTCCTTGATCCTCCACAAATGTGGATAGATTTTAATTAATTAATTTTCTACAATGTTGCTGATGCCTGGAAGCAGGAAGATTGGTCTGCAATTTTCAGAGATTAAGGGGTCTAGTAAATGTTTTTGTTAAAGTGGTTTCAACTTGGTATGCTTCCATGCCCGGGTTTTTCACTGCTTTCTAAGGACTGGTTGATTATATTTGCCAGAACTGGGCAAATAATGTTTCCACCTCTCAGAAGGATATTATGGAGTTCAGAGGTGATCCTGACTTAATAGATGAAAATAGGCGTTCAATGTCTTCCATTGTGATCTTTGGGAAGGAATTGAAATGCAACTTAGCCTTCTCTACCTTGGACAAGAGGGTATCGTTTGGCTTAAAGATACCACCCCTGGCAGAGATTAACACATTTTATTGACTTTCTCCAGAAAATATATAACAATCGTTGCATCTGGCCTCAGAAGCTGTTGGACCTACTAGTGATGTAGGAGGCCAAAGAAATGAGTTTACAATTTTGAAGAGTTCTTTCATTAAATTTTCCGAGTTATAAATCTTTAGACTAAGGGAATCTATCCTGGTTTTCCTGATAGCATAATGGTATTTATTTTACCTTGTCCTTGTATGCTTTTTTGATGCCTGTTTCATAGTGTTTTTTCTGCATATTATCGTCAATCTTTCTTAGATTCCTTTCTTTAAAGTTAGTGACTCATTAGTGAATCAGGGGGCCCAAGCTTGCATTTAACACACATTTTCTGCAATCTCTTTGGGATTATTTGTTCTATGGAGTTTTGTATGCAGTCTTCAAAGAGGAGTGTAAATGGTTCATGTCTCCTATAAAAGTAGAGATAGAGTTGGAAAGAGGATAATCCCAAATGTCTTCATCTAGTTTGGCCCAACTTTGACAAAGCCTGGTTTTCCGCTTAGGAGTAGGTTTAACCCCACTTCTATTAAGATAACCAGGGATCATATAATGATCCGACTAACAAAGAGGGAGAGGAGTGATTGCCCTTAACTTAAATATGTTTGAAAATGTAGGGTCTAAGAAGTGCCCATTTTTATATGTGGGCTGTGTCACTCTCTGCATAAGCTGAATTGTCTCCAAATCTTGAATTAAATTATTAGCGTTTAAGCATCTAGGGGGAGATTTACTAAGCTTTTGCGCCATGTTTGCAAACAACACAAAATCTTTTTTTTGTATTTACTTTCCAGTGATAAACTTGTTTAGCATTGGAAATAGAGTAAAAGTAAAGCGAAGCAGCGCATTGCACTGCTTCACATTACTTTGCGCCATGGGGGCATACCAAGGGTGGTGCATGGGCATTCCCATGCAACCACCCAAGTTTTCTCATGCTAAACCCAATTTACTAAAAACAGTAGATTGGGGGCAGCTTGAGAAAACTGCACCCTTTTTAACTAGGCACAAGGAAGGAGAAATGCTTTCATTTATCCTTCCTTTTCCGACTCTGCATGAGTGCTGCACTGTGCAGCACGCATACAAAGTGGGAAAAGCTTTCCCTGTGTCCAGCATAGTATTTTGTACTGGAAGAGCACCCTTCATGTACAAAACCTATGCTGGACTCATGCACACACCCTCGAGCTGCGGTGCTTAGGTGTGTGCATGGTGCACAGCAGCTGTAATCAGCGATGCCGCAAGGGAAAGGGGAGGAGTTAGCTCTTATCTTTGAGGATATGGCGCTCTCCTGCTCCCTCCCAGTCATGCAACGTAGCGAAGCCTCGCGGGGGCTGCGCTGCATTGCGCTACTTTTTTGTAAATATCTCCCTCAGTGTCTTCAAATTGTAGATTGAGGTCCTTTTACTAGGTAATTCACCTTCTTTGTATAAACTGAGCTAGGGTACCCGGTGTTAAATATATAGGAGTCCCTAACAACATAAAAGTATGGGAAAGTTATTGCGCACGTAAGATTTTCACATCAAGGCAGAGGTAAAGAGGAAAATTTGACTTTTAACACTTTCTTAAGAGTAATAGCCACTTAATCCCCAATTTTGTTTTGGTGATCAGCTTTTACAATAGTTCACCCCTGTGGGAGGGTGATCAGGTGATCATGATATCTGGCATGGAGTCATATTTTTGTTAGGTCTCTGTAAGAAATAGCATATCAAGTTTACTATCTTCCAGAAAAGTGTAGAACTCTCCCTTATATCTTGGAAGTGATCTATAGTTTACCAGGTTGAAGCCCCACTTTTCTCCATTATTATTCCCAAGTAATTACTTGTTATCATATATTATATTGTCTGAGAAGCCTATATTCTTGTTACCGGATTTGCATGTAATTATGTCTGTGTGACCAACATCGTCTAAGCTGTTAATGCAGTCCTTTCCCACAGGATGTTGTAGCCACAGGAGTTAATCTCCCTGATAGACTGTCGGAATAAGGAGATAACGGACAGGGGTTCTGTCCCCTGGCCCCACCCATACAATGACAGGCGCAGACGGGCACAGACAGGCTTGCCTTTGGCGCACCCGCTGCACACGACCTCAGGGTCATTTAATAGCAAACCTACCACTCAACACAGCCAGAGCAGGATGTGATGTGCAAAAAATGGCAAAAGTGCAAGAAATTAGGTAAAAGACAATTACAGTTTAAAATGCTCTAAAAATACCACTACTTTACAAATACCCTCTTAACCGCAAGCTATTAACTTTAGACACAGCTACAGGCCAAACCGCTGAACAGATTTACACCAAGTTTGGCAGAATGGTAAATTTTGGTCCATAAAGAATGATATATTTGTTTTGGTGCACATTTGTTCACTAGTGTTTGAGCAATTATTGCTCAAACAAATTGCATTTTTCACATCACAAAGGATACATGGAGCCGACAGATCTCTTGCTGAGATATGGTTGGCTGCAACCACATCAACCAAGAAGTGGGCGCAACCATCTTAGGACGTAGTACTAGGGCTGGGCAGAGCACACAGAGTTACACTACTTGGAATCCCGATGACTGGCAGAAAAACTCTGTGGAATTTCACAGAGTTTCACGAGCAGGTGGAGTTGGTCCACTCACCCACCCCTAGTCAGCAGCCATCAGAGGCAGCTCAGATTTCAGTCCATTCTCCTCAGTTCTCTGAGGATAATGTTTTTCAGTGAATGTCCATTTGCTCAGACAGCACTCTGGACATTTAACTGTCAGGCTAAAAAGACTAACTCCCTCCTATCCTGTCACACATAATCTTAGAAGTGTCAAGACAAGAATCCAAGAAGAGATTACGGGGCACTTCTTAACTAGCTGCATGTCATCTGCTAATGACACTCGCCCAAGGCGGGGTCAGAGGACCCGTGGTGCAAATATCCACTTTTGTTGCATTGGTATCTGCCTGAAATCTGTTTAATCACACTGGATATGCGATCGCCCTACATGGCGGCAACCTTTTTTGGAAATGGATAACGCAGCTTGTGTGTTATCAACCCTGCATCCTTTTAAAAGAAACCCTTTGTTAAAAAACACTTTGGGGCGTATCAACAAGGGCTTTATCTCTGCTTTTTTGGCTTTAAAAACCAAAAAAGCAGAGATAAAACTTGCGCCCTATCAACAACAGGGTGCTAACATGCACATTTGCATGTTAGCACCCTTTTACTCTACGCTTCCCCTTGCATCTCTAATGAGATGCAAAGGGGGCGTTCCAGAGTAAAATAATAGGAGAAATGTCGCTAAGCGACATTTCTCCTATTATCAAGAATGTTGCTCACCCTGTTAGAGACAAAAAAAGCAGCGCTAACCGCGGTTAACGCTGCTTTTTTACGTCTGGTATTTTTCAGACTTAGCCATGATATCCTATGGAAGAAGGATATCATGGCTAAGTTTGCCTGTCCCTATCAACAAGGTAACGTGAGATTATCGCTGGGTTTCCAGCGATAATCTCACGTTAGCCTGTTATCGCTATTGAGATAAGCGTTGCTAATAGCACGCTATCTCAGCGATTAAAATTCACGCTAGCCGGCGATAATTATCCTAGCGCTAGGTGCGCTTAGAGATAATTATCGCCGGTTGTTGTTGATATGCCCCTTAGAATTCAAAGTTCCATTGCAAAATGCCCCAGAGGTTAATCATAAAATGTGAAGTTGGTGTTGATTTTCACATTGTGTAAGTTACAAAGTCATATACTTTAATTACTCTGGGACAGTATTTCAGGAAACCATAAGTAATAACTAAAGAGATATCCATGCAACCGTTTAACAATGAGATCCTCTTACCCTCCTACTGTATATATTAACTTTTGTCCATGCAGCATATGCTGAACTCATCTGTGTCCTGTTCCAGCCAGGCACATGGGTGGCCCTGTCTCACTCCTTCACCCTACCCTTGCCCTTTGCCCCACTCTGTCCCCATTGTCTCTCTATGACTCTCGACCTGCACTGTCCCCTCCACACAGGTCAATCTCTACTAGGATCCACGCAGGCCTGCACCCCTCATAATGCTCACGGCTCCTCTGTTTCTAGCGGTGCATGCGCACAGAAGCAGCAAACCACATGGTCAGTGACTGGCTACCGCCCCCTCCCTATGACCTCACCAACCCCCGGACACAGGAACATAAAAACATGGTATCTTTGGAAGGCGGGAGGTCGCAAGACCCCCCGGCCGTATTTATTAAGTATTAAAACAATAAACTTTATAATTGCACGATAAACAGTTATACAAAAATCAGCAGGACATTAGATACATTATTGTCAACAGGTGTGAGTGACTATCCTTAACAAAAACTCTAATACAGATTGTTTCCTAACCGAGTCTAACATCCTCCTCTGCATTTTTGTATACTAACATTTCTGGGCCATATGGCAAGGTCGCTAACCGGTGTCAGGTCCTACTAGCTGCGCCTCCCCTAAAGATGTGCGCATGCGCAGCCGGGCCCGGTAATTAACCCGGTCCATGCCGTGAACTTCATTTACCCACTAAAGGAGGGCCCTTACTCTGCGCCATTCGGTGACGTCATGAGTATGCGCGCGCGGGGTGGCTACCAGCCTAAGGAAAGCGTGACTCTCCAACCCGCGCCCCTTTGAAGCACCAGTTACCTTGCCCCTGAAGTTCTAGGAGGGGCCAATGACCCCTCCCCCTGGGCGGGAACCTCCATAGGATGATTCCCGCCCCCTCAGACCTTAAAATAGTTGCTCACCGGTCATGACCTTACCGCACGCCCCATTCCTAATAAATACGATGACCTATGGGAAAAAATTCTAAAGGACAACTACACTGACTAAATCATACATCATGTATAACACCGTAGAGCTACAAAAAGGGAAAAAAGGGGCCTAAACACAATTGCAGCAGCAACACATAATACAGTACCATTCACTACAATGAGAGAGAAAGGCCTACGAGAAATCATCATCATCAACATAACATTCCAGATACAATATCGGTCACTACAATGGGAGAGAAAGTCCTACAGAAAACCTCATCAGAAAATACACATTTCAGTTACAGTTTACAACGCCTGAAAATTAAGCTAACAACATCCTAGCAATGTACACACTAAATCGGACTAGTAATGCATCAACCGCGTACTCCAGGGATGGTGGGTGGGAAAACAAGAAGCCCTGAGCCCAGGGCACGTCCGGTGTGGGGGAGCGACCAAGGACCAAGAGGCTCACCTGGGCGCTCCCCGCTTCTTTATCCCTCGGCAGCCCGCCCCCTACCCCCCCGACCCGGATGTCGATTAGCGACATCCGGGTCAAGGGAGGGTGGCAACCAATCGGTGGCAGTGCACGCCCCAAAGGACACGCCCCACCCCCGAGAGGTCCCGGAGGTAAGGGCGGTCGCCGCACCACCATGCGGGCGGGGGGGCCAAGAGCCCCCCCTTTTCACATGGTCAGTGACTGGCTACCGCCCCCTCCCTATGACCTCACCAACCCCCGGACACAGGAACATAAAAACATGGTATCTTTGGAAGGCGGGAGGTCGCAAGACCCCCCGGCCGTATTTATTAAGTATTAAAACAATAAACTTTATAATTGCACGATAAACAGTTATACAAAAATCAGCAGGACATTAGATACATTATTGTCAACAGGTGTGAGTGACTATCCTTAACAAAAACTCTAATACAGAATGTTTCCTAAAGGAGTCTAACATCCTCCTCTGCATTTTTGTATACTAACATTTCTGGGCCATATGGCAAGGTCGCTAACCGGTGTCAGGTCCTACTAGCTGCGCCTCCCCTAAAGATGTGCGCATGCGCAGCCGGGCCCGGTAATTAACCCGGTCCACGCCGTGAACTTCATTTACCCACTAAAGGAGGGCCCTTACTCTGCGCCATTCGGTGACGTCATGAGTATGTGCGCGCGGGGTGGCTACCAGCCTAAGGAAAGCGTGACTCTCCAACCCGCGCCCCTTTGAAGCACCAGTTACCTTGCCCCTGAAGTTCTAGGAGGGGCCAATGACCCCTCCCCCTGGGCGGGAACCTCCATAGGATGATGCCCGCCCCCTCAGACCTTAAAATAGTTGCTCACCAGTCATGACCTTACCGCCACAGGCCAGCATTGTTAACCGACGATCTGGCCTCCCCCGTACCTAGACCTAAGCCCGGAGCGCACTTACTTTGCAAATCCCTCCAACTAGGCCCAGACATTATTAAACCACAAGACGTTCGCTGCCCCAGTCAAGTGTACCCCGTCCCTCAGGTAGAACTGCTCGCCCCAGAAACACCCATGTGGAATCGTCCGCAACCGGGGGGCTCAAAAAATAGTTTGACCGAGTCCCCCCCTCGCCACTGCCACCGAGGGATAAGTTGCGACCAAACTACTGTGGAACCCGGGCAAGTCCTGGCCACCCACCTCGCAGTGGAGATGATCCCCTCAATAAGCATGCGCCTCCCCAATTTGACCAAATCATTCTCCCCCAGGTGAAGTATCACCACTGACGGGGGGGGCGGGCAGCTGAGCTAAGAGTCCCTGGAAAAGTTCCGAAACTGGCTGAGGCATAAACCCCCCCCTCCCGAAGAATGAGATATCAACCCCTTTTGCGCCGCCTTCATCCTACTGTCTCTTGAAAGAAAAAACATGTTCCGCACGCCTAACGTAAGAGTGGCCCACAATCCAAGTCACCAATTTCTTGTGTCCTCTGTGCTGTGCTGCTGTTGGTTGTTGGCGCCCGGTGGCGAGTTCCTCCCCTGCGTGACAGGTTTGAGAAACTGCAAAAAACCAGAAACATACCAGGCGTGAGCAACGTCCTGTCACAACATGTCAATTTGTACATAACTATTGTAACGTTCGGACGACCATCTCCCCAGTCTCTTCACATTCTCAACTGAGAGACCCCTCGCCACTGTCAGCAAAGCTCTAAGTACTTTACAACATGTGTACCCCCACATACCGTTTGTAGCAATTGGAATTGGGTGACCATCTCCCAATTCTTCTAACACTGTTCACATGCAGACCCCTTGTGATTGCCTCCGTGGCAGCGCCTACCTTAAAGGAGTGTGTGCCAAAGTCCTTCGGGTCAAGGCCCACCCTGGCAATAGTCAACTCCATGACTCTTCTGAACTGGTATTTGGTTAAAGGGGGGGGGCCGTCAGCCTGTAGTAGGAGCGACCCACCCAACAGTCCACCTCGCTGCTTGATGAAAGCCTCTACACGGAGTACCGGGCAGCAAGGATTATCCCTCGCCCTGTGCAGTACCACAGTCTCCCCCGTGACCCCTGATCAGTTTTTGATCTCAAAATTGTCACCCACAATGTGTCTCCCTGTATTGTTGTGTCCAGGAATTGGATACCCCCCTGCCTATCTGCCTTGGAGAAATTTGGCATTGTTTGACGAATCCTCACCAAAGTTTCAAAACTAGTTCAACACTCAATTCAGCTACCGTCGCAAATGTTTTGGGGTGATCCATCAAGCAGGAGCAGAGAAGGGGGGGGGGGAGGGGTGCCCAAACGAATTTTCTACATGTTAATATACAGTGGAAATTAGACGTGGCTACGGCCTGAACTGCTGAACAGAAATACACCAAATTTGACAGGAAGGTAGATGTTTGAATATATAAGGAAGCAGAGGGCCCGCGTATTTATATATATATATAGACACGCATGGTCCAGAAAGAGTGCTTTTTGTTATCTGGTGTAAAGCCATTCAGTAGTTTTGGAGCTATCAGGGATTATAAAATGTGTGTATCTAGGGTCCTGTTACATGCCATCCATGTTCTGCTTTGCAGTTTAGACCTCTAGAGAGCATAAATGAGGACGGAATATATTTCTGGCGGGATTGGGCCGTCAGTGTGAGAGAAGGCGGTGATAGGTGTTTATTATTTTAATTTGTGCAGAGTACACCACAATGTGAACTGTGCAGTGTTTTTATCATGTTTCCACTGACTTACAACTCATCACCTGCTACATCTGCTCCCTTTCCCCATGTCCAACATGCCCACTGTTGATGTTATCTCCTCCCACGCGCCCTATTAATGTATCACATGGAGCATTAGGGGGTTGGGAAATCCACGCAAGCGACCACACATACTGTTATATCTGGATATACATAGCATTCACATTGCTCCTTTACCAGAGACTTATTTGAGTGCTGGCACTAGTACGTCCTTTGCAGAGAGATGGGCTTCTCACAGACTATATTCACATACTCCTCATATACACAGGGAGCGGGTGCCTACATACCGCAGGGATCCCTCTGTGATGTGTAGGGGATGCTACACTATCATGTGGGTAAAGTTGTATACCCATCCATCACACTTGTGAATTGCTATGTGCCTAATACAGATGACCCTGGTGACTGTCTCTGGAGCCAAGTTACATCCATTGGCCCATCTTTGCTATTATGGGGCGATGACCTTAACACAGCTTTCTCTGTGGAAGTGACAGCTCATGCATACCGCCCACCTACTGTAACATCGCTGCCCATCACCTCCGCGATACCAGGGAGGAGCATAATCTGCTTGGAGAACACATCCCAAGAAAACTAAAGAAGGCACTTTGTATTTAGGTGTAAATGAGAAGTGGTCTAGGCTATCTCCCTAGTTGATCTCAAGGGGAGTGGAATCTTGGGTGTGGGAGGTTTGTCATCTTGCATGCACATACTCTGACCACTCACCAGTCCTACTTGTGATGTCCATTCCCACCCAGACCCCCCCGTGGCACGAACCGGCACCTGTCCTCGTGCGAGCTTTTGGATCACCAATTTATTGAGGAACTTCACCAAGAAATCTCGGATTTCTTTTATCAGAAACGCAGTCTCGGTACCACAGATAGGTATGGTATAGACAGCATTCCAGGACCCGGTTATGGGGCTATGCCTTGCAAAAAGTGGGAGATTTCTGCGTTCCCTGCACCATCATCTGGGCCACCTGGAAGAGTACTGTAAGCAATTATAATCCCAAATGGGGAACACAGGGGATCCTAGCGTAGCTCAGCGGATTCCGATAGTATTGTCTAAATTTCATGAAGTGGCTAATAGAGGATGCCTCCTCTGCAGTAAATATGCTAGGGCATATAGGGAGGGTAAGACCACAGGACACACTCTGGCCACTATGCCCAGATGGGAATTAGACGCCAAACCCATTCTAGGAGTCTGGGAAGAGTCGGGAGCCCTACACATGGATGCTACACATCCTCCAAACATTATACACTTTTTACAGCTTTCTTACTACTTCTAAAAGGGAAGAACTCATTGATGCTGCCGCAGATCGAGAAGATGTGGTCTTGGGAAAGCTGGAAGGGAAAGATCCAATATTATTCATGGAGACCTGTCACCTAGCACCTGAAACACGTACAAATGAAAGTACTACCTCTAGTTGAGTTTCTAAGAGCTCTGTGGATACAACAAAAGAATTACTCTGACGCAAATATACCAAGGCACCTTACTTACTATGTAATGCATCAAAGGCAAACAGATAGATGAAAGAAGAAGCAAGAAAATTATGCTAATAGCAAAACAAACTAGCTACGTTTGCAGATTTTCCCATGAGGACCATTAAAAATGCCCGAAACACTAAGTTTGTTTAGTAGCTTGCAAGTGAAGAGTAGACTGCACAACTTGTGCCCATGCAAGTAACGAACAACCTCAAAACCAAGTGATTTTGAAGTCGGTAAATATGTTCTGCCGAGTGCGCTATAGTAATGCAAGAGATTATCCCAAATGAACCTGTATGACCTTTGGGTGGCAGAATGTGTGCACAATGGCTGCCGGAGTTTTCTTGACACGCGGGTAGCAGAAGAGCCACTTCCTGCGCACAAACTTGGTTTCAGCAGTCACGGTGTGGAGTGCAGAGGGCTCTGAATGTAACTCAAGCTCCTGCGGGGTGCCTAGCAAGTGATTTAATGCAGCTTTTGTGCGTTCACATTTATCCAAGTTTTGAGAAGTCCAAAGATCCAATCTTTGGGTTTTCTTTCCACACGCAAACTTGTAAACAGAGCCAACTGAACAAACACAGATAACCACAATGACCGAAATGAAAGAGGTACGTAATCTGCGTGTATATATTGGGGCATCAACATTTGTGATCCCTTTTCTCATTGGGCACGACTTTTATGAACTTCGAAGGCTAAAAAACCTGAAACTGCATATAGTGAAATGGACGGGCATGCACGCTTTCTCTATAAGAAGGTAATTTAAGCAAATGGTTACGAAATTATAGTTATAAATACTTGGCTAAACATTTCGCATGGGAATCGCTATATATTTAAAATGATGTGTAATAACCATTTCCAGGTCGAGACATATTTTCTCACTTTACAGCAAATAGTTTTCCACTCGCCCTGGCAGCTGCTCGCATTCCTGGGAAGCAGGTATGGATGGAAAAAATGCTGCCTACCATAACTGAACATAATCAACGAGGTCACATTCTTTCAACACCCACCAAAAAAACAAACACCTACCTAGAAGTTATTCATTATGTATGCCCTCAAATTAGCGATGCGCTTTAAGGTCAAGACTAGATTTAAGCGGGCCGCAGGTAATTCCCTACCCAGATCGATAGTAAAACAAAATAGCGCGAAATCGCCCCCAGGGTCTTGCAGAGCATGCCTGAGCCCGTATCTACACATGCAGTCACGGGGTGATTCCCTGCCCCCATTGGTACTACAGAAAAATCACTAGTAAGCTGTGCGCGGGGCTAGCGAGGTTCTCAATGCCCCCCAAGGGGGCACCACCAGTCTAACATGCAGTGAAAGTAACCTTTCAGTCTCGCTGTGATAAATGCACACATGCGAAAAGAACCGAGGTGGCTGCTTCCCCGATTAACGGTATTCAGACTAAAATACCAGTACTCCTCAACCGAGGACACACACGCAAGCAATGCAATTACCATTTTCCCAACAGCCCCCTTATCCCTGAACTGCAAACCAACTGTGAAAATACCCGTTCCTTCGCATCCATAAAACACGATAAAACTGCCCGTGCCTGTTGCACCACGACATCTCAACTCCCAGCAACTTAACCTCCGAAAATCATGCTCCGGTTGCTCTCGCAGTCTCCCCCCCCATGAATACAGCTCCCCAACGACGCCGAAGCTTCCCCTCATGCCGAAGGCTTGAAACGAGGGACTCGCCCGCAGTTTCGGACTATTCCCCCATGCCCCTCTCTGACCACTACCAGACGGAGCTCGGGCGAGAACCAAGGGGGGGGGGGCAGAAGATCTTGATCTTGTTAACAAACACCTACCGAGTTGAGTTCCACGGGGAGAAAGGTATCCTCGCGCCTACTGTTGGGATCGAACCCACGACGTTGAAATTGAACCCACGAAGTAGAAATCAAGTGTTTCATTCTCTAGCAACTGAGCTAACTGCAGAAGTACAATAAAGGGGACCCAGGAGTGCCGCCAGAAACTTACCCCGGCACCAGTGGAGAATGGGCGGGGAAACCGCTCTGCCGGCGTTCTTTGCCGCACCCCACCCGCTGCCTCGAAATACCTCATTCCTGCACCGGATCTCGACACAAACGCCCCTTCAAGCCGACTCTGCACCAGCTTTTCCGCAACGGTCCTCCGCTCTATCAGCTGGGCTAACGAAGGCTCCCGCCAACACGAAACCTGCAGGAGGAAGAAAAAACAAGAAGCCCTGCGCCCAGGGCACGTCCGGTGTGGGGGAGCGACCAAGGACCAAGAGGGTCACCTGGGCGCTCCCCGCTTCTTTATCCCTCGGCAGCCCGCCCCCTCCCCCCCGACCCGGATGTCGATTAGCGACATCCGGGTCAAGGGAGGGTGGCAACCAATCGGTGGCAGGGCGCGCCCCAAAGGACACGCCCCAACCCCGTGAGGTCCCGGAGGTAAGGGCGGTCGCCGCACCGCCATGCGGGCGGGGGGGCCAAGAGCCCCCCCTTTTCATAAGTCACAGTGAAAGCCTCCACTATGCTTACAATTTACAGATTTTTAAAGGACAACCAAGTGTTTCTGGACCATCTTGTAACATATACATGCACTGTCCTTGCATTCTAGGAATCCAATAACAATTTTGCTGGAGAGTGCATTCTTATTGCCTCTCGCAATACATCCACATTGGTTGTTAAAATTGCTTTTGTGTGCCCAGCACCGCTGCTGCTGCACATCTTCCACCTTACCCACAGAAGAAAACAATGAACTGACCCAAAGCACAAGGTACCCTGCCCACCCACCCAGAAAGGCATGCATGCCTGGCTCACCTCGCCATCCCTATGCTTAGCTCTCGCCCACATTCCTGCTCCGGGGGCAGGAGGCGGGAGACGACTGTTCAGTTCCGGCACAAGCTCATGGTGCACTCGCAGATAGCGACACACCAATGGATTGATGAGCACTATTCTTTATTACTAGACATTCAGTCACACATCCTAAGTGACGTCTCGATTTCCGATGCCAGTTTTGTGTGCGGCATCCAAGCGACAGTGAATGTGTGCTAAGACGTGCATACTGCATATGTGCTTCGTCCAGCACTCTTCTGTCACTCCGTGTAGCGTGGCGCGTGCATGAATGTGCTTATGCACATTGTGGTTCCTGATGGGGACAGGTTCAAAGGAGCAGGGTAACAAGTCTTGCTCGGCCATGACTCAGGGTTCAGACCTTCCAGCTAGTGGTGAGTGCAAGTAAACTCCACTACGCGGCGTAGGCAGAGTTTTTGCAAAACTCTGCCCTACAAGTGGAGTGCGGAGTGGCAAACACCCTGTGAACCCCCAAAATAGTTAGGTCTGGTGGACCCCATCCCCAAGGCTATAATGTATTAAAGGGGGGGGGTTATGCAGCCCCCCTCCCAGAACCTTAGATTGGCCCAGGGAACTAATCCCCCCCCCCACCCACCCGGGCGTCACTTTAATTCAAAGGGGACCATTCAACCCTGGATATTATAGTTGCTTCCCTTTGCACCGGCTTGTTTAGAGAAACATATGCTTGCTCCTGTTCCAGCCTGCTGGGAGCAGACTTATGTTTTGTTTTTCTGCCGGCATTGATGCAGGCAGGGAAACAAAACAAATATTGCTCCCTCCTGGAGGAAGCATGCTAAAAGGAGATGCTCCTTCTTGGTGGGAGCAGTGCTACTCCTGTACCATGCAGGGACCCGGCTGGGGGCCACAGGGGCACTGTCTCTCCCATCTCAGCTCGCAGTGTGGTCCTTGGTAAGGGTTTCCCAGGGCCAAAATAGGCTTGGGGCTGCGCGGCCCCTCCTCATTTTAAAAAGCAGGCAGCACCAGGAGATAGTGTCCCTAGGGCATAATAAGGCTCAGGGAGGGGGGGTTGCATGGCCCCTCCCCCTTTTAATTGTATTTGGCCAAAGTGGATGGTATTCCTAGGCAGCAGTGTCTGCCACTAGTGTCTGCCAGGGCACTGCCCACATCGATTTCCTGGTCATTTGGATGGTGTTTGTCAAGAGCAATTACCATCCACATAAGTTGTTTTTTTAGTTTAAAAAAAAAAAAGGCTTTAAGTCCATGCCATGTGCTGCCATCGGTGTCTGGCTGCCTATCATCCTTGCTAAGACAAGAGTCAGGCCGCCAGGCACTACTGAGAGGGACGCATACTCTAGTGAGCAAGTGCAGCACAGCTTTTTCTTTTTGCATGCTGTAAGCAGACGCACAGCATATGCTTTAGCACGCAGAAAGTATCTGTTTATAGCATGTAGTTACTGTATATAAAAATGCTCTTTTTTGTGCTTTTAACATGCTGGAGTGTTTAACTTTAGTGCATCGGTTCCTATTACTATACTGAGAGGCATTTATTAACAGTTTAAATAAATACCTCTCAGTATAGTGATATTAGCTGATGTACTAAAATGAACCACTCCTTCATGTTAAAAGCACACAACTGGAGCACTTTGAAATATGTCAGTTCTGGATGTGCGCATCATGAATTATCATTTAAAAGCCTCTTTTATGCTTTGAACATGCAAGAGTTTCACTTTTGTGCATCAGTTTATATCATTGTATTGAGAGACATTTATTAAAACTGTTAATACATGCCTCTCAGTACAGTCATATAAATGGATGTACTGAAGTGAAACACTTACTCATGTTGAAAAGCATACGAGAGGTGCCCCTCCATATTCAAATCCCGCCAACAGCCATTGCCTCTCAGCCACACACTCCCATCTTGGAGTAGCATGCTGCACAATCTGAACAATTTTTTAGCGCCCTGAAAGAGGGTATGAAGTTTTATTCAAATGCTACAATATATTACATTAAAATTAATTCCACATGGTAGTGATTCAGAAAACAAAACCTGTTGTCACAGGAAGTCTGAGTCATGGGGATGAGCAGCAAGGGGACACAGGGACATCATTACATAAAACCGCTGTGCTTTTCAATATAACAAAAGCAGCCAATTCTGAAATTCACAAAGTTCCTGATAATATAAGGATTTCAAAATGAAAAAGATAATTTGTAATATTGTGTTTTGTTTTGAGTAACCCATCTATATGCACACCTTCTTTTTTGTTAGAACAATTCAGATATATGAAGCCCATATATTTCTAGACGTTATAAGGTAGTTAATTTTGCCGCTCCACTATGAACATTTTAACTATATATTCTCTTTTTTTTAACGAGTTATAGAGTATTGTGACTTTATTCTTATATTATAGCCGACATAGACAATGGTCGTGGTCCCATACGTTTATGTGGGTTTCTGTTACATTTTAGGTTTTGCGTTCGAAATTACCTATAACTTACGGGAGCAATTCGTTTATTCATACAGGGTGGTCTTTTTTTGGGGGTAAACGATGAATATTGAAAAAGGATCTTGTGTGCAAATTAAATGTGCTTAGCTGACCCCTGGCATGCTGATAGTAAAGTCCTCTCTGCAATCTCTTTCCTGTTATCGTATAATTGAATCAGAAAGACGCTGGGTAATCTAAATTATTGATTTTTTAAGTAACATTCAAGAAATTGCACAATGTAAATTTAAATAAGATCACGCAGAAGTATTAACTTTAGAAATTAGATCGTTTAGATGTAATTGGCTACCAATATCACACGCACAGTATGCCTTTCAGTTTTAACAAGAAGTGTATCACTTAATTATTTTCGGCAATTAAACAATTCAAGTTTTAAATTAGATCTTTCTTCTCTTATTGCCCATGTCAAGTACTTCATATAAGACTGAAGTGCTCATTAATCCAGTGCAATATCAATGACCTTATTCATTCTTGAAATATACCCAAACAAGGTGAATGGAAATCTTTCATGGCTTGTCTATTATTCACAGGTAGAGGTCCTTATCTGATTACACTTAACCTAAGACTGACATTGAGAACAGAAACACCATGAATTAAAAGAAGGTCAAGACTGAACGTTTACAAGGATCTAAATCAAAGTTCACTGTGGTCAACTTACAACGTGGAAAGATTCTACATAGTTGATAAATGCGAGGATGTACACTAGTGAGATAGCTGAGGAGGTAATTTTGACCTTTCTAGAGATTTATGTGAAAACTGAAGGTTACAAGTTTTACTTAAAATCTTACCCTTTTGAGGTTGAGAAGCTATTTACCTTTGAGTTACATAATAATAACAAATTATGTACAACGTGAAAATTATTTGATAGCAAAGACTATACAAAATGAAAATACACAAATTATGCTATGTGTGTTTTTTATAGTGCATGCTTACTGGATGCCACTATTATCAGTTGTCTGTATCAAAGAATCATTTGATTGGAAATAGGCAGGTTTCAAATTTTAGGGCCCTAATTACAAGTGTAGGCACTATTTGGTGCACCTGATGAATAACGATGCCATGGGATATGCTATTTATTGGGTGTGACAGAAAGCACCTTTTAGGAGTTTATGGGCAATAACATGCAGATTTTAGTGTTTAACGCACAAAAATCTGCATGATACAGTAAATATTGTATAATTTTCTGTTGTTAAATTTCAGAAGATTTAACCTCCCGTAATTTAATGAGCCTTGAGGTATTTAATGCATCTGATAATTATTGGATGCATGATATAAAACAAAACTTTTAATTCTGACCTGTGTGTAAACAGGGGTTTACGGACAGGTCAGAATGAACTGACCCACTTGTAATCAGGCCCTAGGTGTCTGTCGGTTGTGTCCTTGCAACATCACATCCCAAAGCAAAAGGGACTTCCATTAGAAGAATAATTTTTCAGTATTGCATGATCAAGAGTGGGGTTAAGCATAGCAATCGAGTTTGGTTATATGTACAAAGTTTATATTCAAGGATAATTGGTCTAGTACTGTGTATGTCCTCAAGCATGATGTACATTGTTTAAATATAATATGCCACAAACAACCAGCTGGTGAAATGTCGTTTTAGATATGTGAGTTAAGTACTTGTTGACAGCTGCCTTCTCAATAATCTTTAGCCAGAGAAGCGGATCAAGAGGGTCTCCGATGTACACCCTGTGAGCCTGATTCACAAAGTTAATAATTCTATGTTATATACAAAGGGAATTACAAGTATTATCTTCATGAGTGCAAAGTTTCCACTCATAAAGAGATAGGACAGTCCTATCTTTTTATGTGCGGAGGCTATGCGTGTGTTAGGAGGATATCAGTACTACTACTAATAATACATTGAACTATCCATTAATATAATGAGGTCAACCCGGAACCCACAATGGGGGGACGTCAGTGACCCCAGAAGCAACCCCAGTATCCCAGGGTGGCATGCACCATGCCCTCTCTTACCTAGGGTCCCAGGAGTGGGCCAACCTAGTCGCCTCTTATACTTTGGACACTCCAGAAAAACTGCCCCTGCATATGGAGAGTATTGGCACTGAACAAGGCAGGGGCCACAAAGTAGCCAAAAGCACACCGTCTTCTTGTCTCAGACCCACAAACCACACCACGGACGTATCAAGTCAAGCCTCAAGCCAAGCCTCCAACACCTCGGATACTCTTCTGAACACTATGCAAAGAATTGTTGACGTGCTACATTACCAGTCCAATAAAATGGACCTGCAATTGACACCACTCGATACCCTGGCTCTCTTCGTAGGTGGGATAGACGAAAAACTGGGGCAACTCTAAAAGGCTAATTTGAACTGTAGCTGCGGACCTATCATTGACAAACTGTCTTCACTTCCTTGAATTGTGTCCACACTTCTAGAGGGTTTGCCAAATAGACCATATAACAAAAAAGATATCACTAACCTAGAAAAAAACAACACCCAAGGCATTAATCATAAAGGATTTTGCGTTTAAAAACCCAACTGCTTCAAATCAAGTTATCCGGGACACATCAGCCATAAAAGGAACTAACTATAGATCAAAACGCTAAGCAACGATGCCAACTTCGGAGGTAACTCCGCAACAAAACAACAATCACCAGCCACACAGCAGTATATCCTCTCTTAACACTAAAACACAACCACAGGTGATAATTGCACATGAAACAACAGCACATGAAACAACAAATAAGCCAAAGGAAACTCCGGATGTGGCTATTCAGAATGCGGATCAACTGGCAATAGCTCTCTTCGGGGCTGACACGGTGGCTCTGGGAAGCCTAACCGGTACTCTAGTTACCCCAAAAAATCCAGTCACTCATAACCAGTAAGACAGCAATTATAGCCGAATCTTATCAGCGACAGAAGAAAGAGGGACACTTCCCATGCATGAACTCAATCAGGCGCGGGCACCAAACGAAAAGGAGACAGAATACGGGGCCCATCCATGGGACAAGGCAATCCCCAATTCACTTCCATCACAACCACAGAGCCTTCACCACAACACAACTATAGCGGCAAACTACTGCCCAGGCACCAACTCCGGTGACAAGGGTAGCGAAATGTGAAAACGCTGATGACAATATAGCCCCAGTGGAGGTACAGAGAATGTTGCACTGGACATCAATAACGACAACCGGGTAACCGGGGCTTCCCTCATCGCAACACCAAAACAAAAGCACAGATCCCGGCTCAGAAGCCCCCACAGGTTTTCGGCATCGAGATGTCCAATAATTGCAATGGGCCAATCTGGCAGCACTATTTTCCCTTCAGTCAAAACCACCCAGGGGAATACCCTTCCAGAGCCCCTCCAGCCCGGCAGACAACAAATTCTAGTATTACTCTCTTCACCTCAGAGTATGACTCCATAGGGAATCTTCTTCAACTATTAGCTACAATACCAACATTAAGAGACATCACCACAACAGATCTCCTTTCTATAGAATTTAGAAAGGCAGACAAGGTACTGGGTAGGGAAACCACTGGGGTTTAATCCAAATTGCAAATAAAGTTCTGAAAGAATGGGAAATCTTCAAATCATGGGGCATACAAACCTCGCCACATTACAATATATGATACCCGCTCCCACTACTTGCCACCAAGAAGCAGGGAACAAACAGCAACAGAGAAAAAACACCCTCGGTACTCAGGGGAGCCCGAGGCCAGTCACACCATAAGGAGCAGGCTGTGGGTACACTAACAGGCCACAATCACCATCACCCCCCATTCCCCGTAAACTCCCAGATTCTTAGAACTATTAAAACAGACAGATCATCACAATGACAAACCAACTCATTAAAAAACAGGAAAACCACAATAAAACAACCCTGAGACTAGGCTCATGGAATATCAATGGGCTGAACAGCAAGGTAGCCGATGTCAAATTCCTTGCATATCTACTAACCTTTGATATTGTCCTACTGCAGGAAACGTGGTTAGTGGACCCATACCAACAACAGTGGGACATCTGCTTCCACACTCCAGCACTGAGGAAATCCAAATATGGTCATCTATCAGGGAGCTTAGCCCAGGAAGTTTCAATCCAAGCAATTCTGTACAAACCAATGCTTAATCCTGTCGGCAGGCATGAATGCCACACAATAAACTTAAAAAGAATTATGTCATCCCTAGCAAGCCCTGGGGAAGTTCTCCTGGCGGTGAAAACACTGCTACACGATCTCAGCAACCCCACCTATACCCCTATTAGTATATGGGAATTTTTTACGGCATCGCTTGCAAGTTCCTTCTCAACCATAGCCAGATACTTCCCTCCAAATGCTCCAACAGTCGCGGGGAGGGCCACAAGCGCACAGCGGACCGATTTGAAATTACTTTAAAATGTGTAAACAAACTTCTAAGATCATTAAGGCTTTGCCCCGGAGACAAGAATCTAAACCATCTGCTCTGTAAAGGAAAAGCCAAAATAAAAAACTCAAGTGGGACATCAACAGGTCCGACGAAAATGCTTTTTGGGCCAATCTCTACCACGACTCCAAAGCAAACAACAGTGCGCACCTCTGGTCCACCATAAACAAAATTTTACAGCCAGCACATGGAGGCTTAACATTATGCATCACAGAGAATTCATGGACAACCTTTCTGGAGTCTCAATTCAATCGTCAAACACCTGGATTACAAGCAATCCCGGATAACCAACTGATTCATTCCACGCAAACTGCAAGGTATTTAGAGGAAGAGGAAAAAGGAACTGAGGTATTAACAAATAAGAACCAAATTTCAAAAGGGTGGAAAGAAGGGACTCCGTGACCAAACAGGATTCCACCAGCTCTCTTCAAACAAGACCCAGAATATTGGTCATAAATATTGCCCCCCCCATTTTTATACCGTCAGACAGTCTGGCATCCTACATGCATCATGGAAGGGCTTCATAATTTCACCAAAAGCACTACTAGACATAGAGGCAAAATACTTTGCTGTCACCTTACTGACAGATCTCCAGGACTTGGCAAAAATAATGAAATAATCCCCCCTCCCACCAAACAGGGTTTTGCAAAGACACAGGAACATCAACTAACATACTAACTATGTAATTACTCATCGACAGGGTAAAACTATCCAAACAGGCAATTCACTTTTGTTTTATCGACTTCAAGGCAGCCTTTGACAATGTCAACCAAGCAATACTGTGGAGGAAATTGGCACTCTGGGGAATTCCTTCATCTCTTTTGAACCTCCTTATACAACTTCACACCAACACATGGATACAAGTAAAACTAGGCAATGGCACCCATCTCTCGAGGCACATACCAACTATTAAAGGTCTGAAACAGGGATGCGTGCTCGCACCAACACTGTTCAACATTTACACAGCAGATATGACATCAGCCCTTGGGACCTTCAATGCGCACGCACCACTACTTGGCGGCAAAGTCATCTCCAGCATCTCATATGGGACGATGGTGTCCTGGTAAGCCACACTCAAGTTGGGTTGCAATGTTTACTCAACAAAATGCACTAGTATGCAGTTGACAATCACCTAGAAGTGAACATCAATAAAACAAAAACCCTGACAATCAATGGCAAACGAAGGTCCCACTCCTGGTACTTGGAAAGAAAAATAAGTGTTAACACCTCTGCCTATAAATACCTAGGGGTAATTATTGATGAAGGTGGCCAATTCACCAACCAACTTGAGGCCAACAGGAGGAAGAGGATGGCAACAGCGACAACACTAATGAAATTAAAAACAAAGCTTACAGGGCCCATCATTTCCCCTATGCTCCGTGTAGCGCAAGCTAAATTTCCACCCTCTATTACTTATGGCAGCGCAGCACTGAGGAGTAGGGATGCCAAACTGCTGGACACTACCATGGCCAGAGCGAATAGAGTTATGTTAAACCTCTCATCTTCTGTCTCACCTGCACAGATTCGATTGGAATACCACTGAATCCTCAGCTCTGGCAAGAATTTGTAGCACATCCATCTAACTGGCCAAAAAGTACTTTGAGGATTCACTCGCCACTACCGTATTAGTCAACCTATGGAAAACCCAAACTACCCATTCGCTCTTTAAGCAAGTAGTAAATAAGGATATCAAGAAGATCTCCCTTGCTGAAAACAAAGCTGCCTTTGCCCATTGGAGCCATGCCTGGATGACACTAAGCAGCTATAAACTACTTGGGCCACAGGCATACTTCAAATTGGGGTACTTAGGAAGACCAAAAAACTATTTTTAAGATATAGGCTAGGAATCTTACCAGCTACACCACAACTTCCTCCCTTACAGAGAGAGAAATGTGGAAACACATGCAGGGTATGTGGGAATGGCACTGAGGACATGGAACATCTAATGTGCTCCAGCACCAAATTCAAAGAGGAAAGGGTAGGACTACTTAAAGCGCATTTTAACAAACGAGAGATTCAAACTCGGAGACAGGCTGTGAGCCAAGGACCCACAGCTAAATGGGAAGCTAGTAAAATTCCTATTATTAGTAGAATTTAAGCAAGGAAAAGCTGCAACCCGTGCAAACACAAATAACACATAATCAAGTTTTAGCTTACACAATTGGAATCTTTGAGCATAGACATTGAAACCTCCTCAGAAGAAGCCCAACAACGGCGCTTTTTAATTAGACACTTTTTCTTTCTTAGAAACGCATTTCACCTGTCTTAATATATATACTTTTTATTGTAATGGTTTCAATTAATCAAAAACAACAATAAAAATAATGAATTACTTACTTACACTCGTACAAAACAAGAGAAATTCAGCCGTCATAGTTAGCTGAGCTAACTGTAACTTGCGCCCTGCAATGCACTGCTGATGATGTCACATATTACATCACTCATGACATGGTCAGGGACATCACTGATGCCATCTCAAATGACATCTCAAATGACATCACTGATGACATCATCCAGTGACTGAGTGTTTCTAAAACGTTTAAGAATTATATATATAATATATATATATATCACACACACACAAACCAAGGTGTATTGAAGAATCAGTGTGTGTATGAGTGTCTGCATGGATGATTTAGTGGGTGCATGACTGACTATAAGTGAGTGATTAAACATGTTTTAGTGAATGTATGGGTGAGTGACTAATCTGTGTGAATCTGTGTATCAGTCTGTCAGTTGGTATGTAAGTGGCTGTATGGGTTGGTGAGTAGTGTCTATATGGGTTATTGATTAGTTGTCTGAGAGTCTGAATGGGTGCCTGAGCATCTGTGTGGGTGGGGGGTGTGTAACTCCCTGCATGGATGTATGAGTGGGTGAATCCCTGGGTGTATGGGTTCATGAGTATGGGTTCATGAGTGTGTCTGTGAGGGACTGTATGGTCGAGTGAGTGTGCGTATGGCTGTGTCGGTAAGAGGATGGATGTCTCAGTGGTATATGGGTGAGTAACTGCATATGTGAAAGGCAGTATATGTGAGTGTTGGAGAATATAAGTGACAGTATGTGTGAGTGAGTGATTATGAGAGTAGCTATATGAGTGTGTGTGTGCTTGTCTCCCCACGACTGCAAAGAGAGTAAGTATTTGTTAGTATCTGTATGAGTAGAGAGTGTGTGAGTGTTTCTGTATGGGTAGGTAAGTGGCTGTATGATTGAGTGTTTGGGTGAGTGAGTAGGTGTGTGAGTAGCTAAATGGGTGACTGACAGTGTATGAGTGGGTATATGGGTATATGAGTGGATATATCCGTGGCTGTATTGCTGAGTGACTGGCTGTATAAGTGCATGTATGGGTGGGTGAGTGGATGTAATTGTAGCCCTAGGAATCAGTGAGTGGGTATGTACCTACTGGTATTGGTGTGTGAATGGCTTCAAGAATGGTAGTTTGAAATTTGAAGTGGCTGTGTGAAAGGTTATATTGGGGTGTGAGTAGGTGCATCAGATTATGTGGATGATGTCATCAGTGATGTCATGAGTGATGAAATTTGAGATGTCATGAGTGATGTCACACCCATGTCATGAGTGATGTAATATGTGAAGTTATCAGCAGTGCATTGCTTCGGCGTGAGCTATAGTTAGGTTAGCTAACGGCTGAATTTCTCTGTTTTTGTCCAAGTGAAATGTCAGCCTTATTATAACGTCCCTGAAACCTGTATTTTTTTCAGTGAATTTCTAAGGTTTTTTAAATGTTATTTCCTAACTATAACTTCCCCGTAAAGAGGCAAGATAGGTGCAGGAAGAGGAAGAAAGGTGCAGAAAGAAGCAAGAGAAGAGCAGAAAAAGCGTGTGAGTCGCAGAAAGAAGCAACAGAAGTGATGAAAGAGGCAAGACAGGTGCAGAAAGAAGGAAGAGGGGCGCAGAAAGAAGCAAGAGAGGTGCAGTAAGAAGCAAGAGAATTACAGAAAGAGGCAAGGAAAGTGCAGAAGGAGGCAAGAGAGGTGCTGAAAGAGACAACAGAGGTTGTCTACATAATTTGGCCACGTTTGCCCGCATCCTGTTGCTCACCTGTGTGCCCCTGTGGTCCTTGTGGTTGCTGTCTCTCCTGCTGGCTTCCGTGACTCCCTCCCGCCGTCGCTGGACATCGCGACCGCCATGTGGGGAGAGCGCTTGACGGGACGGGACTTCATTACCCAGGATCCCTTGCACCCCGGAAGCGGAATCGACGCATTTTTCGCACCTGAAGGCGCTACTAAACTGACCCCGCCACCCGCGTCGCGGGACCGCGCGCGGGCGGCGCCGGGCTAAGGGTGGGCCCTCTGCGGCCCTCAGAGGTAGAAGAGACTGGGCTGGGCCAGAGACTCTGTCCCAATTAAGCTGCTGGCTGAAATATAGCCGTACACAGTGATATTTTACACATTATACTGTGTTTGGACTTTGTTAATTGTTTTGTATTTGTTTTAAATGTGCAATTATTACTATATTATTATTATAATTCAGTAAGCTTGTTCTGGATTATTTTCTCCCACTAGTATGTCGAAACTGAAGGCCCCTTCTGGGCCACGTACCATGGATAATTATTTGGTGCAGGTGGTGAGTAAAATAAATACTGAAAGGCGACAGTCATTAGGGATAAGCATATCTCAACCGCCGGTAACCCCTACCCAGTGTCCGCTAGTTCCATCGGACGATAATAGTTGTATTAGTGCTACTAATGTGAATGTTTTAGCTGGGGAACTGTCCGAGTTTGAGCAGGTTCCCCCCATTTTAGTGGATCTAGATGATTGTACTGACAAGGTAGTACAATGCTCCCCTGCCCCAGTAGCACGGGTAGTTAGAGCGTGTAGGAAAACTCAAAATAAAAAGGGGGGAACACAAACTGTAAGGAAACGGGTAGCCTCACCATTAAAACATTCTGAAATAGATGAGGCTGCCAAGTCTAACAATGTTAGTTTAGATGCTGATATGACAAAGAACTTAGCGGATATTATTGATCTAAAGATCAGAGGTATTATACACCCACTTGTGTCAAAAATTGAAGAATTAACTGCAGAAGTCGTTAGATTGGGCGGACTTCTTAAACAAGCCATAGAAGAACCAGGATGAGTAACCACTGCCATAATTAATAATAAATGCAATACCCAGGACATTTTCTCTATTAAGGCTACAGACAGTAGGGAGAATGTCACAGCTAATTCTATAACCCCTCAAGTACCAATCCGTAATGACAGTCAGGCTGGAAAGAAATAAATAAAGGGCATGTTACTAACCTTCCGCCGGAGTGTGCACCATACGTGGTAGTATTAACAAATGTACTGCCACTAGAAAGTAGGGGTTATCAAGAAACACATGACTCTTTAAAAAATAAAAGTATATCCTGGTTTAATAGGCAATGCGGTTTCCCGTAAAAGTTTTCTGATCAAGTCCTGACTACCAGGAGAGTTAAATGGATAGGGAGCTCTAGGAAAAGCTCAAAGGGGGATTGTGTGATTGTAAACTTTAAACATCCACAACATGTTGCCACTGTCCTCCTAAGAGCTGCGTCTCTCCCAACCTCTGATGCTAATGTATGTCTTCGATCGTTAGGTTTCTTTTATAGTCATCTTAATATCAATCACCGTGAGAATAGTGGAATCATTACCCATCCGGCTACCTATAGAACTCACCTTGGTATTCCAACTCAAAATAGATTTTATGCCCTTAGTTCCCTGGACTCTAATGACTGACTTATACAAGAGAGAGAGATGTACTCAGAGAGGGCTAAAGGTATTGGTGTGGATGACTGTGTTAACAAAATTACAACCATGGCCACACCACCCACGTCCTTTTTGACTAAGGTAGAGACTGTTGGTGAGGGTCTTGTGGATCTACGCAATATGGGGCAGTCTACTGGGGGGGCCACTGTTACTGAACATGTTACTGGACCTGTAACTATGAATGCTACTAGAATAGGCACATATACAAGATTGGTTTGCTGGAACGTGGCCGGTTAAAAATCCAAGGATAGAGATCCAGGTTGGAAAACTTTTATTAGCAAGTATGACATCTTATGCTTCCAAGAAACCTGGTGCAAAGGTGATGTTGATTATGAGGGATTTGTGTCCTATAATTTACCTGCACGGGGAGAGGGACCTGGCAGAGCTAAGGGGGGTTCACTTATACTTATATCGGTTCATCACCGAATACTAGTAAAAAAGTATATACCAGTAGGTGATCTTGTTTAGATGCTCTGGATCTCTGAAGGGAAAGGCCGCAATATCCTTCTGATCAACTATTACAATAATATCTGTGACAGCACCAGGGGTAAAATAGTAACAGATTTGGCCAATACCATTGATATTTTGAGTTCGGAATCTAACGTTGTATTTGATATTATTTGGTGTGGGGACTTTAACACTACGCTGTGTGAATTGTCACCGTTAAAGGTATGCGGGGTCATTAATAATGCTGGATGGGACGTACCGCACTTTGGCCATGATACTTATGGGGAAACCTTGCATAAATTAATGGGTTGTCATGACCTGGAAATATTGGAATGTTGCAAGGATGGAAATGGCTTGCCTGTCCCTACATTTAAAAACTGGCATACTGATTCGGTGATTGACCATGTGATAGTATCTTCTAGTATTGTCGATTGCTTTGCCCCACTGGAAATTGAAATAACAGTTACAAGTGACCACAACTTCATTATTATGGCCACCACTTTGTGGGAGGATAGTGATGTAGAGGTGGGGATCACAATCGATAATATAGAAGCTCACCGGGTTAATGGGGTAAGACTTAGGTGGGTAGGGGAGAAAGCTTTAGAATTGATTACATCTATAATAAAGGGGAATTTGGTAGACATTGTTTTTATCTTGGAAAACAGATTCGACCATGAGCGGGTCTTATCTTCTATCAAAGGAATCAACACTGCCATTGATGCTAAGTTTACCGGTCGTAATAGGGGTCGTTCAAGGACTGGACCTGGTTGGTTTGATCACACCTGTTCGGCAGCTCTAACCAGCCTTAAGCAGGCTTTAGCAATGAAGCCTAGGGATAAAAACTTAGTAATAAATTTGAGGACAGATTATAAAAACGCTATCAAATATAGGAAGGGGGTTCTACAGCAGCAAGCTTGGGATTCACCTAACCAAGCTGCAGAATTATCTAACTGCACACTGTTTTGGGCGACGGTTAACTCACCATTTCTTAAAGAGGCCAATGTACCCGAGTTAACAGCAAATGTTTCTAGTGAAGGGTGGATTATCCACTTTTCGATTATTTTTGACTCAGGTAAAATTACTGATGCTTGTTCATCTAGTTGGCCTATTTTGCCACTTGATATCTCTGTTGAAGAGGTCGAAAGTGGCATTCGGGTGAGCAAGGGCGGGAAGGCCCAAGGCCTGGACGGGGTCCCGATTGATGTTTATAAAGCTGCACCTAAAGTCAGGGGTCCCCTGTTGGCCGTCGTTTTTAATGCTGCTTTTTGTACTGAGCCCCCCCCAACCTGGAGGGAGTCTATTATTGTTCCAATTTATAAAAAAGGAAGCAGGTCTGATGCAAAGAATTATCATCCTGTCTCTTTATTGGACTCCTCCATAAAGGTTATGAGTAGGGTTATGCTTGTAAGATTGGAAGAATGGGTGGAACAGGATTGCATTCTGGCAGACAGCCAGTACGGTTTTAGGAAAGGCAGGGGTACGCTTGATCAATGTGTCAATTTAGAACTGTTGATTGGGAAGTACAGTGATGCAAAACCAGGCCTTATGTACCTGTGCTTTGCCGACCTGAGCAGCGCTTTCGACATGGTGGACCACTCGATTTTGTGGCCAACCTTGTTGAAAATGGGAGCACCGGAGGGCATAATATTCTTTCTTGCCAGGATGTACGAGAAATTAAAAACTTGTGTGCGTTATGGCAGTAAGGGAGAATGTACCCCAAACTTTAGTGTCAAACGTGGTATAAGGCAGGGTTGTGTTTTAGCTCCTCTTTTATTTATCTTATTTATTAATGGAATTGATGCTATTGTAAAGGAAGTTAACGCAGATGCTCCTATGATCAATGGCGTTTCAGTGCCGGTGTTATTATACGCCGATGACGCTGTTTTGTTATCCAGAACTTCCGTAGGATTGCAGCGGTTGATGGATAGTTTTGTATCCTTTATTAAAGATAGGAAACTAGTTATTAACAAAGGAAAAACGCACACCGTGATCTGTGGTTCAAAGAATTTAAAACATATTACTAAAGGGTATTTTATTGATAATGTAAAGGTGCAACAAGTGGATAAATTCTGTTATTTAGGTATTACCTTTTCTTGTGATAAGACGTGGATTTATGAATTCAATAACATACGTAATAAAATGGCTAGAAATGCCCATGGCATCTTCAGATTTGCCGCCAAAATTGGGGACCGTAGGACCGGGGACATGCTTAAAATTTACCAAGCCAGATGTGTAACTATTGCACTGTATGGGGCAGGAATTTGGGGCTATTGTTGTGCCCTTAATTTGCAGCTGGAAGAAAATCTTTTTCTTAAAAAACTTCTATGCTTGCCTACATCGGCCTCTAATGTTTTGAGTCATCAGGAATTATCTGTTAACTACCTACTTGACTTTTTATCCCTTAGGCCTTTGATGACCTGGCGGTCTATCTGGCTGAAGGATGAGAAGTCCTTTACTAGGTCTATTATCCAGGACTGTTTGCGTTTAGACAAATTTGTAGCAATACCCTGGATCAAATACATTATTGTATGTTTTTCAGATATTTTTAACCTGAACATTGTAAAAGATCCCAAAGCAGTTCTATCGATCCCCAAAAATGAGCTAAAAAGGGTTTTTCTGGACTTTGCAGAGAGAAAGAGGGCAGCTGCCGCCGGAACTCTGTCCACTGCCATGTTCTACAACAGATACCTATCTACGGAAGGATTTCCTGTCTACTTAACCTTGGTTACAAGGCCCTCGCATAAATTCGTGTTAACAAGACTCAGATTTGGAATGGTGCACCATTTGGTGGCCCATCCGACAATTGAAAAAACATCCATCTGGGCCTTGTAGATGTGATGGGACTTCCACGCAAAGCACACTGCACTTTATCTTGTTTTGCAAATTGTAGTCTAATTTCCGTATTGCCTACCTCAAACCAATATTTGTTAAATATGGAATACGGACAGTTGAGCATGCAATGAAATTAATATTTAATTTGCAATCTGTGGATATTTGTTTTTACACTGCAACTTTTTTAAACAAATGCATCAATTCCAGGAAAAGCATGTGTTTTTAACAAAGTGTGTATATGTCTCTGTATTTTAACCAGTTTTTATTTATTTATTGTGATTCTTAATGTATCGTTATGTTTACTATAACTTGCCCTTTGTATTTTTCTTATTATGTCTGTCCATTGTGCTTTTATGGTCATTAATTTGCACCGAATAAAGCTTAATTGAATTGAATTGACAACAGAGGTACAAAAAGAAGCCAGAGGGGTACAAAAAAAAGCAAGAGGTGTACAGAAAGAGGCAAGAGAGGTGCATAAAGAGGCAAGAGAGGTACAGAAAGAAGCAAGAGAGGCACAGAAAGAGGCAAGAAAGGTATTGAAAGAAGCCAGAGGGGTGTAGAAAAAAGCAAGCGAGGTTGAGAAAGATGCAAGAGAAGTGCAGAAATGGGAAGAAAGATAAAGAAAGAAGCAAGAGAAGTGCAGAAAGAGGCAAGGGACGTGCAGAAAGAAGAAGAAGGGTACACAAAGAAGCAAGAGAAAGGCAGAAAGAGGCAGGAGAGGTGCAGAAAGAAGCAAGAGAAGTCATAAAAGATGAAGGAGAGGTGTGGAAAGCAGGAATAGAGGTGCATAAACAAGCAGGAGAAGTGCAGAAAGAAGCAAGAGAGGTGCAGAAATAGGAAGAATAGTGGAAAAAGAGGCAAGAGAAGTACAGAAAGATTAAGAAGGGTTCAGAAAGAAGCAAGAGTAGGTCAGAAAGAGGCAAGAGAAGTACAGAAAGAAGAAGAAATGTAGAGAAAGAGGCAAGAGAGGTGCAGAAACAAGCAAGATAAGTATAGATAGAGGCAAGAGAGGTGCAGAAAGAAGCAAGAGAGGTACAGAAAGAAGCAAGATAGGTACAGAAAGAAGCAACTGAGGTGCAGAAGGAAGAGAGTGAGGTGAAGAAAGAGGCAAGAGGGGTGCAGAAAGTTGTAAGAAAGGAGCAGAAAGAAGCAAGTGACGTGCAGAAAGAGGCAAGAGAGATACGGAAAGAAGAAATTGAGGTGCAGAAGGAAGATAGTAAGGTGCAGAAAGAGGCAAGAGTGATGCGGAAAGAGGCAAGACAGGTTCAGAAAGTAGCAAGAGGGGTGCAGAAAGAAGCAAGAGAGTTGCAGAAAGTTGTGAGAGAGGAAAAGAAAGAAGCAAGTGAGAAGCAGAAAGAGGCAAGAGAGGTACAGAAAAAGCAAGAGAAGTGCAGAAAGAAGAAGAAGGGTACACAAAGAAGCAAGAGAAAGGCAGAAAGAGGCAGGGGAGGTGCAGAAAGAAGCAAGAGAAGTACAGATAAAAGCAAGTGCGGTGCAGAAAGAAGCAAGAGAAGTCATAAAAGATGAAGGAGAGATGCAGAAAGCAGGAATAGAGCTGCATAAAGAAGCAAGAGAAGTGCAGAAATAGGAAGAATAGTGCAGAAAGAGGCAAGAGATGTGCATAAAGAAGAAGAAATATAGAGAAAGAGGCAAAAGAGATGCAGGAAGTAGCAAGACAAGTATAGATAGAGGCAAGAGAGGTGCAGAAAGAAGCAAGATAGGTACAGAAAGAAGCAACTGAGGTGCAGAAGTAAGAGAGTGAGGTGAAGAAAGAGGCAAGAGGGGTGCAGAAAGTTGCAAGAGGGGAGCAGAAAGAAGCAAGTGAAGTGCAGAAAGAGGCTAGAGGGGTGCAGAAATAAGCAAGAGAAGTACAGAAAGAAGCAAGAGAGGTACGGAAAGAAGAAATTGAGGTGCAGAAGGAAGGCAAGAGGGATGCAGAAAGAGGCAAGACAGGTGCAGAAAGTGGCAAGAGGGATGCAGAAAGAAGCAAGAGAGTTGCAGAAAGTTGTGAGAGAGGAAAAGAAAGAAGCAAGTGTGAAGCAGATAGAGGCAAGAGAGATGCAGAAAAAGCAAGAGAAGTGCAGAAAAAAGCAAGAGAAGTGCAGACACAAGCAAGAGCACTGCAGAAAGGAATAAAGGTGCAGAAAGAGGAAGATAGGTGCAGAAAGAAGCAAGAGAAGTGCAGAAACAAGTAAGAGAAATTCAGAAAGAAGACAGAGAAGTACAGAAAGAAGCAAGAGAGGTTAAGAAAGAAGCAAGAGAGGTAAAGAAAGAAGCAAGTGAAGTGCAAAAGGAAAAAAGAGAGTGAGGTGTAGAAAGAGGTAAGAGGGGTGCAGAACGAGGCAAGAGGAGTACAAAAAGAAGCAAGAGAGGTGCAGAAAGTTTCAAGAGAGGAGAAGAAAGAAGCAAGTGAGGTGCAGAAAGAGGCAAGAGAGGTGCAGAAAGAAGCAAGAGAAGTTCAGAAACAAGCAAGAGAGTTGCAGAAAAGAGAGAAGCAGAACGAAGCAAGAGAGGTGCAGAAAGTAGCAAGAGAGGTACAGAAAGAGGCAAGAGAGGTGTAGACACATGGTGAGACATACAAAAGGGTTGCTGTTTTATATTTGGCTAGGCCCAACATTCTGAGCAGTCCAATTTTATGTTGAATTGATGTATACAGGAAACTGCATCTACAGTAGCCAATATGTAGTTTGTGTTCCAACAAATCCCTATTAGTCAGATAAGACACAAGATGGCTGTAGTAATAACAAAAAATCAGCATAATCAGCAAAAAAGAAATTGCCTTTTTAGATACATGGATATACATAGAGGACGATCAGATCCATTCAACACTGTTCAGGAAAGAAACTGAGACAGACAGCATTCTGCACGGTACCAGCTTACATCCTAGGTCATTACTTGAAAGCATTCCTTATGGAGAATTTGTAATGATGAAGCGTAATTGTTCTAAGGAAAAAGATGCAGAGGAAAATATTGTCTAAACAACCTCAAGATTGAGAATGAGAGGCTATAAAGCCAGAACACTTAAGAAAAGTAAGGCAATAATTTGTAATAAATCTCGAGAAGAACCTTTGGAACTAGAAAGAAAGGAAAATCAGGAGACTCCAAGATTCATCATGACATATCAAAGAGAGTGGTCAAATTGTGAATAAAATTAAAAGATGTTGGCATCTCATTGTGAATGATCCAGATGTTGGCTCACTACTAGGGTCCAGTCCACTGGTGACATATAGGAATACAAAATCAATAAAAGATATGCTAGTGAAATCCGCTTCCAAGACAATTCAAAATCAAATTGGCTCTGGGAACAACAAAGAGATTTTAAAAAATGTAATACTTGTAAAGCTTGCAAAATTGGGATCAATCGGAGAAATTTACTAGCCTATTGCCAAACTTGAAATTAACAACAATCAACATCTTTTTCTGTAAATATTTCTAAATGAAGTTGTAAAGATAATTTGCACTACATTACCCACAATGTCACATAAAAGGCCAATGTGGTATGTATAAATAGTGCAATAGAAAAGGGACTCACTAACCTTGACAAAGGCCCTGCAAGACTGAGAGGCTGATTACAAGTGTAATTAAACTTGAATATCGGATTCCAGAGTGCCGCCTCTTTTGTTAAATAAAGAAATTTGAATATATATATATACATATATATATATGTATATATATATATATAGCCGGAAACTGAATTAAATGCAGATATGGAGTTGTTTTGTGTATATATACACACAAAACAACTCCATATCAGCATTTCATTCAGCTTTCCAACCAAAAGCAGAACGTTCCCTTTAAGTTCCCTTTAAGTTGTAGAAAAAAACATTATTTCTGTCTGAGTGTGACTGAACATACCTTTATTTAACGCTTCCAACCCCAGATGATGCATGATACAGCTAGGCCTGGGCAGAGTTCACAGAGTTTCACCGAAAAACTCTGTGAAATTCTGCAGAGTTCCACTAGCTGGCAAAGTAAGGAGGTTCGTGCTAATCCCCTTTATCTCTGTTCCCAGATGCTGCTCGTTATAGGACGCTGGTGAGGTCTGGAATGCTGGGTTCTTACAGAGAGCAACACAAGCCAAGGGAGACACAATTAGTGTGCCAGATACTCAAATGAAAAAGAACCTTCACAAGGGGCTAAAACACTGATATGTAATGTGTCATGGATTAAAGTGCCATACGTGTTATGTTATTATAATGTACGCTTACTATGTGCACAGACATAGCAAATCCAAAACGGATGTTTCCAAATAGTGTGGTTTTTCATGCCTTTAGGGTCATTACATTTTGTATTTTATTTTTAGGTCTCGCCTACGCAGCGCGCATGCGCGCTGCATAGGAAAGAGAACCTTAGAAATCGCTCTAGGCTTGCAGCCAAACACGTGCATGCGTTCTATTGCCTTCAATGGCAACGCGTGCACGTGAGGCGATTTACTTGTGGGAGCGAGCGCTGCCATATGGTAGCAATTATCGCTCCCGCAAGTATATTGAGCAGGCCCCCCTCCTACACCCTGCTTCTAGCGCGCGCGCGCACACAAACTCCAGGGCTTGTTTTTTTTTTTACTTTAAGTGCGAGGCGCGCCTGTGGCCAATGCTTGTTATAAGGCGTAGTGGCAAACAGGTATTAGCTCTCAGAATGTTGTCAATTCCAAACCGCCTGCCGAATGAGTTTGGTTGACAGCAAATGTGAATTTGTTTAAAGGCAAATGTAAAAAGCTGTCCACGGTGTGCTCAGCGTCCATGGAACACCATGTTTCTTAGCCAATGAAAGAGCGAGCTTTGTGCATACGTCCACTGATACCATGTGGATTGGCCAGCAGCCCACCAATGGGAGCCCAGGGAGCATGGCTGCCGGCATCTGAGCAGTGATTGTAAATACAGTCCACACGAGCTTGGCCACGTCTGCAGTTCTCAGAGTGCACAAGCACGGAAAATGTGAATTATAGCGAGAAGACTTCACAGCTACCCTGCTGCTGTCCGGGCCTACAAGCACCTCTTCCGCTCGATACTTACACACTTCTCTTAATACGTTGCAGGTGTACCAGACACCATGAAGCTAATTCATTCGAAAAAACATTGTAAGTAAGACGCATATTCTGCATATTTTCAGAGGAGATTTCATTTTACAACCATTGGAAAATTGTACGCACCATTTTTTGTGTTTTACTTGGTATCTACAATTACCTTACAAGGCTCTCGCAAGTTTCGTATAGTGGCAAAGGTTACTGAATGGTAGCAAAGTCCCTAAATAGTAAGTGCACTCTTGCTGGTGCTAAACGCAGCCTGTTGAGGTGGACTCAGAAGAGTGAAAGCTTATTTTGTGACTACGGTTTTAAAGAGCAACGCAAGCATTTTCAATGCTATAGGTCTCGCTTTTTGCGAGAGTTTAAGCTATTGGCATTGTACATGAAAGTGCCTTTTAACACATAAATAAAAGGCATTTTCATTTACTGTGCCAATAGCTCAAACTCTCGTAATTGCGAGACCTATTGCATTGCAAATGCTTGTTTCACATGTCATTACTGAATATATACCGTTACATCGCGGTGTTTGCACCGTGGAGCCTTTACAATGCAGGCATTACAACGCAAGTTGTTACAACGACTTGCGCTGGAGGGCGCTGGATTTAGGAATAGTATGATTTACTATTCCAACTCCAGTCTACGTACAGTAGGGAAGGTGTTGGAATAGTAAATCATACTATTCCTTAGGTTAGAGCGCCATCCAGCGCAAGTCATTGTAAGGACTTGCGTTGTAATACCTACGTTGTAAATGTATTGCGGTGTAAACACCGCGATGTAAACGATGTTTCCCATCATTACTCTGTGAAACTGAGAAGTAATTGATCAATATACAATTTCAGGACTTACTGGAAGAATTGGGAACATGAGCATCACAAGTTCCGCTTTTACCAGCCTAGAACGTACATTAAAGGGTCTTGGGAAGTATGCTGGAGAAGGGGAGTATTCTAACACTGCAGGCATTGAGGTTATGTGAGAACAGTGGAGATGTGGCATTTTAGGTCATCACTAGGGTAAGGAAGAATTCGATGTGTCATCATCAGGCAGTTCCATGAAGGGAAAACCATGGTCCTCGGTCTAGTAGGAAAAAGGGAGTGTTATGAGACTACGGGCACTGGGTAGGCGTGAGAACTTTTTTCTTTTCTGGTTTGTATGGTTTATGGCAAAGGAAAGAGAGGTACTGTGTTCTGACACTACGTGCAGTGCATCAGCATGAAGGGACAGTGAGGGGGTGGGTTGTCACTGTACACACTGGGGTGAGGAGAAAATGCAGGACATATCTTCTGGCACTGTTTGCTCCGGGTGTGAAAGGAGAGCCCAAGAGGATTGTCTCAAGGTACCTAAGGCACTGTGGTTCCAGGAGGGTGATACGACATATGATGTGTTCAGCCAGGTACTCAAATGATGGGGCAAGGGCAAATGTTGAGCATAGAAGGAATTCTAAACAGGGAATAAACGGTAGAGTGCTGCAGCTACTCTTGTCCCCGCCTTTATAGTTCACACATACGTTGCAGAATGCCTCACTAGGACAATCCCTCCAATGTGCAACTATCACTCTTTAGAAAGAAGCAGCCCCCAAAATGTACACTCAGTCTGCTTCAGCCACTTTTTCTCTCTCGCTCCAAGGTGCTGCCCTCACACCAAAGCTCATTACCACCGAGCACAGAGGAGGATAAACAGTCTCACTGCTATAGTTGGACTCAACATGTGATGTTGGCTGATCAATAAACAGCTAAAATGGATAACAACTAGAGGAATACTGGGCAGGCTTCCTTAGAAAGAAGCCATATTGGAAGGGAAATAATGTTGTTTTGGAACGTAGCAGGCATGGTGGAGTGTGGCGTTTTTGCCGAATTCAGCCCTCTGCTTGGAGAACAGAGTTGCATAACTCCGCTAACTCTGCTGGCAGACCAGAATTAACTGCCTGCTCCTTTGTACAGCCCCAAGTCTCTATTTTGAGATCGGATTGCATAGTTTGAGTTTCAATCTGATAATACCTTTCTTGAGAGCCAAAAATTAACTATGACCATTTCAGAAAATAAAAGAACATTGTCAGGTGACTCTAACTCTTCTCCTACTGAGTTATGCTCTCATAGGTAGGAGTATTTGGAGCCAGATAAAACTGTCATAGAATCTTACTTCTGCAGATCCCCTCTCCCCCCCCCCAAAATCAGAACACACACAATGGTTGACAATTGGTTTACATCTAATTGGCACATTTAATTTACTTGTAAGCCCCTAGAAAAAGTACTGCTTGTACCCAGAGCCTGTAAATTACTGCAGACAGTAGTGCAGTAGTGCAGTTTTTATCGACCACTTGGACCTGATAAAATAAACCGTTTCCCTGACCTAAAACATCCTATTGAATGCATATAAGTCCCTTCTAACATAGACCCTAAAGGCTCATAAGGCCTTGTATTTAAAAAGTAGGACATGTGAGTTTAGCACATGTCCTCCTAAAGTCGTTTTTCACTTCTGTAAGGCATATCTCTCCCCTAGACTAACTTGGGGTTACCTTCTTACATTTAATATGTGATAGCTTTTGATTGGGAATAGAAAGAGATATGCAGTTTAAACGCAAATTAATTATTAATTTAAAATCCTCTATAATAAAAAAGTCTGATTTTAAGTCACAATTCTGAAAATGACAGTTTTAGAAAGTTGTTGTCCCAGCCATTTGTGCTTGCTGCCAGTGTCCTGGGTCACATGACTGTGAATTGCTCGGCTGTTGGGGTGTGTGCATTCCTGCCAGACAGTGAGACAAAGGAGACTGAGTGTAGGCAGGATAGGCCATTCTGCATGGATGGTTGGGGGAAGCGATGTTGCCTGCCCTCCTTACATTTCAAAGGGCTTGCCTCCCGCATACACAAAGGAACCTGACCCTATTTTTCTGGCACCCCAGAGTTCTTGGAGCGATGGCAGAGGAAGGGAAGAGTTTTCCAGAAGCAGGGAATCCCCGAATTCAAAGGCTAGCACCAGGTAAAACTATTAGACTTCCACAGCCAGATGTGATGGTAGTATAGGAAATCCCCCCACATCAAAGGCTGGCACCAGGTATGAATATTAGACTTCTAGGGCCATTCTTCAGTACACTCCTGTGGAAGTTGCCTTGTTCCCCAGACAATTACCTGCTGCCTAAGGCCTGCCTTGTACCTCAGAGGATGTCCCTGTTGCTTAAGGCCTGCCTTGTATCTCAGAGGACTGTCCTGTTGCTTGAGGGCTGCCTTGTACCACAGAGGACTGCTTGAGACCACCCCTTATCTTTGAGAAGGAAGTCTGGAACGGCTCCCTTCATCCCAGACTACCTGAGTGACACTAAGGGTTAGTTAGCTGACCTCCTGTTCTGCGCTACAGGGACACAACAAGCTCTGGAGGTTTCCCTGCAACTGTCCAGCAGACCTGCAAATGGACCTGCCGGACCCCTGCTGGCCTCTACCAGAGGTAGCCCCTGATCCCCAAGAGAAACCTCCACACGTCCTGTATCCTTGGCTGAAATCAGAGTATACTTCTCTTCAAGAAAATGAGAAGTCCTGACATTGTTGGCTTCTTGCATCCCAGAATGGGCTCAGATGCACCAAGACTCTGCCATCCATGACAACCGCAAATGCGAGTCCAGTGAGCCTGACTCTTCATGCTACAGCAACCACCAGTAACAACCGGCAACCCAAGATCTACACATTGCGCTACAGCAATGACAGTCCGCAGTGACTTGCGATGTGAAGCTCCAGCAAATGACCATCCATGACACTGACTGGATCTTTGTGCTACAAAGATGACCATCTGCAATGCCAGGCTTGCTCCTTGCACTAGAGCGACGCCCATCCACTACACTATCCCTGCTCCTCACGCCCTCCTCCACCACAAATGGAACTCTGCATGCTGGACCTTGAGATAGTAACTTTTCATAGGGACTAACCTAGTCCATGTATCAACCCAGTGCTTCATCATGGTTGGCCTGAATTGTAACTTTTCTAAGCTCTATTACAAGCGATTGGTCCTTTTGGTTTTAGTCGCTATATATCTACCTAAATATTTTAAATGTAATAACTCTGGTTCTACTGATCGGATTTTTGTTGTTGCACAAATAACTGAGACTGCATGTGACATATTAGCATAATTTCAGGAATTTCGTGTAACAACTGTAACACAAAATTATGGAAATTATGTACGATTACATTGGTGTAACATTGCACGGTCGATCTAGAGTTCCATTAGCTTTTAAACCCATTCACTTCCAGGATTTAGCAAGTACGAACCATATGACAATTAATCTCTGCAAATAATTCTAAAATTCTACAGGGAATTACATACCCTAATAAGCTTCATGGACTGCAGCCCCATCTTGTTCCTTGTAGGATCCTTCAGTTATGATGTGCATTTATGACTTTCAGAAGACAGAGAAAACCCCCATACAATGCACAGTTAAATATATTAAAAATATTTGATACATGTGTTTACGCTCAACCTATATCAAGCGCTGTTCAGTTGGGAAAAGTTCTACTAATTTACACATGTTTTTCTGTTTGCATCTTCACATTTCATTTTCAACTAGAAACATATATTTTTTTTAACAAAACCCCTTCCGATGCCGCCATGGAAAGGCTGGCAGGGATTGGCTTTGGGGTCCCGCTGCGGGCCCCCTCAGGTGGGGTATGGGGGTACACTAGGGGGTACCCATGGTACCCCCTGCAGTTCCTTGCACCAAGTGGCAGGCCCCGCGTGGTGCCTGCCACATGGTGCAGGGAAATGCTGTGCATGCCCTTTCACCATTGCAGACAGTTCTTCAGCCAGCAGCACCGTCCGCAATGGTAAAAGGCCAGAATGCGCCGCCCAGTATGGCAGGCGCCTCCTTATTGGGCCGGTGGGACAGCCGCACGTCTGGCGGGTGGTCCCATCCATGTCTCGGGCGATATTTTAAAACCCGGGACATGTATCGGGTCTAGAGATCATCAGTTCAACAAGTACTTACTTGCACCCACTGGGGTGAACCACTCAAGAACTCCATCAGAGATCATCAGTTCAACAAGTACTTACTTGCACCCACTGGGGTGAACCACTCAAGAACTTCATGTACCAGCTTCCCCAGGGGCGACCCGGAGGAGGAGCTAGCGGAGTGCGGTCCATTGCGGTTGTTTACTACAAAAGAATTCAGTTTAGCAAACGGAAAAACTTGGCAAATTAAACAACTCATCTCGTGCAAAAGTCAATTCACAATTTATGTTATCGAATGCCCATGCAAACTGAAATACGTGGGTAGTACCACTTGTGAACTGAAAAAACGTATTTTAGAACACACACGAGCAGTAACAAACAAGGATGCCACCAATGCTGTGGCTAAACACATGGAACAAACGCACACAAACACTTGGAAACTCCTGAAATTTTATGGCATTGAATCAATTCCACTAACCATCAGAGGTGGAAACAGAGAGAAAACTTTACGCCAAAAAGAGTCTCGCTACATTATTAAACTCAGGACATTAACACCTCATGGCCTTAATCAAAGCGAGGAACTATACAGCCACCTTTGAAGCGAACTGATCTCAAATTTCTAGAATTCTTGTGTAGCCTTAGTGTTATAAATATTTATTTTTTGAGTCGTAATTGTAAAGATTCTGACATTACTTCGTTTGCCTTGACTCTGTCCCGTATTAACGTATTGGTGCCAAATTGCAATCATATTAAGGACACATGAGCCCGATTTAAACGTAAGACCTCAACACCCCACTGGAGGGGTCTCAATGCATAAAGGAACAATACAAGGTGCAAGAGTTTAACTGATGAATTCTTGTATAAAGAGCAAAATATAACAAGCGATAAAACATATAACAAACTTCATGATTGCATGTTTCTCTTGATAATAGGTCTAAAAAATGACAACTGTATAGGATAAAGCATGGTGTTTTGAACTTGTTGGTTTGGCATCAAAAATACTCTGAGGAATAATATACTGAAATGAGGCATTATTGTGTTACCATGGTTTGCAACTTCGCACAGAGTTTTGTTTGTTATACAGATTACACATGTAATTTCTTTCATTGAAATTGATCTGTTTCAATGTACTTAACTTGAAAAAATTATTTTGTTTTGTGAACCACAACTCCCACAATGCTCTTGTTATCACATGACAGGAAGTGCCATAGACTCTGAGAATACCGTTATATGTGTGAGTAAAGTGGGGCCACAGTATCGTGATCAAGGTCTTGAGGCAAGACCGAAACGCGTTGATTTTCTTTGGATTTTCTGTGATCACCAATGGGCTAAATCGAAATAAAAGGACATAATTCAACTCCTTGCGGAAAGCCACCCTGATTTTCTTCTTTTCGAGAGAGTTGGATATATATATATATATATATATATATATATATATATATATATATATATATATATATATATATATTCACAGAAAAAAACGTAGGTTTCAGGGGTGTTATAGTTAGCTGGACTTTTCACTTGTACAAAACCATTGAAATTCCCCCGTTATAGTTAGTTCAGCTAACTATAAATCGAGCGCCCGCAGTGCACTGCTGATGACGTCACATATTACATCACTCATGACATGGTCAGTGACATCACTCATGACATCACTGATGACATCTCAAATGACATCACTGATGACATCACTGATGACATCATCCAGTGAATGTGTGTTTGTCTGAAAATTAAATATGTTTTATATAGGTATATCTCAAGGTCGATGGAAGAATAAATGGGTATATAAGTGTCTAAATGGATGATTTGTTTTTGAAAAATTGATTGTGTAACTGACTGATTAAGTATATCATAGTGAATACATGGCTTAGTGAGTAACGTTTAAATATGTAAATATCTGTCTCAGTCTCTCACTTTGTGTATAAGTGGCTGCATGGGTTGGTGAGTAGCTACATGGGTGTCTATATAGGTTATTAGTTGGTTTTTTGAGTATCAGTCTGAGTGTCTGCATGGTTCGGTGGGGGGTAATATGTAGTGCATAGGTGCATGAATGAGTGACTCACTGTTTGTATGTGTTGAAGACAGCATGTGTGCAGGACTGTATGGGTGGATGAGTGTGTGTATGGGTGTGTTAGTGAGTGAATGACTGTCTCAATAGTGTCTTTATGAGTAACTACATATGTTATGTTTTAAACTAGTATATGTGACTATTGGTGTATATAAGTGAGTATATGTGAGAGTGAGAGATTGAAAGAGTTCCTGTATGAATAAGTATGTGTTTCTATAAGTGATTGTTTAAAAGACTAAGTATGTGTAAGTTTCCGTAGAAGTAAGTGTGGTGGTGTGTGTGTAACTGTATATGCAAGTAAATGTATGTTTGATTCTTTATTAGCATGAGTGACTATGTGTGTGAGTAACTCTATGGATGAGTGGCATTGTGTAACAGGATGTATAGGTGTATGAGTACGTATGATGAGTGAAAATGTTAGTCTCTATTTTTGAATGTGTGTATCAAAGGTTATATTAGGGTGAGAGGAGGTCTGCCACTCTATCACAAGGATGATGTCATCAGTGATGTCATTTGAGATGTCATCAGTGATGTCATGAGTGATGTCACTGACCATGTCATGAGTGATGTAATATGTGACGTCATCAGTAGTGCATTGCGGGCCCTCGAGTTATAGTTAGCTGAACTAACTATAACGGGGGAATTTCAATGGTTTTGTACAAGTGAAAAGTCCAGCTAACTATAACACCCCTGAAACCTATGTTTTTTTCTGTGAATTTCAAAGGTTTTTTAAATGCTAATTTCTAACTATAATGTGCCTAAAACCTATGGATTTTTCTGTGAATTTCAAAGGTTTTTTAAATGCTAATTTCTAACTATGCCTACAGAGATAGGACATGTGAAGAAAGAAGAAAAAATGCACAGAAAGAAAAAAAAGAAGTGCAGAAAGAAGCAACAGAAGTCCTCAAAGACGAAGAAAAGTGCAGGAAGAAGGATAACGTGCAGAAAGAACAAAAAGAAGAGCAGAAAGAAGCCTTGTTGCAAAATCATCCTGTACCCTCAACTTTTTCAGACGGATACTGGTGGTAACTGAGTCTGACTAACCAGTCCTAGAGCCAGTGCTATGTTAAAAGACACTTTGAATACAGTGAAAACACCTACATACACTTGGAACATTATGTGTTGGGGTCCCCCTGTGATTAGCATGACCTCCTCTGTAAGCCCCAAGTATAGAATAGGGCAGGGGGATTAAAACTACCTCTTAAAACAGGCCACAGGGCGTTTTTGCACACGTTAACTCAGGCCCCGTCCCCTCCCTTCACCACTGTGTAAACACGCCCTGTGTCCATTTTTAGTTGGGAGATTAAGTTCATTTGAATCCTGAGGGTCCCTAGGGTCCAACTAGCCCACTAGGTACCCCAGTAAGTGCCACAGAGCTGCGTTGCAGAGAGGTGTAAAAAGTGGCACGGCCTGGACCACCTCTCTGCAATGCAGCTCAGTGGCGCTTACTGGAAGCACTTGGTGGGCTAGTTAGCCCCCAGGGGCCCTCAGTATTGAAGGAAAATTATATCCCCAATTTAAAACGTGCCATAGTGCATGTTTGCACACGTCACCTCAGGCCCCGTCCCTTCCCTTCACCACTGTGTAAACGCGCCCTGTGGCTGTTCTAAGTTGAGAGATTAAGTCCCCTTGAATCCTAAGGGTCCCTAGGGTCAAACTAGACCACTAGGTACCTCCAGTAAGCGCCACAGAGCTGCGTTGCAGAGAGGTGTAAAAAGGGGCTTGGCCTCAGAACACCTGTCTGCAGCGCAGCTCCCTGGTGCATACTGGAGATGCCTGTTGGGCTAGTTGGCCCTCAGGGACCCTCAGTATTGAAGAGGAATTAATTCCCCAACTTACAACTCGCCAGGGGGCGCGTTTGCAGAGTGCTGCAAGAAGGGGGCGTGGCCTCCGGCACGATGCCAGTCTTTTCTTTATTTTAATTTTTTAAGAAGGGGGGCTGTGTGGTTCCCCTTCTTATTCTAATTTATTGGCCCTGATGACCCCATCCCCCAGGGCCTGTCTCCTAATTATATTTTTTTGACCCCAATCCCCAGGGCCAGCCACTGTTTTTTATTATTTTTAAAAAATATATATTTATAGACACACCTAGGACATGGTGGACAAACCGTACATACCTATCACCATGACGATTTGCGTGATATTCATTAAAAGGCGACTATGCATACAATGAATCCACGTGGAATGTATTTACACCACTAGTGAAGCTCTGACATGTCTGATGCCCTACCGTGCATATCCCGGTAGACACCCTTGTCGTTTATTTATACAAACATGGGTAGCTATTGACGGGCACATTTAATACACATGCACACCAAGCCATTCAAAGGGGATTCGACAAAAATTCGACCAAAACTATGCAAGAAACCCCCCTCACGGTTAATACAACACACATCCACTGCCGGATGTGTAATACTTTTTATTTTACTCTCTGGAAAGGGGACGAACATCACTTGAGAGTCACAGTGCGCTCCTGGCAGAGCCCAATGCTGTGATACACCCACCATTGCCTGCTGAGTGCCACACACCTCTGTGTTGTATTCCACTAGCTAGTGCATATGCTATGACACTCTCTAGCCCATGTGCACTGTAACACCACCACGTGAATATGTCATGCCACACTTGTCTTCGCACGGGTTATATTGCCCCATCTAACGTGCCTTCCTCGATGCCTACGTTATAACGCACAGTGCTATGCCATACATATTACAATCTGGGATCCATATCTTTGTCACAGTGCATATGTAACGTTACACTCCCCAGCACATATTTTATATTACAACTTTAGAGACTAGTTAGGTTACACAACACTGCCCTGTGCATATTACACTCCAAGGCGCATATCGCATAGCACACGTTAGTGCCTGTGCTATCTCGCGCTCTCCAATGAATCTGTCATTGCGCACAATGTATTGCATATTATATTTCACGCCCGGTTCATCTTATATCACACTTTTTGGTGCATAGTTTATACCATACACTATATCTAGTTTTCATTTTCAATCGTGCTCTCAGGACTATGTTCTATGTAACACTGTGTTCACCTACCCTTTTCACGAGCATTACATTTTGCGATAGGGGGTGGAGGGTCAGGGGGTGTTTCTGCCAAGTGAGCCCGGAGTCACAGTCACAAACGTCCTCTTCTTCCTGATTAAAAGTGAGATTATGCTGCATACTTGTTCATATTTTAAGTAGTTCGCACAGACACACGTTTTAAAAACAATAACGTTCCTAATACCCGCCTTCTCTGAACAGTTAGCTTGCTGCCCCATCCCCCTCCTCCCTATCCTCTGTTGTGTGAATCCATAGACTAGCCTCCTCCCTCCTGCCATGCATGGTCTGATGTGCTGCCACTGCCCTCAATTTAGTGTGATGTACCAGTCCACTCCTCCTGCCCTCCATTGCCCAATTATATGCCCCATCATTGACCTCCTGCTTAAACTCTGTGCTTAGCTTGCTGCCCCTATTCTCCTTCCCCCTGCCCTCCGATGTCTTTGTGTATGCCCCTGCTCCATCCTTTTTGCCCACCATGTTCCATGGACCTGCCACTCCTATCTACTCTGAGTGTTCTGTTGAGCTGCCACTCCCCTCCCACCTGCCTAGCATTGCCAGATGACTGTAACCTGTCCCTGCCACCTCCACCCTGCCTGTCCACATGCCATGTCCCTATCCTCTTCCTCCTGTCCTACATGGTCCATTGTACTGCCACACCCTTCTGCCCTCCTAGGTCTGTTGTGCTGCAACTGCTCCTCCTGCCTGCCCCGTGCGGTCTGTTGTGAGGCCCCTTCCCCTGAACTTTCTTGTCTGTGCACAGGTCCTGACCCTCCCTTCTATCCTCCATCGTCCTTTGTGCATGCCCCTGCACCCTCCTTCTTGCCCATCATAGCCATTGTGCTACCACTAACCCTCCCACTTGCCATGCATGGTCTTCTGTGCCGCCATGGCCCCTCTCACCTTCCCTGTGTGGTCAGTTAGCTGCCCCTGAACCCCTCCCACCTTCCCTCCATGGTCTGTGTGTATGCCATCACAGTCTCACTGTTGCTCTTCATGGTGTGTCTTGCTTCTAGTACCCATCCTGCCTGACCTCCATGGCTATCTTGCTGCTCCTGCCCCCTTGCCCCCAGCCCTCTGTTTACATGTGCAGACCCCTACTCCCTCCCTCCTGGCTTGTCTGTTCCATTGTAATGCCCCTGATCCATCCCTCCTGCCCTTTATGGTCTGTTATGCTGCAGCTTTCTCTCCTGTCTGGCCATTATGGTCCTGCCTCTTGCCCCTCTGTTCTCTGTTGTCCATGTGCATGGTCCTGTCCCCTCCCTCTTGCTTTCTATGGATTGTTGTGCTGCACTCCCGTCCCGCATGCCCTGTGTGGTGTATTGTGCTGCTGCAAACCCTGATGGCTGCCCTGCAGGGTCAGTTTGGTGCACCTCTCCATGTCACTCCTGTCCTCTGTTATCCAAGTCCATGTCCCTACCCCATTTCCTTCCATGATCCAATGTACCATACTTGCGAACATTTTGAACTTGGTAAGAGGGAGATTTTGAAAAAAAACTGGGGTATTGATTTTCCCCTTTGAGTTACATTGAAAAAGAGGAGATTGTAGACCGGAGACAGATAAAATAAAGCCCATTTGAGCTTAAAAACATTGGACGTTTCCTGGCTGAATCGGGTCTGTTGGCATGTATGGTTGTACTACCATTGCCTCTTCCTTCTGCCCACAATGGTCTATTACATTGCCACAGCCTCTCTTGCAAGTCCTGTATTGTTGGTTTGTTGCCCCTGCCCCCCTTTCCACTGCCCTCCATAGTCTGTTGTGCTGCCACGGCCCTTCCTGCCTGCTCAGTGTGGTTAAATTGTTGCCTTTGCACCCTTCTACCTGCCTTCAATTTTCAGAGTCCGTGCCCCTGGCCTCTGCCTCTCAACAGTATCCTAATGAACAACTAGATTGCTAACATTCTATATTTATTACAAAAGTGTGGACCGCCTTACGTCATCTTGATGTAATCAAAACTGTAATACCTAGAGCATTTCCTTTATTACATATATGAGAGGGTCTTATTGGCATCAAAATTATGGTTAGTGCTCTAAAAGACTAAAATAAGGACATATTTTCTGAGTTTTCAAATAGCGAGAAAGCACTTTTAAATTATTTGTTACCTTTATGTTTTTTTATCCAGTTGACCACTTGATTAAATGTTGCACTTAGGGAAGAGGATGTGGTGTTACTTCCAGAACTGCAGACTTTGCAACTGGGGAACCAGGTTGGAGTTTCTGCTTCAGCTCGTCATTCTGTGATTCTGGTCAAATCACTTAGTCTCCCCATGTCTACAACCAAAATGAATTTGTTCTTGTGTGATGTAACCAATGCTCATGTAAAGCACTCCAATACCTGACAAGTCTGCACTATATAACACTGCAAAAACACAAAATAATAAGTGTTTTGCACACTTCTGTCATTGGGCTATATTTGGGATACATCTGGGTGATTTTGGGCTACATTTGGGCTCTTTTGTCTCCGGTGGCCATCTTGGGAGATTTATTTGTTATGAAGTTTCCTAATTTCCTCATTTACTGCAGTCTCCTCAGTAGGAAATACTTTCAGTTTTTTACTTTGATTCCAAAGGCATTCAGATGTGTCACACATTTGCCATAAATTCAGAATGTTAGCACTCTTTTTGCTCATTAGATCACTGTAGTAAAGCTACTGCTCACCAGGGAAAACTGCTGCTGGTATTGAAAGTGCATGTTTCAGTCTGCATGTCAGAATTTTTTTATGAAATAGAAGAGGATTTGAGAAATCACTCAAAATGTGCCCTCATTTTCTTTCTTCAGCATTAATCATACTTTTTATGGAAAAATGAACCCCCTCATTTTGTTCCTTTTTAAATTAAATGTTTTAAGAGTTACCACTTTAATCCAAGCAAGATGGCTTCAGGTGTGCCATACGTTTATCATGAGTAGGACTGTTAGCGCTCTAGTTGTTCTTTGGAACACTCTGGGAAGCTGCAGTAGAGCACAAAGGAATCAACTGACAGTCTCTGCCCTTGTTGGATGTACATGTTTTACTGAGAATGTCAGACTTCATTCTCACATGACTGAGAAAGATAATGTGAATTTACTGAAAATAAGCTCTCAGTTTAGCTTATAGATCACCTTCCAAACCTCTGTGGGAAAAGCATGAGAAAATATTTTTCTCTTAATCATGATATCCAAGCAGAAGGCTTTTTCACGTGGTGAAATCACCTTAGAACATACCACAATTCCTAAAATTAGTATGGTACCATCAACAAATGATTTATAATGTAACTAAAGTCTTAAAAACTTCTATTAACTGCAATTCTTTTTAATGAGGTGCTATCATGTATATTGGTCCCAAGATGGCTGCCAACACTTCTTGGATGAAGTGCTGACAGCCAATCAGATCTCAGGATGAGATGTGTGGTTAGGCTCCGCCCACATATATATATGATTTTACTTTTGATTTTCTCAGGAACTACTGAACAGATTGACACCAGACCTGCAAAAGGCACATCCCTGACCTGAGGACTACCTCTCTGCCAAATTTTAAGTAATTCTGTTCAGCCGTTCGGGCTGTACCTTGGACTAAAGGTCCCTATGGAAAATTGCATGGGGAAAACGCGTTTTGGGACCCCCCTTTTTTCTCAGCCCCCGCTTGACGAATCCCCCCGAGACTTTCAGGGTATTTTGAAAAAGCTCCACATGTTTCCTTCTGAGTATATCTACCTTTCCTTACTAGATTTTACTACACTTAAGTCATATTTTCTCACCTGTCCTACTATTCCTATTGAGAATGATATAATGGCCCATCCATTGATATGCACACGTCTCACTAATGCTACGGCTTTTTTGTACTCTCTCACATCCTTCTGAGATTTTCTTCACTTGGGTCTTCGCCTTTACTTTCTTTGTATAAAGCAGTACTGGGTTGATTCACATATATTTACTAAATGTCCCTTAAATCAATCATTCATGAATGCTATTACTATTATTACAGCCTTGAAGAAGTTACGAATGTAAAAAACACATGTCACCAGTATGGCACGAGACAGCGAACTCATCTGAATAGTTATGTGGCCATACTTTGGCCCAGAGTATACATGTACGTCTACTTTTTTAATCACATAACTTACAAGCATACTACGTATTTTGATGACAACCTTGCACAGATTAGGAATGCAGGACTACCTGTTTGGAGAATCAACTCATGAATTGTGACGAGTTTATGCCCATATCCTACGCTTTCTCTGACTAGCACTTTAATGCTTGAGAAGTCTAGACCACATGAACTGCTGAAATAGTTTCTCCTTGTGGCTCTTCTACAATGTTTCAAAGACATCAACAAATTTCAAACAGCACATATAAGGACTTATTTCTTTGCTACTCTTTTTCGTTATAAAGACGACACAACATTGGTGGATTCTCTATGAACATTTGAGAACCACCCACCTTATGTAGCTAAACCTTGAAGAAGTTACGAATGTAACAAAACATGTGTCGGCTGTCATGCCTCTATTTCACCATGGTATTCTGTTCTTCCAGCAACAAGAACTGGACCTTGAAAAAATAACTGTATATACATGAAATGTTTTTGAGAAAATCTTTTTCTTGTATGAATCTATGTACAGTATGTATTGACCAAAAGTCACACTAATTATTACATTTTAGAGAACCCCAGTACAAATCCAAATATTGTCATATCCTGTGATTAGAGCGATCGATAGAATACTTGGATCTTGTGTTTCAATTTAAAAAAAAATCTATTTTGTAGTAATATTGTTGAGTGTCGGGGTACATCTGTCTGTCTAAAGTTTAGCACATCAATCTTTTCGGAGAAACGTGCATCAACACCCAAGGTGGAGGGGTGTTTCTGTTACCTTTATTGGCACCAAAACTAATTATTTTTCATACTTGGAATTTGCTAATACACTGCCCACCATTACACTTCTTGGTTCTACTGATGTATTACTGTCTGTGCCACCACTACCCTCTGTCTATTTTACCCCAGATCCTTCTTTTCTGGCGACTTAAAGCTGGGGGTACAACTGCCATAGTCAGCTTGTGGAAAAAGCTATCTCGTAATACAGATGGCGGTGAAACTCCCCTGTACTGTCCTATGGCAGCTGCTTTTCTCCAACCATGACCCTGGTGTGCTGCGGTGTGTTACCGGTGTTGGCGGCTCAGCCGCGGTTCTGCGAAATGCAATCTGCCCATCTGGTAATGTGTCGGTCAGACCAATGAGCTCTTGTCGGTAAGAACACAGCCGTGGGTACGGCAGTTCAGCGACTGCCAAACATGTAATGACAATCTTAGTGTACATTTGTGGAGGTGTCTCCATGTAATTTGACTGAAATAATACTAACAACATTGTATAGCTGTGTGGACGTACATTTTTACAGAAGTTTGAATCATGGCTTGCTTACAGTCTATGAAAATGTTTTGGAGGGTAGTAGTTATTTGTTTCATATTTTGAATGGTTTAAGAGCTTGCAGTAAGTGCTGTTATGTTAATATCAATTTGTAAGGCGCAACAGCTTCCCAAAAAGGGTTTCCCGGTGCCAACTAGGAAGGACCGGAAGGAAGGGAACAATTATTGATTAAACGGCCAAGTTTTTAGGCTTTTATGAAAATTTGCATATACACTTTCATTGCGAAGCGACGCAGGGAGAGAGTTCCATTAAGTGGGGCCTAAGTAGGCAAATGATCGCCCGCCCATACGTGACAGTCTGATTCTAGGTACAGAGAACTTGGCCTGAGTGACAGAGTGGAGTGCACGTGAGGGCAAGTAGGGGTAAACCTGAGCCTGCAGGAATTGAGGTGCCGCTCCAGATTTTATTTTGAACATGTACCTCAGGGCTTTGAACTTAATTCGGCTCTCCACCTTGAGCCAATAAAGGTCACGCAGAGAGCCTGAGATTGAGGCAATTCTGGGAACCTGACAAATGAGTCTGGAGGCAAAGTTCTGGACTACCTGTAGCTTGAGTGTTACCTCCTTATTTGCCCCCAAATAGAGGATGTTGCCGTAGTCCCATCTTGAGGTGACAAGAGCTTGGACCACAGTTCACTGGGTAGAGCTGTGCAGCATCCAGATAATCTTTTTGAGCCATTTCAGTATGGTAAAAAAAAGTTGAAGCCACCTTTACTGCTTGGTTTTTCATGGATAATGAGTCTTCTATCATGAAGCCTAGATTGTGAATATGGCTAGAAGGTTGAGGAACAGCACCCATTTCAATGGGCCAATGTTGGGGGCCCCAAAGGTCTTTATTCTTACCCAGGATCAAGACATTCGTTTCCTCCCCATTAAGTTTAAGAAAACTATCCTGCATCCAAGATGCAATATTACGCAGACCTAGCTGCAGAGCAGATGTCACAGATGCTTTCTCAGCAGAGAGGGAGAAGATAATCTGGGTGTCATCCACATAGGAGAACAAGGACAACCCAGCCTCTTCTGCAATGTTGGCTAAAGGTTTGACATACACATTTAACATTAAAGGGCTTAAAATAGAGCCCTGAGGTACTCCATAGGGGGAAACATGCTTATTGGAACAGGCAGCTGGAGAAAAGACCTGGAACGTGCGATCTGTGAGAAAATAAATAAGCCAATTAAGTGCTGGTCCAGTAATACCCAAGGATCGTAAGGCCTCCACTAACACGGTATGAGAAACTGAGTCAAACACTGCACTTAAGTCAAGTTGTATGAGGGCTAACGTAGCTCCTGAATCTAGATGGTGTTGCAGCCTTTCCGTGACTCCAAGGAGTGTCGTTTCGGTTGAAAAACAGGCTCTAAAGCCTGACTGTGATAGATGTAGAAATGTTGGTGAGTTGACAAATTGGGCTAGTTGAGAATTTATGTGCTTTTCAAGGATTTTTGAAAAGGACGGAAGCAGTGAAAAAGGCCGGTAGTTGGAAGGCTGGTCTGGATCAGCATTGACCTTCTTTAAGAGAGGAAGCACCATTGCATGCTTCCACTCTGGAGGCATTGTTGCTTCCTCTTGGGAGGCATTCAGAAGTTCCATGATTATCAGGAGTGAAGGCGTCTCAAGCTGTTGAAGCACCGAGATTGGAAGAGGATCATGAGGTGAACCAGATTTAATGCTATATAAAATCTGTTTGAAGGAGTTCATATCTAGTGTAGCCCCAGATTCCGATGCCTCTTTGTCTTGGTAAGAGATGGTACTGGCTGCAGGAGGGAATGACAATGTTTGCTGGAGGAGACTATCCGGTTTCCTGTCCTTCATTTCAGAATATATTTTTTCTACTTTATAGAGAAAAAATTTAGCCAAGTCTTCACGTTGTTGATTATATAGTGCAGGACGCATGGCTTGGGTTTCAGAGCCCGAGAGCTCTTTAACCATTTTAAAAAGGGTCTTGGAACAATTCAGTGCACTAGAAATAGTTGAAGTGACATATTCGGCACGAGCCGATTTGCAGAGAGTATGGTAGTCCTTTTTAGCCTTTTTGTATGCAAATTTAGTATCAGACGAATAATTCCTCCTCCAGCGTCTTTCCAAAACTTTGAATTTTTCCAATCTTAAGTTCTGAGTGAACCAAGGTGCAGAAGGACGATGGTTGCTCACTTTCTTGATAGAGGGAGGAAGACAGGTATCAATGGCCTTTAAAAGCCACTCTTGAACAGCACCCAAAAGAGTAGGCAACATTTGTTTGGTTATAGGGAAATTGGTGGATAAAAGCTTATTAAGAACTTGAATATCTAGTCTTCCCCAGTTCCTGGTAGGTTTTCTAATATTAGGGGCAACTGTAGGTAGATTTGCTAAGATCTCAAAGCAGAAGCTGACCGCAAAATGGTAAGACCAGCATCCAGCATAAAGGAAGAGCTGGTGAGCATTGAATGTTGGACAGACTGGAAAAGATAGGGTCCAGTAGATGGCCAGCAATGTGAGTGGGACCAGAGTTGCAGAGTGTGATGTTCAATGCCGCCAGATCAGTAATAAATGTAGTGCTGTTCACACAAGCAGAATCATCCAAGTGCAAATTAAGATCGCCCACAGTCAAAATGTTAGCGGTATTTAAAATAACCCTGGGCGTTGTTTCCATAGTTGCGCTATGCGTAGCTATGTGAAGTGCACTTTGCACTACGCACGCTGCGTGTAGCTACGCGAACTGCGTAGTGCGGTAGGGAAATGCTGTTCACAATGATTGCACAGTGCCGGATGCTTGTCCGCACTGTGCAATCATTGCAAACGGCATCATGCACAGTGCAAGCGGTCGTTTTCTGCCGCTCGAGTAGATTTGTACTCGAGCGGCAGCTTTATCAATGCGGACTGGTAGTTTCTCATCGCGAGCGATCGCGAGCATACGTGACCACTCGCAATGAGAAACCTGACCTCCCCGTGTTGAGAATCTCGCCGGGAGGTTTATTTTCCACGCTCGCGATCGGCAAATTGATGTTGCCGATCGTGAATGAGGAAAAAGTCTCACTGGGATGTTGATTTTGCTCGCTCGCGGTCCCCAACTTGACGTTGAGGACAGCGAGCGAGCAAAAAATGCCCGCTACGTGTTTTTGCACTGTGCTACGTGCAATTCGCGTAGCGCGTAGTTGCGCAAACCACTCACACTCCACGAGCGTTGCGTAGTTTTCCACCCAGGCCTAATTTAAAAGTAAAGGTGTTATTGAATCCGTGAAGGATGAGACCCATGGACCAGAAGGCCCAGGGGGACGATACAATAGTATGCCTGAGAAAGTGAACTTGGGAGTCAGGGTAAGCTTAAATAACGCTGCCTCATAGTTCAAAATGACAGTTCAATTTACACAGGAATGATTTCTTATAGATAATGGCAATACCCCCACCTGGCTTAAGACCCCTATCTTTCCTGACTATGGCATATTTAAATGGTAAGGCAACCGCAATATCAGGGCCAGAGCTCGTGTGCAGCCATGTTTCAGTAAGAAACTCAGAGGCTGGTTGCTCACTAATCCGGAGGTCAAAGATGTCTGCTTTATGCTTCGGTAGTGAGACAATTGATACTAAGGAAGGAAAATTCCCTTTTGACTGAGGTGGCCCAGCTAGAAGAGGAATCTGCTTGTGAAGAGGAAACTGCTTGTGAAGTAGTCAGTGTGCTGGTTTCTTTACAAAGCATACTTTGAAAAGAGAAACCACAGTGAGAACATATTGTATCCCTGTCCACAGGGGAGAGTAAAGTGCAGTTAGAAGACTGTGTGTTATAATGTTGCAAAAGCTGTTTGGCAGAGTAACATAGTCTTTGTCCCTCATTTGGACCATGGGTCGTGGCCCCGGGGCCCAGTCAGGCACAGATGGGTGCAGTTGGGCTTGCATTTGGTCGCCAGCGGCACGTCCGCTGCGCGTGTCCTCTGCACATCCGTTGCAACATCCTGCTTAAGTAGCAGTGAAGCGGTGACTGGCGCGCATATGACTGACTGCCCCTTTTAGCATCAGAAGTGAATGTGGAGAGATTCCAGTTCACCCTAGCCTCGCCCTCCACACAAACGGCACCAGCCATGATGGAACAGGGCTTAGGTCTAAGATTCAGTAGGTAAGTTTGACAGCATTCGTGTTTAAAAGTATTCAAGTTCAGCTGCTTTGTTTCTTTGGTAGAGGGGCATATGTAAAAGGGATATTTGTATTTTGATTTTCACAATGTCTGGTGCATGTCTGAGTAAATGGTTTTGGACACATTTTGAAGGTCCAGTCCATCGTTCAGGTTTGACATTGGCTAAGTTTAATTCAGTTGTTTGCTGTAGAGAATATTAGAATGTGTTTCTCATTATGTAGGTTGTCATGTAAAAGGAAAGGTTGCTCCTTATGTTCTGTTTTAAATGTTCAAGTATGTCTATGTCTTGGTATCTTCTTGGGGAAGGTGAGGTATCGCTAGTGGATTTTTTAGTTTGTGCAATTAAACATTTTGAAGTTGGGATGTTAAGAGACTCTAGGTAGTATATCTTTCAGGATTTTGCTTGTTCGTTTTCCATGTCATGAGTGGTGTAATATGTGAGGTCATAAGCAGTGCATTTATGTGGGCGGCAAGTTATAGTTAGCTCAGCTAACTATAACAGTTGAAATTCTCTGGTTTTGTTCTACTTTCTAACTATAACGTCCCTATAACCTTTGGTTATTTCAGTGAATTTCTATGGTTTTTTAAGTAGTAATCATTTTTGCAGAGTGGTGGAGAAAGGGGGCTGGGCCCCAGACCAGCTCTCAGGAATTACGCTGTGTAGGACTTACAGGAGGTAGCAGGAGAGCTTCTTGGCTCCTAAGGTCCCTGAAGACTAAAGTGGACATCATCCCTCAACCAGTAGTGCACCACGAGTGGAGCCGCATTTACAGAGTGGTGGAGAAAGGGGCTGTAGCTTCCAAAGATCTCTTAACAATCTTGCTATGTGGGACTTACTGGAGGTAACAGGAGGGGTAGTTTTCCCTCCACGACATCCTTGGGGCCAACTACCCCTCCTGTTTCCTCCAGTAAGTCCCACACAGGAGGATTGCTGATAGGTTGTCGGTTGATCATTGTCTGGGACTCACTGGAGGTAACATGAGGGCTTGTTGGCCCCCAAAGACCCTCAGTATCCAAGGGGATTTCATTCCCTAACCACCATTGCACCAGGAGGCGTGTTTGCAGAGAGATGTTGAAGAGAGAGTGGCTTCCAGCGACTTGCCGGAGTTCTTTAATTAAATCATTTTTCTAAGGTAAAGGGAGCATCCCCCTGGGGACTGCCTTTATTTATTTATTTTTTTTTTTAAATGGGAGAGGGGGCTGCCATTTCCCAGGACAAGGCTATCATTATTTTTTTTTGGGTGGTGGGGTGCCTGCATGGCCTCCTCCCCTGGCTGATATTGCCAGGGGACCCCATCCCCCAGGTCATGGTCAGCTTGTTGGGGACTGCAGGGAGAGCATCTAGCTTCTTGGGGACTGCAGGGGGAGCCTACAGGCCCTGCCGACTCCCCGCCTCCTGTGGGAGCTGGCATTGCTTTTGGACAGAGGGAGCTGCAATCATGCAGCTCCCTCTGTCCTAAAGCAATTCTGCTCCACTTTTTGGAAGCAAGAGCATTTTTGCTGCTCTCACTTCCATGAAGTGGAGCAGAATTTGCTATGGATTGGTGCCCACCCACGCATTATTTTCTATCATAGCCCCAGAGAGCTGGCAGTCTCTAGGGCTGTGGGGGGCCGCGTGGTCCTCCTACATTTCTCAGAATTAGCTCTGGGTAGGTGACAGTCCCCATGGCTGCATGGGTTGGCTGGTGCCCACCCATGCATTAATATTTAACATGGCCCTGGAGAGGTGGCAGTCCCCGGGACAGCAGGGCCTGGATGGGACCCCTTTAACCGATATGTAAGTGCCCCCGGGGGCCTAATTAAGCTAAGCGCGGCAACCTGTGCTTCGCTTTTTAAAACTTTTTGCCAGGATTTGTGGATTCAACTCAACTTCGCTGAAAATAAAATACATTTAAAATGCTCATTGGGCCCCGGGGAGTCCCTCAGGACCCAAACAAAAAGCCTAGGGGGTCAGAGTGTTTCCACCCTGCCCCCGTATCTTTTTTTAAATGATTTTTCTTGTGACATGGTTAAAAGTTGAGGAGTGATGACACAATGCAAATAATGGCAATTCTTTAATTTCCAAATCAGTACAATGTAATAAACTGATATGTCATATTTACATTTCAGTAAACTTAAGCTAGATGTCAGTTTGAACTCCTGTTTTGTTTTGCGATGATTCTGCTATCATTTCTAATATATCGTGGAAATGCAGCAACAGGAACCTCATTTTGAAAGGGAGGGAAAGGGTTAACAGATGCTAACCATTCACAAGTGGAGTTGCAGTAGTCTAAAATGAAAGACATGATTTAATTTGTTGGCTTTCTCATGATGATAGAGTGGAAAGTTGAAGAGGTTGCCATTTTAGACTTGCTTTGTGTGAGAGTGGTGTACCGTTTTTGTGCTTAGTTTTTACAAATCTTAACAATGTCCAAACTATGCAGAAGGAGCTAAAACAACAGTATAATCTACAAACTGAATTCAGTCGTATGTATGTAATTTTGTAATTATTTTAAAAATGCACATTAGAAATGAAGATGTATATAGGAGTTAGATTGAAAGGAGTATCACAGTGATGAGAAAAAATATATGAGATGAACTGTATCTATTAGATTAGAGCATATGTGATTAAGAGGTTCGTGTTGAATGTTTTAGGAAGTAAGAGAAAAAAGAATTAGTGCCCATTTATCACATTGTGTATTTTATTGAAAAATAGTTTTGTGGAAAGTTGCAATGAGGAACTAAGAATGCTTTAAATGTCTAAACATCATGTGCAGAATAGATACACCTGTCATTTGATTCTGGGAGTTGTAGAACTTCTAGTAACATATTAAAAAGGAATAGTGTAGTGAGAAATAAAAGATGAGAAAATGTTGTTTTCATGTATATGAATTACAAAGAAGTAATACTTGTCAGGTATGCATTGGGAAGTGTTTGTCAATGTGGTTTTTATCTTATAAGACCACGTTGCAATTGGTTAGATGGTAAGATATGGTTTTTGTGCTTGCACATAGCTATATACACTGTGGGACTTTTGAGTTTGCATAAAGATGCAGAGAGGTATATAGTTGGGGAAAGATGGCTTGAAGGTGTACATCTATTAAGAAATCGCATACATGTTTACATGGTGATCTATATTCAGTAAGGGAGATGAAAATTTCATGTATATGGTTAGGGTACTGTTTTTCTTTAAACGTGGTTTGTTTAAAATTGAGAAGGATTAATAGTGCAGAATGCCTCAAGAGGTCTGGTGCTAGCTTCATTTCGGGTGTAATTTTTATACTAACTATATGTTTTAGAAGCAGAAAAAATATTTAAGAAATGATGTAGGTATGCCATTCGCAAAAGATTTAGTGCTTTGAAAAATATCAAAATGTTTTCTGTTTTAGAAATGTACTAATGCATGTGCATGCTCAGCAACATACTGACATAAGGAGATAACATTTGATTCAGAGATATAGTGACAACTGTTATGTATTTAACAGCAAGGAAGGTACTTTCTTTGTCAGTCAGGCAGTATTCAGGCACTCATGGAATCACCCAGCCACTACGCAGGCAGTCATTAAATCAGTGATTCAGTATCCATGGAGTTATTCAATTATCCATAGTTTATACATGTACTCTTGCAATCAGGCAGGCAAAAATTATGTAGTCATTGAAGTATGCAGGCACTGCATATACATTCATCTAATCACCTAGGTACTATCTATTGAGCCATGCAATTAACAAGGTTGTAACTATGCAATCATAATATCAATGGCGCAGAACCTATGCAGCCATCTAAACACCCGCTTCCAACCCATGCTGACAATGAAATACTGAGGCACACGTGCTCACTGATGAAACACTCAGGTTCTACTCATTCACTCATGTAATTATGTAGAGAGTACTGTTGTAGTAAATCTGTCACCCATCCAGTACCCATGCAGTTATTTAATTACTGAGCCAATAGTTTTGCACTAATACAATCACGTCAGAAGTATACTAACTTTCATTCAATCAATCAAGCTTTAACTATCGAATCATGTAGTCACTCAGACACTAGTCATGAACTCATCTAATTAGGTAGGCACTACTGATTCACTTATTTAATGCTCCAGGCACAACCCGTGTAGCTATGTAAGCATCCAGGCACTACCTGTTCAGTCAGCCAAAAATACATGGGCAATATCTAATCGCTGAAACACTATACATCCACTCACGATTTGGTGTATTACCGGGATTATGCCATTTACCGCCGTGGAAAAAACTAGAAAAGGACACATTATGTAGATTGTGCAATACTGGCGAGGAAAATATTATCCATTTATTGTCCTGAATTGAAAAATGAAAGAGTGACTATATTAAAGAGACTATTTAATGAACGAGGAGTAAGAACGTGTAGACAGGCCTTGATACTATGTTTATCCGCAGACAATATACTCATAAATTCTGCCTTAGTAAAATTTTTAATGAAAGTGTGGAAAAAGCTAGATGAGCGTAAAATAGGAGATCAATAACTTTTATATTTTGTACATTTTTACATTTTTATTGTAACACATTTTATCAGGTATATTTTATATGGAGAGTTGTATAGAATTTTTATGATTGGCTCTCTTATAACTGTAGATAATGGTTTATTATATGAACTTGTATTATTGTAAGATTTTAAATAATCAAACAATAAAGGATACTTACTTATTCATCCACTCATCCAATAGACTAGGTGGTATGCATGAGCTTGAACAATCATGTATGCACTATCCATGCATTGCATAAATCATGTATATACTATGTATGCACTCTTGCAATCATTTAGGTACTAGAGTTGAACTCATTTAATCATCCTACCAGAATCTATGTATGTATTGAATTATTGAAGCATTAGTCATGCACTTGTCGAATCATTCAGACTGTACTCATGCAGTCATCCAAACACCCACATACTAGTGGTATACTCATGCAAACATGCAGGCAGTAAGTATGCAAAGATGGAATGGCCCGTGGAGTTATGACATAGTCAGGGAATCATCTAGGCAATAATTGTATCCTCATGAAATCACCGAGGCACTACCTCGCTCATTCAATCAATCAGCCAGGTAGTATTGATGTATTCAACTACAAACCCATGTATTTACAAGTTTTACTAAGGAATATATAGTTTTTCGTCAATATGGGAGGTAGGTTTACTACAATGTTATTCTTTCCATAATTACATGAGCGCATGAGTAGAGCCTGAGTGTTTAATCAGTGCATGCATATGCCTCAGTGTTTCAATGCATGCATCAGTTATAAGTGGGTGTTTAGATGGCTGCATACATTATGCACAAATGTTATAATTATTGCATAGTTACAGCCTTATAAATTTAGTGTTACATTTTTTTAAAGTGTAGAAGAAGGAGAAATGCAGTAAAACAGAAGGAACACATTGTGAGAGTAGTTGATACAGCCTTTGCTTTGAAGAGGAAGCTTTTCATTTTGATTCTAAATAGAATGAAGACTCTTGACAAAATAGTGTTTTGCATGGGGAGACAAAACCAGAAGAAAGGATTAGTGAATAGAAGTAACTGTTGTACAGTTTTTAGTGGCCAATGGATACATACTTCTTATACAGTGGCATTCTTTAATGAAGAAAGTAATATCCAGTATAACAAATTAGTTAATGCTATTGAATAAAGAGGACAATGTTATCAAATGAAGAATGGTAGTCCAATAGCAAAAGAGGTGATGGTATCTAGAACTGTAGAAGAAGTTATTGCAGAACAGGTGCAAGGAAGGCGTAGTCAGGGTATTGTATACAAATGGAATTGCAGTAGTTTTTCTAGTATTAGGCAGCAATCCATTGATATACTAAGAAAATTCCAAAGGCGAAGTTTAAATCGCAAAATAAGTTATACCACTCAACAATTCGAACATTATGTACAAGGCTGTATTATGTAAAAACTTTTACTTTACGTGCAGGAGAAATAATTAGAACACTTTTGCATGGTAGTGTGCCAGACGTAGAAAAGGTTTTTGGTTATGTGTAGTTTCATTTCTTTGGTCCTGAGCAGGATTCTGGGGAAAATGAGGAGTTGCAGGCAAGACACATATATTACAGGTGATAGTTTTAAAAAAAAGATTACAAAAGTTAACACAACGTTCTGTAAAAAACAGAGTATGTTTGTATATGTTGTTGATGCACTTACTGCAGTCAACAGACCGTTGGCTTATCTTCAAAAAGTGAAAAAATTAAATTATGATAACTGGTAAAAGTTACCCTTGTATTTATTTGTAGAGGGATAGTTTGACTTTGCATTTTGTAAGATAATAAAATGTCTTCTAATGTAGAAAAACTATGAAGGTCAAAAATGAAAATCAACATTTATTATTCTTTCCAGCATTGCGAAGGGCCATTATGGACTGCTCTCCGGTCGCCAGTAGGTAGTTATAGTTAGGACCAAGTTTCCATAGGAAGAGCATTTTTTGTTTTGCTTATAACTTTGGCGTTATTTGATGAATCTCCATGAAATTTTCCAAACGAATTCATTGTTCATATCAGCTCCTATGTTGAAAGGTTGGGGTTGAATCATCAAGGGGGGGCTGAGAAAAAGGGAGGTCCCAAAACGTGTTTTCGCCATGTTAATTTCCATAGGAAACTTTAGACAAGGCTTCAGGTCGAACGGGTGAACGGAATTACCCCAAATTTGGCAGGGAGAAGGGTCTTGGTCTAGGAAGCACGCTTTTGTTTATTTGGTATAAATCCATTCAGTAGTTTTAGAGAAGTATCAAAATTTACAGATATCGAGATTTGGGAATTCTGCCATCTGATTTGCTGAGGCGTTACGAGCACGCGCTTGCTGCTTGTTGGCTGCGAGCGGTGAGAGCGGTTGCAACTAGGAAGTGTTGGCAGCCATTTTGTGATTCTGTTGAAGCGAGTAAGGGGAAAAAAGGTAAAAAAAAGTAGGAAAGAGGAGGGTAGGAGCACTGTAACCTCTGTGGGGTGTTTAGGGTGTGCTATACATGGGTGCAAAGCGAACTAATCATCCCTACCGGTCTGAAAGTGCTGGGCTACGGAAATTAAGTGAGGTATTGCCTAGAATCTGATGCTGCTAAGGTGAGCTGCTGCGGGACTCGGGGATTAAAGCGTGAGCCCAAACTGTGTATCTTATGCTGTGACTGAAGTCATGTGCCCTAGCCGCTGCACCATACCTGTGGAATTAGTGTCAGCATGTGTTAATACCTACTAGGAGGAACTACTGATCTCTACTGGTCTGAATGTGCTGGGGTACGGAAAATATGTGCGGTATTGTCTAGAGTCTCTTGCTAATAAGCAGAGCTGCTGCCGGACTCGGGGATGAAAGCGTGAGTCCAAAGTGTGTACCATATGCTGTGAAGTCATGTGCTCTGGCCGCTGTGCCACATCTGTCCAAGTAGTGTTAGCATGTAGTTATACCTACTCAGAGGAACTTTTGTTTCGTACATTGTAAGATGTGTATGGTGCTTAGGAGGCATTATACAGGGAGTGCAAAGGTGAATGTGCGCGTTTCAAATCAATTTGGTATTTGTAAAGTGCATACTACTCACTCCTAGGGGTCTGATGGCACTGGGGGCATAAGATGAGCTGCTGCCGGACTCGGGGATAAAGCTACTGAACTACTGACCCCTACCGGTCTGAAAGTGTGGGGTATGGAAATTAAGTGAGGTATTGCCTAGAGTGTAATGATGCTAAATTGAGCTGCTGCTGGACTCGGGGATGAAACCGTGGGCCCAAGCTGTGTGTCCTATTGTGTGAAGTCATGGGCTCTGGGCGCTGTGCCACAACTGTGCAAGTAGTGTCAGCAATATTTTATACATAGTAGGAGGAAGTTTTGTTTGGAACACAGTAACTTGTATATGGTGCTTAGGTGGTGTTATACAGGGAGTGCAAAGTTAAATCAATACAGTATTTGCAAAGCGCAAACTACTCACCCCTATGGGTCTGAAGGCCCTGGAGGCCGGCGTGGAAATTATGTGAGCTATTAAGAGAGCTATTGCTCAGTCACATGGTGCTGAGCTGAGCTGCTGCCAGAGCAGGGGATTAAACCGTGAGCCCTGTGCTCTGAACTCATGTTTTCTGGCCACTGCAGCACACCTGTCTAAGTATTGTCAGCATGTGTGCATACGTACTAGGAGGAAGTTTTGTTTTAAACAGTGTGATGTCTGTAGGGTGATTGGGGGTGCTACAGAGGGAGTGTGAAGTTCAATTCTGCCATTTCCTATCAATCCGGTATTTGTAAAGTGCAAACTACTCACTTGTACGGGTCTTCAGGCGCTGGGGGCAGGCGTGGAAATTAAGTGAGCTATTGCTCAGAGTCACATGGTGCTATCCTGAGCTGTCGCTAGAGTCGGTGATCAAAGCGAGAGCTCTGTGCTCCAAAGTCAGATGGTCTGGCCGCTGTGCCAAAGCTGTGTGGAGAATGAATTTTGGCGAGGGTGCGGGAGTTGCCGTTACCTGGCCCTAAATTAGCGGGCCTAAGTTGTCAGTTATAAGGCGGCTCTAAAAAGAGCCCTTGTGTTTATTAGTTGGAGTTACATATAAGTGCGGATGCACAGCTTCAGGTTATTCAGAAAAACTTGATTTCCCTGATCTGTGAAGTGTACTCCATCACTTCTGTAGATATCAGCCATATCAAAATGTATGTTGTTGTAGATCGACCCCATTCTAAGGTCTCTGAGGTATGCAGACACAGCTTTGTTGACATTCTTCCTAGATTTTTCAATCTGAGGACAAAATTGGTTTGACCATTTCCACTTCTGTCTTTGGCATATATTGGAATATACAGAGACAGTTTGAGACAAAAGCAACATCGGTTGTCGAAAGGTGTCCTTCGTTATCATTTCCAAACCTACCCCAGTCAATGTGCCTAGGTCGTTTCCACCACAATGCACAATCATGAGGTCAGGGTGTTGGAGATGCAAACAGGTTTTAACCAAAGGCAACAACTGGTGCCACTTCAATCCTCTCTGTGCAAACCATTTAATGTCCACATTTTGTAAACCTAGGTCTAAGTCAATACGTCTCTGTTCTGCATACCTCTTGCACCAGAAAACATAGCAATGCCCTACGATCCACACTAGCATTTTGAAGGTATGTCTGGAAGGTATAGAAAGATGTCTGTAGCTCATGCAGTTGCTTCGTAGAGTAAGAGATATGTTTAAAGATGGGGAAATATATTTTTTTTTCCACAGAAAACGATTATTGGTTGGAAGATAAGAAGCATTGGGTACTAAAAACTAGGGTGCATATTATTTGCGTGAAAAAGCATGTTTGTCATTGGTTAATAAAGAGCAGTCTAAACGTGGAGTCCATACGATAGGATGAAATGTGCTCAGCTCAACCAGACGTGCTACTTGCATTTGGAAGGTACATTTAAGACTTAAAACAATGGTGAACTTTTAACCCGCAGGTGCTGTTAAATGTTCGAGAATATGCTGAAAAAATAGACTTTACGTTTAAAAAAATCATGAACTTTTAACCTGCAGGTGTCGTAGAATGTTCCAGAAAGTGTGGTGATAAAATAGGTTGAACTCCTGACCTGTATGTGGCGCGGAATATTAAGTAGTTTTTCACATGGAAAATTCAAAAATAACCAATGGAGGTAGGTTTTCGAATGTCGATGAAGGAATGAAGTATTCTGACTTGTTCTTTACATGTATTTATATGTGGAGCGACAGAGAAATTGTGCCATTACTGGTTCCATTCTTGATGAAAGTGGTGCATTACATGTACTGTGTGACAAAGAATGAATTGCATGCGTGTGTGACATTTGACATCTGCATACCAACTACAAAGGTGAGGTAGAAATGAACAAGGTTTGTTATGTGTTCTGTAGTAGTGAATAAGTATTTGAGGTGATATGTTAAAGTTTGAAAGTATTTTTTATTTCAAAATAATATACTGTTAGTAAAGTGTGGTGTTTCATATTGGTTATAAAATATGCATAAAGGTTGACCTGTTGTTGAAAAAGTACTTTATATATGTTTAGGAATTTTTCACAAAGAAGAAGTGTAGTTTGTCATCTTTAAAGGACTGTATGGTTTTAAAAATGAGCTACAGCGTTAATTTGGGTTTGCTAATGTATTCAGGCGAGATAAACCAAATGTCCAACGTTTGCAAATTATACTTTTTGTGGAAGTAGTGGGGAAGGGGGGGTAGGAGATGTATGTGTTATTAAGGTAAAAGCGCTAAAACCAAACCCAGAAATGTTATGTGGACAGGTTGTGGTCTCATTTTTGACAGTGAGAGGTAGATTTGAATAGGCCGTCTACAGTGTTTGGAGAGGAGATGGAGATAGTAAAAGTGATACGTTCCTTTTATATGTACGCATAGTTTGAATCATTTGAACATAGGTTGAGATATAATACGAACATGGTTTCTGGTTTGCATTTGGGTATAGTTAATAGTTTTAGTAGTTTCTGACTAGTGAATAATAAAAAGGTAGATATACTAAAATATATGGTAGTAAACATATTATTGATTGTCTGTTCTTATGAAATTGAAGTGGTTGGGGAGTGTTTCTTTAGAAGAGATGTTTTATAAATGTGTGAGAGATAAAAAAGAAATGAAAATGTTCGGTATATTTTCTGTATGACTTTCTTGACATTAGTAAACTACATGTGATTATAAGTGATACTAATTGTCAGGCTGTGTCCCTGTGCTGAATATACGTAGGTGTTTAAGTGATCCGGGTTTTACCAGTGCTCAGCTTCACTATCCCTTTTGAGACACTCATAAACTTTTTCATTCCATTTAATGTCCCTAACATACATACAGTAAAGGGAAGGTATATCAAAAGTTTGGAAATTAGAATTTTGTTTACTCTCCCCATCCTCTGCTATACGCTCTATAGAGTGTTTAAACGACTTTCTTAACATACAGATGTCTAGCTAGTAAAGGTGGTGTAGTACCACTGGGACCATTTATAAAGTGCCCTATGGCATGGCATATGTTTTACCCGCCAATTTGCATGTTTTAATACGTTTTGCTGATGAGCGTTGCGGGAGACATCTGTTGAAATTAAGCTTCTGTATGGCTATAGTGGTGCTTCCAGGTTTTCTGGGGCTCTTTCTTTGATTCTCTAAGGTTAATCAAGGATGGGGGTGAGGGTGGTGTAGTGGCACTGGGCCCATTTATGAACCGCTTTATGGTATGGTATATGGTTTACTCGCAAATTTGCATGTTTTAATACCTTTTGGTGATGAGTGTTCCAGCAGACAGCTACGCAAATTACACAACATTTCTGTGAATAACAAATCTTCGTGCACTGTGGTAGAAGGCTGCCAGCGTTGCTGGCAAATTATGAAACTTGGTGCCATTGTGCATTTAAATGGAAGCTTGGACCATTTCTTTGTTACTATGGTGCAGTCAGGGCTTTAAGTGGGAAAATAACTGGGGTGCTCTAAAAGGGGTGGGGCATACCTCTATCCAAGTAGGGGTGTGGTCTAAATCAAGATAACTAGCATTGTGTGCTTAAACAAATCCCCTCCAATTATCCTACGTTTGGAAAACACACTCTTTAAAGGATTTCCCTTCCTCCTACAAGGTGGCTCACCTAGTATAATGTCTCCACTTCTCAGTAGTGAGCAAAATGAGCATGCGCACATCGATGTGCATGCTCTCAATGCAGCTCAATAAAAACAAAGAAAACCTTTGCGAGGGCCGAAAATAGAGCCCGATAGAGACCCATTTCGAGGCCTCCTGAAAATAACTGCCTGTGCTCAGAGCCGGCCCACTTAAAGCCCTGCATCCATCCATCCTAAGCACTGCGCTATCCAACCATCTTTCAATTCATCCATACATTCCTACCTACATACATACATACATCTGTCCCTGCACTTATCCTAAGCATCTATCAGCTCACTCGCCTATGGTAAGCACTCTGCCATCCATCCAGTCATACGCCCATATATCCATACATACATCTGTCCCAGAACCAATCAAAAGTATCTATCAGCCCACCCGTCTATCTTAAGTACTGGTCCACGCATCCATTCATCCTTCCATCCATGCATACATCCATACATCCATCATTCTAGCTATCCATTCATCCATCTGGCCATCCATCCACTCACACATTATTCAACTATCCATCTTATTTCCGTGCACCCTCCACCCCGATCCTAAATACCACGTATTATACTCATCCACCCAGCCTCTTAAGGGGCCGAAAAGGCTGACAATAAGCATTGACAGGCAGATGTTTCTGATAAAGAACAAGAAACCTTTGAGTTGCTCTTTGTGGACCATAGTTCACCACCCGTCTCTGGTGATGTTTTAAGCAAAGGTTGATCCAGAGAAAGAAATGTAAAGCAACTTTTCAGTGTAAGACGTTAATTTAGAAACATAACAGGGCATATTATCAAGAACTGCGATAATGGGCTTGATAATATGCCCTTATGAATTCCCATAGCAGCCCAGGTTCTGGTGTAAAGCTGGGCTTCTTTGGGAATTCACAAGAGCATATTATCAAGCTCATTATCGCCGCTTTAGCAACAGATTCAGGGCAATGGGCGTTGCGCTCCTGGTGGCATCTCTGCTAATCACGCCACAATGATGTTGCTCCTGCGCTGCAAAAAGAGAAGGGAAATCCTGAGAGAAAATGGCTCTCTTTAAAGGATTTATTTTCTCCTACAACGCGACTCACCTGGCATGATGTCTCCACTTCTCAGTACTGAGCAGTGTGCATGCTCTCACTGTCTCCATGCAGTCAAATAATTTTTTTTTTTTTTGTTTTTAAAAAGGACTACCTTTGCGAGGCCCGAAAATAGAGCCCCATAGTGATCCGTTTTAAGGCCCCCAAAAATGAACTGCCGGTGCTCATAACCCCACAGAATCCCCCCCAGCTTTGGGTGCAGCGTTATGTTTGCGAAGTTGTAGATAAAATTGTTAGGCTAATAATGGTAATTTATCTGTGTGCCGTTTGGTTGATAATATCATTCTAAGTACATAGATTACAATTTTTTAAACTACTATCTATAAAGTTGTCTGTGGTGGGTTGCAGAGGGAGTGCTGTGGGGTGGTGGGGTGTGGTGGAGAGGTGAAAAGTACGAGGTAGTGCAGTTACATGTAAACTGTAAAGGTATATGTAAATAATTAAATAAATACTTGCTGTATGTTCTATGGCACTACCTGTTATCCTACTGCTCCCCTGCCCTGCTCCATCACGTTGCAGCACTGCCTCTGGAAGCCGTCAGTAGAACTTATGTAATTGTGTGTTATTATTTTAATATATTGAACAGATATATAAACAAGCATTTGCAATGCAATAGGTCTCGCATTAGTAAAAGTTTGAGTTTTTGGCGTAGAAAATATTAATGCAACATTACTAGCTCTAATTTTGTTACTGTAGACCTATAGAGTGTAGTGGGGTACAGTGAAGTGGTGTAGTATAGAGTAGAGGAAATTATTATAGAGTGGAGTGGAGTTGAGTAGTTTAGCGTGGAGTGGTGTTGAGTAAAGTGGAAGTAAGTTTATAGAGTGGGATTGTGTGTGCTTGTATTATGATTGGGATTGTGTGTGCTTGTATTTTGATAAAATATAGTAATATTACGTAGGAATGAACGTATGAGAAATATAGGTTGGTGGTACTACATTTGCTGTACCAATTTATTTATAATGTGTTTTGTTGTGCAAGGTGACTTTACTTGTAACTGCTTCTTTAGTTGCCTGTTTGGGCTTTAAGCAGTGCATATAAAACAAGCTTCACGTTTATTTCCAAGTTTATGGGATCAGTGTATCTGGTTTATGTCATTGTACCAGCCTCCCAATGGTGCTGGGTAAGATACTGTACTATTTGATATGCTGGCTTCAGGATCATGCACTACAACAGACTATTTGGAATTAGTGGTATTGTGCTACTTGTGTAATTTATTTTACCTGAGTACTGTGGTAATCTATTTTGAGTTTGATTGTTACCGGCGCTCATTTTGTAAACTATTATCCCAATCTGTGAAATCTTGGCACATCCCTTTATCTGACTGTCAAGTGACTAAGGCTGCCTTATAATTTAGAGCACCTGGGAAGAGCTATTGCTGACTCTCCCGATGAAAAGCCAAAACACAGTAACAAAGGTCAGTCCTCAGAGCGCGCTCAGTCCTTGCTCCCTTCTCAGCTCACATCCACCCATGCAGCCAGGCAGCAGAGCTGGGACTGCTGCGTGGAAACTGCCCACTTAAAGATGTTGCTTTTTCCAAACTGAGGAATGGAGGGGAGTGGAGAAGGGAGAGGCGAGGAGCCTGGAGAGGCCGCCAGTGCAATGTGTCTTACAGGCTGGGTTCTCGGGCTGCCAATGACAGGAGTCAGAGGGTGGAAACTGTGGGCTGGGCCGAGAGCTGGGAAAGTTGAGGGAGGAAAGTAGAGGCATTGGGAGGAACACGGACTGCTCGCAGCCCTCACTCACAGCACTGAGCCCTCGCGGGCAGCAGACACCCGCCACTGAGTGTATAGGAGCACAGGGTGACACTCACACACCGGGTGTAGAAACAGACTGTCCGCAGCTCACGCGCACTCTACAGAGACCTCGCGGTAGCAAAAACATCCCTTGTGAGCGTACAGGGGGCGGCTGTGCCTAGGGCCCTCACTGACTGCTCCCTATGAGCCGTCACTCTGAGGGAGCAAATGTGCCTCAGTGAGTGTATAGGAGCACGGGCTGTGCCTAGGGCCCTCAATGACTGCTACCCGCAAGCCCTCACTCTGCAGATGCCTCGCGGGCAGCAAACATCCCTCGATGAGTGTAGGGGGCAGATGTGCCTAGGACACTTACTGACTACTACCTACGAGTAGTCACTCACTGACCCTTCATAAAGAGTAGATAGAAAAATAAAAGAAATAAAAGAAATAAAGCCAAGAAAATGGGCCAATGCCACACTGTCACTTTTCTTCCAAAATCAACCCATAATCTGTACAGAATATGAAGCTGAATCCGGGTTGTTTCTCGTTTCCTTGCTCGTTTAGTGATGAATTTAGTATTTAATTATTAACTATACATTTTACATTTAGTTTTAAATTACAGAGGAAACTATTTTAACCAACCAGGGCCTTGCCACCACTTTGGCCTCTGCACTTTCCGTGCCATTGTTCTAAATGATCAGATTTCCTATTCTAACACCAATCTGGGAGCTAGGGCAAAGTGGTTCTAACAGTACCTTGTAGCAATGGCGAGAGCCCACATTTGACTTTCCCACCTAACTAAACACTTCTTAAATGAATCTCCAAAGTGAACGCAATTCAAACTAAGTGTTTGAAACTATGTGCTCAATGTCTTTCCAAAGACCATTCAACTGAGTTGCAACTAAATTATTCAACACTGTCGTAACTGAAGGAGGGCTGAAGGTCCGACACACAAATGGATTTTTTTTTGGGGGGGGTGAAGGAGAATTTAAAAATCCAGTGACAATACACAGCAATCTTTCAGAAGCACACCAAAACGCGTGTACTAAACAAATACCACTCACTGTAGATCGTAAGGCAGCACATACACAAATGCAATTTGCATGGATTAATCGGACTGTGTGTAATAGAGCAATTTTTATTTAGCAGACAGCACATACTTCCTCAATTGTCTCTTGCGCCTCAGTCAGAAGGCAGTGTTAAGGCAGTAAAAATATTCTTAATGCTAAATACTGTAATTGGAGAAAAGAGGCCAGCCTATTTAGGACACTGTTGTCACTGAAAACAATAGTTACTCTAGCCTTATAAAAGAAAGCGCTGAACTGCTGACCACTGGTGGGGTGAACGCTGATAAAAGACCATGTGCAGCCACTCGGTGGGAGGCTGCGGTAAATGCAAACCATGGAATTGAATTCAATTCAAGAGAGATACCCTGCTAGCTCCAACAATAGACTTAAGCACGCCTCAAAGGTGCCGGAATTAACCCAGATAACCAATCACAAAACCTTTTTCTGATGCAAAGTTATGAATGGAAAGTTTTAGCTCTGTGTCAATCGCAGCTTTGCAGTGCCAAGGAGGCGCCCGGCTGGATTAGCCCCCGGCGAATGTCTGCAGCCCCGCTGAGGGTGTGAGGGAGGCTAAATTGCAGTAAGGTTGGAGCTCAACAAAATGTCCGAGAAGTTCACATTATTGCGCGGGGCGCCCCGAATTAACTAAGGGTACGGTGGGTTGCTTCCAACCAGAGGCGCAACTAGAGCCAAATTTCGGCAGGGGGGGAGCTAAGCAAAAATTTCGGGGGGGCTGAATCTTTAAACAGTAGGCAGAGTGGCGCTGATTTCGGGGGTGGGGGGGCTGAATCTAGGCAGAGTGGAGCTGCAGGGGCTCTTATAAGGGGTGAAACAACAGCGAGGCCTCATTAACATGCAAATGGTCTTTTTAAAGACCTGTGAAGTGCTCGGGCGCGGCTTTGTGTCTGCCCGGGAAGCGGTCTCATCCCGGGCTGCCACACACGACGGGGGGGGCTGAAGCCCTTTGAGTTCAATGGGTGTTGCGCGCCTGCTTCCAACAGCACAACTTCGTGCACCCCTGGTGTGGCGGGACTGTGCCTGGTCGCACTGAAGCTTTGGACACTCACGTTTAACAGGCTGCTGCAAACACGTCAACCGGCTGTGTATCAGGGAAAGATACATTACTAGGAAACCCGGTGACATCACGACACCCGCTAAGAAGGGCTCCGGCACACCCGATGTATGTTGCACTCAGCGGCTATGAGAGGTGGATATGTGCACGGAAAGAGTGCGATCAGCCAGCCAAAAAGCAGACGAGCCCAAAGTGAAAGCGACGGTGACATTAAATAAAGGCGCTTAGCCATGCTGTGTTGGGAGGCGGGAGGGATCTGAAAGCGCCCGTGATGCTAAACAAATGAAGGCGCTTTCTCAGGTTGTGTTGGGAGGTGGGAGGGGCCTGAAAGCACCGGTGATATTAAATAAATAAAGGCGCTTTGTCATGGGGGTACTCTAAGTTAAAAAGGAACCAAGTGCTGGCACACATGGTCTCAAATATCCTGCCTTGTTCCGATGGGTGCTCATAATGCGGACATATTCAAAAAAATCTTCACCCTGTCAAGAAGTTTCCGTCCTCTCCTTCTGGACAAAGCAGCAAGGACAATCGCATGTGTTAACAAGCACGGCCCGGGCGAGCCTCACAAACAGGAAGGGGCAGCGAGACGCGCTCTGTGGTGGGGGAGGGAGAGGAGCATTGAGGCGCAAAAAAAGCAGGCTGGCTGGCGAGTAGTGTGCGATGTGCGCGCACCATGACGAGAGAGGAAAGCCATATGGCGCCTCTGCTCGTCATTGTGCGCGTAATCGCACGCCCGTCGCCAGTGGGCTGAAGCACTTCTATTGCTAAATTTAACAACACAGACTCTCTACAGCCTGCTTGCAGCTTCTGAAGTATTTGCCAATGTTCCGGCTGTGTGTGGTCGGCGGGTGCTGCCATTTTTAGCCGCCCTCCCGACAGCACCGCGCTTTTCTCCTCAGCACAGTCGAACACTGCTATAGCGATGGCTCCGAGTGCCGCAGCCATTCTGCCATCATCACAGAATCAGTCATTGGGAAAACAGGCACAAACTTACCATACGCAACAACGATGGACGGCTTGAAGCAATTAGCGTTTTCCTGGTAAATCATACACGTTTTAAAGATGTCAAGCCCACTGCTCTGCTAAGAAAAACAGGCATGTTTATCAGTGTTTAAAAAACTGTACTACACAGGCCTTAGAAATAAAAGCAGACGCTCAACTTTGCAGAGGGAACCAAGGCACGGCGATGTAGTGTTCGGAAAAAAAGTGGCCATTTAAGTAGTTAAAACTCGGGTATGTTTGCTCGAGGGTTTCCTCTGAGTGGGGCTGTTAAGCCCTGGAGAAAAACAAGAAAACCCCTAAAACAGTGGTGGTCATAGGGACAGATAATTATACAACTTAAGGAATCAGAAGTGAAACCGTCAATTATTACTACTTGGTCAAGAATTTAATTCAAACAAAATCAATCCATAAATGTCCAACACCTGCACATGTAACCATTTACAATCTGTATTCTTTAGTTCCTCCTCTTTCCTTATTATTTATAAAGTGATGCTCACATCAAAAAAGTCCAGATGGTGTTCCACCTAGAGGAAGCCACTGAGTCAGGCTGGGTATTACTAAAATCTATATTTTAGAAGCACCATTATATCTTTAAACCTTTTTGCGCATTCTGTAGCAGTCTAGCTTGTGCTGTGTGTAGTGTAAATTTAAAATAGTGACATATTCACAGTGCTTTCTGTCACAAGCTTGGACCTCGTAACACTAAAAATACATGAGTTACTAAAAGAGGTTTCATAAAGTATTATAGTTCATTTCCCACTGAGAAACATTTTTTAACATATTTTTAATTAAAGCTGCACGTTTTTTATTTTATAAATTGCTACCCGACGGTGAAAGACCAAAAACATTTAGAGACTATTTTGAGATTGTTTGCCACACCTGTGATGCCCCCCTCGCTGATCCCGTCCCTAGTGCATGCAGCTCCACGGTTCCCCTACTTTTTTCAGTGCACTTCGACCGCTGCTCTTGGTGTTGTAAATAAACAGCGCATGCAGAAAGTAGTGATTTTTTTGCCATTAACCAACACGACTAACCAAACCAGAAATCAAAAACATAAAAAGCACAAGGACTGGGTAAGCTGCTCAAATGTGTCATGGGTGAACTCGAGAGCTTTGGAGACGCTGTGAATATCTTGGGGTGCCTGGACATTTCAAGCGAGGGGCCGAAGGAAGTGAAGTGCGAGAAGTGGGCAGCGCGTGGTCTTGGAGCGAACCTTGGAGCGCGCGATGCGAGCGGAGCACGCCCCTGGTTGTACAGCCCCGGCAATCCTTATGGCTAATGAGCCTCTTGGCAAGTGCTTGCAACGTAAATCTAGAAACGCGGTTATAACCGCCGGTACCTTTCTCTGCTGAGCTCCGGGAGGCTTCCGAGATCTCGCAGATGGAGGCAGGAACTAGTGTTGAGCAAACCCGGCGTTTTATATCACAGCGTCCGTTGCGGCCCCAGCCCCCACAGCACTTGAGGCTTCCAATTCCCTACACCTGGACCAAACCGCTCCCACACGCACAGTGTGCACCATCGGCCCTGCTCAGTTTGGGGGATGGGGAAAGCGGGCGCCGTTTTTAGAACTCCTTTGAAAAGCACCTGCTGCAGAGTTCCTTATGCGTCCTGCAGTTTTCGGGGCAACAATAACAAGCATTGGCAGCACGCGCACCTCGCACTTTAAGTTTAAAAAAAAAAAAGACAAGCCCGGCGCTTGGGGGCGGGGGAGCGGACCCTTTGAAGTGCTCCCAAAAGGCGGATTGCATGGCGGAACGATGCGCGTGATTGTGTGCGTGCTAGCCATGCAATCTGCTTTTGGGAGCACTTTTGAAACCCGTATTCTATAGTCTCGCGAGACCTAAAAATTGAATCTGTTTTTTTTTTCAAGAAAATTATTTTGTTTGGATTAAAATTTGAAAATGCCTAGAAGAACTGAAAAAAAAGAAAAGAGAAAAAATATATATATTTGAACAAAAGGAAATATTTTCAATTAGAAAAAAATGAGAGTACTACACAAACAGTTTCTTCTGGTAAAAACACTAGACAATTTCTGAAAAAAATATTACGAACATTTAATGAAAATAACATCACACAAAGGAAAAATAATATTTTTTTAAGTAAGGAGAAGGAGACTTCAATCTCAAATACCAGGAAAAGAAAACATGATAAAAAAAACACTATCTGTTACCCAGAGACAAAAACAATTTCAAGAAAGTCGCCAGAGACTTTTTCGATCTAGAGTGATTCAGAATTTAATGAAACATGCTGCAAATATAAAAAGAAAGTGCTGCAATTCAAACAGAAACAGCATATTGAAAGTATAGTGGATACTGCTTTCACTTTAAAACAGAAGTTATTCATTGTGATTTTGAAGAGGATCAAAGTGTTGGATAAAATAATCAAAGTGTTGAAAGAGAAAAGTAAAAGAAAAAGACTTGTGAACAGAACCAACTTTTGTAAAATCTTTAGTGGACATTGGAACTTCTACTAGTGAGCCTTTTTTATTGAGGAAAGTTACTTCCAGGAAAAAAGTTTTCCATTTGCAGTTGATACTGGAGGTCGTTACTACGCAGTTCAGGATGGTTGTCCCCTTCCAAAAGAGGAATTGGTTGGTAAAAGTGCAGAAGAGTTAATACCTGAAGAAGTGCAATGGAAACATACACAAGTTCCTGTGTATAAGTGGGGTTGTAGCATTATTTGTAGTATTCAACAGGAATCTATTGATATAATGCAGAATTTACTACAAGAATATACACAGAAAAGTATTAAACAGAGGATTAAGATGTTACAAGGACTAGATCCATGTAATGTAAGAAAATATACTGAGAAGCATGGGCATTTTCTGGCTTGTCTTTCAAGAAAAGTGTGTAAAAGTGTTTGTCATCACTTGAGGATGTTAGCAGTACACCATTCAGAAATGCGGAAGTTTGTAAGGAAACTGTACTACGTAAAAAGTCCTGCATTCTGTTTAAGTGAACTGAATACAGATCTTTTACATGGTTCTTTATCGGATGTTCAAAAAAAGTGTGATGATATTGAAATGCGATATTTTGGTTCAGACGAGCAGTCCATAGAAAGTGAAAGTTTGACAATTACAGATGTTGAAGGAGATGGGAAAGTTATTAGAGCTGATCAGTTTGAAGAAGAAATTCGAAAGTTTAATGTAGTGTGCTCTAAAATACCAAACTATGTTTGTGTTTGTTGTCGACGTACTCATTATAAAAGTCAAACTAGGAATGTTGATTTGTATTTGAAAAGTGAAAAGGAGAACAATAGTAAGTGGGAAGAATTTGCAACTTACTTGTTGGTGGAAGGTCGATTTGAGTTAGGTAGTGATCAACGTATATGTAAATATTGTTACAACAAATTAGAAGAGAACAAAATGCCTGCTAGAGCAGTACATAATAAGCTAGAATTAGTAGCTATTCCGGAGGAACTGGCAGAATTTAATACACATGAGTCGGTTCTAATTCAATCTGTTTATCCTTTTCAAACTATAATTTGAATGGAGCCTAAAACAGGTAAACTGCCACCAACAGACTTGCAAAGAGGGCTGAAAGGAAGAGTGGTGTACTTACCTTTGGATTTTAAGAAAAATATTGAAACTATTGCTGGAGAGAAAGAGGACAATGAGGCAGTAGTCATTTTAGTAAATGGTGTACCAACAAAAAGTCAGAAAATATGGCAAGAATTTGTGGATGTTAATAAAGTTTAAAAGGCTACCTTATATCTTATAGAGAACAGGTGATAAGTTTAGAAGATGAATGTGAAATTTCAAGTGGTCAAATAGAGAAAGTGGATAAGTCAAGGACTGAAGTTATTTATGAACATTACACAATATGTCTTTTGCATTCAAAATAAGTAATAGGAAGCAGCATTGAGTTATTTCAAATGAAAAAAGCACAGGGAACTCCAATGAGTGTATGGGAGAAGAGCTTGGAAGCTCATTGTTTTCAACAGCTGTTTCCTACTGTAGAAGGTGGACGATATGATGACCGACCTATACGGATTCCAGCTTCAGAATATCGGTCAACAAGATTATATTCTGAAGATCCTAGATTTCGACAGTGCATTTCATACATATTTCAACTTTTGCTTGAAAGTGATCTATCTTCTTTGTCATATGCAGTGAAACACATACTTAAAACTAGAGTTCATCAATCACTTCTTTCTGCAAAAGAATTTGTGGCGAAAGTTCAAGAAACTGATGAAAATTTAGAAGCACAGTTAATCAATTTGATGACATGTCAACGTGGAACAAATGAGTATTGGTATCGTCGTCATGGAGAACTCAAGTGTATGTCATGGAACTTACGTACACCATCATGGTTTGTCATACTTAGCTGTGCAGAGTATGCATGGGAAGATTTGCTTGAGTTACTAAGAGAAGTGAATTCCAATACAAAAAATGTTGAAATAAAGACACCTGGTGAACTGTGTTCATTGGATCCTATAAATGTGTGCAGATATTTTAATCATAGGTTTCAAGCTATGATGTCTTTTATCTGCAATAAAAAGAATCCACCTCTTGGAAAAGTTACCGATTTCTTTTGGAGTACCAAGCAAGAGGTGCACCTCATATACATATGCTACTACGGGTCAAGGATGCACCTAAATTTGGGACTGATTCTGATGAAACAGTATTGTCTTTCATCGAACAGTATGTGACATGTGAGATTCCGAGAGAAGAAGGAGATAGAAGCTTGAGACAGCAAGTTTTACGTTTCCAAAGTCACCGTTGTAGAAAGTACTGCAGAAGAAAATACAAGTCTAAAGGAAAATTTGACACCAAATGTCGGTTTGCTTTTCCATGTCCAGTCATTTGTAAAGGAAGAGTAAATTCTTTTTTTTCTTCTGTAAGGCACACAATAGCTCGGAAATCTCCAAAGAATACCTACAACTTAAAAAGTATATCAATGACTACAATCCAGTCATTTTAAAAATGTGGAATGTGAACATGGACATCCAGTATGTTGCAGATAACTCAATTGCTGTTGCACATTATGTTACATCATACATAACAAAATCAGAAAAAACAGAGATGAAACAAATGTGGGAAGAAATTGCACAAGAGAAAAGCCTTAGCAAAGAATTGTACAGCTTTACTTTGAAAATGCTTTCCCACCGAGAAATTGGATCCTATGAATGTTCAGACTGCTTGTGCTCTTCAAGTTTATATTCAAAGTCACGAGGAATCATTTGGCTAAGTTTAGGTCTTGCCTGCTCACGGAATAGAGTGTTGAAATCATTAGAAGAAATTGAATACTTAGCAGCAAATGAACCAGACAGTACAGACATTCTTAAAACGAATATGTTGGACACATACTATCCAAAAAGGAGTCGACAGCTGGAACAGCTATGTCTGTAAGAAGTAATTCAACATTACAGCTTCAAATGAAATGTTAAACAGAATTTAAAAGAAGGAAAATATGCAGTAGTTTGATGTCATGGTTGTTTTGTAAAACATGCAAAGGTTAATCTTATAAACCACAAGAAACTCAGTTGTGAAACTCCAGATAAGCAAGAATTTACTATTTAGCACTTCTCTAACTCTTTAAACCATGGAGTAGCGAAAGTGAATTACTTGGAGACGTTGACTGCTACGAAGATTTTTGTAATGCATGTAAAGCTAGCATTGCATGGACAATTTTCCCTACATATTTAAAAATGTTGAATGATGAAGTTGAACAGGAAAAGACTATTACAGCTGAAATAGCTAATGAAAGTTCTAAAAATAGTCAAAGTAGTGGTCAATGTAGTCAAGATCCTCTTGGACAACCAATACTGGAAAATGAAGCAGCGATTGCTATGCATGAAGTCGAAATTGCAATGCAACAAGCACATGAGGAGAATATTACATTGGAAAAGATAGAAGAACAACTAAATGTTGAACAGAAAGAAATATATGTACGAGTGAGAGAACATATAGAACATGGTTTGTTGCATGTAAAAAAGAATGTGTGTGTTCATCTTTTAAACCTCTTCTGATGTACATCAGTGGTCAAGCTGGGGCAGGTAAACGTTTTTTAATTAAAGTTTTGACCAGTTATCTTAAAAAAACTACTGGTTCACATTTATGTTCTGTGGTAACAGCTCCAACTGAATTAGCTGCACACAATGTTAAAGGAGTTACTTTGCATAGATTACTGATGATACCAGTTGAGCATGATAATAAATTACAATATCAGAAGTTGTCTGGAGAAGCTTCTCATGAAGTGTCAAGAGTGCTGAAGAAAATGAAACTATTAATTATTGATGAGGTGAGCATGGTCTCAAACTTAATGCTTGCTTTTGTACACTTAAGATTGCAACAGGTATTAAAAACAGATTACGACGTTCTCTTTGGAGGAAAACATTTAATTGGATTTGGAGATCTGCTACAAGTAACCCCTGTAAAAGGAGAACCAGTGTTTAAAACTCTTCTACATGAAGACACAAAGAAATCTCTGGGAAGTATTGGAAATGTGAATCTGTGGTTAAATTTTGAATATAAAGGACTCACTAAGAATATGTGACAAGAAAGAGATGAAGATTATGCAAATATTCTAAAAGATCTAAGAATTGGTGTTCTAAGCAAACATGGTAAAGAAGCTTTTCAAAGTCATCTACTAAAGAACTTGTTTACAAATGAAAACACACCAGCAGAAGTAATGTACAAGAAAATGAGAGAAAAAAAGTCTATAGTTTGCTTAATGCCTACAGTGGAAGAGTAGTATACATTTAATAGAGAGCTTATGAAATTAGAACATCAAGAAATAGTTCACATTGAAGCTATTGACAAATTTGAGCATCAAGGAATAACAATTCTTCTTTCAGAAAAACTACAGACTAAATTGGATTCTCCGGAAAAGTCTGTATCAAAAACTGCTGGCTTAGAAAAAAAATTAGATGTATGTTTAAACTGTTGGGTAATTATGAGGCGTAATCTGAATGTAGAAGAAGGTTTAGTGCATGAAGCAATGGTGAAAGTTGTTAATTTTGTGAAATATCAAAATAGAAATGGAATTGAATTCTTGAAAGTTAAATTTGATCAGATTACAGATGTGAAACAGATTGTGCGTTGTGCGGTATGTTTTTTGCTTGTAAAAGACTTGTATGTTCGTAGAAAACAGTTTCCCTTCTGTTTAGCATATGCAATAACTATTCATAAATCTCAAGGTTTAAGTGTAGATAATGCTTTGGTAAATGTAGGAAGAACTGTGTCTGAAGAGGGAATGGTATATGTTGCATTATCTCGAGTTAGAACGTTGTCTGGTTTGTATTTAATTGATTTTGATGAGAACAAGGTTAGTGCTGATGTTAATTTTTATAAGAGAATATAATTGTTTGAGAAGACTTTATGCTCCAAGTTTAGGTGAATATCCTATTTATGAGAAACCTGTTGTGTGTTCAAAAAGCAAACATGTTGAAGAATCAACTATGGTTGGAAAGCAGAAACAAAATCAAGAGAAAAAAAAGATGTAAAGAAACAGAAAATACAAACAAGTGATGATGTTGTCGGATACCAATTAGAAAATGCTTCTGAAGTCAACTGCTATGGTAATGTTATTCTAAACGTTATATTTTATCTTGAAGATGTTTATGGTGAAATTAATGAAAGTCAGGAAAAAAGATCATGTTCGGCACTTTATACTTTATTTCAAGAATTGAGAACTGATAGAAGTAAGATCCATTCTGCTTCTGGTATTCGCCAACTGTTGGATACATGTACTGGATCTTTAACGTTCATTGCTAATATACAACAAGATGCACAAGAATTTCTGAAGGTTATGCTTGGAGTACTAGAAGATGAAGGAATTCAGAGTGAGAGTTTATTTGGACTCAGTTAAAAATGGGAACATAAATGTGAACAGTGTTCATTAACTTCAAGCACTATAGTTGACAGAGAACGATTTCTATATTTGACAATACCTGACTGCAAATCTGTACCATTTTCCAAATTAGTAAAAGAAGCTGATCACGAAATCATCTGTTCCGGTTGTAAATCAACAATGCTATGTACATTATGCCTTCAAAGATATGGAAAATATTTGATTATAATGCTGCAACGCTGTAGATCAAATGGAAGAAAAGTAGAAACCAAAATTAAAAATGTTGATGCTAGTCAAGCATCTATTTCTGGAACAACTTTTGCCACAGTTGCTATTGTTTTCCATGCTGGAAATATATTACCACAAGTGGACATTATACAGTTTATTTAAAGTGTAATAATGGTTGGAGTCACTGCAACGATACACACTTGGAAATGAAACCGAGATTGCCTTATGAATTACCCAACTCATACTTGATATTTCTGAAACAAAGATTTTAGATACGTCATTCGGCCTACTGGGAAGGTGTAAAGATACTTTAAGGAATTCATACTGGATGATTTCAAAGCGAAATGTTTGATACATTATTTGGCGTATTGGAAAATGTGAACAGAAACTACAAAGTAAAGGTAAGATTTGAAGATTAGAAATAGTATTGGATGTGTTATTTGTGTTGATTTTGTATTATATTTGTGAGAATTAGGGATTTGTTTATTTTTAACAATCTAGTTGATTGTTTTTTTCCCCTGCTGTTTATGATGAAACTACACTGACATCACTGTGAATAGTGAAGTTATGTAGAAGCTGATGACAGCAAAAAAAGGGAGAACAATTGTTTTGTGAATGTTACATTATTTTGTATTATTTAAAAACTCACTGTAATTTGTGAAATATATTACATTACATAGCAGTTTTGCAGTTTATTTTATGTAGTTGAAAAGTTAGAAAAAACAGTACTAATGACAAATAGCACAATAGTAGTTCAATATTTAAAAAACCTTTGAAATTCACTGAAAAACCATAGGTTTTACAGATTTTATAGTTAGGAATTAGCATTAAAGAAACCTTAGAAATTCACTGGAAAAAACATAGGTGTCAGGGATGTTATAGTTAGGAATTAGCATTTAAAAAACCTTAGAAATTCACTGAAAAAACCATAGGATTCAGAGACGTTATAGTTAGTTGGACATTTGACTCATATAAAACCAGAGAAATTTGCCCATTATAGTTAGTTGAGCTAACTATAACTCGCGCGCCCACAATGCACTGGTGATGATGTCACATATTACATCACTCATGCCATGGTCAGTGACATCACTCATGACATCACTGATGACATCTCAAATGACATCACTCATGACATCACTGATGTCATCATCCAGTAAATGTGTGATTCTGTAAAGTTTAAATATTTTTCATATATATCTATGCCAAGGTCTATTGAAGAATGAGTGGATGTAGAAGGGCCTGAATGGATTATTTAGTAGATGCATGACTTACTGTATAAGTCACTGATTGAATGTATGTTACTGAATGCGTGGGTTAGTGACTTGAAGGTGAATTTGCATCAATTAGATGCTGCAGGGAGGTATCCTTGAGTGATGATAAGTATATTCCACTTTTTTTATTTTACTGAGTAATTGGCTAGATTATGCATTCATAGATGTTTTCTTTTGCAAGACAAAATTAATTATAAACCCTCTGGCCGCTACATTAAACGAATCCCAAATCATTTCAAAAGAAGAATGAGGTGTAGAGTTTATAACAAAAATATTCAGAAGCAAAGACTTCAAATTGGGAAGTGAATCTAGTATCTAGACTCAGTGAATTATTAAAGTGCCATCTGCCTGCATGTGGTGAATAGGATAGAAGATTGAGTCCTGTGTACACTGGTGCATGATCTAATATCAAAATTGATCCTATTTATTGGACTGAAGAACATGTTGAGCTAATAAACTACTGAAAAAAGATCTTCTATGTGGGTTTGTGAGTGATGTGGGGCTAAATAAAAGGTACATTCCTGGAGGTATGGGTGGCATAACCACCAAATGTCAACTAACGATTTGCACTGGATGGTGGATCTGAATTGGGAGTGCATTTTAGTGTGGAAAAAACTTGACTGTTGAATTTCCACCCAAGATAGGGTCATGGATTTCATTACAGTCACCACCAAAACTAATATTCATCATCACGCAGAAGTAATTTATCAGACATTTTGCCCCAGAAAGTATTATAAGCAGAAACTGGAGAATATGTATTGAAAATATTTAAAGGTTTATTATTAACAAGTAGCTTAACAATGATCCATCGACCGTCAGAATCAGATTCTTGGTTAACCACTGTTACAAGTAACATTTTCTGGCAAAGAATCAGTACTCCAATTTTCTTCTCCAAAGCAGGAGAAGCAAACATATTACTTACCCAGCATCTTTTTAACTTGGCAACCTCTAGTTCAGAAAGATGGGATTATTGATGTAATGCAGCATCTGCTTTTATTTTACCTAAATGGGGTAACACCCTCTGTCTTTTGAGAGGGTTACCTAACCTTTTAGTGCTCCATGCTATAGCCCGGATTGAATTATTGAAACATTAGCATGCAGAATCAATATGTATACACTAATAAGATTATATATAAGGAGAAAAATTATTGTCCTTAATGAGAGAAGGAAGGGAAAGAAGGATGATAAGACAAGAATCAGAAAAGAAGACAAGACAGAATGGAGCCATAGAACAAAACATCAGCAAATAAATAGTAAAACAGGGAGCAAAAAGACAGTAAAAGTTATGCAAATGATGACTCAAGAACTTACCTGCAAAACACAAAACCAAGAGGGAGGGTGGCAACCCCAGAATGATAGCAACAATACTTAAAGTCCAGAGGAAGGCTGGAAAGCTTTGACTTGGGTAAAGGCATCACAAAAAATTAATACTTACAGGAATAAGACATTAAGACATATACCTGTATCATAAGAGAGAAGACATTACAGAACTAAAACTCTGTCTGACGGGAGAAAAAACATCATAACATTTAAGCATCAATTAAACTATTACTTATTACTAAAAGAGAAAATGTAAGAGAGAGAAAATAAACAATCATGTAATTCTTGAAGTGTTCACATCTTCGGCTCCGTGTTATTGGAGAAATCTCTTAAGCACAAAAGGGTCCTCATAAGTGGTTGTTTTTTCTTTATTTGTCACTTTAATAAGGCATGGATGAATGACTTCAAATCTAGCGTTCATAGCTCTCAATTGAGGACGCATGCAAAGGAATTGTTTCTGGGGATCTGCAGTTAGTTTGGCCACATCTTGAGAGAAAAACAATCTGTGACCAGCCCAGAGAATCTGCTTTTTGGCTTTGATGACTGTCATAACTTGTAACAAATCAATATATCGCAGGAAGAATAAAATACCTCCTCACGGTTTTGAAAAAACTCTAGGTCCAAGTCTATGTACCCACTTTTGTATGTTGAGAGGGATGGAAATGGACATATCAAGAGGTTTTTGCAGAAAGGATTGAAAGTAGACAGTTGGAACAGAGCCCTCAGTGTTCTCAGGAAGTTCATATATGCGCAAGTTATTTCAATGATTTTTATTTTTCAGATCCTCAGTGTGTTTTTGGAGAAAAGCGATTTCTGACTTCAAAATGGAAAATACAAGTAGACGCAAGCTAGAGGCTTTCTGTTTTTTGGTCCAACATTAACACTCTTGATCCTAGTGAGGACCAATTGTCATCTAAATGTTAGAGAGTCTTAATAGTTTCATTCATGAGGGGATTGAACACACAAATTTCCTTAAGAATCACATCTATAGAAGCCGACGTTGATTTCACTGGAGATGGAGGATCTTTTGTTTGGTCACATCAACATTTTAGTCAACAAGGAAGCTTTGGGTATGGTACCTGAAAAAGGCTCAGACTTCTGTGAACCAGCGTCATCCATATCGAAATGATAAGAATCTGAGTATGAAAGAATAACATTGCTGGATGTGCAGGAAAGTTTAAGGTTCCTTATTTTCCCCATATACAATAAAGGGGCCAACGAAAAAGGAAATACGTTCAAAGAAATTGCTAAATCTCTACATGTATCTAAGACAAAGGCTTGAATAATAATACACTTGAGGCATATGTTACAGATTGAAAACCTGGAATATAGGCACCATAACTTAACTCATCATGAGTATACATGTGATAAAAAAAGAAAGTCAAATATTCTGTTATGAAAAAGATATGTCTTCAAGAAAACAAATCAATGAGCCAAAGAACCAAAAAAATGACAAAAAGGCTTTGAAAATTAAGCATAAAGCATGAATACATTTGGGAAAGGCTCACATGAGAAATTGATAGCCAGGAATATTATTATAGTCCATAACCCAAGTGCGGAAGTTCAGGGAAAGCACTTTATAAAGGCAGCATATTAAAGCACATGAAGAAACTTTCACAGCATTTGCCAGCTATTGAGGAAACAAAAGGTATACACTTTAGCAGCTGCAGTGGCTAAGCCATAAATTATTCACTAACAGTTTATAAATATAAATAACGGAGGGCAACAGCTCAGATTTTGGCACTATGTGAGTTGACGTTGTGAGGTAACATGTCCGAAGACATCCAAAATGGCAGGCACGACCTCTCTCTCTGAGGTAGAATCCCCTGGGGCCAGTAACAAGCAAAATAAAATATGCTGGAGCTCATAAATAGCTCCAACAGCTCACCAGTACTTCAGGAGGAGACACGTGGTTGTCTCCTCTTCCGAGCAAGCCCTGGAGAGGTCTCTGTAAAGCTGAAGGTTCCCGTGCCCATCAGAGTTCAACATCGCGATCTTGGTTGGTGCGGTAACCATGGCCCCAACCCAATTTCTAACATGAGGAAATATTCTGAATCAATAAATGATGAATAGTATATGTAAAAGTGCATTTTCTGTAACTAACTAACACCTGCTCAACAATCATAATACAGATGGGCATTTAGAGGTATTGAAGCCAAAGTGAATTATACACAAGTATAGAGTGTTGAATTATTTGTATGTTGTATTAATTGGATTGCATTTATTGCACTAAAACGCAGGTTTTAGCAGCTAGAACACTTCTTATAACGCATGTTATTTTGTCATTGGCTTGATGAACAGAGGCCATTATTTACATACATCACCCTAAACTGCATGGGCAGTTCTGCTCCTGGGGTTAGCACTGCAGCTTCCAATCCTGCCAAAACCTCACATGTACTGGAATGTTCCTTCACTATTTTGTTAAATAACTGTGTTAAAGAGCAGTGTTCTGCTTCCTGTATGTCTGGCTTTTTTCTGGTTTCCTGCGCATTCACCAAGGTATATTGACTATTTCATAAAAAAGGGTTCTTTTAGCCATTAATTTACATTCCCGAGAGCTAGCCATCTGAACAAACTGTTGTTTGTAATGACAGTTTTCTCTCACGGGAAGCACATTTATTGAACTTTAAAACCAAATGACACCAACAATCAATCGCACCTGGCTGTAAAATCCCGCCCCACCAATCACACGTTAAGGCTGTCCACATTCACCGATCCCTGTCCCTTTCAATGAGCCGTAAGTGTATTCTTTTCTAATGTTGAGGACACTTGGGCAATATATAATTCAGTGACTATTTGAAATGCATCAACAAAATGTCCCAGTATGCTAATCATTGCACAAGGGGATTCTGTCGGCGCATAATGCACATCAGTCTTCAGTGGGCTTCATTATTTTTTAAAGTAGGACACGAGCCATAAAGTAGCAGCACTGGAAGCATTGACACCTGGAAACATCAATTATTTATTGTGAATGCTATTTAACTTGTCCCTTTGTGAAAAACATAACTATTATTATTTTATCTTCAAATAAAGTGCACATGAATATCGTTTCCTACATTCCACGTATGCACTGAATTAGAATGACCTACTTGGCAGTATATCTAAGGTAAACTGTCACTTGTGTTACTGATGAAAAGTTTTTCATACGTGCCCCCCGAGTGACATGTACCTTTGGAAACATAAAGAATGAATGCAAGTATTAATTATAAAACATGTTACTGTGTTTCGCGCTTTCTAAGCACCATGCAGCTTTTTTTTTGCACTTTGCCCGCATTGCATTGTCCGAGCGATGGTGTAAATATCTTGGCCTGTAAAATGTATTACTCTCAGCCCTGTGTCAAGGAGAAAATATATAATATGTAAGAGTTTGTTTATGCAGTACTAGCACATACATAATACGTGCTATACTCAATTTATCATCAGTGAGTTAGGAAATGCTGATTTGATTTTCCTGAGATTTGCACAACTGTGGTCCAATTTGTAAATCTGAACCCATAAAAGTACTCCTGCGATAGGTACAGATTTACCATTTCTCACTGTTGCCAGTATTATGCTGTTGAACTTTCTAGGACTATTCTTCATACGACGATTTTTACATCCCGTGTGATTACAGATTGGAGAAAGGCAGTCATGCTGTGCAAGTAAATATTTTTTCGTTACACGGGAGAATATTTTTACAGTTTGATAATTACAACCCAACCAAGCTTGGTGGAGTTCCATTCTTCCAATCCTCGAGCGAGATTTACTGTAGCTCTTTGAAAATCTCCGAACATTTCCCGAAGTGGGAGAGCACTGGAAATTCGTTTTGCAAATGTTCGCAAAATAATAACTTTTTCATCATGTGCAAACTCACAAGACTAACCACTCCTTTATCCAGCCAATTCCCACTCCCCCGCTCCCTGCAATTGATTTATGCCAAACTGCATGCAGTTGTGGCATACAGACTAGAAGATCATCAGGTGGTTCCTTGTGAGGTATAAAAAACAAATTTACTAAAATTGTAAGGATGGTAAAGATGGCAATCAGTGGTAAATGGGTAACATGAAGGTAAAGGGAAAGCCCTTTTGTAAGGTCTCACCTAGACAGCTTTAAGCTTTTAGTTCCCTAGTCTCATTTGTGGTCTGTTTTGTTGGTTATCCTTCCTATTGTGTGTGTGCCTCCCCTGATGAACGGTTGCTTTACCGCTCTTTTGACTGGATGACATGTCCTTCAGTTGCACACATTCAGGGAATTCGGGGCATATCAACAACCGGCAGAGATAATTTTCGCTGGCCGCTCTTAGCGTGAGATTGCATATTGCCTGCTATCGCTGGAAATTATCGCCATGCTAGCGCTGTATCAACAACGCATAGCGCAATGGCGATACATATTTCGGTGATAGCGGTGTTTTCCATGGAACATCACTGGTTTTCCAGTGATGTTCCATGGAAAACGTCGATATCCTTGGTTATAGGGCCTGTGGTCTTAGCCACACAATCCACCCCCCATGTTAGGTATGCCTTAGTCAGGAATTTAACTGACGTTAAATTGCTGTGTCAAGGCATATTTAACACGATTTTAAATATCGGTAACCCTCGTTGTTAGTATGATGAAGCTGGGTTAGCGATATTTTCCCATGGTGTTTTGTCAGGCACGCCTCCTTTGCATCTCATTAGCTATGCGATGGGAGGCGTGCTGACAAGGGGCGCTAATGCAAGGAAACAGGTGCTAGCATGTCCTTGTTGATAATATTATCGCCGCTTTTAGCCCGAAAACGGGCTCTAAAGCGGCGGTAATATTATCGCCGCCCCTTGTTGATATGCCCCTACATCTTTTGCTTTCCTTTGCTCCCCTACCCCTCCCCATCGTGTCCTTGTTGTATTTGTTCCCTTTTGGAATGCTGGGCAGCTGCATTTTGCTACTGAGTTTGCTCACTTCTGAATAGGTGCAACAACATCATGGTGGCAATATCCTCACATGTGTGTGGTAATGCATGTGCACGTAGTAAAGCTTCACAATGCATGCATACCCATGTGTGAATTTGAATGCGCAATTTCACATTATTGCACGTTTTCTGCTTTTTGTTTAGTACATTGTCAATAACCATTTTTTCTTTTTGCTGATGCTAAACAGTATTGGCAAAAGCCATTAGCAAGTCCAATGTCGTGAAAGTGTACGACTTTAGTGTATATGACAGCTACGTGGAAAGATCGAGAATTCATACCTTTTTATTTTTTAAATCAAACCTGAGCAATTTATACGTTATTCTCTGCACTGGTGCTTGTATGTCAGGAGTGCGCCTTATTTCACCTTAACACTCATCACTCTCTTCATGCACATTTTTGCATGATTTCACACTTTTACAAGAGGGCTGGACATATATGAGATAAATTCAATATAAAAGGGAGTTGGACAGTGAGGTTTTCTGTATGTATAATGTAGCCTGGAAGCTGTCTGATTGATTTAAATGTTTGTTGTAAATTCATTCTCTGAGCTGTATATCTCACATTGAAATCCCGAGAAGCACAACTCAATCTCCAATCCTTCGAATCGAAAGAGGATACATTGACTAGCATTAAACTGAAAAATAATACCACCTGTTAAGCTCAGCACTTGGAAATGGCAGAACTGTGATATTCAGCATTATCTATTATTAAATTGTAAAGATTGGATACAGAAGTGGCTGTAAAAGATCAGCTATAGCTGGTAACATGTTATGTAAATATGGACCATTAAACAGAACTGTATGCAGCACTATCTTCGAATTATTCATTGTAAAGATTGGACACAGAAGTAGCTGAAAAAAGTCTGTTATAGCTAACAGAATTTTATGCAAACATGGGGGATTAAGGGCCCGGATTGAAGCTTGCCAAGGACTAGAAGAAGACATTGAACATCATGCTTCCCATCACACCCAATGCAATATTCAGAAACTGTTTAGTCACCTGAAAAAACAACGAAGTCACTCTTTCTGCGACTGGAAGACCATTTCGTTCTGCAGAAAAACCTTTGCCATTTCTGCATACTTTGGGGCCTATTCGCATATACATTTTGGAGTATGTAAAGTAGTGCTATTGACATACTATTTATTTACTCTTACATGCCTTTGTGAATTGCCCCCCAAAAATCAAAAATAGGGATACAACTGCAATATATTCAGAAATATCCGTATATAATCAGAACAAGTAGAAGGTGCTGGGGTCTTTTTTCACTATTACTACCAGGAGGTAGACGTTTTGCGGCTGATTCACAACAGCATGTGAAAAGGCACTCTTGATTTACTACTTTTGTACCCATAAATGCTTTTGTGAATCAGCCTAATAGATATGTATTTGCTACTCTGCAAAAAAAAAAAAAAGAAATAAACGCCAATGATTATGCTTCATTCGTAGTAGTCGCATCTTACCCCGCAAAATAAACCTCGGCGACAAAATGGGCATCTTTCCAAACCCTGGTTCTCACCTGCACTTTAAGTGCATAAAAAGCATTGCAAAAGGTTAGAAAGGCAATGAGGAATTGATTATTGATGTGAGGCCAAAGCTGCCCTTAAAATGGCCCAAAAATCCTATTAAGCTGCTAATAAACAAGCTAAACGCCTGCACTAAGCTGAACGTATTGCCTCATCTGCCAATAATGCTCAAGAGTTTTTCAATATTGTACAAAGCTATAAGACACCGAAAGCCATGACCAAAGCCCATGTCCCATCGCTTCCATGGTGTGAAGAACTTTCCAATTTCTTTATCAATAAGGTGAAAATACTTCAATCCCACTTTGGTAATTTGGATATCCAAGCTACTCCCACTTTCTTCCCGCTCCAAAATTCTTCGTCCTCTGAGGTCACTTTCTCCACCTTTGACTTAATACCTCTGACTGATTTTTTGGCCGCTTAGTCCACTCTTAAGTCCGGCTCTCCCAATGATCCGTGCCCCGCCAAACATTTGGCGAGTGCTGCCCCTGTAATCAACCCCTTCTTGAATCAGCGAATTAACTCTTCTTTGGCATCGGCCCTGATCCCTCCCGCATGGAATCAAACCTTGATTGTCCCCCTTTTAAAAAAGGTGTCCCTTGATCCCAATCTTCCGGCCAGCTAACTCCCGATCTCACTTCTTCCTGCCACCGCCAAAGTCTGTGAGAAGATGGTTAATAAGCAGCTGACTGCCTATGTGGAACAGCATGGACTCCTTCATCCGGGTCAATCTGGCTTTAGAGCCTCATATAGTACGGAGTCTGCACTGGCGGAAGTGGTTGAAGCCATTCGGGAAACGTTGGATATGGGCAGCAGGGCAGTACTGGTCCTCTTGGATCTGTCTGCCCCTTTTGATACGGTTCCTCATTCACTTCTCCTCACCCATCTGCAAAAGCTGGGTATCACGGGTTCCGCTATTAAGTGGCTCAAATCTTCTTTAGTAGGCAGAACTCAGGGCGTGTGAATCCCCCCGTTTACTTCTACCTACCAAGAGCTTCAAACCAGGGTACCCCAAGGATCCCTGTTAAGTCCGCTCTTGTTCAACATTTACATGTCACCTCTTATTCAGCTGGCAGAGGAATTAGGTGCCAAAGTTATGCTGGTGATACTCAGCTTCTGTTCACATGGAAAATGCATGAGTCATCTACTTATTATGTAAAGACCTGTCTGGCAGCAGTGTTTAATTGGCTCACTCCTGCCCAGCTCAAGTGTAACGAAGATAAAACCGAGATTTTATTCTTTGGCACGTTCCCCCCTCCGTTCTGGCGCTTGTTTTGGCCGGAGGAGTCCCCCAAGCCCTCACCGCAGGGCCTCCCGGTATCAGTATGGCCCTGTCTATCTCAGGAAGCATTTTCAGTTCTACATTCCCGTTAGACAGCTGCGCTCTTCAAATATGTTAAGGGCCTCCCTGCCCAGATCTCGCCTGAAAAGGAAAGGTGGCAGCTCTTTGGCCTATCTGGCCGCAGTGGCCTGGAATTCTCTTCCATTTGATTTACATAGCTTGCAAAATCCGATTCAGTTTAGGAAAAAAAACTTAAAACCTTCATTTTTAACTGAATCTCTCCCTCTCTGTTCTGTCTCCTCATGTCTTACTTGGGCTCGCAACGGGACACTCTCTGAGTAGCTGTGCCAGATATAAAACCTACTAACATAACATAACATAGTACACACACACAAAATTACGTTTATGTTCAACCATAATCCACCCACCTTAGCAATGGTGGATGTCTATTACTCCACCAAACACTCAACATTTAACTTGCCAATTGACCTAGATGCCTGATGGAGCAAGGACTCGTATAAAAGAGACATGCTCAGAAGCAAACCTCTCAAATAACTCGTAACACTGTATTAATCATGTTTGTAAAGATTAATATGCACCACATTCCATATAATTAGCCAGAGGAAGCTTGCGTATGTGTCTTACTAACAAGTAACCAGAGTGAAAATTAAAATGGCTGCTAACGCGGGAATTTGCACTGCTTCTGCGTCAACTGCATCTACGCAGGATGACAGATTAAAGCTTGGAGGGAATTTTCTGCTTCTGCGCACTTGCTTCTAAAATAAAAAAATTCACATGCTAAGCATCTGCCTCGCTGAAACTAAAACATGCTATTTACTAAATGCTAATGCAGGGAGACCTTTTATAAGTAAATGGGATTAGAGTAGAGAGAGGTGGTATACAGTGAAATCCTTTTATTTTGATTTTAACATGTTTCCTTTTGACCTCTCTATTAGTTTGTATTTGGGCCTCTGAGCAATGCTTAAGTCTATAGTTCACATGACTCCTCACGCAGGTGCAGTGACAACCAGCCAGAAGCCATGAGGGTGTACTTGGATCGCGTCCAAGGCCGCGTTCGCAACATGTCCTGGGAAAGTGATGGACATCCTGCAGGATGACCAAGATAACTGTTATATGTATTCTTTTTATTGATAAAGATCTGAAATGCAGGTGGGAAATAATGCTTGGGAAAATAAATTAAGGGGCAGGACTACTGACTAACAAACTAGAAAATTGTTAAAACTTAGCATGGTGTGATGATTATTCCCCCCTTGCCTGTCCAATCAGAATTAGGAGTTTCATTAATTCAAAACATTTAGGGGTGGTACATGCCATTAGAAAAGTATAATTGAGGTAGTTTAGTTAGATAGATAGCTGCTTGTGTTGCTGAGATGCTGAGAGACTGGGATGCTGTCCCAGAGCTGATCAAATACTAAAGAAGAATAGAATTGCAGAACTTTAACCCAAATCTAATTAATTAGAAGAAAAAAAGAAAGAAGAAGATCATGGAAGAATCGAGGAGGAAGATAGTGTCAGAGAGGGGAGCAACGCAGGCCCTGAAACCTGTCCTGAAACCTTTGTCACCTGAGCTGTCCCAGGGGACCCTTCCAGCTCCTTGCCCAAGGGGTTGGTTTCCACACCATTCTAGGTAATTATAATTCTGTGTAGTATGTCATTGTACTGCTCTCTCTAATTTTTCCTCTCCAGGTACTGTCATTGCAATAATATTGTTTAGATGATTATACTAACATATTTGATGGATTGATTTTCCTTCTTTGGAGAAAACGGTGTACGAATTGTATTTTGCTTTGGCTCACATGAATTTAACTAGATAAATATTTAAACTCTTCCCGAGTCTGTGGTTATTTAAAATATTCAATTACGTCATTTCACCTTATACTAGCTTAGCTAAAAGGTCCATTGACCAGAGGAAAGTAATTTTTGATTCAGAAAAGATATTATTAGAAATAGTTCAGGTAAATTAAACTTAGAGGCATATCACAACAAATTGACCCCAGGGGTACTTTACCAAGCTTACGTGAAAGTGTATTTATGGGCCCAGGTGAGTATGTGGTTTGTGAGTATGTCTAGCTGGTAGCCCGCTGGATCATGATCACCAGCAAATAAATACATTGCTTTCACCACCTTCTCTTCACCAGGCCCATATCATTCTTCTTTACAACGAATTTCTTTTCCTGGCAAATAAATACACTCAAATAAATAAAATAATAGGGATAGAGACGGACATCATTTATATGTCATAGGAAAGAGCTAAAGTAATGAAATAGACTAACTAAGAAGTAAGAGAAATAACCTGTTTAAGCAACGACAAGGATGAGATTTAGCAGGTGGTTGCATGGTAGGTAGGAAAGCACATTTGTTTAACCTTCCACGGTTGCCAATCTCAGGCAGCGGCAATCATCGGTTGAAGGCAATCTGAGGACAGCGTTGCAATGTAAGAAAAAGATCCTTTTTAGGAATTGGGGTTTAGGTTAATTCACAAACAAGTGACATAAATGAAGCCCATTATTCCAAAAAGCAAGACTTTTTATGGGTGGTTCTTTTAACAAGTCACAAGATCAAAAAGAAATTAGTCGGTTGATCAACACCATATGTTTCACTTGGTATTGTTACATTTTGAATGTTAGTCTTCGACGTGTTATTATTTGCCATAAACAGGAAAAAAAACATTTTGAGATAGATCGGTAAATATGCAGACAACGACCAATGACATGGCGTCATGCAGAAAGTGTATCCCATCACCAATATCCATTGTGGACCGAGGACTACAACGACATGTCCCTGATCTGCCTTCATATGTCAAGGATGGAAAAGATATACTTGTGAAACTTAAGGATTTTCGACGTCGAGAGTCTATAACAATTTGGATTGATGGCTGTTCGCTCTTTTCTGGATAGGGAGGGCGCTGAACAATTTGAATATAATGAAATGATCATGGATATGATCGAGATCATCCTTATGAATAATTTCTTCCTGTACGACAACCGGTGGTTCCACCAGACTCTCGGAACTGCAATGGGATCCAGATTTGCTCCCTCCTATGCCTGCCTCTTTATGGGCTGCTACGAGAGGGAGCATGCCTGGGCCAGATGGGCCTCCCCCTGGACAGAGCACATTGTGTTCTGGGGAGGTACATCGATGATGTTATTTGCCTCTGGTCGGGTTCTGCTGAAGAGCTGCAACAGTATTTTACTTACCTAAATGACAACATCTTTAATGTCAAGTTGACTATGTCTTATCATAGGGAAAGCATCAACTTCCTTGATATAAAATGTTATGTTCGAGATGGCATTGTCCACAGTACCCTCTTTAGGAAGGAGATGCAGTCTTGCCTGCTACTAGTGCACATTCCACCTCCGTCATTAAAAATATTCCGTTTGGGGAGTTCACTCGCATTAGGAGGAATTGTAGCGAACAGGATTCTTTTCAGTCCAATGTGCTAGAATCTCGTAAACGTTTTACTAGAAGGGGTTACAGCAAGGATGTTTTGGATAAAGCTGAGAACAGAATTTTAAAAACCGATAGGGGAACTCACACTATGTGATAAACCTGTGACTAGTGATGATGCCGGTAAGAAGGGCAAGGTCAGATTTATTGCTCAATATACCATGCATAGCGACAAGATATTTAATGTCATGAGAAAGAATTGGCATTTGTTAACTGGAATATCTGGTCTTAAGGACTGTATTAGTGAAAGACCCTCGATTACCTACCGTAAAGGTGTTTCTTTGAGAAATCGTCTTTGTACAAGTTATGTAACAACACCCTCTGGCAGAGACACCTGGTTACGACCCAAACCGAAAGGTTTTTTACCTGCGGGATGTGCAAAATCTGCCCTATGCATAAAAACAAAATCAAAACCTTTCTTTACAATACCATGAAAACTTACACCATTGACCACTTTATAAATTGTAATACGACATATGTGGTTTATGTCCTTGGGTGTGCATGTGATCTAATAGATGTCGGCAGTACCACAAGCTGCCTTACAATTTGTAGACAGGAGCATTGGAGAGCCCTCAGAGGTGGGGACAGTAGATACCCCATTACAGAACATTATAATATGACACATATTGGAGATATGGGTTTTTGGTTTCATGGGATCAACCATGTTTCTCCAACCAAAAGAGGTGGTAATAGAGAGCTAACTCTTAGACAAATTGAATCAAAATGGATATGCAGGCTACGGGCAACTACTCAAGGACACAACACAGATGGGGAGAAGCGCTATTTCTTATAATATGTTGTTCTCTTTGGATCCCTGTATTTGATCTACCACTCGGATCAAACTTGTTAAACATTTGTCTGTGGGATTTTCGCAAATGATTCAATTTGACATATGAAAGTAAAATGCCTCTGTCTGATTGTTCAATACTCTTTGTGGTAATGGGCATTCTTTCTTCTGTGTCTCTTTCCAACTTTTGTCTCAGGTTTGAAACGGTTTATCTTACCCCATGCTTTTGCGAAGTAGAAACTGCATTAGATACTTCGGTCATTGTACAATCTTTATGACTTTATATAATACTTGTTGACTGAGGTAAACTGCTCGTCCAGATATGAGAAGGGATTTCCTGTTGATTGGCTGAATGGTACGCTCAATGGTATGCAATAATATGCACCATTCTCTTGTTCTATTGGTTTTCTGTGGTATATTATAGGTACACCCCTTGTCTGATTATGCCCGCTATTATGGGCCTAATTATATCTTTTCCTTTGAAATGTTATAGTTATATTTTCTGTTCTAGCATGACCGCCAGTTTTGGCCACTTAGGATACCTTATGACATTATTAGTTATGTTATGTCATTTATAGCAATGGTTTTGCCCGTTTCGGTGTTAATAAATGCTCCGTGGCTAATATCTTATTTGCATTACGATTTAAAAGTATGGCTGCATTACTCATTTCAATATGGCCGCCATTTCTACCATTCGGGATCACATCTTGATAGCCCCGATTACATCATTATGTTGAGTTTGCCTTCGAAATAGACATTTTTATCTGTCTAGCTGACATGATTATGGGGAGCAGTGTACATGCTTTATGACGAAGGTACAACTCCAGGTATGAAGACCACATATTGGGGATATAACAGCAGTTTATGTCTAGGTGTGGCTTTAATCTGCCGCTCCTTGCTGTGGATGGTGGGTGTACGTTTTAAAATGCCCAGCACATATTGTTATTGTTTTATGGATTTTCACTCTAAATTTGGGTACATATTTTTGATTTGTGATAGATTTACTTATCTCTTTTTGCCTTTTTATATTTAAATCACGGTACTTTCTGTTATTCCAAAATGGCTGCCTTTTTGAGCTGCCTAGTCCATATGACGGTAGCGTCGATGACGTTATTACGTCGCCCAGCATGTCGATTGCGATAGTTTAAATTGTTTTGGCGACATTGTGACGGGTTAACATCGCGGGAATATTAGACCTGTATTAAGGCGAAGGAATGCATCCAGGTACGTTGACCACACATTGGGGATATAGCAGTGGTTATTTTGGAGTGTGGTCTTTCTTTGCCCCTTTTTCTGATCTGGGTAGTGGGTATTTTCATTCCAAATTCCCATCGTGTAAGGGCATTGCTGGAACGTTTTGGATTTTTAATTTGGGTATACACTGTTTTTCGGCTTACGGTGGGTTGTTTGCAATTTTCGACGTATTTCTTTATGACTTTGGGGTTCTGTCATATGGGTTAATTTTGCCCGATATGCATAGTAGGGGTGGGCGGAATTTGCAAAATTCACTTTCGCAAATTATCGCGAAAATGTTAAAAAATCTCCGCAAACACGCGGAAATATCGCGAAGATGCGGAAGTTTTTTTCCCGTCCGTATGCGGTATTTTCTGCGTGGACGCGGCTCTCCAACTTACCCATGCGGTTGCTCGCGGGCGCGGCCATCTTGTTTTCACTTGTCTCGCGGTGCATGATCGCGAGAAGAAAGACGTGATCGCGCGATGAATGACGTTACTGCGGGCGTGAACTGTCGCGAGACAGCGCAAATGGCTACCAACAATCCAGCATCTCATGGTGAACGCGACCGGATCCGGAAAACTTGTCGGCAAACGCAGGGATTCAGGTAAGGCGATCGCGCGCTCGTAAGAATGTATTATTTTACAGCGCAAGCAAGCAAGAAATTTCCGGTAAAATGCGGATTGCGGAAATTTTGACATTTTTGCGCTCTCCGCGGAACGCGAAACTGTCAAATTATCGCAATTTCCGCGAGCGGAACGGATTTTTAGCCCAGGCCTAATGCATAGTAGCTGATAAAGGATTAATTGGGACACCATCATGCTATCATTGTTGTTCCATATAGAGAACATTCACTATCAAGTATTAGGAGTGTTCTTCCCTGGTGTTTTTTTTTACATATCACAGGCATAGCTTACCCAACCGTGAGATATATTGTAGAATCAACTGAGATTGTGTGCCCTATGTATTCAAATTCATAACCATGACATACACATTTTTGTGATGGCTTTTGAATGATTTAACTGTCCTTGCCATTTCTTAGTGTTCATACTTTTGTAGCTTCTGATTATGATCCTGCAAGTCTGGTAATAGTTATATAATCCTATATGGACTTGTTCTACTCAGTCATCTGTATTGGATACACATCTTTCTTGCTGTTATTCTTGCAGAGTATTACGGATGGATGAGACTGATATGACCCAGGATCGTGGGGTTTCCTTCTGTCTTTATTTATATTTGTATTTACTTACGCTTGGAGTCATTTTGGAATACCACTTTTTCATTGTTATCAATAGGTGAGAATATTAGTTGGTTTTCTTTGTCACTTGTTTTATTTCTTCATTTCTCTCTTTTTTTCTCTTTTCTTGATGATCACACTTCTTTGCATTATGCCTATGTCGATTTGGTTTCCCTCCGTTTCCGTATTTTTTCTTTTGACCTTTTTCTGTTGCACTTTTGTGGTTTTGTGCCAAATTGCACTTTTAAATGTGTAAAAAAACTTAAAAATAAATCTTTTAATATATATCTGTGTCTATTGTCGATGAATTATGTCGATTTTTGTGATATTTTGTTTTTGAGATCTAGTCTAATGAAGAGGTGTTTGTTTATATGTTGTTCTTTGTATATTAATGTCTTATGCATTAAGTCTGTTGTTATTTGTGATGTAGTGATATCATTTTTGGTATTGTATCTATGTATACATATGTCTTTTGTATATGTTTGTATTTTTATTGTTGGGGGGCACTTATTGTTCTATGTTAACTGTTTTCAGCCCTGACGAAGTTCTCATTGAACGAAACGCATTGCTTGATGTCCAAACTTTTACTACTTGGAAGAAATAAGAAACTCTATGGACTTACTCTACACGTGGAGAAGTGTGGCTCAATGGTGTGGAGAAGTGTGGCTCAATGGTGTGGAGAAGTGTGGCTCAATGGTTAGAGTGGCAGGCCTCTGATGCAGAGGGCTGGCCCGGGACCAGGGTTCAATTCCCACCTCGGCGGGTCTCGGGCTCAATTCCTCGGACCTGTTAATTCTTGCCTCGGTGCCTATTCTAATCATGGGTCCCACTCTGCAACTCTGGGCAATAGCTTGCTTAATCTCCACAATGGCCCCAACAGCGCTGGGATGCCTGGCTTCACCTTGGGGGTGCCCAGGAGTGGACATTTCACAGGGAAAAGCCAGGAAGGGTTCCACAGTGGTATGAGTTACAGCGCCAGGAGACCCTAATTGGGTAGCAGTGCGCTTTACAAATACAACCACATTTACTCTAGTGATTTTGACAAATATCCATTCTTTTTGCGTAAGTAGCCCAAGAAATGTGAAATATATAGAAAAATATTGACAATGGGGATTCTTCCAAATTGAAATTGCCCGTACGCCCAGAATTTTGTTTACCAGTTCCTAATTTAAAGATGGTGTACAATCAATTTTACAAGAAATGTCCTTTGCAATTAGAACGCTATTAGTAATGCATAGCATTGATGGTAAATCCCAGTAACAACAGTATAGTTAGAACTTGAGGTAGCACTGAAAGCAACGTGATATGTCAAGAAAGGTAGATTTGTTCTTGTTCACCAAATACACTTGGGGCCATATTCACAAGGAGCTATCGCCCAATTAACAGCACTTTATCACAGCCAAAGTCAAGATAAATTTACCTCCCCATTCACAAGCTGGTGCTAACAGCCCACAGCACCAGTTTACCCGTGATAACAGCCGCAAAAATCATCGCCACAGAGGATCCCCGCAACTATCGCTAATGAGGTGCAGAGTAGGCGTTCCCGTGCCAAAAGCCGCAACAACACCACACCTCAACATTCTCAATGACCAGCCCGATCGGCGATAAAAACACAAAAACGGCAATAAGGCGCGTTAGCACCAGGAAATCTACACCTGCTCTGACCTGGTGTTAAGTCGGACGGCAGCTAGCACCACAAAAGGGAGACCAGCCCAGAACCACATCGGAAGGGCAACATATGCCATGGAGCCACACATCATGCGGCCCGGACAACCAAGAGGGCCACAACACCCACCGACACCACTCCCCGGACCACCCCTCCCTGGCACCCCCCCAACAAAGACATGCCACATCAGCTGCAGAAAAATACGTACAAAATATTCTGCATGATGTTGCACAATCACAACAGTTGATATGCATGTGTCATCACAGAAATGAGCATCAAACATTCACTTCCGAAGCAACAAAAAAACATTATTAAAATGAACACAGAAATTAAATGAAGACACATGGCGGCTTCCCGTGGGACAGTCCGTAGGTCACAGCCTGCAAGACAAAAAACAGTATGAGAAGGTGTGTCTTGCGCACATCAAAGGTCAGAGAAAGAGCAAAGGGGAGAGAGAGAGGAAGAGAGGGAGAGAAGAAGAGAGGGAGAGAGAGAGAAGAAGAGAGGGAGAGAGAAAGAGAGAGAGAAGAAGATATGGAGAGAGAGAGAGAGAGAGAGAAGAGAGGGAGAGAGAGAGAGAGAGAGAAGAAGAGAGGGAGAGAGAGTGAGAGAGAAGAAGAGAGGGAGATGAGAGAGAGAGAGAAAGATAGAGAGCTGCCCCTGCTTGCCCAGGCCACACTGCTCACCTGCTGCCACCGGTGTGTCTCCAACCACGTGCCGGTATGTATAGCAGTACACCAGGACACACATCTGATTTAGAGCCGTCATCTGAAACAGAGCCCAGATACATGACTGGCACAGTACACACACTTGCACAAGATAACATTGCCTACCCGCCCATGCACACCCAGGCAGAGGAATCACAAAGGCACCCGCCACCCACGGAGCATGCCCACCCATGCACACCCAGGAAGAGGCATCACAAAGGCACCCGCCGCCCATGGTGTATGCCCGCCCATGCACACCCAGGCCTCACTGCTCACCTTCCGCCACCAAGCGTGTAGACTGGATGTCCCACCACGTGCCGCTGCAAGCCACAAGCCCAGGGCCCACGGACATGGCACCCTCAACACCATGCAGCCACGCTCCGCAGGCCAACAGGTCTCACTTTTGATGCTGGGTCTTGAATACTCCATGGCAGAGGACATACCAGTGCACCCGGCAACATCGCAGGCTGCACACCCACTCAGTTTTGATTTGTTCAGCATTACATACATCAATTGTGTGTCTTTTGCACACGGGATCAACCCAATGAGTGCCACTAAGTCTAGGCAAAATTAAAATAACATTACATACACATTTTTTTCATGATTAGATCGGAAAATAAGTAAACAAAGTAAAACATAAGACACTTACACATAGGCGCCATTTTAACCATCTCACTTGTAAAACTTGTCCTACCACAGTTTCTATGTAAACAATACCAAAAGACATGTTCCAAAATGGATGCCAAAACGGAGCAAATGAATGAAAACAATACTTTTGAAAAAGCATTTTTAAATTATCATTTTCCACAGTAAAACAAAGCATTTAAAAAAACACAATGAACGCATTTTTTAAAAAAATTAATAGTGACACAGAGTAAAACTTATAAATACCAGGAAGACACCATTTTGCACTCAGTTGATTATCAACTACCAGAGAGACCAGACGTGAAAAGCTGACCCTCTGTCACCTCCACTGCGACCTCCTCAGAGAGAGCACGGAATTCATTCGTAAAAGCATTACAATAGAGCAACTACTAGTAAGTCATTAAAATATTTTTAAACGTGGGTTTTGAGGAAAATATATTTTCTTAACCCAAAAAACATATTAAATAAAATTTTTAATAATAACTTTAAAAATGTACTGTTTCTAATTTATTATCACTAAAAATATACACCAACTTAAAACAAGTATTTTATTTTCCAAAAACAGAAACTCGGAATATATTGAGATTCAACAATTGGTGTACCTAATTTAGCATCACCACCACGTTATCGACTGACATATACAATTGTGAAGGTAAATGTAATTTATTTGTAATTGTTTTACTTGTAAAATATATTTTAAAAAATTAGCTAAAGTGATGTATGGCAAAGGTGTTTTTTTTTTTTACCTCAATCTCACTACATCATAAACGAAAATATACCATGATGCAGGAGTAACAATTACTAATAAGACTTCAGTTGGGTACTACATCTGAAAAAGAGATTCATGTTACTAGGGTAACTATTACTATTCAAAGTCCTAGAATGTACAGCATTACAGTAATTGAGTGATAGTATCGGAGTAACCTTTTTTTTTTCTTGAAAAATGCATTAAATGTGTAATATGTTTACTTTCACCAATTGTTACTCATACTCATTTGTCATATATCATATTGTTTAAAAACTGTCATTTTTTTCCAACCAACGTTGGCTAAGGAACAATAATTTATTAAACATTTTTTTTTCCAGAGGACATCTGTAGCAAATAAATAACTTTATCCTGCTGCAAGCATTACCTTAAAGGCACGAAAACAAGCAACAACTGAAAAAGGTATGTTACCTTTTCAGTATTATTTTTTCTATACATTTTTAATCCTTCCTTTTGCAATTATTACTCCTCTAAAGTACCTAATTAGAAAAATGATGGATAGTTTAGAGTAACAATATACTATTCCTACTCCAGGAAGGTGCAACCTTAGAGAGATTTTTTTAAGGTGTAGGGGTACATATCTCTATTTCATCTACAGGAAGGTGCATTGGTTTGTACAGTGTCATGTAGTATTAGTTATATTGTATGTCATTATTAATTCAAAGTTACTCAGATTTTACATTTCAAACCAACGTTAATTTTTTTATTATCCTCATTTTTTTCAAAAGACAACAGTTTGATTCGTTGCAGAAAGAATATTTCCATCACATACGTTAAATCTTGAGCCAACAGACCAAATCATCTTCAGAAGCCTCACCCAGAAAAGCAATTTCTACAAAACAAGGTATTGATTTTCAGCATGGTTTCTTAACCTTCAATATATTAGACTAGCCATCTCATTGCTAATGTTGAAAAAAAAACCACTTTAATTATGGAAACATTTGCAGAATTCAGAATTTTATTTCATTACTAAAGGTTGGTGTAGCATTAGGGAAAGTGTTATCTACTACAACTTATAACAAATATACCATTTTTTAAAAATTATTGTAAATTCGCATTTCTCAACATCGTTCAGTTTTCTCATTCTTTTCTTTTTTCACTTTTCCAGACATTTATTTTCCCATTAGAAATCCAATCACCACATAAGTGTCTACTCCAGCCTACACGCCATTCCCACTTAAGAAGAGTCAGCAAGAAAAGCAAATTCGAAAGAAAAAGGTATTTTTATCCAACATTCTAAGGTGCAACAGTTGTAAAAATGTACCATGCTGTATGGGTAACAATTACTATTCTAACTCCAGGAAGGTGCAGCAGTAGGGAAAGTGTTGGATGGTGTAGGGGTGCAATTTACTATTCTAACTCCAGGAAGGTGCAGCAGTAGGGAAAGTGTTGGATGGTGTAGGGGTGCAATTTACTATTCTAACTCCAGGAAGGTGCAGCAGTAGGGAAAGTGTTGGATGGTGTAGGGGTAACAATTACTATTCTAACTCCAGGAAGGTGCAGCAGTAGGGAAAGTGTTGGATGGTGTAGGGGTGCAATTTACTATTCTAACTCCAGGAAGGTGCATCAGTAGGGAAAGTGTTGGATGGTGTAGGTGTGCAATTTACTATTCTAACTCCAGGAAGGTGCAGCAGTAGGGAAAGTGTTGGATGGTGTAGGGGTGCAATTTACTATTCTAACTCCAGGAAGGTGCATCAGTAGGGAAAGTGTTGGATGGTGTAGGGGTGCAATTTACTATTCTAACTCCAGGAAGGTGCAGCAGTAGGGAAAGTGTTGGATGGTGTAGGGGTGCAATTTACTATTCTTACTCCAGGAAGGTGCAGCAGTAGGGAAAGTGTTGGATGGTGTAGGGGTAACAATTACTATTCTAACTCCAGGAAGGTGCAGCAGTAGGGAAAGTGTTGGATGGTGTAGGGGTGCAATTTACTATTCTAACTCCAGGAAGGTGCATCAGTAGGGAAAGTGTTGGATGGTGTAGGGGTGCAATTTACTATTCTAACTCCAGGAAGGTGCAGCAGTAGGGAAAGTGTTGGATGGTGTAGGGGTGCAATTTACTATTCTAACTCCAGGAAGGTGCATCAGTAGGGAAAGTGTTGGATGGTGTAGGGGTGCAATTTACTATTCTAACTCCAGGAAGGTGCAGCAGTAGGGAAAGTGTTGGATGGTGTAGGGGTGCAATTTACTATTCTAACTCCAGGAAGGTGCATCAGTAGGGAAAGTGTTGGATGGTGTAGGGGTGCAATTTACTATTCTAACTCCAGGAAGGTGCATCAGTAGGGAAAGTGTTGGATGGTGTAGGTGTGCAATTTACTATTCTAACTCCAGGAAGGTGCATCAGTAGGGAAAGTGTTGGATGGTGTAGGGGTGCAATTTACTATTCTAACTCCAGGAAGGTGCATCAGTAGGGAAAGTGTTGGATGGTGTAGGGGTGCAATTTACTATTCTAACTCCAGGAAGGTGCAGCAGTAGGGAAAGTGTTGGATGGTGTAGGGGTGCAATTTACTATTCTAACTCCAGGAAGGTGCATCAGTAGGGAAAGTGTTGGATGGTGTAGGTGTGCAATTTAGTATTCTAACTGCAGGAAGGTGCAGCAGTAGGGAAAGTGTTGGATGGTGTAGGGGTGCAATTGACTATTCTAACTCCTGGAAGGTGCAGCAGTAGGGAAAGTAATGGATGGTGTAAATGTTATGTTTTAGGTATTTCATAATTTTTTTCAGGCTAATTTTTTTTGTCTTCTCTCCTCTTTTCAGATAATGTCTAGCCTGGGAGCTGCAAACTTTATTAAATCCAGGAAGGGCAAAAATGTATTAAACCATGGTGGATACATATATAGTAAGGAAAGAATAAGTTTAACTAGAAATCATTGGAGGTGTGTGCAATACTACACTACCCATTGCAGTGGCAGAGCGGTTACTGTTGATAATTTGGTTGTGAAAACCACAGAACATAACCACTCTGCCTCTGCAATGGATGTAGAAATTAGAGAAACAATAAACGAGATGAAAGCTATTGCAAGCACCTCCAATGATTCTACAGGATCAATTTTAAGAGAGGTTGCACAGCATGTCCCCAGTCATGTTGCTAGTAACATGCCTATAATACCTAATTTGAGAAGAATTATTTAGAGACAAAAGCAGGCAAGTAACATCCAATTATCTACACCACATTCTTTCTCTGACATTAGAATTCCACATGATCTTTCTATTTCTTTTTCTGATGAACCTTTCCTTCTGCATGACAACGAAAACCCTCAGAAACGTATTCTAATTTTTAGTACCCCACGTAACCTTGCTAAGTTAGAAAGTAGTGAAATTTGGATGATGGATGGGACGTTTAAAAGTACACCCCATCCTTTCACTCAAATTTACACTATACATGCTAAAATTAACAATAGTGTAATCCCCTTAGTTTATAGTTTGCTACCTGATAAGACTTCTGCAACATACACTGAACTTTTATCAGTGATTAAAAGTAAAACATCTTCAAGTCCTCGAAAAATAATTATTGATTTTGAATTGAGCATGATCAATGTGATCACTAAAACGTACACGGATACCCAAATTCAGGGATGTTTTTTCCATTTTTCGCAGGCATTTTGGCGTAAATTACAGAAAACATCCCTAGTTGCAGATTACTCTCGGGATAGCAAACTACAATTTGAACTAAAAAAATTAACTGCACTTTGTTTTGTTCCTCCCGATAGTGTGGACGAGTACTACACTGCAATTATAGAATCTGTTTATTATACGAGTAACGAAGAAAAATTGGCACCCATTCTAAATTATTTTGAGGACACATAGATTGGACACCTAAGCAGATCGGGTCGCAGGAGGAAGCCACGATTCCATGTGGAGTGGTGGAACTGCTACACGAGTTGTTTAGAGGGAGAAGCAAAAACAAACAATGCCATTGAGGGATGGCATAACTCCTTCAACCATACAATTGGCAAACCACATCCTAACTTCTACTCATTTTTGGAAACTTTGAAGAAGGAGCAAAGTTTCCAAGAAATGAGAATAGCACAAACACTCGCAGGTAGTCTAAACCCACGAGTAACAGTCAAAACAAGGGAAATGTCTGAGAGACTATTGGCAATTCTACAACAATTTTCGTTGTGTGTGGCTATAGACTACCTGGAAAATCTTTCTAACATTCTTTCTTTTTAAAATAATTTAATAACTTACTTTCCTGCTTTGCTTCAAAATTTAATAATTTTCAAATTACAATTGGCATACAATGTTTTTTTCTAAAATATTTTTCAATCAAACAAGTCGGGTCCTTTTTTTTTTAACAATTGTTCTACATCGGAACACCATTAATATAATTTCCGAAAATTTTCAATTTAATTACCGTCATATCAAATCACCAAAACTCAAACATATGTAAATTCTACAATTCAAACCATATTCCAAAATGCACTTTGCAGCTTAATCATCATTTTTATAACAATCGTTAATTTCCAAAGTTTGAAAGTACGCAACTTTTTTTGCACTTGGAAATGAAGATCGACATTACTTTTGTTACTTCCTAAATAAACAAATCAACTTTCTGAACAGTAACTTTTAATTTTTTAACAGTTACATACTTTTTTAAACAAAATAAATAACTGTTAGCGACCCGACATAGGCATACATTAATGACATTAATGTGGACATGTTTAAAAACATTTAAGTAATCAATTAGTTTTCCCGCAACCTCCCCTTACTCTTTCCTCACTATATATGTATCCCTTTTAAAGGTTTATTCTACAATTACAAATGAAAATATTTCCTACCTGACCGCAGATCAGCTTCCTGCTGCTTCCTCCTCCGATGCTCTGCAAAATGGCGCATTACGTCGACGCTCACGTCATTACGTCATCGCGTGCATCTAAATTTATAACGGACTACTTTATTTAACTAATCTGTAAATTAATGTTTATAAATGTTATTAAAATATTTATATTTTGTTTCAAAAATGTTACTTACATTGCAAAATTAATTAAAAATATGGTTTATTTTTTCATGATTTTTCTATAAATAAAAAATTTGAAAACAATAATTGTTTACTGTTATTAATTTATTTAATAGTTATTTAAACTTCAAAATTGTAACTAATTAAATGTAAATTTACTAAATATGTTCCTTAATTCGACTCTATTGTCTTTTCCCTTCAAAACTTTCTCTTTCTTCACTATCTAAGCCTTCTTTTCTTGTTCCGCGGGTTGTATATTCTGAAGCTGCCAAAATAAATGAAGGACAAAGACGCTCATAGACTTCAATGGAAAAGCGTGGGATTTTTTTTAAAAAAGTAAGTAATTGTTTTTATTTTTTTTTTTCTTAACTATTATTGTTTTTAAAATGCATTCCTTATTACTCTTTTAATATGTAAATTATTATTATATTTTTCAATTTTTTTAATACATTTCTCTAATTTTTTTAATAAAAAATCCAAAAGTACTCTTCCTTTTTAATAATAAAATTTTCTTTATTTTTGGAACTTATAAATACTCTAGTATTAATATATCTGATTCCTTACCTTTTTGAAAAATACTCTTGTATTAATATTTTTAGAAAGTACTCACAAATTTTAATTAAATTAATTTTAAAATATGCTGTTTCTTAATTTTAAAAAACCTATGAACTAAATTAATCTAAGAAATACACTTTAATATTTAAAAAATACTCAAGTATTAAAATTTAGTTACTCACTCTTATTTATTTTAAATAAAATATTAAATACTCTTTCAATTTAGAATAATTCTCAATTATCAATTTAACTTTAAAAATACTCACTATTCACTGTAATATGTATAAAATTAAATATAAAAAAACTCAATCTATTTTGAGAAATACTCAAGTATTAATTTAGCTATCCAACAAAACATTTCTACTAGAAAAAATACTCAAGTATTAAGTATCAAGTATTAATATTAAAAAACTCAAGTATTAATTTAACTATCCAACAAAACATTTCTACTAGACAAAATACTCAAGTATTAATATTTTGATAAACTACTCACTTTTTATCAATTACAATTTTTTATAAAAAAAATAATTATACGATATATATTTATTTAAATTAAAATTCCAACATTAAAAATGCGTTGTAATAGTATATGCGTTGTAAAAGTAATTACCATATAACATCTTGCGTTGTAAATGCATGCGTTGTAAATGCATGCGTTGTAAAGGCATTTTCAAATAATGCGTTGTAAAGGTATATGCGTTGTAAAAGTACTTACCATATAATAGCATGCGTTGTAAAAGCATGCGTTGTAAAAGTTTTTGCGTTGTAAAAAATGCGTTGTAATAGCATAGCGTTGTAAAAGTTGCGTTGTAAAGGTGGTTCCCCATGGTTTTGCCATGAGAGAAAAATTTGGGATCCATTGCCTGCAGTTTGACGTAATACCCAAAAACGCACGTACTTCTCTCTGTGTGCTTGGTACAGTCATCTGCGAAATTGCTTTGATTCTCTCTGGGGTCAACCTTCTTCCCTCCTTTGACAAAAGATGACCTAAGTAGGTCACTTCTTGGCAACAATATTGCAGTTTAGAAGGTGACACCTTGTGATGCAAGTCAGACAAATGACGTAATAAAGAAATTGTAGCTATTTTGCAGGTTTCCTTGTCATCAGCAGCCAGTAAAAGATTGTCTACGTATTGGATCAGAGCAACACCAGGAGGAAGTACAAGAGCATCTAATTGACTTTTTAATGCTTGGCTGTAAATTGAAGGGCTCTCACAATAACCTTGTGGAGCGCGCTTGAATCTGAAACTGCGACCTCCTAAGGAGAAACCAAAAATGTCTCTACTTTCCTCAGCTATCGGAATGCTGAAAAAGGCATTTTTCAAGTCGATAACTGTAAACCATGAGGCTGAGGCAGGAATCAACGTCAATAATGCAGTGATATCTGGGACCACAGGAAACTGCGGAATCACTATTTTGTTAACTTCTCTGAGGTCAATCACAAATCTGTAGATTGGAGGTTTGGACGGGTCAGCACGTTTCAAAATCGGTAGAACAGGACTATTGCAGACATTTCCTCTAGTTTCCTCAATCACATCTTTCTGTATTAAGTCTTTCACAATCAGCAAGAGTGCACGTTCACCTTCATTCGAAATCCGATACTGTGGGATTCGTGGGAATTTAACATTCGCTTTCAGACTTACCACATAAGGGGGAATTTCCAAGAGGCCTACATCGTTAGGACCAGTTGCCCAAAGAGTATCAGGGAGAGAACGCAGCTCCGGTGGGAGCTTATCCATCGACATATACATTGGAGAGATTACTCTTTTGCCTAATGTGAGCTGTACTCCCGAAGGAGAACAGTACAGTGTCGCATGCAGGCGTTTCAACAGATCTAAACCAAGCAGATTCTCATTACAACCGGTTGTTAGGATAAGGGGTGCTTCTAGTTCGCATGGCCCAACAGATATTGATAAAGGACTAGAAACAGGATTGTGAACAGGGGCGCCTGAGAAACCTACTGAAGTGTTCATTAAGCCAGACAAAGGTGCGCCAGGGAGTTTCGCATGCATAATTGAACTTTTTGCCGCACCAGTATCCAACAGAAACGGTTCAACCACGCCTGAGGTAACTACTGCGACATAAGGTCCACTCTGATCAACTGGAACTGATACTACTCCCTCTCTTTGCCTGTGGCTGTCCTAGTACTCGCTTCTCTGAATCTCTTCATTATGTTCATAATAATCTTCAACATGATACTGTGGAGATCTACCTGGTTGCGCAGATTGTGCATTTCGCTGATCGAAATAATTCGATTGGCGATCAGCCTGTGGTGTCGTTGTACCACGTCCTCTACCTCTAGGAGTTTGCATAAACCCAACAGTACCTCTCTGAGCTGGGACACCACTAGTCTGTGCGTGCAGTACCGGACACTCATTCTTATAATGACCCTCCTTTTTACAATAGGCACACTGATTCCATGCTAACTGTTGTCGAGAAAGACCATAATTAAATCTTTGGGACGTCCCTTGCTGGAATTGTGGCTGTTGTTGAAACTGGGGTCGCTGCTGTGAATCTGACTGATTCGAACGAGGTGGATACGCCTGTTGCAAAAGAACTTTAGTCTTTAAATCTTTTGTTTTCTTTTCTGACTTTTCCTTCTCTTCTTTCTCTCTATTCTCGTAATACTGAGCAGTTGCAAGTATCTGTGCTGTCGTCGACACTGCCCATGCACTTTCAGAATCCTTTAACTTGTTACTAAGCTCAGGTAATAAATTAAACACGAACTTGTCGACAAACAACCTCTGGCCTCCCTCAGTACTCATATCTTGCCCACTGTGGTCTACGAAGGTCTCTTCAAATCTAGTGAAAAAGTCAGAGACGCTTTTGTCCTTCTTTTGCTTGCATGCCGATAGTTTATCCCAATTAACTCGTAACGCTGGCATCAGCGTTTTCATCAGATTAATTATTCTGCCAGGTAAGGCAGCAATCAGAGGTTCAGGTTTAGCACCGCCAACTTGTTGCGCATCTGCTGCTACAATAGCTGGCCAATCACCTCCTAAGGCGACTGGGTGGTTCTCTTGTCGAATCTTGGCCCATATAGGCTGTGGCACTACATTACCAAATAACATTTCAATGTCTGCCAAATTCATGACGCATGCTTGGACTGTCTGCGTTAACTCTTTGTAATAACCAGAAGGATTTTTACGTGGGTCTGGCAACGCTTGTTTTACTGCTAATACTTCGGCCCGTTTCCATGGGATGTGTATCCACACTCTCTGGAATTGTGCCGGGGCAGCTGCAATATTATGAGCCGCATCAGCTTGAACTGCATCACGCCATATCGGTGGAACTTCCCTAATCGGATATTGACCTCGTTTTTTCCTAGTAGTAATCGGTGAACCATCAGGGTCCCTTGTCGCTCGAAGAGGGGAATCATCCCTATAAGCTAAAATCAGTTCTATCGCTCCCCTTACTTCTGAACCTATCAGCATTCCGGCGGCGAATTTCTGTTGAATATTTATCAGATCAGAGGGGACGGAATCTAAGTCATCATCTTCCCATTCTTCACGCACAAGAGAACACATCACGTCAAAAACATAACGTTGAGTTGGTTCATTCCATTGCATAAAAGTATCTAACACTCTTCGTGCATCATACTTCACAGCTTTCGACATCCACCTAAGAGCTGTCGAATCTAACATGTCTCGTTCCTGAGGACCAGGAAGCTGGCTACGTCTCTGTATAGAGTCAGAAACGGGGGTCCCAATTAAAGACCTGTAGAGAGGAGTTAAGATATTAGTTACAGAGTCGGTTATTTTACGACAAACGGAAAGCGGAGTCAGAATGTTCACAGGGTTCGGGGACAGGGCAGCTGAAGCAGATGAAATAGTAAGGGTGGGAGTAGCAGGTAAAGCAGTTTGCGAAACGACAGGCAAAGGCGGAACAGGCGACCCAGGAAGAGGGGGTGCCGAAGGAACATTAACCACGGGAAGGACAGGAGCTGGAATCAAAGGAAGTGGAGCAACTATTCCAGGCTGACCAGCAGCTGGCTGTACAACAGGTAGTAACTGTGGTACTGTAATACCCTGTGCATACGGTGGAGGTGAATTCAACAGGTAAGACAATAGAGGATCCTTTTCATGATCCTCCATCGGCTTAGTAGGACAAGATGGCAATACTGGGTAACATTTATCAATTGCCAAATTATATTTTCTATTCGCCATCTCCATTGCTTTCTCAGTCTCGTTGACATGCAGCTGCCTAGCAGACTCCATTAAAGTCAACCCTTTCTCTTTCTGTTCTTTTTTCGTCTTCCTAATTTCTCTCTGTTTGGCTTCTTTGCGCCATACGCGAAAAGAATCAAACATTGCCGGCCGGGCTTTTCTCTTAAACAACTTCATTTCTAGATTGTATAGTATTTCCGTTTCGAAGCTACCATGCGGTGGCCAACTAAGGACACCATCTTTTCTGGTGTAACGGACCCATACTTCATTATACGTAATAGGACCCACACCATGTTTACAATAGAGCTCATATGTAGGAGTTCCAATCGGAGGAACCGAACACGAATCCTCCAACCGGGAATCCCCGTTGCAACGTAACCAGGACAAGAAACAATTACTACTGGTAGTCATGACAAACAAAGACAAATTCCAACCAAAATGCGCAAAGAACTTAGGCCTACCAAAATGAACTAATACCAAAACAAAGATTATCTAAACAAGAGCAACCAATGATAATCTACGAATTAAACCAGGGCAACAAAGAACAACCAAACTGAGCGTAACCCACTTAATACTTAACTGAAATGTGGAAGACGTCACCAAGGAGAACCCGTCTACGTCTCGCCGTACTAAGGTCTGCACCTCGGGTCCAAGACAGGGCGACAGTCAGGGCAGCGGTCCTCTGTAGCCGTCTGGGAATGGGAACCCTCATGGAAGAGATCGTCGGGCCACTTTTCCGACATGCAGGGATCGATGAAGCGGGGTACCTCCCTCCGGAATCTTCACATGAAACTTCTCGAACTTTTCAGGCTTTGGACCGGTACCGGATGACGTCGCCCCACGTGGGCGCCAATTTGAGGTTCTGGACTTTTAAGAGTCCAGAGGTGTCAGGGAAACAACACCCAAAGACCCCTGAGTTCCTCCTGTCTCGGTGCACAAATAAACAGAGACACGGGCTTCTCGATGGTGGCGTCAAAGACCAAGGTTTATTTACTGCAGGGACACAGAAGTCATAGGAACCACACAGAGGCAGAATCTACGAGACTGTTCGAATTGTATTAAGTGGGTTGATCCTTAAATACACGAAAAATGTCTTTAGGCAACATTACACGAATATTTCTCATGTCCTACCCGGTATCCCAAACAAACAGTAAATAGACATCAAACAATAATTAGTCGTAGGTTTTCGGTATTCGATCAGGTCCCCTTGTCAGTTTTCCATTCTTTGCCTGATCCTCCCCATCATAAAAATCGTAACCTCCCCATTGTAAAAGCCCAGAAGGAGAGGAGCAGAGCCAGGTGCAAAGGATTGAAAAGTAGGATAAGAGGTGTTTATGGATCATAAACGGGCATGGCTACCGTCTTCGGCCTTTCAGTCAGGACAACGGACACGAGAACCAGTATAGCAGGACTGGCCTCAGGCAAGGGAGGCAGCTTGATTCTGCCTAGTCATCCAGCGTCAGCCTTTCTCGGGGCTCGAGCTTACGTGTCCTTAACAAGGTGACTCTGCCGGGGTCATCGCCCGTTCATTGACTATGTGAGGGCAAGAAACAAAATGGATGCCGTAACTAAAATGGATGCCATGACTTAACAACAGAATGCCCTATTTCTCAGTGAATTCATGCTAGTTGTGTAGCGAAAACACTGTCATGCATATAATGGATCATTTGCTGTTCATTGGTACCAAAATCGTGTCAGTACTACGATACCGAATTCACGGGTTCGGATCGCTACAGAACCTCAGTGGCACAATCAGTGCTGCAGCCCGCTAGTAGCATTTGAATCACCAGCCCTGGCACACGCAGTGCACTTTACTAGGGGCTAACAGGTGAAACAAATATACCAATCATGGATAACCAATCAATTTAACAATTTATACAGAGAGCATATGCACTTTAGCACTGATCAGCAGTGGTAAAGTGCCCAGAGTCCTATTGGCAACAACCACGGGTCAGAAAAAATAAAGGAGGAAGAAGCAAAAAGTTTGGGGATAACCCTGCAAAAAGGGCCGTTTCCAACAACCCCTCACCAAGCTCATGCAAAGTGCCACTGCAGGCCGCGGACAAAAGTTAAAGCCCAACATGATACTCATCCCTGTGTGCCATGTCCCCTAACAGTGCATGTAATATTTGCACCCTTACAGCAGGCCTTACAGCCCTAAGGCATGGCCCATTATATTATATGCAAGGACATATCTGCATGAGTAGATATGACCCTGTACTGATCAGTTCCTTTACTGCTAGTACAAGTGAACAGGGAAGTCATTTTGAAACATGTGCTGGACACTGGTGAAAATGAGTTCCCCAGCTACGGAAATGAGTTCTTCAGCTACATGATAGCTTCAGTGAAAAGAGGGATGTTTGGTATCAAACATCTCATATTAATAAACCCACACTGATGCCAGTGTCGGATTTAGTAATGCATGCACCCAGAGGGCACATTATACGTGCCCCATGAAAACCTACCAGCCTCTAGTGCTGATTGACTGGCCAACCCCCTTTGCCCAAAACCACTTGGCTTCAAGATGGTTGGGAGAATTATCTAGGCAGATACGCGTGTCCACCCTTAGGCTTGTGCCACCCCTAATGAGCACTACCTGATGTGAGGTGACTTTTGCAAAGTTAGTCATATTGATGATGGCAAAATCAGGAATTCTGGGACAAGTAATGACCATTTCCCCCAGGAAGTGGTCATATAGGTGGCATATTGACCCTAAGGGTTGGTATCCCATTGACTAGTACCCTACACTCCCCTTATGCCCCGACATTCACTGTTTAGGGGAACCCTGACAGCAGAGAATCAGATCCTGCCATCTAAAAGAAGAAGGACCAAAGAACCCCAAAATGCAAGAACTGTAAAAGAAACAACTGACTGAGCGCCAACCCTGCCGGCATGTCTGCTTTCCCTGATGATTGCACTAAAGTCAACTCATCCTACAAGCTGTGGTGCCTCCAAACACCTGGGGGGTCTGCCAATACTTCTGTCAAGACTCAGGAACTCCTGTGGAACTGTGGAGCTGCTTCCTTGCATCCTGCAGGCTCCCAAAGAGACCTGAGAGGACTCCAGACCACCAAAACCGGACACCAGAAAGCACCACTGCACTCTGCCACCTAGCCTGAGCTGAAGTGGGCCAATGGTGCCAGCGTGATCCCCCAGCCCTCCATAGACAAAACCCACCTTGGACTCACTCACTGTGGACTTCTCGTCACTTCCTGTTGCAGGCCCCCTCTACTGTGAATGCTCCCGGTGATGAAAATCCAATGCTTGAAGACACCTCTGCACCCCTCGCCCATGGAGAAGAGGACCAAATGTGTCCCCATGTCCTCAAGCTTTGTGAGACCTGAGCCTCCTGCTGTGGTTCAGACCGACTGGATTCCAAGTCCAAATCGGCAGCCTCTTTTCAACTGGATTGATCCCCACAGGATAAAATTTGGACACTGACACTAAAAAGCACCTCTGCACCTGGCTGCCCCAGTTCTGTTCGAGGTGACCTGTTGGTGCTGCCTTGGACCTTCCTCATAATCACCTTAAGTCCAGGAGATTGGTCCCGTAAGTCGCTGCAAAGTGCCCAAATGCAGTACATGTTTTTCTCCAGTAGGATAACATTGGACACCTGACACTGAAAAACACCTCTGCACCTGGCCACCCAAGTACCTCTTGAGGTAACCTCTGGGTGCTGCCTTGGACCTTGCCCCATACTCACCTTAAGTCCAGGAGATTGGTCTTGTAAATCGCTGTACTGTGCCTGAATGCCATACTTGTTTCTCCTCCCATAGGATAACATTTCAGCTTGTGAAAAATGTTAACATTTGAATTGCAAAAGTATTTTTGAAAAATGTACTTAACTGATCATATTGATTCTGGAGCCTAAACAGATATAAAGAAATGTGTTATTTTATAAATTGGTGTGGATCTACTTATTGAGTCGTCTGCATCATTTATTGACTATTGTATGCATTTGCAGATGTCTAGCACTCCTCTCTGATAAGCCTAAGGCTGCTTGACCCCCTAGAAGAGCACCTTGGCATTGCTAGAGCAAGTCCCTGTCCACTGCTAAAGGAATACCTGGACTCTTTGCATGGTATACCTCTTCTTGGTATACCATAAAAAGAGTAAGCTTTCCATAGCAACATACTCACACAGAAACACAGTGAACACACCACAAAAGAGATTCCACGCATGTAATTGCCGTCCAAAATGACATAAATCCATAAACGATAAATATGGTGCATCCCCAACCAGTACTAAGAAGGTACTCATTATCCTGACAACGCATGAACCAACATGATATATATCATAACAGTTGTGAATAAGTAGGGAGTGAAATGCAGCAGGTTATGAAAAAGTACATGAATCATAGATATTATACATGTAAGTCAACTATTTATATAGTATGTGTTATCCTGTACAGAGCAAGATCAAAATAACATGGATTGCAGTAGTGCAAGCTAAACAAGTTTGTCAGAGATAACACAGGAATTGCCATAGGCAATCACTTATCACAGAAGCAATTCGTAGTGAAGTTAGAGACAAACACATGCATCACTACTTAGGGATACTGATAAACAAAGCGCTACCCCCTCTTTTAGGGACTTGGACTTTATGGGAGTCCTGCTGATTTGAAGTGTTATGGTCTGTGTCGGGGCTCTCCCACAAAGGTAATGTACCCAAAAGTAGAGTGTCCAGGGCCAATGGGGCCACTTTGGACTGCTGTTCTCCACTGCATCCAGCACTGCCTGCTACCTGGGGTGGCTAAACAGGAATTCAGGAATGCTTTACAGATCCCTCAGAACAGAGTGGCTGTGGGGGCCACCCATGGGTCCGGACACAATAACTTCCTCAGGGTAAGCGTAGCCTGCTGTTGCTGGAGAGAGCTCTAGTCATGACTTCTCCACACCAGTTTGTCTGATGTGGTCCCCTTGCTGGGGGGTCACACTAGAACCAAACACACGCGGGTCCTCATAGCAGGAGAGCACTCAGCACGCTGGCCTAGAGCCTTTCACAACAAAAGTGTCTGTACTTTGAATTTGCCCCGAACGGAGCACTCCACACGCGCTGTTGGGATATGAAGCACTTAGCATGTGCTGAGGAAATTGTAGAGCTTTCAGCATATGATGGAAGTAAACCAAGGATACTTTTAAGATGGCAAGAACAAGGAGGGGACAAGACACCGAGTCCCTGGAGAACAACTGGGGGACAAAGGCAGTGTGGTAGACAGCAGGCCAGCACATTCAGGGCAGATGCAAAATGACAGTCCCTCTTGCAGCCCAGCAATCAGCAGGCAGCAGGGCAATACAGCAAAGCAGGTAGTCCCAAACGTGATTTCTCCTGGCAGCACAGCAGTTCCCTGGCAATCTGCAACATGTATAGACAGCTGCATTTTGTTACAAGCCCAACGCAGTGCCTAAAACATGGGGTCAGATTCCCTGTACTTATACATATAAATGTCTTTGATGTAGGTGGTGACTTCACAAAAAACCTTAGAAGTGCTCAGCAGTTTTTTTCAACCCAGCCTGGCTCCCGAGATCAGTGGGGGTTAAATCATCCCTTTATGTGATGGCAGGATACAGCCTATAAAACTTTAAAGTGTGAACGCCTTCTCCCAGCCAGGGAAGACCATCAGTACGCTGATTATTGCAGGTGTAATCCTGTCACACCCAACCCATCGTGTGTGATGGCTGTCTGGAAAATATGTACAAAGTATAGCTGTCATGCACGCCCACACGTGGATTGGAGTCAAACTGCAAAGCACAAATAAAACTTTAACAATAAGGAGGGTCATTACCATTTGAAACATACCAAACATGGGAACACTACTCCTTTCAGATCAGGAATTGCCACTTAAAAGTATATAAGGGCATTCCCAATGATAGCCTATGAGAGGAGTTAACCTCACAGCAGTGAGAAACAAAATGACCGGTAACTTACCGGTAATATTCATTACCTCATGAGCAATAGCTCCTCCCACAGAACTTCCAAGCAAAACTCCCTAGCCCACCCCTATCGTCCAGGCCACTCCCACATCCTGTGGCTCATTATGAGTCATAACCCCTGAACAACTGCAGCACATCCTGTACCATCAAGCACAAGAAGCCGAACAGGGAGGGAGGGAAGGGAACCAGGACTGTGAGTTGGAGGTCTACGACTCAGACTAATGAATATTACTGGTAAGTAACCGGTCATTACCTCCTCATCAGACCTCCCCGTCACAGTCATTACCTCATGAGCAGATACCAAAGCAAGAATCGGCTTCACCATAGGGCAGGAAGCAGACTTTATTAGCACAAGCAGAAAGTCACACCACCAGAACAGAACACAACACAGCATCCCCAAAACCAGCAGACCCTGTCCCACCCACCACCAAATTATAATGGGACATGAAGTTGTGCTGAGAACTCCAAGTAGCTGCCTTGCAGATCTCAGCCATAGACGGGCACTGACAACAATCCCAGAAAGCAGCCACACTCCGAGTCGATCTCCCTTGCTCCAACCCAGGCACTAGGACCCCACTAGCCTCATACACTGCCCCACAAAGCCCACCTCAGCCACTGACTGAGAGTTGCCCCAGAAGGTTTCAGACCCTGGTCCACCAGGTCAATGGTCACAAAAGGAGAATCCACCTTACAAAAAGGTTTAGTATGAGCCAAGTACACTTCAAGAGTCCGCTTAACGGCTTAACGGCTAAAAAGTGCGACCGCACCTCATCCTCCGAAAGAGGATCAGAACAGAACACGGGCATAACTAGATCCTCTGAGCACTGAAACAAGGAAAAGACATTGGGAACAAAGGAAGGATCAGGCCGGAGAATGGCCCAATCCAGAAAAAAACACAAAAAGGGCACCGAACAAAGCAAGGAGCCCAACTCCCCAACCCTCCGAGCCGAGGTAATAGCAACAAGAAAAACCACCCTGATCGGCAGAAAACGAAGAGACACCTCTCCCAGAGGCTCAAAGGGAGCTGACTGCAAAGCCCTCAGCACCAACGGAAGATCTCAAACAGGCGAAAAGGACTTAAACATGGGTTTTTTGAGGAAACAGCTTCTCAACAACCGAGACACCATAGAACAACAGGCTCACAAACCGGACAGCGAAAGGCCCTCACAGCTGCCCACTGAGCCCACAAGGAGGACGCAGCCAGACCCAAGTCGAAGTCATCCTTCAGGAAATCCAAGACATGCACAGGATCCGCCTCCACAGCAGACCAGCCTCGATCCATACACCAACCCTGAAAAGACACCCAATGTCGAGCATTGGACTGAAGAGTCGAAGGGTGCCGGGACTGCTGGATAAACGGAGCCACTTCAGGAGAACACCCCATAGCCACTAGGTTCATCCTCCCAACAGCCAACCCGCCAGATGAAAGCGGACGAGACAATCCAGGGTCAGAGAAAGATACGACAGGGGACAAATGACCACTGACAACGGCCAACAAGGGCCAACCACCAACCTGAATAACCGAGGAAACCAAGACCTCTGGCACCAAGCAGTTGCAACCAGAATCACAGAAGCCTGTTCCAACTTCAGCAGAACCCTCACAATCAAGGCAATTGGAAGAAAGGCATACATCATGCCCCCCTCACACCGAAAGGACAGCGCATTCACTCTCCAGACTGAGTCCAACTGAACCAGAGAGCAAAACCTCCCCCTCAAGTCACTTCCTGGGGCAGCAAACAGGTTTATCACAGGGACCCCAAACATCTCCATCAGCCCCCAAACACCTCAGGCATCAAGCACATGTCGGACAGGGAGGGAAGCAACCTGCGCAAGTGATCAGCCTCTGAGTTCAAAACCCCTGGCAGATGCAACACCCTCAGTGACAACAAGTTCAACTCTGGCCACTGGCAAATCTGTTGCGCTAACAAGTTGAGGGAAGCCACCTTCGCACCCCCTTGGCGGTTGACATAACACACCACCACCCTGTTGTCCATCCTCATCAGCACCTCCCGCTGTAGGACCAAAGGAAGAAAATGAGACAAGGACAACGGAACTGCCTTTACTTTTCTCCAGATTGAAGACATCTCTGCTTCCCGGACCGACCAGATCCCCTGAACACACTCCTGGGTCAACACAGCCCCCAACCCAGCTCGCTGGCATCCGCAGTCAGCACCAACTGCTCCTGGGACACAAAAGGAGAGCCCTGCAAGAGGTTCTGATCCTCCAGCCACAAGGGCACTTCCCGGGTAATTTCCATCCCCCGGAATCAATTGTTCATTGTTCTGAGACCCCAGACTCCAATGCCCCAGAGTATGATTCCCCAGAAGGTACAAGCACAACCGGGCCCAAGGAACAATCCTCACTGTAACAGGCATCAACCCCTGAAACCTTAACCACTGTTGAGCTGTGGAAGAAGGGCAAACCAACACCTTCCTCAGCTCGCGCACCAGGGTCAGTCTGCGAGGCTCCGACAGGAAAACTGTTGTGATCTCTGTAGAAAGACACCTGGAGCCAGGAGGTATTCTTAAGCCATCTTTATTCAGTCTCCAGTTCAGGTTACATCTGTCTCTACTCCAGCCAGCCTAGTGTGGTACCAGCCCCACCAGGAGCAGCCTCCCTAGCTGCTCAGCCCATCTTCCACTGCCAACACTCATCCACTCAGACACCCAGGCATTCCATGCATCACAGGCACACCAACATTCTATGACCATCTCACGCTCTGGCTGAGCAGCTAGTGGCAGCAGGACTGGACTACATGTTATACAATTAAGTAGGATATAACATTATCCCTTTTCTTCAATGAAAACGAAACATGCAAATAATAAAACATCAAGGAAGAACTATAAACAAGAAAAAATGAATAATGGTACAAGTACCATAGAAGCAAACATAAATAAAACATCACAGGAGCAAGAACCATTAAAGCAAGAAAGGACGGATAAGATACATACATTTGAACAACCATATCTCCCATCCCTCCCTAAAAAGAATTGAAAAGCATTTTGAAGCAAGCATAACATTACCAAAAATACATTTGAAGCATTTTGAAGCAAGCATAACATTACCAGAAATACATTTGAAGCATTTTGCATCAACCACTGTTACGTGATGCACTACAACGAAAAGGGTAAACGACCCCACAAAACCAATGCCCAAACGCATAACTTTAAGTAGTTCTAAAGGTAGCATACCCTACCACTACAATCCCAAGAGAAAGGGAAACAAACTTGTATATGGGTCGTCACCCATAAAACACCCATGAAGGGATGTACATTAATACTGCGCGCAACTATTTTATGGACTAAACCATAACCCAACCCAGTGTGAGGGTTAACCTAGATACAAACTATTTATGGACTAAACCATAACCCAACCCAGTGTGAGGATCAACCTAGGTACTCCAAACCCCTTATAGAGGTTACATACCCCCATGTAGGAGTAACCAAACATTAATACAAGAAGAACTCTCGACCGCCTTGTGAAGGTTACGTACCCCATATGGGAGTAACAAACGCAACTAAACATAGGGCTGTTACCCACAACCTTCCCTCGTGTATGGGAACAATGTGATGACCACACACAGGAAAAAAAAATCACTGTCAAATAGAAAACCCATCCTCAAACTCTAAACCTGTGGCATCACGATTGTTTCCATGTTACATTACTAGAACAGTAGTGCACTGTGCCCCACGCCGGTGAGCGATATCTCACCCGATTTGTGAAAGGTCTGGTCCCCTACTTAAATCACACAAATCATCACACCACTGTGGGGACACAAGAACAATGTACACCACCTTAAACCATGACCAGTACATAAGTAAAAACACTTTACATATCAAGAACTTCAGTTTTTGACAGCACTACATGTTCACTTTGTGGCATATAAGAGTTACAGGACACCTTAGAATCCATAGCTTAATGAATCCAAAACAATACAGTGAGCAAACAATGGAGCTTTACCAAAATGAATCCATTCAAAAAAAAAAAAATTACCACTGTTCCATGCAAGATGGGATCACACATCAGCCATTACGTCCAGTGAAACAACTCCGACATACTTGGAACGGAGATTTCCACTCCGGGGATTCAACGATAACAGAATATGTTCACATCGCGAAGAATCAACGGTTCCAGAATATGCTCACGTCGCGAAGAACCAACGATTCCAGAATATACTCGCATAGACACCGCATTGTCCCCGGCACTCAATAATGTTCATGTAGTGAGGACACCGCGTTGTCCCCGGCCCTCACGTTGATTCTTTTTTTTTAAACTTTATTGGAAGCAGCTTGAACACCGTGGTTGGCGAGAAAACCAGAGGGCAACAAAGAACGTTATTTGACTATGCAACACCACCAACCCTAAGATGGCGGCACGCTTCTTTACGTTGCGCCGGGTGGCTCCCGGCGTGTAGAAGCACCAAAAGCATCCAGTGTGCAGCTTGACCGTCACAGAGGATCCTACGCAGATGAGCGCGTCATGCAGGATCCCATGAGGAAACATCAGGTGAGGTTGCGCGCGCTGTTTGCGACTCGCGCCCAGTATTTGAATTCCAATAGAGCAGTTAGACTAACCATTAAGCGCTGCCATAAACGACAAAAACATAACAATGGTTCACCTCAAAAATTGCCGAAAAGTGTGTACTACGGCCATTCCCTCTGTATCTTGCCGCATAACAAGTAGACAAAGTTCCTCCCAGTGCAGCGTCGTGTAAACAGCAGGGACGTGTGTAGGCACCGTGGTTTTCCAAACTGTGCACCAACTCCAATACGCTGCAAAAACTTGTGCTTGCTCCAAAGTAAACAAGAGCCATCGAGTAGACACCCAAAAGTGCCCCAAAGACATGAAGCAGGCACCTCGCCTCAAGAGTAGACATCCAGAGGTTGACAAAGTAGAGACAGACCCCTAGTTTCTTCGAACATGCAGCCGCACAGTAACACGTTGTATCATGTAGAAGCTGTCACATAAGTTGAAAGTCCAAAACACTCACTAAAATTGTGAGACCTTAATTGAGCCTACCACACATCCTCTAAGCCCAAATCTTGTGATACCACATCATACCTCTGTGGTGCTAACTAGTGCTGGCGTTGTTTGGAATTCAATCATGTTGCAAGAGTCTGTAAAGCACCAAAAATTCTCCATCTGTGCAGACACTGCACGCTGTACAACATTGTACCTTTTGCTTAGAAACACAGCAGACTCTGAAAAACGATGTGGCTGGAACACCATCAACTGGTTGTAGTGAAGCTACCCATCCAACTCACCAAATCCTTTAATAGAAAACAACATGGCTGGAACACCAGATGTGGCTGTAGTGCAACTACTCCACCAACTCACAGTAATCCATTATGTGGCAAACGTTGTGGCTGGAACACCAGATGCAGCTGTAGCTTAGCTACTCCTCCAACTCACTGTAGTCCTTTAGGTGACTGTAGTATTCCCAGGCTGTAGTGTCCTTTGGTAAAGACACTTCTCTGTGGGCTGTCCGTTGATGAGGACACTGGTGGGGCTGGCGCTGGCTTTCCTGGGAATTCTTTGTTTGAAGATTGTAGTTGCTTGTAAGATCTCTTAGTTTCTCCTTTTTTCTTTGTAGTTCCTTTGTTTCAGTGGTTCACCAAGAGTCTCTAGGGTTCAAGTCCGCTCGTCGCCAAAATAAATGTTGTGATCTCTGTAGAAAGACACCTGGAGCCAGGAGGTATTCTTAAGACATCTTTATTCAGTCTCCAGTTCAGGTTACATCTGTCTCTACTCCAGCCAGCCTAGTGTGGTACCAGCCCCACCAGGAGCAGCCTCCCTAGCTGCTCAGCCCATCTTCAACTGCCAACACTCATCCACTCAGACACCCAGGCATTCCATGCATCACAGGCACACCAACATTCTATGACCATCTCACGCTCTGGCTGAGCAGCTAGTGGCAGCAGGACTGGACTACATGTTATACAATTAAGTAGGATATAACATTAACCTTCCCCAACCTAGTGTTGAAGGCCCCCCCAATGAACAGCAGTTCCTGAGTGGGGCACAATTGGGATTTCTCCAAGTTCAGAATCCACCCGAACGTCTGCAGGAGCCGGCAGACATCCTGGGTATGTGATTGAGCTTTAAGGAAAACAGTGGAACAGATCAACCAGTCATCCAAGTAAGGAAACACCTGGATCCCCTGAGCATGCAATAACCCCAACAAGGGCACTAACACCTTAGTAAACACTCAAGGTGAAACAGAGACACCAAAGGGAAATACCTTGAATTGATAATGATCGATGCCCACACAAAGCTGCAGAAAACTCTGGGATACCTCATGCATTGGCGCATGAAAGTAGGTGTCTCTGAGATCTAGAGATGCCAGGTAATCCCCCACAGAGAGGAACGGCAGAATCATCTGTAGAGACACCATTTTGAAGGATCGATGAGGGATGCACAAATTCATAGCCTTCAGATCCAGAACAGGACGGAAGTCCCCATTGGGTTTTTGGCTAGCTCACAGGCACCATCTCCACGGCCGCTTTGGAAACCAGGTCTTGAACCCTGTCCAAAAGAGCCCAACACTTGACCGGAGATCTGGGAACAGGGGTAGCCCAGAACACTTCACCTTGCGGCACCCCAAATTCTATCTGATATCCCAGCCTGATAATCCGGAGGGCCCATTGATCCCTGATGAACTCCTCCCAGACTGGAAAAACAGACCTAAGGTGACCCCCAACCGGAGCCCCTTCCGAACCCTTCCCATAGTCATGATTTGGAGGGAACAGAAGAACTAGAGGCACCCTGCTGGCCCCGGGACTTGTGGAAGGAAGGGACACCTCAGCCATATCCCTTCCACAAAAAGGCCAGGCGGCCATCTTCGATTGAAATGCTTGCCCAAAAGCCCGTTTATAACCAGCAAACTTCCCCTTCTATGACGAGCGGACAGGAGCCAACAACGTTTTGTCCTCCGCAGTCATTTTGATCAAAGCCTCCAGCAGTTCCCCAAACAGTTTGGAGCCTGTGAAAGGAATCTTCATCAGACCAGCCTTCTGTGCTTCCTGAGCTTTCCAAGGATTAGGCCACAACTGTCTCCTAGCAGCCACTGCTGCAGCACTAAGGGAATCAAATGACAAGTCAGCCAGGAAAAGCACATGTTTCTCCAACATTGCCAAAGACTCAGACGGACCCTCCTCCTGCAACATCTGCTCCAAAATACCCTGACAGTCCTTTAGTAGATACAGCTCCAGATAGCTAGTGTAAGTGGCAGAATGAACCGCAAGGTTGGAATCCACAAAGGACTGCTTCAAAGCCCCTTCAACTTGCTTATTCCCAGGATCAGAAGGAACTGCATCCTCGGAAACAAACAGGCACTAAGACTCCAGTCCCGCCTGCAGTGAATCCACCTTCACCACCGAAGGAAATTCCTCTGAGAACCCCTGTAAAGGATATCTCTCAGCCAGAAACAGGGGAAAAGTATGTTTGTCAAAATCTTTCCATTCCCCATCCAGCACATTCCGTACTGACTAATGAACAGGAAGGCACTCAGGCTCCCTTCTCTGATAATTGGCAAAAAAGTTCTCTGACTCATCACACTCCAATGGACCAGGGAACCCCAAATTGTCCCGCATATGTTGCAGGATACTGTGAAGGTCTGCTCCTTGGACAAACTGACTCTTCACCTCTTCATCTGATTCTTCCTCAGGTTCAGGGACTGCCGGGGCATCCAACTTCTGCCGTTTAGGCCCCTTGGACTCCCTAGCCTGAAATGCCACAGCCACCAGTCAATCATCTTCTCCACCTCAGATAAGGAAGGAACAGAGGAGGGTCCAGCAACCAGCACCTCCTCCTCCGTGTGCTTACTCATCTCTGACCGTTTCCCATCCATGACGAGCTATGGCCAGAGGAACACCCATATCCTATATAGGTCAACTAACCAACCACAGACCCTGTAATGGCCAATCAGAGGAAGCCCACAAGTAACCCAGTCAATCCACACATGACAGAAGGCCAACCCCCAACAGCAGCCAAAATGAGAGAACATATGCCATTAAAAGCCAAGGACCGAACCAGGCCCAGGCCATATGCACCCGACGCAGAGCACCAGACGAACCCCCCATGCGGGCCAAACACCAAACCGGGAGGCAAATGTAAGTAAAAGTGCCAGACAAGCGACTACTTGAGCATTCCTGCCCCCATGGAATGCAAAATAGCCATGCAAGCAGGCACAGCAAAAAATGGAGGCCGCAGCCCTCCCGTAGCCCCGAGTGAATACCACCACCCCGTGGACTGGCCCTAAGAGACCGGGCACATTTATCTGAGGCAGACCTACCAAAACAGAGCTTGTGGCTCCCAGACACAACTGCCGCTGAGACACCACGACCCAAAGTAGGTAACGCAATCCCGCTCAGACGGGACCCGCGCCCCTAACTTAAAAAAGCCCTGTCAACGCAGAGGGTCCCTTTACCCCAGAGGAACCTCCCCGCCAATCCCCAGGAAGTGAAGTGCCACAGGGCTCTTCGTTGAGCCCCTCTCTTTTTAATATTTATGTTGCCCCGCTGGTGAGGCTAATCAGATCTCTGGGTTTCTCTGCTATCTCTTATGCCGATGATACCCATATTGTGGTTTCAGTGACAGGTTCACCATCAGACACAGCGGCACAGTTTCATACCTGTCTTCGTCAGGGGGGGGACTGGATGGCCACTAATTGTCTGAAATTGAATTGTAGTAAGACCGAAGTCCTACTCTTTGGCAGCCACACTAATTTCTGGTCCCCTGCTTTGTGGCCTTCGGGGTTGGGCTCACTACCTAATCCTATGAATAAGGTAAAGAACTTAGGAGTCATGTTTGACCCCATGCTTTCCTTTGAAGGCCACGTACACCAGGTTACATCTATATCCTTCTTTGGCAGGACCGATGGAAACACAGAGACAGTGGTAGATGGTAACAAAGATTTTATTGGTCTTAAGACCCTTTTTCTATAAGTCGCCGGTCTATAGTATGGTAAGGGGGAGTCCGACTCTTGCTCCGGGGACACACGTCCTCTAGGAAATGTCTTTCCTCGTCTGGTCCGCTCCAGGATGACGTCATCTCCGGAGGACAGCTCTCAGTAACACGGCGTATGTGAAACAAAAGAAAAGGAAGACTGGAATCAGTCGGGTGCTCACTTCGTGCTTTATGTGAGGGAAGGGTAGTGAGGAGTCACACAGTGCTCTTTCCAAAACTTCTAGGTGTTGGTGGTGTTCGGGATAGGGTATAAGGGAAGTCGGCTTTTACGGTTTTGTCAGCCCCTTTCGTCCCGCCCAACCCGAGATGCGTGCTCATACCTGTTGGAGCCACGCTTCTCCTGAAACGTGGCGGGGCGAGTCGCAGAGTCGTTGGCCTCCAGTCTCCGGTACCCTCGGGGTCGGTCTCGCAGATGTTCCTCCGTCGTCTGTCTCTCTCTCGGGTTCGTTCCCAGCAATCTCTCTCCTCTCGTTCTCATCGTCGTTGGGTAAGGAACACCCCCAACTCTCTCTACTTCCTGGATTTGAGCTCCTCTCCTTTTCTACGTCATCGGTGTAGGCGGGGTATGGTGAGAGCTCGGCCCAGTTAAAGAAACACGGGTCCCCTTTTTCTCCAGCGGCTCGTGTGTGAAGTTCGGCCTTCCAGGCTTCAGGCTGCTGGAGGGAGAGAGGGGAGAGGGGATTGTTCACGCACTCAGTTACCAGAGGTAGACTCCCATCCTCGTCTGTACGGGCCTCCTCGTCACACACCACCCCCCCTGGAATCTCCCGATCGGGGAGAGGAAACCGGGAGAGAAAGTCCGCAGTGCCATTCTCTATTCCTTTCCGATGGCGTACTGTAAAGGAGAAAGGCTGGAGGGTCAAAAACCACCGCAAATGCCTGGGATTGTGTAACATATTTCGGCTCATCCATTGTAGAGGGGCATGGTCCGTGTATAGGGTGAATGGGTGGCCCTCAAGATAGTATCATAGCTTATCTACAGCCCATTTGATAGCCAGACACTCCTTCTCTATTGTGGGGTACTTCACCTCCTGGGGAAATAGTTTTCTACTGATGTACAGGATGGGGTGTTCTATCCCTTCTGGTGACAATTGTGACAGCACCGCCCCTACCCCATAATCAGAAGCGTCAGTGTGTAGGATGAAGGGCCGGGCATAATCGGGGGATGACAACACAGGACTGGTGGTGATTACTCTTTTTAGGGAATTGAAGGCTTTCCACATAGCGGGGGTGCGATGTTTATATGTCTGAGGCTTGTATTCCTTTTTTAGTGTATCAGTTAGTGGAGCTGCTATATCTGAGAATAAGGGTATGAACCGGCGATAGTAGCCTATGAGTCCCAAAAAAGCTCTCATCTCTTTTTTGTTAGTGGGAAAGGGGGTTTCGGAAATGGCTCTGACCTTCTCTATTTGGGGCTCGATGACCCCATGCCCTAAGACATACCCCAAATACTTCACTTTGTGGTAGCCCACTCTGGACTTTTTAGAGTTCACGTGTAAACCCGCCTTCTGCAGGGCCTGAAGCACCAAAGATATATGTAAGAGGTGGCTCTCCCAGCTGGGACTGAAGATTATAATATCGTCTAGGTATGCCGAGGTAAAGGAATGGTGTTCTCTTAACACCTCGTTCATTAATCGTTGAAACGTCGCCGGGGCTCCATGTAGCCCAAACGGTAATACGTTAAACTCGAACAAAACATCTGGTGTTGCAAAGGCTGTTTTCTTGCGGTCTTCCTCTCGTAGAGGTACTTGCCAATATCCTTTGGTCAAGTCCAGGGTACTGATATACTTGGCTTCTCCGAGCTTTTCGATAAGCTCGTCAATTCGGGGAATTGGATAGGCATCAAATGAAGAAAGGTTGTTTAGGGCGCGAAAGTCCATACAGAACCTCGTGCTTCCGTCTGGTTTAGGGACCATCACTATCGGTGAAGACCAGTCACTCCTGGATGGCCTTATTATCCCGAGACGTAGCATTTCTTGGACCTCCTTCTGGACCGCCATTCGTTTGGCGGCTGGTATCCGGTATGGTCGTTTCTTAATGACTGCTCCCACGGGGGTGTCGATCCGGTGTTCTATCAGGGAGGTTTTCCCAGGGGCATCCGAAAAAAAGGAGGAGAAAGGTGCCAGGGTTTCATGTAGGCTTTCTTTCTCTTGCTGTCTGAGGTCGTCATTCACAACTAGGTCCCCTAAAGTAGAGGATGAGGGAGAACCTGTTGGTACGGAGAGATGGGCGCTCTGCGGCGGAGGACCGATCCGCTTCTTCAGAAGGTTAATGTGATATACCTGAGTCTTTCGAGGGGAAACCTGGATCTTGTAGCTGGTCTTCCCGATGGTCGCGACGACTCTATAGGGACCCATCCATTCTGTTTGAAATTTTCGGGTGCAGGAGGGTAACAGTACCAACGCTCAGTCGTCCACTTCCAGTTTCCTCCATTTTTTCCCTTTATCATAGTAGGTCCTTTGTCGTTCTTGACTTTTTTCCAAGTTGACATAGGCCAATTCCCTTAGTTTCCCCAGTTTGCTTTTTAGAGCCTGTGTATATTCAATCAATCAATCAAATCAGCTTTATTCGGTGCAATACAAGTCACCATAAAAGCAACATAAATTATTAAAAATATGATACAATACATTCATCACTTATTCAACCTAACATTTTAAAAGATACATTTAAAGTATCTTCACCAAGATAAAAAGCTCAATTCATAATAAAAAAGGCCACAAGGCATTGTTCATATTCACATAGACTGCTACTTTCCATCACACATTTTCCATTGTTAATACATAAAAAAAAGAATAGACAACAATTCCTAAAGTGCAAGTGCTAGGGCTAGAATATGAATTAATGAATACCATTGACGACGTGAAAGACAGTAATTTCTAAATTCAATTAAAATGGTTTCTATTATAAAACAGCATTTCTTAACTTGGCCCTAATTTGACCCTGGATGTCCCCTGGTGTTTCTTAATTTAAATGCAGCTTGTAAGAAACTTGTAATACTTGCCAAGGTCAATGGGTCTTCGGCCCTTTGTAAATACAGCAGGGCAACCTTGGCTTGTCTAAATTTGCCATTTTTTAATAGTCTTATTAAATAACGACGTCTGGGGAAAGAATAAAAAGGGCATAACAATACAAAATGAAGGGTGTCCTGCGGAGATTTATTATCGCAGCCGCAGGCACCTTTCTGCTCAACTGTAGTGGTATATCCCGGTGGGTCCGCTAAAACATGATGAATAAGGTTGAGCCTAAAACGAGTGAACAAGAACCTGTTCTGTCCATTATATATTAAACCAAGATATGGTTCCATAGCAACTACTGTCTTAATCCTACAGTAGGTACTAGCTAGAGGCTTTCTAGCCTCAGTATTAACTCTGTGTATATTCAAGAATACCTCAGTCGTCGCCTGTATCTTTTCCCCATGCTTCCTTGGTCATTTTGAGTAGGGTTCTGGGTTGGCGTCCATACAGCATCTCAAATAATGAACAGGCGAGGCTGCTCTGAGTTTGTCCCCGTATTACGTACAGGGCCAAAGGTAACATGAGATCCCACTCTTTCCCGCTCACGGAGAGCATCTTCTTTATCGTGGTCTTGAGGGTCCCGTTGTAACGCTCGACAAGTCCATCCGTTTGTGGATGATATACCGATGTTCTAATGTGTCTGTGATCCACCAGTCTGCACACCTCTTTCATTAATTTGGACACAAACGGGGTACCCTGATCGGTTAAAATCTCCTTTGGGAAACCCACCCGGGAGAACAGCTCAATTATCTTCTCGGCTATAGCCCGGGAGGTAGGGACTCGCAAGGGGAAGGCTTCGGGGAACCTAGTGGCGTAGTCCACTATGACCAGAGCGTATTGGTTCCGTCTTCTGGTTTTGGGTAAGGGTCCTATCAGATCTAGGCCAACTCTCTTGAAAGGGGTCCCTATAATGGGGAGAGGTTGTAAAGGGACTGCAGGGGGGCGATGCGTGTTTTTCTTCTGACACAACTCGCAAGACAGACAATGCTGCTTTATGTCTTTATATGTTCCGGCCAGTAAAAATGCCTCAAAACATTCTGTGTGGTTTTTTCACTGCCGATGTGTCCTGCTAGTAAATGGGAATGGGAATAAAACATGATTTGCTCCCTAAATGTGGTGGGAACCAAGAGTTGTAGGGGGTCTTCCTTGTTTCCTTGTCTATACAATAAGCCACCGTGGATAAGAAATCGGGGAAACTTGGGGTCGGGAACTCCCTGAGTGAAGTGTGCCTGTTCCCAAGCGTTATAAAGAGTGGAGTCATTAGCTTGGGCGAACTTGAAATTCCTATCCCCTACCCAAGGTTCTGGAGTGATATATGCCGGATGGGGTTGGTTCTTCACTATATCTGACTTTTCGCTCGGAGGCTGGAAGTTCATGGAACGAGAGAACAGCTCTAGAAACTTGGGGTTATCAGTCCCTATTATCAGTTCTTTGGGTAGGGTGTCTAGGACCCCCACCTTAACAAGGTGCAGACTAAACTCAGGAACCTCAAGTGAAATAATAGCCACCGGATATGGTCTTACGTCCCCATGAACACATTTAATACATATCAGGGCGTGGGGGATCACTTGTCTAGGTCTCACAAACACCCCTCGTATCACTGACTGCCTGCAACCTGAGTCTAGCAGAGCCTTGATCGTTCTCCCATTCACCCTTACACTTACATGGTATGAGCTTCCCAGTTCCGCAGTGTACAGGACAGACTTGGGGATGTACCCCACCTCCATTGGTTCTTCGGTCGGCCTCTGGTGTGGACATAAGCGCGCAATGTGTCCCCATGTCCCACACTCAAAACATTGAGGGCCTTTAAAGGAGGGGACCTCCAGTCTGAATGGCCTCTGGAGGTTTGCCTCTACGTGCGGACGGGGTTTTTTCTCCATTTGAACAGGGGGAGGTCGAGAGGGCTTTTCAGTTTCCCAAGGGGTTGATCGCGGTTGTGCTCAGGCATTGGAGGAGGCCATTTCTATGGCTTGGGCTGTAGTCAACTGGGAGTGCTGTCGTAACCACTTTTGTGTGTTATATGGCAAAGCATACAGATATTGCTCCAAATATATTTTGTCCATTATTTCTTCTTTTGAACTAGAACCTGGGATGAGCCATTTGTCAGCAGCCATTTTGAGCCGAAAGAACAGGGTCTTTGGGTTCTCTCCCGGAGTTCCCCGTTCTTTTCGGAAACGTACCCGATAGGCTTCTGCGTCAAGTCTGAGGTGGTCAAGGATTATGGTTTTGATGGTGGCGTAGGGGACGTTGCCTGTAGCGTTGGTGACCTGATAGGCCACCTGAGCCTCGCCGGTTATCAGAGGAGCCAAAAAGAAGGGCCATTTCTCCAGTGGCCACCCACAAGCCAGGGCAGCTCTCTCAAAGTTGAGTAAAAATGCGTCAGGGTCCTCCCCTGAAACATATTTCTGTAGGGATATCCCCGAGGGGCTGGGAGGGGGATGCCGGGTACCTTGAGCTGGACCGGCAGATGGTTCCCTTATCACTTTCTGTAATCCCTCTATCTGGGCAGCGATCGTATTTTTAAAGGTGTCTCTGTCCGCTTGAGCGGAAGTAAGTTGTTGTTCCACCACCCATCCGAGCTGTTCTTGTCCCTTTACTAGGTGTTGGAGTAACTCATCCATCTTTGGGGTACAGATGGCTCGTGTTATGCCCGCATTCTCCACCACTTGTGGCAGGACCGATGGAAACACAGAGACAGTGGTAGATGGTAACGAAGATTTTATTGGTCTTAAGACCCTTTTTCTATAAGTCGCTGGTCTATAGTACGGTAAGGGGGAGTCCGACTCTTGCTCCTGGGACACACGTCCTCTAGGAAATGTCTTTCCTCGTCTGGTCCGCTCCAGGATGACGTCGTCTCCGGAGGACAGCTCTCAGTAACACGGCGTATGTGAAACAAAAGAAAAGGAAGACTGGAATCAGTTGGGTGCTCACTTCGTGCTTTATGTGAGGGAAGGGTAGTGAGGAGTCACACAGTGCTCTGTCCAAAACTTCTAGGTGTCGGTGGTGTTCGGGATAGGGTATAAGGGAAGTCGGCTTTTACGGTTTTGTCAGACCCTTTCATCCCGCCCAACCCGAGATGCGTGCTCATACCTGTTGGAGCCACGCTTCTCCTGAAACGTGGCGGGGCGAGTCGCAGAGTCGTTGGCCTCCAGGCTCCGGTACCCTTGGGGTCAGTCTCGCAGACGTTCCTCCATCGTCTGTCTCTCTCTCGGGTTCGTTCCCAGCAATCTCTCTCCTCTCGTTCTCGTCATCGTTGGGTAAGGAACACCCCCAACTCTCTCTACTTCCTGGATTTGAGCTCCTCTCCTTTTCTACGTCATCAGTGTAGGCGGGGCATGGTGAGAGCTCGGCCCAGTTAAAGAAACACGGGTCCCCTTTTTCTCCAGCGGCTCGTGTGTGAAGTTCCGCCTTCCAGGCTTCAGGCTGCTGGAGGGAGAGAGGGGAGAGGGGATTGTTCACGCACTCTGTTTTTTTTTGTTGAAACATTTTTTCATTGTTTTCATAGCAACAGCACAGTACAAACCCGCTTCCTCCACGGCCAAAGAATGTTTAGTACACATAAAGTTACCAGCCAACAACCGGGAGAATGAGCTTCCGGCCCATACCGGCCCTCCCCCCTCCCTCCCCACCCCATGTCAGTGTGCCTCCTGTCTTTCACCTCGCTCCCGATGTGCCCCCTCCCTGCCATAAATCAGACATGGGTACTCGCCCTCCACTAGAGATCCGTGACTTTCCCTTACGCTTAGCCACAGCCTCGTTGCCAGCGATCACTACTACTCCCCTTCTACTCCCCATTCACCACCTCCTCCTGCCCGCCAGCTGTGTCCCCCTCTAACCCGTTGTCAGCCATCAGCCCCTGAAGTTCCACCACCAGCGCCTCCCACGCCCGGGCCGTCGCCAACGCCTTTTCGCCATCCCGCCGAAGAGCTAATTGCAACCGGAGCGCACCCTCAGCCCCCGCCCAACGCACAAAGGCCGCCCTCTTCACGCACTCTGTTACCAGAGGTAGACTCCCATCCTCGTCTGTACGGGCCTCCTCGTCACATCTTCTATACACTAAAATTACTTAGAAGGATTCTAACATTTATTCCGGCTGATCTGTGGAAGTTAGTGGCCTCGGCTCTTGTTTTATCTAGAGCTGACTACTGTAACGGCCTTTTCATTGACCTTCGGAAGAAATGTTTGACCAAGTTGTAGATTGTGCAAAACGCTGCAGCACGTTTATTGCTGAACATTCCAAAACATAAATCTGCCTCCTCGGTGCTTAAAGGGTTACGCTGGTTACTGCTGAAGAGATGGATCGAGTTTAAGGCTCTTTGTATAGCTTTTAAAGCAATTCATGACATAGGACCTGCCTTTTTTAACCAGAATTTGCAGCCATACATTCCGGCCCGCCATCTTCGCTCATGCTCATAACCTGGTAGTCCCCATGTTAAAAAAAAAAGTGTTCCTGGGGTGGAAGAAGCTTTCTGGTCAGTACGACCAGACTTTGGAACTCGCCTCCACTGAGGTTAAAAGAGGAAACACTTCTGTTGGCATTCAAGAAGGCATTAAAAACGTGGCTTTTTAATCTCTGATGTGGTTTTAAAACTGTCTGTCATCTCTTGCCTGATGAGCTAGCACCTTGACACCTTCGGGTGAATGATTTGCGCTTTATATAAATTTCTTTTTTTCAGGAATGCTGGAAAAGCGCGGCTTACAGCATTTCACCACAAACCCACCCCCACAGGCGGTCCTGTTGAAGCAGGGACTGCACCCGGAAGGGAGAATTAATTTTCCAACAACAAGTCTTGGAAGCTTTTGGTGGGCGAATTGCGGGCAAACAGGCAGTCCTGCTAAGGCAATCATAGTCCCTCTACAGAAGGGACTTGATGTATAACTCCAAACAACGGCCGCTACAGCAGACCGCCACACACTCACCTGAAAACACAAACTGGAGGCAGCAGGATGTGCTGCAGTGGGTCAGGGATTATGAGCCACAGGAAGTGGGAGTGGCCTGGAGGGTAGGGATGGGCTAGGGAGCTTTGCTTGGAAGCTGAGGTAATGACCATGACGGGGAGGTCTGACGAGGTGGTAATAGGCTGTTTGTTACTAGCAGGACATCATGCCTCACAATAAAGGCACATGTCCTTTTTTTTACTTACACAGCACCCTGCCCCTAGGTCTACTTAGGGCCTTCCATAGGAGTGACCTATGTGTAATAAAAGGGGAGTTTGAGGCTTGGCAAGTAGTTTTAAGTGCCAAGTTATTGTGGCAGTAGACTGTGCATGTAGGCCCTGCAGTGACAGGCCTGAGACAGCTTTGAAAGGCTACATCTGTGGGTGGCACAAGAAGTGCTTCAGGGACACTAGTAGCCTTTATTTTACAGACCCTGTGTATATAGTATACTACTGTATACAGGACTCATAATGAAATTAAATATACTAAACAGGTATGACCCAATCATACCATGTTTTTGGCACATTCACTTTCTTTAGCACAGATTAGCAGTGGTAAAGTGCCCAAAGTCCTAAATCCAACAAAAAAAGGGTCACAAAAATAGGCAGAGGAAGGCAAATCGTTTGAGGATAAACCTGCAGAAAGTACCAGGCCAAACAATGCATGATATGGATTTTTTGACCTGGCTCATCAGATTAGCAAAGAGGCTCTGGACCCCAACCGTCCCATGTAAAGGAAATCATTGAAGTAGTGCAGCACTTTCTCAAGCTCCACGATCATGTTTACCACCTTTTCCAGGAAGAAGCTGAAGACTTGAAATACCACACATTTAACTGAGTGCCTCATGAGTAGGGCTTTGTCTACAAAAAATTCCCTTTCAAACAATATGCCTAATAGAAGAAAACTGCCAGGGTGCACAGGTAGCAAATGGAAAGTCAACCATGTTCCAGTTTTTCCCTCCGCTGACACAATTGCTCCTGATCAGTCCAATTGCTTTACCAATGGCTGTGTAGCAAACCAAATAGACTTTTTCCAACTGTAATAATTGAGCAATTCCCCCGCTAGCCAATATCAGTCTGTAATTTTTGACTTTGTAGGCACAATCCACAATGGGGACGTCATCAAGGTCAGACTGGGGGATTCCTCAAAGAGCCCTGTCATTTTCTCTCTCACATATTTCAATGTGTCACACACCGCATCATATGAACATTTTACAGACTTTATTTTAGTTTTCAGCCCTGTGTCTTATTTATGGGATTTAAATTGAATCCGAAAACCCATCTCAAACCTGTATGTAACTTTTGTGCTGCAGCCTTTTTTTGTGCATTGTCTCAACCAGAGCATCAACGCCTGCAGTATAACCAAAGTATTAGGATTGTCTCATTATCCTCCTTGCACCGCCTCTACCCTTGAAGGTGTTGTCACCATCTTGTTCTGAAAAGTATTTGCAAATGGATACTTATCTCCATGATTTTGTACTTGAACTTGCATGGGTATCTGAAATAATACCTCTTCATGAAATTCCAGCACCCACTCCCAGACCCACTTCAGATATTAGGCCCCCCACTCCTCCTGTGGTGGGGCAGTGAGATACAAGCAAGTCACTGTCTTCCACCAGGTGACCAGGCAGGCATCTTATACTGCAGCCACAACTCAAGTTCTACCCTTCCGGTCTTGGGTATAAACCTCTCTGTGTCCTAAACTCCTCATCGTATCTCAGGCAGGCTACAACACCAAAACTTATCTGTGCTGACCTAATCAAATCCATATACTTAAGTAGACCCACGCTGCTTGCAGATTATACTTGCCTAACTCGCGAACCCTGCTATCCACATGTTAATATTAGATGAACACTAAAGGCCTGATTTACAAAGGTAAACTTACACTTTTGTGTAAGTTTAGGATTGTTTGCTATTCACAGAGGGACTTTTAAGTAGGATCTTTACAAGTGAGGAGTCTAGGCACATAAAAAGAGATATTTACTTGTAAGACCTATCTAATTGTAAAACCCTTTGTGAAGAGCAAACAATCATAAAGTTACATAAAAGTGTAAGTTTACCTTTGTGAAACAGGCCCTCAGTCTTTTAGACAGTTCATATTGCTTAGTTTTAGCCCCCTTTTGCTAGGTGTCTTCTGATGCAACATTTTAAAGATATCCACAAACTCACTAGCCCAAGTTTATTATTTAGTGCTGGTCAACAAATGATCTTCCAAAGGACTAGCTATAGCCATAGATTTCAATCTCATCAACCCTATCTACTCAACTTTCTGTTTCTCCTCATGAAGGCCTCCTGGCTATGCCTTCCAGGCTGCAGTCCCCAGACTAACCTCTCCCCTAATGCCCATAGTGCCACACCCACCTGCTTGCTATGTATCCCTGTGCACACGCACACAACCTGTCCATTTCGTCCAGCCCACTAATGTTTGCTTCTCAACCTTTGTCTACCCCTCCATATTTTATTGCTCCCATACTGTTTTGCAAAATGTTTAAAATGATTCCAACCACATCATCTGACACCTGTTAGTTATTCCTTTCCTTCACTCTACTCTTGTTATGTCTCTTTCTACGTCCAACTCAATTCTCACCTTAATCCATGCTCTTTCTCTCCTTCGTAGCCGATCAGTACACTACAGACTCACAGTTCATATCCATGACAGGGAAAGTGGGGCACCATATGCACCTTTGCCTGATGTTGCCTGCATCCTGTCTCTCGAGCACCTGTTTCCTTGATATGTCTCTTTTGTCTGCTGTTCCCTTTCTCTAACTAACACAGGCTCTAGTTCAGCATCTGTATTCTGGTACCCACCATTCGATTCACAACACTTGCCCCTCTGCCCTGCTGCAGAACTCCCAACAATGTCATCTTCCTTCAGTTCCCCTCAGCTGTCACTCTCACCTGTAGCTATGATAATCTGGAGTGGTCTTCTTTTTCTGTTGACGATCATCAAAGTAAATTCACAATCTCAATTCCCTTGCTACCAGCCTTTGACCGTCCCATGGCTGTTTCCCTAACACCGGGTCTTCAACCCATCACAGAAGGCACTGTGCCCATTCCATGAATTTCTATTGCCACTTGCATCTGTGTCAATCATCTCCCCTCCATCCCTCAAATCATCTCTTGAACCCTTTTGCTTATTATTGTCACCACTTCTCTCTTCCTCTCAATCCCTTCCTGAGACATTGTCAGGCAATTCCCTTCCACCCCCTCTTGTTCTGTGAGGGCTGCCACACCATGCTGCTCACTCCATTCTTTACCTGCCCTAGTAATTCTACCCCTTCATCTTTGTAGTGCCCCTGATGACTCCTGTGCACACTCCCTGAAGAGGCCCTCACCTTGCTCCTCTGACCAGCCTCACTTGTGATGGCACTGTAGTGTCTTGTGTATTATAGAGTGTGCAAGCCCTATGGTCCATAACATACTCTGTAGTCTAGAAACATAGGTGAATGGGTGTGTTCAATAGTATTTATGATGCCCATTGTACCATTTAACTATTAACCAAATTGGAGAATGAATATCTGTGTGAGTGGTTCTAAGGGTGAGTGAGTGTGTGTGAGTGGTTGTATCGATGTGTGAATGGGTATGTAAGTAGTTCTACAGGTGTGTGAGGCATTATATGGCTAAGTGTGAGGCTGTATGGGTAAGTGAGTGAATGTGTGACTAGCTGTACTGGTGAGTGAGTGACACCAGCAAATGAGACAATGCCCTGCACTGGACCCACTCCTTCCTCAGTAGCCAGATGCAGAGAGTGAGACTACCACAGTCTCTCAGAACCCATGGAGACCAGCTGATTAGTCCCCCCAGGGTTCCTTCCTGAGCCCCACCCTCTTCAATGTTTACATGGCCCACTCACAGCTATTTTCAAAGGCCACAGACTCTACATTGTCTCCTACGCCGATGATACCCAGCTGATCCTTTCCCTCACCAACATACCCTCAACCTCCAGAACCAACTTCCACTGTGGAATGGAAACTGTTGTTACATGGATGAAAGACAGCTGCCTCAAGATCAACTCAGACAAGACCAAAGTCCTCATCCTGGGACCCCCCCCAGTCAGCCTGGGATGACTCCTGGTGGCCTGCAACTCTGAGTGCTCCACCCACCCCAACAGACCAAGCACACAACCTAGGCATAAGACTGGAATCCACACACCTCGCCTGCACTGAGAGACTTTCAGATTGTTCACACAGATTCCAGAAGGACGGTCACCCAGGCACTCATCACCAGCAGACTCAACAATGGCAATGCACTCTATGCCGGCATTACCCAAAAACAGCTCAAGAAACTTTAGAATATCAAAACGCCATCCCGAAGCTGGTCCTCGACTTTCCCCGTCACAGCCACATCATGCAATACTATCACCAACTCCACTGGCTCCCAGTCAACAAGAGAGTCACCTTAAGCTCCTCACTCATGCCTACAAAGTCTTACACAATGAAGGACCAGCATACTTGAAACACCACCTCACATTCTATGTACCCACCAGACAACTCCTTTCTTCCCAACTAATTTTCCCCTCCATCCCCAGTATCCACAAGACCAGAATCGGAGGAAGATCGTTCTCCTTCCTCGCCACCAAGACCTGGAACAGCCTGACCCTGCACCTCAGGCAATCACTGTTCCTGACCCAATTCAGGAAGGACCTCAAGACCTGACTCTTCTAATGATCCTCCACCAAGTCTAACCAGCAGCCCCCCTCCCGAGCACCTTGAAACTCTCACTGGTGAGTAGCCATGCTTTACAAGCCCCTGATTGATTGACTGAGTGGCAGTGTGAGCAGCTGTACATGTGAGTGAGTGGGTGTGTGAGAACCTGTAAGGGTGAGTGAGTGGCTGTGTGGATAGCTCTATGGATGAGTGACTGGTTGTTTGAGTACTGGTATGAGTCTGTAAATTAGTATGTGAAGGGTTGTAGGAGAGTGGAAGTGTGTGTAGAAGAGGTCCCATGGTCATGTAAGTGGTTGTGTTTGTGGTTTTGTAGATGATAACATCAGTGATGTCATTTGAGATGTCTTCAGTGATGTCACTGACCATGTTGCGAGTAATGTAATATCTCATAAGCAGTGCATTGCAGGGGTGTAAGTTATAGTTAGCTCAGGTGACAATAACTACTGAATTTCACTTGGTTTGAACAAGTGACATCTGAGCCTATAATAGCCCTGTACCCTTTGGTTTTCTCAGTGAATTTCTATTTTTTTTAAATTCTACTTCCTAACTATAACATCCCTGCATCCTTTTCTTTTTTCAGTGAATATCTACTGGTTTTACATTTTATTTCCTAGCAATAATGTCCCTGTAACCTTTGTTTTTTAAGTGAATTTGTAAGGTTTTTTTCCTAAGTGTAACCTTTAGCCTTTGAAAAAGGGTGTGTGAGTGAGTGTATGAGTGTCCCTGTGGGTGTGTGAGTGTCTTAATGGTTATGTGAGTGGGATAGTGAGTGTCTGCGTGGGCCTGGGAGTTGCTGCATAAGGGTCTCACTGGGTGTGTGAGTGGCTGCATAAGTGTCTGAGTAGATCTGTGAGTGGGTGCATGAGTATCTGAGTGGGTCTGTGAGTGGGTGCATGAATGTTTGAGTGGGTCTATGAGTGGATGTGTGAGTCTCTGAGTCTGTTAGTGGGTATATGAGTGTGTGAATGGCTGTCTGAGAGGGTGTGTGAGTGTCTGAGTGGGTCTGTGAGTAGGTATCAAAGTGTCTGAGTAGGAATATGACTGCTTTTATAAGTGTGTGTCAGTCTCTGAGTGACAGCATGGATGAATGTGTCTGTAACTGGATGCATGAGTCCCTAAGTGAGTTTGAGTGGTTGTGTGAGTCTATGATTAGGTCTGTGAATGAGTATATGAGTCTCTGAGTGGGTCTGTTAGTGGGTGCCTGAGTGTTTAATTGGGTCTGTGAGTGGGTGTGTGAGTGTCTGAGTGGGTCTATGAGTACATGCATGAATCCTTGAGTGGGTCTGTGAGTGAGTGCATGATTTTCTCGGTAGGTCTGTGAGTGAGTGCATGAATTTCTCAGTAGGTCTGTGAGTGAGTGCATGCATCTCTGAGTGGGTCCGTGAGTGGGTATGTGGGTGTTTATGTGGGTCTGTTTGTGGGTATGTGAGTGTCTTAGTGGGTCAGTGAATATACATGTGAGTGTCTAATTGAATTTGTGAGTGGGTGCATGAGTGTCTGCATGGGTTTGTTAGTGGGTGTCTGAGTGTTTAGTGGGTGTCTAAGTGTTTAATTGGATCTGTGAGTGTTTGTGTGAGTGGGCGTGTGAGTGTCTCAGTGGGTCTGCGAGTACATGCAAGAATCCTTGTGTGGGTCTGTGAGTGAGTGCATGAGTTTCTCAGTAGGTCTGTGAGTGAGAGCATGAGTCTCTGAGTGGGTCTGTGAGTGGGTGTGCGCATGTTTACCTGGGTCTGTGAGTGGGTATGTGAGTGTCTTAGTGGGTCTGTGAATAGGTGTGTGAGTGTCCAATTGGATTTGTGAGTGGGTGCATGAGTGTTTGCATGGGCCTATGAGAGGTTTTGTTAGTATGTGCATGAGTTTCTCATTGGGTCTGTGTGAGTGTCTGAGTAGGTCTGCAAGTGTGTACATGAATCTCTAAGTGAGTCTGTGAGTAAGTGTATAAGTGGGTCTGTGAGTAGGTCTGTGAGTAAATACATGAGTCTCCTAGTGGGTCTGTGAGTGAGTGCATGGGTCTCTGAGTTGGTCTGTGAATGAGTGCATGAGTCTGAGCGGGTTAATGAGTGTCTGAGCAGGTCTGTAAGTGGGTGCATGAGTCTCTAAGTGAGTCTGTGAGAAGGTATGTGAGTCTCTGAGTGGGTCTGTGAGTGAGGGTATACATCTCTGAGTAGATCAGTGAGTGAATGCATGAGTCTTTGAGTGGGTCTGTGACTGAGTCCATGACTCTTTGGGTAAGTCTGTTAGTGGGTATGTTAGTATTTAAGTAGGTCTGTGCATGGGTGCGTGAGTGTCTCAGTGGGTCTGTGAATGGGTGCATGAATCTTTGAGTGGTTCTATGAGTGAGTGCATGAGTTTCTCAGTGGGTCTGGGAGTGAGTGCATGAGTCTCTGTGTTTGTCTGTGAGTGAGTGTTTGAGTGGGTCTATCAGTGGGTATCTAAATCTCTAAGTGAGTAAGTGTACGTTGGTCTGTGAATGTGTACATGAGTCTGAATGGCTCTGTGAGTGAGTGCATGAGTCTCTGAGTGGGTCTGTGAATGAGTGCATGAGTCTCTAAGTGAATCTGTGAAGGTATGTGAGGGGGTCTGTGAGTGAGTACACGAGTCTCTGAGTAGCTATGCGAGTGAGAGCATGAGTCTCTGAGTGGGTCTGTAAGTGAGTGCATGAGTCTGAGAGTGAGTGCATGAGTTTCTGAGGGGGTCTGTTAGTAGGTACCTGAGAGTTTAAGTGGGCCTGTGACGTGGTGTGTAAGTGGGTGTGTGAGTTCTCAGTGGGTCTGTGAGTGGGTATATAAGTCTTTGAGTGGGTCTGAGAATGAATACATGAGTTTCAGTGCATCTGTGAGCTAGTGCATGAATATCTGAGTTAGTCCTGAGTGACTGTGTGAGTATCTGAGTGGGTCAATGAGTGAGTACATGAGTCTCTGAGTGGGTCTATGAGTGAGTACATGCATCTGTGAGTGGGTCTGTGAGTGAGTGTGAGTCTATGAGTGGGTCTGTGAGTGTATACATGAGTCTCTGAGTAGGTCAGTGAGTGGCTATGTGAGTATTTAAGTTGGTCTGTGAGTGGGCACATGAGTGCCTGAGTGGATCTGTGAGTGGGTCTATGGGTGGGTTTGTGAGTAGGTATATGTGTTTATCTTTGTATCTGTTTGTGGGTGCTCGCCTCTGTTTTGCCTTTCCTGCTCATTTTTCTCCCTTCTATTTTTTCATCTTCTGTTGTTTTGCCTTTTTTGCTAAATTTTCTACCCTCTGTTTTAACTTTTCTTTTCTTTTTCTGCTCTCTCTTTTGCCTTTTCTGCTCTTTTTTCTGTCCTCTGTTTTGCCTTTCCTGCTGTTTTTCCTGCCCTCTCTTTTGTCTTTCCTGCTCATTTTTTTGCACTCTGTTTTCCCACTTAAAAGCCTCAGGGACCACCTCCTCTCCCAGTCTTTACTGCTATTAAGGATGGGGCAGTGGGGACACCCCTCCATTTATTGCCAAGAGCCCCTGAGACTTCCACCTCACTGGGGCTTTATTTTTACCAAAAGAGGGGGTTCTGCATGGACCCCCTTCTGGGGCTTTCATCTGGTCTGAGGACCACCAACTCCCTGGGGCCAGACACTTTCTTTAAAGTGGGCGGGGTCACACACCTCCCTTCCCGAGCCAATTTTGGCCCCAGGGACCCCAATCCCCTGGGGCCGGCTTCCTCATTATAAGTACCTTTGAGCACACCCAGGAAACCCAGTCACCACCTGTGGGGACTGGGGTGGGAGATTAAAGGCCCCCACGGTCCCTGCTGACTTCCCTCCAACTCCTATGGGTGACAACATTTCTCTCATTGACAAGAAGCTGCTAAACATGTCTGTGAGAGCAATCATTTTTTCTGTTTCCTAACTCTGCTCCCAGCAAGCAGGAGTGGTTTAACAGCTCTCTCTTGCTGAGAGTGGAGTTAGTCTTTGCTCAGACTTGGCAGATAATCTTGAAAATGATGTTTCCTGACTGGAAGCCAATGAAGGGCTTTCAGACTAGGTGCCTAGGGGGAATGGGGTGGAAGGTTTAGAACCAATCTGGCCGCCGTGTTCTGAAGGACCTGGAGTTTTGTTAGGTGCTCTTTGTTTATGGAGTCCAAAAGGGCATTGCCATAGTCCAGACGGCTGATTATTAATCTTTGGACCAGTGGCATGCGAGATGACAGTGGGACCCATTTAAAGATTTCACGGAGGCTGCGCATTAGTCCATAACAGATGCGAGCCACAAGATTGACATGGTTTGACATAGAAAGTTTATTGTCAATCAGCACTACTAGGTTGCGGACTGCCGCCTTAAGTGAAGGGCATATGCCTAGAGCAGGAGGCCACCAATCACTTGACCACAACGTTTGTGCATTGCCGAAGAGGATGGTTTCGGTTTTGCTGGCGTTGATTTGAAGATGATTGTTTAAAATCCAGCAGTGTATGTCAGGCATACACTGCCCAAATCTGTATTTGGTGTCAGTTGGATCTGGTCCAAGAGTGATTAACAGCTGAGTGTCGTCAGCACACGACACTGGGTCGAAACCATGGGATTTACTTACGTTGGGCAGAGGTGATACGTACAGATTAAAGAGTGTAGGGATCAGAATAGAGCCCTGGGGGACACCCTTATCAATGAGTTGGCTGCTGGAGGTAAATGTGCCTATTTGAACTTTGGAAGTGCGATCAGTCAGGTAGCTCCTGAGCCAGTTCAATGCGGTGCCCCCGACGCCCAACTCCTGCAGGCAATTCAAAAGAGTGCTGTGGGAGATGGTGTCGAAGGCAGCCAACAGGTTGAGAAGGACCACAATGGCAGATTGTCTGGCATCAAGGGAGAGTCCGATATTGTCAACCATTTCCAATAAGGCTGTTTCGGTGCTATGAGAAGCATAAAACCCAGATTGAGAGGGATCCAGCAAGTGATTGGTGAGTTGTTTGTTGACCAATGACTCTAATACCTTCCCGAAGAGAGGAAGAAGAGAGATTGGTCGGTAATTGTTAAGGCTGCTTAGGGTCTAGGGTAGGCTTCTTTAGAATAGGTCTAACCATAGCCTCTTTTGATCTTGTAAGCACAATAGAGTGAAGTAATGAAAGATTGTGGAGTTTGGTTAGGCAGGGAAGGAGGGCACATTGGGATTGTCCAATTCATATAAGGGAGGAGGGGTAAAATGTAGGGAAAAAGAAGCTAGGTTAATTTTGTCCCATGACCTGTTTAGTGTTGGTTCTTTTTGGGAGTTTTTCAGGGTCGGGGTTACCTGTATGTGAAATTTTAGTATATGATGGTCAGACCAGAGGACTGGAATCGGGGATTTGACCTTGACGTGATATGAGTTGGTAAATAATCAAGGATGTGGCCAGCTGTGTGGGTTGGGCCTAAGGTGTTTAGGCTAGAAATAAGGGTGTTAGAGTGCAAATCACATACAAGTTCGGCATGGTGATTAATGTCTCCCAATAGGAGAATATTATCGGCAGCCAGGATATGTGGAGCAATCATCTCAATTAGGTGGCTAGAAAAGTGAGCTTAGTTCCCTGGTAGGCGATAAAGTAAGGCGCCTCTCCAGGACCCCTTAGTGAGGCAATTCATTTTGAAGATGCAGATTCCTCCCCAATCCGAGAGAAAGGTATCAATTGCACAAAGTTTGGAGTTGGCCCTAAAGGGTATTGCTAGGCCTCCTCCTCTCTTGTCATTCCTGTCCAATCTGGCCTGCTGGTAATCATTGGGGAGAACTATGGCAATGTCAGGGAGAGAGGACTCTTGGAGCCACATCTCGGTGATGAAAAAGACGTTTGGTTTCTCAGACTCTAGCAAAGTCCAGATTTCAAGGGTGTGTTTTGAGCGAGATCAATCATTGCAATATATCCTGGTTAGTTGGCTAAGATAAGCCGATGAAGCATTATTCAGGGAATCAATAGGGCTTGCTTTCAAGGGAGATTGGCCACTGGGGGGATGTTTGTTTGAGCCGTGACAACCTCAGCCGACTGAGGAAGATTAGTACATTTCGCAGGAGGGGGTGCTCTATTAAGTGTGTGAGGCTCATGGCTAGTGTATTGTATAATGGCCATGGGTGAACTATAGCTTGGTGGGAATATTAGGAATAAAAAGAGAGGAGCAAACCGGGAAGAAGACGAGCAGAGTGGCAGGCGGCCAGCAATGGCCAGGCGCAGACGGGCTTGTCTTTGGCGCGCCACTGCGCATGTCCGCTGCGCATCCGCTCTGAGCACTTCCTTTCAGCCAGATGGAAGTGGGTGGGTAAAGAAAGCAGCTGCTTATAGTATGGGTGCATCAAGAGCAGTGAGAGAGCGTTGGTGCAAGTCCCTCCGCTCAAATACCACAGGCCGCGGTGGAACGGGGACAGGTAGGGCAGTGCGGGGTCAATTTAAAAACAATTAAAAGCTTAGCGCGATCTATGATGTGGGCAGAATGGAGCTGTGTGCCACGTCTGACCTGTCTTTGTGTTTCTGGTGGGGCTGCGCATCCGCTCTGAACACTTCCTTTAAGCCGGATGCAAGTGCGCAGATAAAGAAAGCAGCTGCGTCTAGAGCACTGACTTATGGTATGGGTGCTTCCGGGGCAGTGAGAGAACGTTGGTGCAATCCCTCTGCTTAAATGGCAGAGGCTGCGGCGGAACGGGGACAGCATGTCTGAGGACAGGTAGGGCGGCACAGGGTCAATTGCTAAAAACAATTAAAAACGTAGCGCGATCTATGATGTGAGCAGAATGGAGCTGTGTGCCACGTCTGACCTGTCTTTGTTTTTCTGGTGGTGTTCCTATATCTTCGGCGCCGCTTGATGAATCTCCATGAGGTTTTCCGAAAACATTTGCCCAGTAGTTCAGATGGAGTGTGGGAGGTTTCAGGTTGATCCATCAAGTGGGGGCTGTAAAAAAGGGAGGTCCCAAAACACGTTTTTCCCATGTTAATTCCAAAGGGACCTTTGAACAAGCCTACAGCCCGAACCACTGGACTGGATTACACCAAACTTGTCAGGAAGCTATATGTTGGTACACAGATCTGGATTTTTGTGGTTTGGCATACATCTGTTCAATAGTTTTCTAGGTATTAACTGGAGAACAAATTTGTATATCCGACGATATGCATTACTCGCTGATTCACTCCATGGTAATCAGCGGATTTGCACGCATTAACGACCTTCTGATTGGCTGGCTGCACCTTCACAGAAAAGTTGCTGCCACCACTTTGTTTGTTGGGGAAATGGTCCCTAGGGCTGGAAATGTCTTTGCAAACTCAATCAAGGGGTCAGGTGAGACTTTTCCTGACCCCTTGTACATATTATAAAAGAAGGGTGAGCATGTGTCCTGGGGTCAGAAATCAGCAAAAATTATTATTTTTGGCCACTCGATAAATCCATGGATCCGTCGCAAGGGCCCCATGTAACTCTGCAGGGGTCTGCAGAATTAGCATGAGTGGGGGAAAAACTATACATATTAATTTTTACACTCAGGCTTACTCTCACATCCATTCAGATACCCATACAGATACAGTCACATCCAGTATACATGCCCATACTGAAACTTTCACACCCACTCTTATAGCCATGCAGACACTGTTACAGCCATTCACATAGCTATAGTGACTCTGTGACACCTACTTACATACCCATAGAGAATCTGTGACACTCATTCACAAACCTATAAAGTTACTGTTATACCTATTCAGAAATTCATACAGACAATGTCACACCCTTTCACATACTCATAGAGGCACTTTGACACCCATTCAAAAGCCTATACATTGACTGTTATACCTATTCAGAAATCCATACAGACAATGTCACACCCATTCACATACTCATAGAGGCACTGTAACACCCATTCACATACCCATAATGAGTCTGTGACACCCATTCACAAACCTATACAGTCACTATTACACCTATACAGAAACTCATACAGACACTGTCATACCCATTCACAAACCCAAAGAGACATTGTCACCCCCACTCATGTACATAAACAGACGCTGTCACACCCATTCACATACCCATGCACACTCTCTCACATCCATTCACAAACCCATAGAGCCACTGTCACAACCATTCATATATCAATAAAAACATGGTCACATCTATTTCCAGTGTTACACCCATTCACAAACCTATACAGACAATAGCTTACCCATTTAGAAACCTATACAGGTACTTGTCACACCCATTGACATACCACAACAGGCACTCTCACACTCATTCACATACTGATAGACATACTGTCACACCCATTGACAAACCCATACAGACACTGTTACATCATTTTAAAAAACCCATACAGACACTGTCACACCCATTTACTAACCAATGCTGACACTGTTACACCCATTTACATACTCAAACAGATACTGTTACACTCAGTCACATACTGATATAGACACTGTTACACCCTTTCATAAACTCATACAGACACTGTCACACCAATTCGCAAACCCATAGAGACACTGTTACACCCATTCATGTACCTAAACAGGCACTGTCACATCCATTCATATACCCATAGATGCTCTGTCACACCCATTCACAAACCCATACAGACACTGTGACACATATTAACAAAACAATACCAACACTGTCACACCCATTTACAAACCAAGACTGGGACTGTTAGACCCATTCAAAACCCCATACAGACTTTGTCACACCCATTTAAATACTGATAGAGATAATGTCACACTCATTTAAGATCTATACAGACATTGTCACAGCCATTTATATACCATAAAGACACTCATTGACATACCCACTAATGCACCTAAAATGATACCCAATTAGACTCTGTTATCCCCACTGTGATATGCATTCAGAAACCTTTACTAGAAATATGCAATGTGCTCTCTTTCATTGAATGTGTGCTTTTGGTTTGCGAATCCACAAGGGATCCGTGGAGTCAACAAGTTTATTTACAAAGAGGATTTACAGTTAGAAATAACAACTGTTTGGGACACAGGCTGGCTCTAAGAAGAGCCATCATGTTCATTGTCTGATTTTGATGACTACATATGCAAGCGAATGCAAAATTTCAAGTTGTTCAGAAGCACTCTGTTGCCTTCATCTGTGAAGTGAACACCATCTCTTCTGTATATTCCATGCATGTTGAAACATGGGTAATTATTGCAGACAGAGCCCATGTTATGATCTCTGAGGAATGCTGAAACAGTATTATTAACATGTTTCCTGGCTTTCTCTATCTGTGGACAAAATTCAGAAAACTATTTCAATTTTTGTCTCTGGCTTATGTTACAAAACACCAAGGCAGTGTGAGAGAAAAGTTGCCTTAATTGTTCAAAGGTATTCCTTATTAGGATTTCTAGTCCTGCCCCAGTCAGGGTGCCTAGGTCATTGCCACCCGCAGTGCACAATCATGAGGTCTGAATGTTGGTTCTCCATAATGCTTTCAACCAATGGAAGCAATTCATACCACTTTACCCCTCTCTGGCCAAACCAATTAAAATCCACATTAGGCAAACCTGGGCCCCTGTCAGTACTTCTGTTTCTGGGCAAACTCTCTCGCTCAGAACACAAAACTGTGACTCTCAATGCACACTCTAACCATTTTGAAGAATGGAGGAGTAGCATAAAGGAGACGTTTGCAGCTAAATGAGTTTTCATAATGATGTCCTTAAAAATAACTCTTGCAAGTAAAGTTTAATACATCACATTTCATTGGATGGTGTAAGTAAGGTTACCACCTGAATGGATTTGATGGTATTTTTGCAAGTGCTAAATTGCGATTCCCTATTTATTCACAATTGGCGAATTTCCATGCATTGCTTTGCAAGGCAGAAATAGTGAATGGCTAATAAGGATTCGCTATTTTGGGAATCGCAAAATAGGTATTTGCTAAAATTGTGAAATCAGATTTTATTTTGCGATTTTTGATGATGCATTCTTAAGACTCTTTTGCTATCGCAAATGGCCATTTTTTTGCTATTTGCACTGTTTGCAATCGCAAAATAGCTTGATGCATGTGCCCCATATTTTTTTTTTGCATTAAAGCAATCTGCAGGTGTCCTAAAAGATAGCTTCAATGGACCTCCTGATTATGCATGTGTGGTCAGATATTGTTTGCTCACCTCAACACAAAACTCTCAGATGTACGTATATCCAGAACTGATGATGAAAATATATGGTATTCTCTTATATTATCTAAATGCACTAATTTGTCCTAACTTTCCATAAAGGCAGACTCAGCATTGTTAAGATTTGGACATTTGAGAAATGTGAATACGAATACACATCTTTAGTTACCGATTTTCACTTTCATGGTAAATTATTCTCTATGAAATGCATTTCCTTGCTGCTCACGCCTGGTGAAAGTAGGGAATGCCAGTGCATTTTGGCACACTTTTGATGTCACTTACACCTTGATGATTAAGGTGTAAGTATGAAAATGCTGAATTTGTGGCATCTTCAGCACTGAAAATTGATTTTTGCTTACACCGCATTGCCTTCTGTCTTACACCCTATCAATGATGCCTGCCTCGTAAGGGGGGCGGTGGGGCGAGGGGAGGGGGATGAAAAAAATTATAAATATAAACATACATGCCGATGTCGCAGCCGCCGCCGCTGCCTATTCTCCGTCGCAGACCCTGAAGCACCCAGGCTCCCTGCCTCTCCCAGCCAATCACAACGCTATATCAGCAGCATCGTGATTGTTCTGAGCGGCCAAACAGGCCGCTTAGGCGGGGCTTGGGAGCCTGGGCATGTTTTCCACTGGGCTGTGTTGCACAGCCCAGTGGAGAACATGGTAAGTGTGCATAAGGATTTGGCCAGTCCAAGAGGGCTGGTCAAACCATCATGCGCACCTAGAAGAGTGCAAACCACTCCTCACTATGCTCTGACGGCGGGGAGCCTAGCCTTGTCCCACCCAACCTGGTTCCCAAGACCGGCAAAGAAAAAGATAATGATAATAACTCTTGTTATTATCATTTTCTTTTTTTGTGCTGTTTGGCGACCAATAACTTTTGCCTGCATAGTGAGTACCACCACAAGCAAAACCGACTTATAGACAACAGAGGTATGTTGTTTTTCCTCTATTTACAAATGGAAGAAACTATACGGGCTGGTTGTTCTATGCGGGCTATTTCATGTCCTTGAAAGTTACATAATACATCAACAAATGCAGCTACATTTTGAGTCAAAAGCAGAAGATACTTTTAAAGTTCCTCTGTCAAGTAAATAGTTACCACTAGATGAGGTGGTAAAATGATGCTGGTCCAGCTGTTGAACTATTTGAGGCAGCAATCAGACACAGACTAGAGCAGAGACCACCAGTGGGTCACAAAACATTTTTCATTGGTGCTATGTCATGTCCTTAGTATAAAATAAGGCTGTGCTTGACACAAACACCTATCAACACCATATTATGAATGTACAATGTCAGCCACATCTTTGAGTTGACTGGTGTTTTAAATTTAGACAGAACTGGAGGAGCACTGTTGTACCACCTTAGAAGTAAATGGTTGCTGATCACTGGAACTTAAATTGCTTGGATGCTATAGACGTGACCTCCATATTCATATCTCTCCTGATCAATCGGGGTCTATACATGTAGAGGTTACGTCCTTAGGCCAGGCAATGGAGCAGCAGCTGGTGTGTGTTTCTTTGGTCCCTCCTCTTGTTCACACCCTCCTGGGTTGGAGCTGAAGACTCTTGTGCTCTAGCACAGGGGTCGTGACTCTCCTACCAATAAAGTGATTGCTTCAGTAACACAATTACATAATTGGTAGGTTGGCATCCAGAAAATCACATCCTGGGTACCCTTGGAGTGCAAAGGGTGCTGAAAACAGCCCGGTTCTCTGTGCTCCCCAGGGGAACCTCCCTTTCTCTGAAAAGCACTAGGTGATCACATTCTAAACTGATCAATCTAGACAACAGGGATTTTGAGCAGGGGGAGCAATCCTTTCTGCAAGGACCTGTTCTCCCTCAACCTTTCAATAGCCATAGTCTTTTTGCCCTTCCCAGGGTGGCAGCTGGGTAATTATCCCTAATATTTGCCCCCCGGAGGGCAGGCTGGAAGTTAGCATCCAATATTCTTCCAGTGGAGGGACAGAAAGCTCACTAAATACTAGGGAAAAACAAAAAATAAAACATAGGGATGGGGTGGTCAACCATACACAGGGCCATACCCCACCACTAAAAAGGTAGTAGAGACTTTCTTCCCCCCACGACTCATCCCACTTTAGCATTGGTCATTCCCCATCCCAAAAAGGAATAAATCAGTCTTTCTGTCCTCCCCACCCACGGGGCAGAGAGGATGTCTGCCCCTAATTTCCTCCTGTGGGACAGAAATCCCACTAAACTCCATGGTTTTCAAAATGGTGGCAAAACAAACAAATGGCAATCAGGCTATATTGCCACGGCATAAGGGGCAATAGTGTCTTTCTGCTCCCTTGCTGGCAGACAGGAAGTTTGACCCAACTGAGAAGGTTTTTTCCAATCTTCCCCTTAGGGGGCAGCAAGCCTACTAGACATCAGTGATTTTGTCTTTGGGGCAAAATAAAGGGGTGTAGGCATCCAACTCTGGCATTGGCCATACCCCATGGCCATACAGCACCAAGACACCTAAAGGCATTCAAGCGCTTTACAAATTTAAAATGAAATCTAATCAAACAAAACCCCCACTCAAAAAGAGGCAACCTAGTCCTTCAACCCCCTATTGTAAGAGAGAAGGGGTTTACCCCCTATCTGCCCCAGGTGGTGAGAAAGCCCACTGGACACAGGGCTTAGAAAAGGGCACCAAAATAAAAAAATGTACGGGGATTTGGGCCATAACCCCATCCCAGAAGGGGCAATAGTGATATTTTGGGCATCCTTGGGGGCAGATTGAAGGTTTATCCTAATTGGAGAGGTTGCCGTAAATCTGCCCTCAGGAGGGTAGAAGGCCCACAAGGCAGCAGGGATTTTGCATTTAGGGCAAAAGGGGAAAACCCATTTCAGCCCTCCAACTGACAGAGAGGGGGTGTGCACCTAATTTCCTCATGGGTGAGACTGAATGCCCACTAGACGGCAGGGATATATATATTTTTTTAAATAATAGGTGAAGTCTGGCCCATCCTGACATCAGACCCACCTTCACCCCTAAACAGTGTTTCTATTTCCCTGGGGACTAAGGCATCCCTATCCCAATGACAAGCAAGAGGAAATATTCATTATGTTAAGTTTTGTTTTTGCACATGGGCCAAGAGAGTGTGGTTAAATCCCAATATTGTCTCAGTTGTCATGTTGAATGGTTGTACTTTTCAGGCTTGGCTCGGTAGCCCACTGCTAAAATCCACCAGACTCAAACATTTCTAAAAATTTCACAATGAAAGAAGTCCATTCATGGTGTCCTGCAAACATCAAAGTTCACCATAAATCACACATTTTTCTTACCTTTCTGTGATGTAAGCTTCCGGAATCCTCAGTGATCCAGAATATTTCTACCGCCCAGCATTCCCCCACTTGTGCTGATAAAAACACAACCCTACTTTTGTGGGTGGGCCTAGCACCTGCAGCAGGAAAAATCCTTAAACATATTGTGGAGACATCAAAAAATATTATCTAAAAACTGACCAGATAGAGCAATGGGTAGCTGTGGTAAGTGGTTCCAGGCTAAGCGACTACCTTGTGAAACAGATCCAACCCAGAAATTGCTGAAAACTTAATACCCAAGGGAGGCCTGGGTGTTGTGACTCATGTGGATTCAATAAAAATGTTTATCCTCTATTTCCTGCAAACCTCAAACTATGCCTAAAATCACTAATTTTCTTGTATTTCTGTAACATAATCTTCTGCAATCTGCAGGGATCCACAACATTCTTTCCACCCAGGAAGTCCCCACTTGTTCCAATAAAAATGCTACCTCACTTGCATGGGTGGGATAGTGCCCACTACAGAATGCATCAGAAAATGGTCAATGGAAGTCCTTGTGGGGAAATGTGTGATTGCAGGCAATGTTTGTGGGTATGCGAGGCATTGTGGGTATGGGAATTGTGTGGGATCCACATGAAGCACACAAGCTGGGTCTCCCCTGGGTGCTGGATGAGCTAGGGCCCAAAATCCACAGCTGCCCAAATTGCAAAAAGGGGCAGTTTTGGGCCATATCATGATGCATGTGCTAGGCCCACCCACGGAGATCAGGTGCCATTTTTATTGGGAGTGAGAAGAAATATTTAGTGGTAAGAAAGGTGTGGCTGCCCACAGTTTCTAGAGCTTTCCATCACTTAAATCTGAAAACAAACTGTATTGTTACCCAATGTTTGGGTTTACCTGGGCTTTAGGGTAGGAAAATCCTGTGTGATCACCACAAGTTATGCCACTCTCAACTCCTCCAGGTATGTCGCTGTCAGAAAAGTATGGGTATATAGGTTGCCTGAGTGGAGGCTGAGCTAGGGCTCCAATAGACAAATAACTGTATTGTAAAAAAAAGGACAGTTTTGAGTGGAAAAATGTGATTTGACCATGTTGCTTTTTGGGCCCTTTCCTGTCGAGAGCAACAGGCCTAGTCATACAAGTAAAGTACCTCTTTTATCAGGAGATATGTGGAAACACTGGGTGTTATAAACTGTGTAGCTTCTCACAGATTCCAGACTTTTCCCTCTCAGAAATATGAGGACAATATGCATTTTTAGCATACATTTTAGGTTTGCAAGGGCTTCTGAGAAAGAAAACCCTGTGAGATGTCACCCTGGACTCCCTTGTTTCTTTAGTTTTCAGAAATGTCTGAGTTTGGTATGTTTCCCTTGGTGTGGCTGAGCCGGATCCCAAAATCCACAAAAGGTTTGGTTTTCAGAGGAAAATTTGTATCTGTCTAGGCAGCATGTTGGGCCATTTCCTGTCACAGGCACTAGGACAACATGCACAGGCAAAGTATTGTTTTCATCAAGAGACATGTGGGAATGCTAAGTTGTAGGAAATAGGTGGCTCCCTGCAGCTTCCAGAACTTTCCCTCACAGAAATGTGAGGAAACTATGTTTTTTTAGCAAATGTTTGGAAGGCTTTCTTGCTAATAGAACCCTGTGAGATCCAGACAAGTCGTGCTACCCTTGTCTACCCCAGTTGTCTAGTTGTCCTAAATGTCTGGGTTTTGTAGGTTTGCCCTGGTGCCAGTTGAGAAAACCCAAAATTCTGCAGCCACCATCATTGCAAAATACGGTCATTTGTGAGGGAAAACATCTTGTCTGTCCACGTTGCGGTTTGGGCCCTGCCTGTTCAAGACACTCAGCCCATGCGCACGAGTGGGGTAACATTTTAATCAAGCGACATTGGTAAATGCTTGGTGGTTCGTAAATGTAGATCTGTGCAGGTATAGGAACTTTCCCTTGCAGAAATGTGAGGAAAATGTGCATTTTTAGCCACAGTTTATGGTTTACTAGTTCTTCCGGGTAAGAAACCTTGTGCGAACCACACCTGTCACACCACCCTGGACAACCCCACGAGTATAGTTTTCAGAAATGTCTGGGTATGGTAGGTTTCCCTGGGTGGCAGCTGAGGTAGGGCATGTGAAGAATAGTCTCACTAAAATATTCATGTATATATGATCTTTATTGGAGCCCAGCGACCCTTATACAACAGCTCTTAACCACTACTCTAACTGAACAAATATCCCTTGAAAACCTTCTACCTTCTCTTCTAGAATCCATGCCCTTATCATTCTAAATCCCAGTGTCATCACATCATTACATTCTCCCCCTCCCCCCTAAAATAATTTTTTAAAAACAAATCAACAAAGTTCAATTAGTCTCTCAGTTTTTTTTCGAAATTATTTCAGATTTCCTGTGCATCCATTCGATTTGTTGACCATTCCATTGTACATTTTCTTGTTCAACGCTTGGCTTAATTTTTCTAAAGAATGTTTTATTTCTTGTTATCATTCTGTTGTTATTTCCTGCAGTTTCTGCCGTTCCTTGAATCTTTGTTACTTCTAAGGGCGCAGGATGAAATTACTTTGTGACTTCCTTACATGCTGTTATCAAACTTACACAAGATCACAAATTTGATATTCCTGATTTTTACATTTTCTTCTATTTTCTGCATAGTATTTCATTTTTAATTTTGCCTCCTTATCCTTTTCTATTATTTCCTTGTGATCTTTTGGTGGAACTGCTTGAAGATGTGGCAGGCAAGTTTGTCTTGATTGCCTAAACATTAAATCTGATGGACATTTTCCCTATTAAAATGTTATCTTTCGAAATCCAAATTTCTTTGAGGATCAAATTTAGCATTTAAACATTTCATAAGCCCTTCATATGTATTTCTTTCATGTTCTGGAAATGTTACTATTAAGTCTTCAACATCATCTCCTACAAGATTGAGTAGTAATTCCTTCGCCTGTTCATCAGTATATTTTTTGCATGATGCTTTTAAAACATGCTCAAATCTCCTTGTCCACTTCTCCCATCTCTGTGCGACATTTTCCTGTTCACATAAATGAACAGGAGAGGTAATGGCCTTCTGAAAATTGTGCTTGAAACATTTCCAGTAATGTCCTCTTCATTAAATATTTCTGAACTCATGTTTACAGTAACTTCACTACTAGTGCCTTCTGCAGTCATAACTATTTTGTTTGTGTATATGTATTGTTTCTCCTTCTAATCTTTTTTTCTTTCTTTATTATGTATTTTATTTTGTGCAGTGATTGATTCAAAACATCTGCCACTATTTGCCAGTATTTGTTTACTGCTTAGAACTATTTTCAAACATTTTAATATTTTGTTGCTCAAATAATCTCCTCTTTTATTTCCTTCATATATTTTCTTTATTCCTGTTTTTATTTGTACTTTTTGCTTTTCTTTGGTATTACACGCTTCTCGTGTGTTTCCAAAATCGTGCTCGTGTTTATTTTCTTTATTTTGTCCTTTTTCTTTGTTTCCTTGTTCCTCTACACATTTAGCCTGATTTTACACACTACACAGCTCCCTCTTTCCTGCGTGTGCGCACTACGCAGCTTTCTCTGTAGTCGCTGGTTTAGAATGGTGCTCATATTTGCTTTTTCGAGCACGCCCGCACTAGGCAGCTCTCTTTGCACTCACCGGACACTGCCGATTCCTTTCCCTGATCACTGTAGATCTGGTGTGCCTCTCATCGGTCACAATTCTCCTTCGCTAATATTCACCACGCGGCCAGACACTTGCGACTTTTCCTCACCGCCTAAACAGCTGCCCTTGGATTTCTCTGAACGACCAGCTTTTCGCCAGCAGATCAGCAGCTTGTAAGTCTTCTTTGCGTGTTTCTTCCGCTTGTCGCCACTGTGAAGAATAGTCTCACTAAAATATTCATGTATATATGATCTTTCTTGGAGCCCAGCGACCTCTATACAACAGCTCTTAACCACTACTCTAACTGAACTAATATACCTTGAAAACATTCTACCTTCTCTTCTCGAATCCATGACCTTATCATTCGAAATGACATCACAGTGTCATCACATCATTACAGGGCCCAAAACTAGCAGCTATCTGCATTGTAAACAAAAAAAACATTGATTTTTGTAGATGCAGTTTAATATCTTCTGGTCCAAGTTTGGTGCGTTTTGTGTTGCATATGTTATTCCCAGCCACACAAGTGAACTACCATTGTTATCATGAGGAACACAGAATAGTTGAACGTTTTCATTACAAGTTGGATTCCTCTGCATTTATTGTTTCCAAATGTCAGCCGTGTGCAAGAAACAAGACATTTTTGCAAATACCCTCTGAACCACTATGGTATGGGTAACCACAAGTTCAGAGGTATACAAATCTCAGTGTTCCAAAACTCACTATCTTATGTGAATTTCAGATATAGATAGGTAGGTTTCCTTCATATCTATTTTTCATTCTTTAAATTTTACTAAATCAATTGCTCTATAGACTGTCAACAATGTAAAGAAATTGTAAGGTGCAGCTCAGTTGTCGACTCTGGGTATCCCGTGAGTGTGAGAACCTGCAAACCTCATGTATCACCATAACCAGAAGGGTCTATCGGACATAATGGTATGTATTGCTTTTGTAAATCAGCTATTGTGACGAGAAATTATAAATGAAATTCTGTCACAAATTTCTATTGTTTCGTACTCATTTTCATAATTTTTTTATTTCAACATTTAGTTTCTTTAGGAAAACCTGGAGAGATCTACACACATCATCCTCTGCTAAGTCCAGAATGTTATCTGCTTTCCAGAAATGTATAGCTTTCTGGGATCACCCATGGATTTTTACATCTGTGTCTGCCACAACTGCAAGCAGGCAGGAGCCACAAAATTTGGACTACCTAGGCAAAAGGCAAACCCTGTGGAGAAAAAATGTTTCAACACTGCTTGTTCCTGAGATCTCACAAAATTGCAATCCTAGTACTGCAAATATTTCATTGATGCTGTGTTTAGAAAACAATTGAAATGCTTTTTTTGTGCAGCAATTCTTTTCTCCAATTTTCATGAGAAAAAAAGAAAACAATTAGCTATATGTTGACTATTTTCTATCACCCCACCTGGGGAATTCACAAGCCCTGGGTACATTTAGAAATGTTATCAAAAAAGGACACAAATTTAACATGGACACATTTTGTGGAAAAAAGTTATGAAAGTTTAAACACGAGTTATCCCTAACATCCCAAAATGAGCCTAGCACAGTAGTGGAAGCCATAGCAGTCAAGAGGACAAAGATATCTGCTCCTTTTGACTAGAAATGCAGCAGCATTTGTTGACATATCAAAATTAAACGAGAACACAATACAAACAGAAAGCAACATAAATGCAAAAGCACCACAGAATAAAACTGTCAAATCAGAATGCAGCACTACAATAGTATAACACAATAACATCACGAAACAATTACGCAGCACAAAACACAGCATCAGAAAAAACATCAGAACATATTACCACCACAACAAATTGTCACACATCACATATGCCCAAACATTCTTCCCACACATTACTTCCTCTGGAAACCTGCTTTCATAATACAGTGAGTGCTGAAGCGTGTTTGTACCAAGCACTTCCTTAACTTACACCAAGCACATAAAATAGCGCTAGTCCAAAAATTGTTATGGTACGTCTCCCTTTCTTAATTAACCACTTGCAATGCTCACTTTATGGAACATGGCTCGAACAGCCAATCTCAGAAAATATGAATGTGCGTCATAGCAAACTCCCCTTGTACCTTTTCTTTATAAATTCATGCCAACACTGCTTATAAGAAGGAACTGGTTTAAATGAAAAAATGTATACCTGATTTGCAGCCGGACAAAGGGGCATATTATCAAGACAGGCGATAAAATTATCGCCGCTTTAGCGGCAGAAAACTGCCGCTAAAACGGCGATAATGGGCTTGATAATATGCTCTATGGAATTCCAATTGAAGCTCAGGTTAGATGTCCTTCATTATAAAGCATAAATAAGGTTTTATAACTACAACATCTACACGGTATAAATGCCAACCCATTCCTGATAAGCTTCACATGTCTCACGGAAATCGACATTTTCTGAATTGACAGTGATTATAATTAAATAATTAGAAGCGCTCATCAGCTTAGCCCATGACTTTTATGAAGCCCCTGTCTTGATTTCATTGCCTCTTTGGATATTAGTGAGAATATGCTTCAGGACTGGAGGCACTGGCCATTATTTCGCATTTTAATGTTAACTGACAACTGCTGCTGGCTAGCAGCGAACCCAAAAGGTTAAGCTTTCCAAGGGCTCATTGCAACTGATTAGTAAAATAATTACTGAAACATAAATAAGCTACTAAAAGTGAAGGGCTCACATTGAAAATGACTCTTAGAGATATTCATCGTGAATTAGAAAACTAATCTCTTGTAACCGAGGTAAGGAAAGCATTTTGTTTGTAATTCAATCCATAATTGAAACTAAACCAACATTTTAAACAAAGCAATCTACAACACCGCAATAGAGGCAGACAGTCGTTCTTTCAATAACACCAGTGTACAAAAAAGGACATTTTCAGTAATTTAATTGCTGCGCAGTTCCACCTTTCACTATTTTATAGCAAAGTGGTGATAAAACATTACAAAGCTGGAAAAACAGACCACTGGTGGTAATCAAACAGAAAAAATAAAATGTGTACCCTACAACGGGGCTGCATTATAACCTGCTGCACTGAAGGTTTATCTAATTTTTCACACTTTAATTATAAATCCAGAGGTACTACCAAACTTCTGAAAATGTGGTAACATTATTAGTGGATCACAGTACTGACACACAGGAATTTACGTCTTTCTCTATATGAGCCTCTTGGTCTTCATTCACTAACCCATTTAATTGAAGTGTTAAAATGATTGTTTTTTTCTTTAAATACCCGGGTCTTTTGCATATGTCAGTTGTTTAGTATAAATAATGAATGCAAAATGCACAATTAGTCTTTCCATCATTCCTTTCAACGTGATAATCACAACTGTTTGAATATATTCATGTTATTACATGGGAACAGAGTTCTCCTTTCTAATAATAGCTTTAAAGTTATAAACAATGTCTTATGGAAGTTAATCATTTCAGTTCTTATGTATTAATATAAAACAATGAGTAGAGTTTCACAGAATGTACGTAAAAGACATTTTCTGCTAATGTTTTATTTGGAAAGATTCTATAATGATTAGATAGGTTATACAAACTAAGTACAGAGCGTGAGAGATAGAGAGGAACTTCATAGTAGAGATTTAGGATTGAGGCCAAACCAAACTGTAGCGTATTCTTTTGATGAAAGCTATAAGGAGGCACATTTAACCTTTCTTCAATAGGCTTATCTGTGTGCCTGCCTACACAGAGGAGAGTAGCAAACATTGCTATTTTAGTGAACTCTTAGTTGTTTGTTCAGACAAGATATGTAAATAAGCACCATCATTGAAACTCAAATTAGGCCCTTTCTTTGATGCTAAGGTCAGGTTGCTTAACTAAAGAGATGAGGGTGGGATTGTAAATATTGGGCCCAAGTTACATGTTTGCGGTTGGACCATTCATCGGCAGTGACAGAGGTGTAAATCCGTATGTCTCCCTGGCAGAGTAAATCCCATCAGTATATACATTGAAAGGGAGAACAGCTCTCAGCCTTGCCGTAGGCAGATCCGTCCTTCTAGCGCTTCTACAACGTAGACAGGGATCAAGCATCTATTGTCGTATAACACTCCATCAGGGTTGGTGTGGCAACATTCTGCCCACCAGATTTATATATGTTCATCGTAGTGGCATGCTTGCAGTGATGTTCTGTCGGAGAAAATACATCCAGGACCCATTTTGTCATGGTATAGCCTTGCATCTTAAAGATGGACGTGTAAGTCACACACCTGATAGTAATGTGGTAAGTAATCACGCCTGCAGAGCACACTTCAAAACACACACGAGGTGATGATCATTTGCCTTTCCCACAAGCAACAAGCAGCAGTTAGGATGTTTGTTTGAACTCTAATTTGCTTTCCCTTTCTTTAGTTTTCCATTTATTCTACAGTTAGATTTTTTCAACTTGTACTTAATTTCTAGTTACAAACCTTTGCTGGGAGACAAAACCCAAGATTCACCGACATAGAATTGACAGTCATGGTACATGAGATCATTTGGGTAGAGCCACATTTGTTTTGATACTTTGTCCAAAGTACTGCTATTACTCAGAAAAGGCAAATGTGGGAGAGTGTTTTCTCAATAGTGAATGGTGTATCTAAAACCAAGCATTCACAGGAGGAAATGTGCATGTGCTGGAATGATATGCGGGCGAGAGTAAGATCTCTGGCTTCCAAAGCCCACCTAGCTGTCCAGCAGACAGGTGATGTTTCTCCCAGGCCTATGATCCTCCGTCTTGGGAAGAAAAAGTGTATTGGATCCTACACATTGAAGGTTTTGCCAGAATCCCAGTTGGAATGGGACCAGGTAAGTACATTACACAGTACCATTATTTTTATATATGCAATATACTAGATGAAATTGTGGTTTGTAATCTCACAAAAATGTGTTTTTAACACATATATTCCTAAAAATCTATGGCATGTGTTCTGAGAAATGCTAGTGGAGACCAGCTTTCTTACTAAACCATAATGTCAAAACATCAATTAAGTTATTTTATTTTTCAGAATATTATCAAAACAGACAAATTTATTTAGTTCATGTAAATATTTGTTATACTGAAGAAACAGGTAACCCTTGTGTTTGAGGGTTTTTTTCTGCACATACAGATAAAGCAAGAAAATGCATGTTATTTTCTTTGTATGGCCCTTATCCACATCAACAGTTTTCAAAATCTTAAAAATTACTATTTATGAGTAAGAAAGTTGCTGGCATTACATCACCTACATTAAGTCATTCTTTAGTGCAGTACATAATATGTGCTACCCTGCTAGAGGACTTTAGACGGTAACCTTGTAGCGAACGGAGCGCCTGGTAAAGGGCTCCCAACTCTGTTACTTAATCATTGTCCTGTTACTTATAATTCCTGTGGAAAATCTTGCGATGCTCACAGTCTGAACGTGCTCACACTTGCATAAAATGAAACTTTATGCATTTCAAATTGTCGCCGCATATTTGTTGAAGTCAATTTTAAAAAAGCACTTACCCTGCCCCCACCCTCACTTGCACAACAGCACAGGTCAGCGTCTTCCCCGGTCCACCACGGATTGTTCCGGTTGAGTGGAAGGAAGGATACGCAGACTGGAAGTGCTCCAAATTGGCACCATGAAGTTTAGCGGTCTAGCTGCCATACCACTCGCTTAAAAACCCATGCACGCCTCGACGCGCAGCGGACGCTCTAGAGGACTCTAGACGGTAACCTTGTAGCGAACGGAGCACCTGGTAAAGGGCTCCCAACTCTGTATCTTAATCATTGTCCTGATACTTATAATTCCTGTGGAAAATCTTGCGATGCTCACAGTCTGAACGTGCTTAAACTTGCATAAAATGAAACTTTATGTATTTTAAATTGTCGCCGCATATTTGTTGAAGTCAATTTTAAAAAAGCACTTACCCTGCCCCCACCCTCACTTGCACAACAGCACAGGTCAGCGTCTTCCACGGTCCACCACGGATTGTTCCGGTTGAGTGGAGGGAAGGATATGCAGACCGGAAGTGCTCCAAATTGGCACCATGAAGTTTAGCGGTCTAGCTGCCATTCCACTCGCTTAAAAACCCATGCACGCCTCGACGCGCAGCGGACGCGCTAGAGGACTCTAGACGGTAACCTTGTAGCGAACGGAGCACCTGGTAAAGGGCTCCCAACTCTGTTACTTAATCATTGTCCTGATACTTATAATTCCTGTGGAAAATCTTGCGATGCTCACAGTCTGAACGTGCTTACACTTGCATAAAATGAAACTTTATGTATTTTAAATTGTCGCGGCATATTTGTTGAAGTCAATTTTAAAAAAGCACTTACCCTGCCCCCACCCTCACTTGCACAACAGCACAGGTCAGCATCTTCCCCGGTCCACCACGGATTGTTCCGGTTGAGTGGAGGGAAGGATATGCAGACCGGAAGTTCTGCAAATTGGCACTGTGAAGTTTAGCGGTGTAGCTGTCATACCACTCGCTTAAAAACCCATGCACGCCTCGACGCGCAGCGGACGCGCTAGAGGACTCTAGACGGTAACCTTGTAGCGAACGGAGCGCCTGGTAAAGGGCTCCCAACTCTGTTACTTAATCATTGTCCTGTTACTTATAATTCCTGTGGAAAATCTTGCGATGCTCACAGTCTGAACGTGCTTACACTTGCATAAAATGAAACTTTATGTATTTTAAATTGTCGCCGCATATTTGTTGAAGTCAATTTTTAAAAAGCACTTACCCTGCCCCCACCCTCACTTGCACAACAGCACAGGTCAGCGTCTTCCCCGGTCCACCACGGATTGTTCCGGTTGAGTGGAGGGAAGGATACGCAGACCGGAAGTGCTGCAAATTGGCACCGTGAAGTTTAGTGGTCTGGCTGCCATACCACTCGCTTAAAAACCCATGCATGCCTCGACGCGCAGCGGACGTGCTAGAGAACTCTAGACGGTAACCTTGTAGCGAACGGAGCACCTGGTAAAGGGCTCCCAACTCTGTTACTTAATCATTGTCCTGTTACTTATAATTCCTGTGGAAAATCTTGCGATGCTCACAGTCTGAACGTGCTTACACTTGCATAAAATGAAACTTTATGCATTTTAAATTGTCGCCGCATATTTGTTGAAGTCAATTTTAAAAAAGCACTTACCCTGCCCCCACCCTCACTTGCACAACAGCACAGGTCAGCGTCTTCCCTGGTCCACCACGGATTGTTCCGGTTGAGTGGAGGGAAGGATATGCAGACCGGAAGTGCTGCAAATTGGCACTGTGAAGTTTAGCGGCCTAGCTGTCATACCACTCGCTTAAAAACCCATGCACGCCTCGACGCGCAGCGGACACGCTAGAGGACTCTTGACGGTAACCTTGTAGCGAACGGAGCACCTGGTAAAGGGCTCCCAACTCTGTTACTTAATCATTGTCCTGTTACTTATAATTCCTGTGGAAAATCTTGCGATGCTCACAGTCTGAACGTGCTTACACTTGCATAAAATGAAACTTTATGTATTTTAAATTGTCGCCGCATATTTGTTGAAGTCAATTTTAAAAAAGCACTTACCCTGCCCCCACCCTCACTTGCACAACAGCACAGGTCAGCGTCTTCCCCGGTCCACCACGGATTGTTCCGGTTGAGTGGAGGGAAGGATACGCAGACCGGAAGTGCTGCAAATTGGCACCGTGAAGTTTAGCGGTCTAGCTGCCATACCACTCGCTTAAAAACCCATGCATGCCTCGACGCGCAGCAGACGTGCCAGAGGACTCTAGACGGTAACCTTGTAGCGAACGGAGCTCCTGGTAAAGGGCTACCAACTCTGTTACTTAATCATTGTCCTGTTACTTATAATTCCTGTGGAAAATCTTGCGATGCTCACAGTCTGAACGTGCTTACACTTGCATAAAATGAAACTTTATGCATTTTAAATTGTCGCCGCATATTTGTTGAAGTCAATTTTAAAAAAGCACTTACCCTGCCCCCACCCTCACTTGCACAACAGCACAGGTCAGCGTCTTCCCCGGTCCACCACGGATTGTTCCGGTTGAGTGGAGGGAAGGATACGCAGACCGGAAGTGCTGCAAATTGGCACCATGAAGTTGAGCGGTCTAGCTGCCATACCACTCGCTTAAAAACCCATGCACGCCTCGACGCGCAGCGGACGCGCTAGAGGACTCTAGACGGTAACCTTGTAGCGAACGGAGCACCTGGTAAAGGGCTCCCAACTCTGTTACTTAATCATTGTCCTGTTACTTATAATTCCTGTGGAAAATCTTGCGATGCTCACAGTCTGAACGTGCTTACACTTGCATAAAATGAAACTTTATGTATTTTAAATTGTCGCCGCATATTTGTTGAAGTCAATTTTAAAAAAGCACTTACCCTGCCCCCACCCTCACTTGCACAACAGCACAGGTCAGAGTCTTCCCCGGTCCACCACGGATTGTTCCGGTTGAGTGGAGGGAAGGATACGCAGACCGGAAGTGCTGCAAATTGGCACCGTGAAGTTTAGTGGTCTAGCTGCCATACCACTCGCTTAAAAACCCATGCATGCCTCGACGCGCAGGGGACGTGCTAGAGGACTCTAGACGGTAACCTTGTAGCGAACGGAGCGCCTGGTAAAGGGCTCCCAATTCTGTTACTTAATCATTGTCCTGATACTTATAATTCCTGTGGAAAATCTTGCGATGTTCACAGTCTGAACGTGCTTACACTTGCATAAAATGAAACTTTATGTATTATAAATTGTCGCCGCATATTTGCTGAAGTCAATTTTAAAAAAGCACTTACCCTGCCCCCACCCTCACTTGCACAACAGCACAGGTCAGCGTCTTCCCCTGTCCACCACGGATTGTTCCGGTTGAGTGGAGGGAAGGATATGCAGACCGGAAGTGCTGCAAATTGGCACCGTGAAGTTTAGCGGTCTAGCTGTCATACCATTTGCTTAAAAACCCATGCACGCCTCGACGCGCAGCAGACGCGCTAGTGGACTCTAGACGGTAACCTTGTAGCGAACGGAGCGCCCGGTAAAGGGCTCCGAACTCTGTTACTTAATCATTGTCCTGTTACTTATAATTCCTGTGGAAAATCTTGCGATGCTCACAGTCTGAACGTGCTTACATTTGCATAAACTGAAACTTTATGTATTTTAAATTGTCGCCGCATAATTGTTGAAGTCAATTTTAAAAAAGCACTTACCCTGCCCCCACCCTCACTTGCACAACAGCACAGGTCAGCGTCTTCCCCGGTCCACCACGGATTGTTCCGGTTGAGTGGAGGAAAGTATACGCAGACCGGAAGTACTGCAAATTGGCACCATGAAGTTTAGCGGTCTAGCTGCTATACCACTCGCTTAAAAACCCATGCACGCCTCGACGCGCAGCGGACGCGCCCAGCGGGCGCGCCACCAGCGCGCCGAATGCTCGCCAAAGGGAAGCCTGTCTCCACCCGTCCGCGCCAGACCGGGCACCGGGTGCCAGTCCCAATGCCCCCGTTCCCCCCCCTCCTCTGATACTCTAGGGAACATCTACTCCAGTTATCAAACACCCCCAAGCCTTCATGCTCCCACTCCATCACACTCGAAAAATTACACTACAAATGCGCCCACTGCTCGTTCGAACTCCCAGAGAGTACAACCCCCCACTCAGCAAGAACCCTTTCAAAATGGCACTACTTAACTGCCGTTCCCTACCAAAACACACCACAGAATTAAATTTGCTATTACATGACTCAGATTTCGATGTCCTGTTCCTCACGGAAACATGGCTAACCTCAAGCTCAGACCCTGATACCGTGCAGGCTCTACCCCCGGGATACCTGATCCAGCGCCTAGATAGAACTAGCAGCAAAGGCGGCGGGATTGCAATCATCTTTAAAGATCACTTACTCTGCCGTTTCCTGGACAGCCCCCTCCTAGACTGTGAAAATGCCCACTTCATTATTGAATTCACTCCCTCACTTTCTTTTTCCGGCATCCTCATATATCGCCCCCCCCCCCCCGGAGCACAAGGCCTATTCTGCACATCCCTACTGGAATCTGTCTTCTCCCTTGCTAGCACCTCACCTAATTTTAACCTCCTCGGAGATTTTAACCTCCATTTTGAGAACCCGTCATCCACTGCAGCTAATGACCTCACACAAGACCTAGCAGCCTACCAGCTGCATCTGAAGACTCAGCAAGCAACACACATCAAAGGCCACCTCCTCGACCCAATTTTTTCCAACATAACTCAGTTAGAATGCAGGGCTCCCACCCCCCTCCCCTGGTCAGACCATTTCCTAGTTCCGTTCCTCTGGCACCCACTTATCACAAGCTCACATCAACCATTAGCTCGCATCCAAGCTCGTCCTTGGCCAAAATTAAACATAGAAGACTGGACGCATGCACTTGAAGCATCTGAACCCTCAGCCGCAAATCAAAAATTCTTCTCATGGATCGAGAACACGTTAGACCTAGTACTACCAAAAAAAGATACACAAAAGAAAACTGGACCAAAGAAACTCCCCTGGTTCACCCCAGAACTTCGAAAGTTAAAACAACACTGCAAAAAGCTTGAAAGAGCTTGGAGGATAGACTTTGCCTGCGAAAAAAAAACATATGTAGGTCCTTTATCGCCTCCTATAAAACAGCAATAAAAGTGACCCAAGCCGCATACTATGAGGAAAAAATCCTCTCCTCATCCAACTCCTCTAGAGAAACCTTCCAAATTGTAAAAAAACTCCTGAAAGTCCCCGATCCTCCTCCACCCCCGACCCATCGGGCCAGTGCTGCGAGGAATTAGCAGAATTCTTCCACACCAAAATTCAAAACATTCTTAAACATCTTCCACTCAACAACAACGAACCTCAATGCGAACCCCTCATATCAATTCCTCAGGATGTCCCCCATCGCCTGGAATCATTCAAACCACTCACAGTAGATCTCCTTCCCCCTATCCTAGACTCAATAAAGAAAGGTTCCCCGCTCGACGCCGCTCCACTTAATATCCTGAAGTTAGTAACACCCACCATCACCCTCCCCTTCACTAAACTAATTAATGCCTCTCTATCACAGGGCCTGGTCCCACAAGACTGGAAAAAAGCTATGGTAAAAGCACTACTAAAAAAAAAACATCTTGAACCCACAGAGATGGTCAACTACCGCCCCATCTCCCTACTCCCTGGAGTCAGCAAGGTTGCAGAGAAATATGTCAATCAACTGCTCTCCGCTCACCTCGAATCCTCCGGAAGGCTCCAGCCCTCTCAAACTGGCTTCCGCCCAGGCCAGGGCACAGAAACCGCACTCATAGCGGTAGTGGAGGAGTCCAGAAAGATCCTAGACTCCGGAGGATCTTCAGCCATCATCCTCCTGGACCTAAGTGCAGCCTTCGACACAGTGAATCACCGTACGCTGGTGCACCGTCTCGAAAAAGCAGGAGTGACAGGCACGGCCCTAGCATGGCTGAAATCTTTCCTGGAACAAAAAACCTTCCAAGTGTTCGAAAGCTACACGCGATCCCAATCAGTGCCGCTTCACTGCGGGGTTCCCCAGGGCTCGTCCCTAAGCCCCACACTCTTTAATATATACATGTCCCCTCTGGCGGAGATAGTAACCCCCTTTGGAGTCAAAATAGTTACTTACGCAGATGACACACAACTAATTGTAGCACTTAACCAGTCAGAACACTCCTCGGCGAATCTTTGCACCTGCCTCAAAGAAGTAGATAGTTGGATGAGTGCATCACACCTCAAACTCAACGGCGAAAAGACGGAGCTCATGCTGCTCGGGAACCAACCATCCTTTAACCCTAACTTGCTATGGCCTACTTGCATGGGACCAGCCCCTATGGCAAAAAAAGAAATAAAAAGCCTGGGCATCTGGCTCGATCACGAGCTTACCTTTAGAACCCAAGCCAGAAAAACCGCTGCCACTTGCTATGGTCTCCTTTGAACCACACGTAAAATACTGCCCCTCCTACCCGACCACTCAAGAAAGCTCCTGATACCGTCGCTTGTTCTCTCCCAGCTGGATTACGGTAATGCCCTGTATTTAGGCGCCCCCATATCGGTCGTCGCCAGCCTCCAAATGGTTCAGAAGTCGGCAGCAAGACTTCTCACTAACACAAGCAAACGCTGCTCAGCGAAACCCGCCTTAAAAACACTCCACTGGCTCCCAGTACAGGAGAGAATACATTTTAAAGCCCTATGTATTACACACAAAAATATGCAGGGCAAGGGCCCCCCGATCGTCAAGAACCTGATCAAACCATATAAAGCCACCAGAAATCTGCGCTCTGACGATCTCTTCCTGACCGACACACCCAGAATCAAAAAGACACAGACAGGCGGACGCCTTTTCTCATACAATGCGTCAAAGCTCTGGAATGCCCTCCCTCTATCCATCCGGAAGGAACCCAATCACCTTATCTTTCGCAAGCATTTGAAAACCTGGCTGTTCCCGTAACGGCATCCTCCCTCTAGCCACACTCCGCAGCGCTGGGATGCTCCCGGGTAGCCATGCGCTATACAAGAACTACTTTCATTTCATTTAATTTTCATTTCATAATTATTTTGTAGTAATGAAGCCAATCCAAGTAGTGTTGAGTTGGTAGTTTATTAGCTACATACAGAGCAGAGAGACAGGACACACTCTGCCAACAGCTCCAGTCTAAATGTAATCACACATTCCCTGGTAACCATGTAAACATTCTAGAATACTAATACATCAGAGTGCAGGTAGGCTGCAGTATTAACAAATTACACATGTTACAATACAACATATCTTCTCTTCCTCTAAAAAAAACAACAACAAAATAAAATAAAATCACAACACAAATTCATACAAAGTTCATGACCTAAATCTAGCGGGCTTAAGAACTTTCCTTGAGCTCTTCCTCAATTGAATTTGATCACACACAGGAACAGAGCTACTTGACGGACAAGGAACCACAGCAGAATCCCGAACTTTAACCACTCTATTGAGGTTCCACCAATGTCCCCCGTCAACCATAACGGCATTACCAAGAATTTTGATGACTTTAACAGGACGACTAAATTTGCTGTCACCCTTCTTAGCATGAATACCGCTTTTGATTTTAACAGAATCTCCTACTTCTAAAGAAGTCACTTTAACACCCTTGCGGGAATCAAACTAAACTTTTTGTTTGGATTGTGAAGCAGACAGATTCTCACTCACCATAGATAGTAAATGAGCAACATCTGATTCAGACCTAACCCATTTATTCATCCAAGCAGGTCTGAAACTGGAGTTGGGTTTACGTCCTCTTAACACCTCAAAGGGTGATATTTTTGTAGCAGAATGGGGCGTGGTTCTGTAAAACCAAACCATGGCATTAAGTGCTTTGCAAACATCATGTCCACCAGCTCTAGCCCATTTAACACATTCTCCTACTACTCGATTCATCCTCTCCACCAAACCATTGCTCTGTGGGTGATAGAGTGAGCTCTTATGATGTTTTATCCCACAGTCTTTTAGAAAAGACTCAAATTCAGTACTGATAAATTGCTTCCCGTTGTCTGAAATTAATATTTCTGGAAACCCCTCTCTCAACCACACATCCTTGAGAAAATCTATGATCGCCATTGAGTTGGCATCTTTCACCAATTTAATCTCTGGCCATTTGGAAGTGTAATCCATAAGGACAAGTATAAAACGAGAACCTCCCGGGAGGACCTCGTAAGGACCCATCACATCAATTCCCAATTTGGACCACGGGTTTTTTGGGCATTCAATGGGCATTAACGGAGGAACAGCCACTTTCAAACTCTTGTCAGCAGAGCCACAAACACAACAGTTGGCCACCATAGCATCGATTTCGGAATCCATCCCTGGCCACCAATACACATCCCGGATGCGCCGCTTTGTAAGCGTTGAACCCAGATGGCCCTCATGAGCTCTTTCAATAACAGTTTTGCGAAAGCAAGTAGGAGGAACAAATTTGTCATTCCTAAGTAATAAACCATCTTCAATGGAAAGTTCATCCTCAACCTTCCAGAAAGGTTGCAGGGCAGGAGAAAGTGCTTTTTCTCTTGTCCACCCATTCTTGACAAATTGAGTTACTTCACATAATACATTATCAGACCCCATTGCTTGTTTCCAAGAATCCTCTGAACCAAGATTTAAAACAGGTAAATCAAGTACAGCAACCAAACAATCATCACAATCCTCATTAACAAATTCCTCCAGACTCACATCGTCCATCTCACTGTGCTTGATGGGAAAACGAGATAGAAAATCCGCCCTCCCATTCTTCCCACCAGGAATATGTTGTACTGAAAACTGATACTGAAGAAGTTTAGTGACCATGCGCATAATTCTGGGAGAACAGCACTTGCTCATACTTCCACCCAAGATATTTACCAATGGCTTGTGATCTGTCAAAAGCATAAACCTTTTCCCCCAAATATACGGTCTAAACTTTTCAATGGCCCATGTACAGGCAAGTAACTCCTTTTCAATAACCGAATACTGAAGTTCAGGAGTCCTCAGAACCCTTGACGCAAAACAAATAGTGTGTTCAACATTATTTCCCATTTGAGTCAATGTCGCACCCAAACCCACCTGACTTGCATCAACAGTGACACAGCATGGCAAACTCGGGTCAAACGGTTTGAGTACAGGACCTTCACTCAAAGTAGTTTTCACAAACTTAATAGCCACAGAACAATCATGACACCAATCAAACTTGACCCCTTTTTTTAAGAGATTGCTTATAGGCCGGACAATTGTGGCAAAATTTGGAATAAATTGAGAGTAATACTCACATAGACCCAATAGTGACTTAACCCCTGCTTTATCTATTGGATCCGGCGCCTCCACAATAGCTTGGAGTAGACCCGGTCGTGGACTGACTCCTTCATGGGAAATAACATGTCCCAAATATTCTACTTTAGAACACAAGAATTTACACTTGGATTCTTTAACAATCACACCACGTTTTTTGAAGAGGGTCAACACTTTATCTAAAGCAAGATCGTGAGATGAAATATCTTTACCAAAAATCAGAGCATCATCCTGAAATACAAGGACACCATCAAGATCTCTAAGCATGTTCCCCATTATCCTCTGAAAGACGGACGCTGCAGACGCTAGTCCAAAAGGCATGCGACAGTAACGAAACGTACCTAAAGGCGAAACAAACGCAGTTAGATGTCGTGATTCAGGATCCAGTTCTACCTGATGGTATGCACTGGCTAAGTCTAATTTAGAAAAATACCGTGCACCTTTTGTTGAAGCAAACAAATCACTGATTTTGGGTAAGGGGTGGGAATCTACCCAAATCTCTTTATTTAGGGACCTCAAGTCGACACAGACACGAAGATCCCCGCCCCTTTTCCTCGCGACGACTAACGGAGAAAGCCATAACGAAGAGTCTGTAGGCTCGATAATTCCTTTGGCACACAAGTCTTTTAACTCCTTTTCCAAATCGTCCCTAACACTAAAAGGAACACCTCTTAGTTTGTGTTTAATGGGGAGAGCACCTTCTTTTACAATAATCTTGTGTCTAAAACCTTTAATCTTCCCCAGTTTACTACTGAAAACCTCAGGATACTTTTCTTTCCATTGAGAACTAGTGTCTTCACAACCCACAACTAACACTTGTTCTTTTTCACCTGGTCTCAATATTATTCGAAAAAGGCCTTGGTGAAACCACCCTAGAATATTGAGACCTTTTACGGCAACATAAATTTTCCCTTGAATCCGCCTCCCTCTGAACTGCAATTCGTCTTCAAAATATCCCAAAAGATCTATTTTACGTCCTTCGTAGGAGACAGGAGAACGATCAGGAGGACATAAGGGTTGAGAACCCTGCCATGTTTCTTCAAACAATTTTTGAGTAATCATAGTGATCTTTGCCCCAGAATCAACCAACAACTTTACAGTGCGTTCTCCAATCATGATATCAACAATGGGGTCAATGCATGAAGAAGGATCGCCAGTGACAACATTTGGGGAGCATTTGGAATTGACTGAATCTGACTCATTCTCACTCCACACAACAGAGACAACTTCCAAATCTGACTCCCCGTCAGACTCCACACTACAAACAGCAGGTTTACTTGTATTTTTCTTTTTTAAACAAACTTTCGCAAAATGCCCCATCCTTTTGCAGTAATTGCACATAACATTGTTTGCAGGACACCGCGAGCCTTTACTATGTGGAGGATTCCCACATCTGATGCACATATTTTTAAAAGAAGTTTTGGTAGGATTGTTAAAATCTGTGTTAGACTTTGGAGATTGCTGAACTAGTTGTGCAGGTTTACCACGAAGTTTGGAATTACTATTAGTGCTAACAGCATTAATGGTATCTTCTGGTTTGTCATCAAGCTCTTTAATAGAAACCATAGAGATCTCTATGCTTTTGGCAATTTTTATGATTTCATCTAGAGATGGATCCCCCAAGGTTAACAATTTTTGACGGATGTTTTTATCTTTGCATTGGCACACGAACTGATCCCTAATTAATTGATCAGTGAAATTTTCAAATTTGCACTCAGCTGCCAATCTGCGTAAAACGGATATGTAACCATCAACATCCTCCCCTTCCATTTGTTTTCTTTTGTACCATCCTCGTCGCCAATATTTTGTAGTAATGAAGCCAATCCAAGTAGTGTTGAGTTGGTAGTTTATTAGCTACATACAGAGCAGAGAGACAGGACACACTCTGCCAACAGCTCCAGTCTGAATGTAATCACACATTCCCTGGTAACCATGTAAACATTCTAGAATACTAATACATCAGAGTGCAGGTAGGCTGCAGTATTAACAAATTACACATGTTACAATACAACAGCTTTCAACTTAATACTATTGGTTTGAGTTATACGTCACTCTCATTTTACCATATGCTGGATTTACAAGACGTCTATTCAAGGGTCATGCATAGTTTAAGGAGGGTTATTTGTGTCTGTGGTTTCATTTGTACAATGTGTAACCTATGTATGCGTATACTTTCCATGTGGGCTATTGTGTATATAAAAATTTGAAGTATTACGTGTGATTGCTTCCCTTTACAAGTCGTTTCATGTCACATAATTGTGAAATATATGTGATGTAGTTATCCAATATAAAATAACAATGACAATATCTGATTGAGTAAGTGAACTCAACGGGATAAAGGACCGGATGTTACTCTAGGCAGGTGACAAGTGTGATGTGATAGAAATACTTACTATATTGCTTGATCATAGTAATGTAAAGTTTGCGATTTGAGTCTGATTGAAGAAGTGTAAATCTTTGCTATAATGAAATATGTATTTTACTCTTCTCTTCCTTAATATCTTAACATCCAAGAATTCGCATGTTTATCAATGTTTTTTTCAGCTTCCACAATCATTTAATATGCATTATGAGTGTAAAAAGACTGACACGTACAATTAACCTTAAACTATTACACATAGATGTCCTAACAATCATCATGTAATTTCATATTATGAAAGTAGTTCAAGAGAGATAGGCAATGCCCAAGGAGTTTGTAGTTTTTTCAAGGAATATATGCCCCAAATTAGTTCTCTATGATTTTGGTTTGTTTTTATTACGAGCATCAGGATTAAAGCCTGATGTAATAGAAAGTGAAGTCAACACATGTTTTGCCCAAAGTGACTGGTACGCCCAGAGCTTTCTCAAGGCTGATGACTATACTTACATGAGCCATGTTTAGTCACATGAGAATTGCAAAGTGGACAAAGTGTGCCAAAATCATGTTGTGTTTATGGTATATTATTAGTGAAAAGTACAGGGAAAAACAAAAACTCATGACAGGATTTTAAAACCGGAAACCAGAAGAAATTCCAAATATAGGAGGGAAAGCAGCTGATAGTGGAATCCGCTTTTTGAAAAAACAAGGAAGAATGTGAAAAACCTTACCATGAGGAGAGTGAGATGTGTATGGTTCTTGTGGAGAAAAAGAGAAAAAGTAACTCACCAAAGTTAAAAGTGAAAAGAGACAAACCAATCCAGGGACCAAGAAAAAGGAAATATTAAAATACTCATCAAGAAATGAGAAAAAGTAGTGTTCCAGTCACTAATGATGATAGAAGTAAGAGATAGAAATAAGTAGTCCTAGAAAAACTATCCCATGCGTATAAACAAATATTCCGTAAAGGCAGATATCTATGAAACAAAGCCTTGTCAGATCCACCTGATGGGTTACGAATTTAACTTCACTACAGCATACATGAAAAGTCCAAACAGTAGCAGCGTGGCCATAGCCTAGACTTCAAAAACCTGACCTGAAAGTCAGGAAAATAAACTAAGCATAAATCGTGCTCGTTGGCACATTTCTGGTGTATATTAACAAACATGCAGGGATTTAAAAACCTGAGGGACAGACAACGGCAAATAAACTGATAAAACAATCCACTAGACTGCTCAAGTGTATGGGTGAATAGTGTGTGCTGACAATGAAGACGTGAAACAAAAACATGCTTTAATCTGGACATATGACATGCTAGTTTCCAAAGTGACATAAATTGCAGGGACTAAAGTAAGCTATTCAAGACCTAGCAGCCCAAATATCAAACATCAACTGCTTTGCATGTGAGGCACTACAGTGACTATATGATAACAAGGCAGCGCCTACCAGTTTAGTAGTACACATCACATGAAAGTACAAAGGTCTCTGCGGTCATTACGAAGCAGAAATTCGTAAAGTGTTTATGAGGAGTAGAGGCGGAAGTGGAAAAAGATGACGCAGTAACATCCTTCTCGCCACCAGCAAGTCCAACTGGAAGTAACATGGTGTGGCCATTTTGAAGGTTACAAAATACCATAACGTTAGATGGTCATATTAGACATGCTATCTAGGAGCCAAAAACAGTGAGTCTAAAAGAGACTGTGTAGGAAGCTGGCTGCATATATACTATACTAGAAAGAGGTATAATGTGCACAGAATCCAGTGAGTCCCCAAAGGTATGGCAGAGGTTGAATTAGAGAATACCTTTCTCTCAATTTAGTGGTAGCTGGGCTGAGTTAGGCAGTCAGGCTTATCAGAGGGTAGGGTTAAGCATTTGTTGTACACACCCAGGCAAGGAATGATAGTGCACACTCAAAGACTGAATCCAGACCAATTGGTTTGTTTAAAAAATTGTTACTTTTTTATTTTCTTTCTTCTAGAACCAAGAATCCCTTTGTGCAGATAAGTATAATAGTGTTGTAAAAGTAGCAATACTTTTTAAGAATGCAGTAATGCTTTTTAAATGCTGTTATAAGTTTTACAGTTTTAAGAATGCTTTCCGTAAATGTCTAACAAGTACAGTTGCATGCTTTGGCAATGATACAGTTAGACCGTTCAATGCAACAGATAGACTTACAATGCAATCCTATTGAGGAAAACAATAATAAACAGTTTGCAGGTAAGTACTCAAATTATTTCCACAGGCTTCAGGATTTAGGATAACACAGGGCAAGGTTCAAGACCAAATAGGTACTGCATAACCAGCAGCACTGGGGCAGACGGGTGCAGAGGTCACTGGGTCCAATGTTATCCAATGGAGCCAGGGTTAAATCGGAGAGGCACGGTTTGCAGGTAGGTACCCACAATCTTAGGGGAGTGCCCCTGGGGTTGAGGTGAGCACAGCGGGGGCCACAAAGCAGCACCAAAGCTACACCACCAGCGGCACATGGAGGGCTGGGTGCAAATCAGTGTTGGGTGGCCAATGCTTTTAAAAAGAGGTCGTCGGTTTTCATAAAGAGGCTGCAGGCTTGGACCAGGAGGCTCTATCAAGGCAACCAAAGGCAGGGCAGGTAAGCTGGGTAGCTGGGGGATAGCTGGGGGCAACCTGGGCACCAGCAGCTGGGGTCCCCAAGGTCAGGGGCAGAGGAAGCAAGGGTGCCTTTTGATTGTTGGGTTTTTTCAGCCTGTTCCTTTCGCGGTCAGAGTATCCTTCGAAAAGAGGCTGCATGCATTGAGTGGGGGTCCTGGACAGGTCAGACACTGATACAGATGAGGTCAGGATTGCCTGGGAGGCTTCACAGGATAGGTGAGTTACGCAAACTTGCACAGTGGGCTTCGAGTGGAGAGTGGCGCAGTGTCACTGATCCACCTGGATCCAGAGACTGGAGTTGTTTGTTTTTTGTTGGACAAATCCGGAGTCAACAAGAGACAAAAGTCTTTGCCGAAGGTAGCACAAGTCCTCTGGGGTTCTTGAGGTTGCTGGCATCGGGCCACACGCCAGTTTTTTGAAGCAGAGTCGTTGGAGGAGGAGACAGGCTGGTAGGGCAGGGGCTAAGTAAGTTATCGTCTTCTTCTCCACTGCTTTACGGCTATTAGGTCCTTCTTCTTCTTTGCTCATCGAATCTGAGTAACAAGGTTCAGGGGAGCCATTAAATACTAAATTTAGGGGTATTACTGAGGTCAGGGATAGTGCCCAATGCTACTGTCCCCTAGGGGGACTACACCATTTGACTGCCCCCTTCCTTTGGGAAGAGGGGTTCATCCCTGTTCCTATTGGGACTAATTCTCCAATTCATGATGGAGAATTTCTAAGAGAATAGTTCACCTCAGCTCCTGGTGACCTGAGGGTTGTGCCAGGCAGAGGTTAACACGCCTACTCTGCTTATTAATTTTCACTCCAGTCCTGCCACCAAAAGTGGGTCCAGACAGGGGGGTGGCCATTGCCACTATTGGCAACTTCCAAAATTAGCACACCACAAGATGAGAGACTTTGAGGCTCACTGCCAATTATTGATATACCTGCTAGAGGGAGGTGTGACGCACCTCCACCCAAAGCCGGCTTTGTTCCTGACCTCTGAGAGCACTGGGGCTCTCACCCGATGAGGTCAGAAACCTGTCTGGTGGTGGCTGGCTGGCGGGTATAAGCCACCCAATACACTAGAAGTTGCTTGCTTTTCAGGGATCATCTCTAGGATGCCCTCCTAGTGCATTTCATGATATATCCTTCACTGGCATCACTGTGGGCTTGTTATACTGAAAGGTTTGGCACCAAACGTCCCCGCCTTCAGTGAAGCCATCATGAAGCTGTGGAGTTCGTAATGACAAACTTCCGGCCCATGTACTCAAAATGGTTTCACTGCACTTACAATGTCTGTGAATGGAACAGATGCTATAGTGGCATGTTGCTCATGTAGCTCTGCCCTTACCTGTGGTGTGGTGCACTCTACTTTAGGGCTGTGAAGCATGCAAGTGGAGTGACTTACTCACGCCACAGGCAGTGTTGGTGGGCATGGCACACAGGGATGTGTTCTCAGAAAAAATGTATATAGTGCACTAATCTTTTTTTAGAAAATTAATTCAAAACCTTCCTCGAGTGTTAAACCTGTTGTCATGTGCTATGCCGTAATGCATCTTGTCTATTGCACGTTCATATCCATTTTTAGGAAAAAAACAATACAATAATGACTGTATAGCACAACATGCACTACTTGTCAATATATCAAATCAAACAAACAATCACAAGTTTCATCACATTCCATAATGTATACATTTAATTGTCATTCATAACAATTTCTTAAAGAATTCTTACAACATAATGCAGATTGACATTAATGCTGCCATTTTACATAATCAATTTATGAGCCAAAGATTATTTTCTTCCTTCAATTTGCGTCCATTTCAGAATTCAATGATTCCTTCTTCCCGGGCAACTGAAAACACCGTCAAAAAGACAGGATGAAATTATCTGAAATTCAACATAAGTCAGTACGATCAACTGTGTGATTTTTTTTAAAAACATTGGATTTAAAAAACTGTGTTAAGTGTCCTGTATCACCTTAAAACCCACACCGAGAAAGTGTATAGTGACAGAGAAAATCTCCTCACCAATCCATACCGCTTAACAAATTAAAACCATTGTGCATGGATAAGTCTACGCTCTAACATGAGTGTATTACCTCTTATAAGCTTATGATACCTGCAGTGCTGCATAATACATGCTATGAGTAATATTGATAACACTCATGTTGCACAAAGAACAGCAAAACAAAACCAAAGAAGATACATGCTGAGGTCCTAACTCTTCTTCCTTAACTGGTCACCTTGTTCCTGCCACGTTTAAAAAAAAAAACAATCTACACTGTCTTCCAAAATATTGTGCATCCATTAAACACGTCATTTCAAAGCATATCGAACATAAAAGATGATTGTGCGGAGAGACAAAGATATACCAGCAACACAAGTGTATGCGTTAATCAAGTAAACAAAGTCTTTTGAAACGACGGACGGCAGCACAACTCATATATTACAACAATTGGAATACTTACTAAGGAGAGAATTGAATCAGAAATTGCAATCATCAACATTAATTCAATACCATAAAGTAAAGTGAATTCCTCGTGAACTGAGATTAGTAATCAAACCTATGCTCTTCAATTTTCAATCTTTATGGAGAAATGGTATGCGATGCTAAATAAGTGCTCTTTGGATTTAATTATTTTACTTATAGAAGAACTGTCTCGTACTATCAAAGAAAGTGAGGCAGAAATATATATAATATTAAATAGGAACTGTCTGCACGGGTGGAAAAAGAAACATGGAGGATTACCTTGGATGATTTAACAGTAAAATTGGAGGCCTATAGAAAAGAGCTATAGGAATGAAAACTATGCACGTTTAAGAGAGATACCATAGATTATAAACTCAATGAAGTTTATAAATTGGCTGAAGTTTATGTCCGAAGAAGACCAGAAGCATCAACACAAAAAAAAGTGTAGCATCAGATAAGGATATAGCCCCAACACGGTTACCGTATTCTCTGAGCGACCGAAACATAGAATTGACATCAGATAAAACAACACTTTCTAACACAGCAGCATCGATCTCTGCTTTTTTATCCTCAGTTCTGGAAGTGAATCATCCACCAAAATCAATTACGTAAAAATCACAAAGTTTACCCACAAAACCAGGAGAGGAAAAGGAAAAAGAAAGAGGCAGGAAAAATGTACACAGTCATCCCGAAGTTTAATTATACATCTTCCATCTATACCACTGTTGCAAAGTCATCCTGTGCCCTGGGCACCCCCCAACTTTTTGCTGACTGATACTGGTGGTAACTGACTCTGACTGACCCTGGGCTCTGCCTAACCAGGCCCAGGGCCGCCAGTGCTATGCTGAAAGAGACACATAGAATACAGTTAAAACACCTACATACACTAGGGTACACAATGGAATGGAGGGGTACCACTGTGATTGGCATGACCTACCATATAAGCCCCTAGTATATAATAGGGCAGAGGGATTGAAACTACCTAGAAGTCCCTAGTACTCTAGGGCATGGCAGTTTAGAGGCCAGCAGCTCTTTTTGCACTTTTGCACTTGCCTGTGCACTGCTGAAGCCTGAGGTCAGTTTAAAAGCAGCCCTGGGTGCCAGGACTGCTTTTAAAAAAGTAAATTGTGCCCAAACTCGACTTTGGGGTTTGGGGCACTTAAAAAAGGATAACCTACAATGTGTTGGCATAATATGAACCCCCAGGGTCTCCCCTAGGGCTCTCAGGGGTGGGGGGTCTTATAATTATAAGGTACACACTTGTAAAATGAGTTTTCTATGCCCTGGGTTAAGTGAAATTTCACATTTCACTAACCCACATTGTGGTAAAGTGCTGCTAAAATTCAACTTTGATGTTAGGAGCACTGTGGAGGGAGGATGTGCAATCATTCTGAAGATTCAGAACCCCTAAAGTCTCCTCTAGTTTCACATGGGGTGGGGGTCCTGTAGAAATCAGTGAAGTACCTATAAAATATGCTTTTGTAAGCCCTAGTGCTGGAAAAATGGCCCAAGTCATTTTCCCCATTGCAAATCCAAGGCCACGTAGGTTAACATGACAAGAGATAAGTCACTAATAACTCTTCATAGGAGAAGGCTAGAAATACCATTCAAAGACTTTCCCGAATGGTATTAATAAATCCAACAATATCATATTACTAAAGTGTACATACAAGAAGTTATAAGACTTTCTTGTTTTTAAGTCCAAATTCTGCTTTCCAGTGGTCTGTCCTGTTTGGTCAGAGTTATTTGGATTAGCCAGGTTGCCTTGAAGAGGTGATAAAGAGCCCCTGGGATTAACCAGCTATGCTGGGAGGGCAGTGTCCTGCTACACAGGAATGCCAGAGCAGGGGGAGGAGTCGTAAACCATGGTCTTCAAAGGCAGAGGGAGGGCCTCAGTGCCAGTCTCCACTCTGCACTTTTGGCCTCAACCTGAACTTTCCACCTTAGGCAGAGGGTAGGATTAAGGAAGGTATGCGCAGGTGCAGGGGGGAGAGTCTAAGTAAAATAGCCATCCTAGGGGTGTGTTTAGCCAGCTCTTACCTCCTTGCTGGAAAATCAGCCATTATGGATTTGGAAGATTTGATGCACCTGGGACAAAATAATGCCACACTCTACAGGATTTTCTCATATCTTTGAGGAGTTACCCTGCTCCCATTGGTTAGGAGTGACCTCATGCATGACCCAGAGAACTTGGAATAAGTATCTGAGAGGCGCAGAAGTCTCCAGATCTGCTGCTTGAAACTTACTGAAGCAAGACATTGCCAAACTGAGAAGATTGCTGTGCAGAGATATCTAAGGCCTGACCTCTGAAAACTGCACCATCTGAAACTACAGTCCTGTGGATTATTTTGCTGAAAAAGAACTAAATCGTGTACTCCCTGAAAGCTAGAGGTGAAAAGAGCTCATCTGGAACATCACCACCTAAATTTGCACCTTGGAGGACCACCAGTGGATTTGTAAGGGTTTTGTACCAGTGGATTGTGGGAACTGAAGTCCTTAACTTTCAAGGACCATCTTGGAGCTCCTAGACCCTTGGAGTGAGTTTGTGACGCTTTGGGACCCCTTGAGGAACTTCAGGAAGAAGTTCAAGAAGTTTGGAGAACTTTGGAGCAACTTTGGAAAAAAACTCCATAGAGGGACTGACTCAACCTGGCCAGCCAGGCCACCTGCCTTCAACCGCTAGCCGACCAAGCCATCCAGGTTCGTCCGGCTAAAAGCTCCATCGGTCCAACTTCCAGAGTTTGACCGGGACCAGAAGAAATCTGAAGCCGGCGAACCCTCACCGGATCTGGCTGCTTGAAGAGCATCGAGAGACCCCGTGAGAAAAAGTCCGCTTGTAGAAAAGGTGACCGGGAACAACCGCCAACACCAAACCGCCTGCTTTCCATCGCGTGTCGGCCAGGATTCCTGGGTTACCCCACTGAAGCGCTAAAGAAAATGTTTCTAAGTCCACTCCAGGGAAGTTGACCGGGAGTTTGTCAAAAGGCAATCCAGCGAACCCTCACTGAATCCGGACTGGCTTGAAACTTCAAGGGACCCCGGGAAGAAAAGCTCCAGAAAAGTTTCTAAGTGTGAAAGTAGAAACTGAGACCGGGACCTGCCGCGAGCTGTAGCCGCCCAGGGCTCCATCGCGGTCGGCCTGAAACTTTAACTTTTTTTTTTTTTTAAATATGTTTATTGACATTTTTGGTGTACAACTATACACAATGCAAAACAACCAAACAGACAGGTCAATATTGAGCACCACCCCCGCCTCGCCCGCCCTCCACCCCCACCCTTCTCTCATCACACTGGAAGTCTGTTTCGGACCTACGCCGTGGCTGACATCAGCGTTGTCAATGCATAACAATGTCTGTGTCCTAAGGCTGTGGACCTCATCCATGAACCTTGCCTGCCCCCTCCATTTCACCGCCCCACTAGAGTCCCCCCTCCAGGCCATGATACCTCCGCCATCTGGACCACACCCTGGTAAATTTTTTGGGGCAGCCTCTCGCCTTGTACGTGACCCTTTCTGCCGCCATGTAGATGTCAAGACCCCTCCTCCACTCCTCCAAGCAGGGAGGCGAGGGCGCCCCCCAGTATTTTGCTATGTCTCTCTTCGCCACCACCAGAGCCAGCACAAGGAAGATCAGCAACGGGCGGGGGAGGTCCACATCATGTGTCATACCCAGTAACACTAACTTGGGGTCCTCCTGAAGCGGCACCTCCAGCACCTTACTCAGCTCCCCCAGGATCCCCCTCCAGTACCCCTGAATCTGCGGGCAGAGCCAAAGTATATGAAAGAAAGTCCCTTCCTCCCGCCCGCATCTCAGACACGACATGTCTCCCACCCGTCCCATTTTGAACAGTCGTCGTCTGTCAAAGTACGTTCTATGCAGGATATTGAATTGGATCAACCGTAGCCGTGACTTAATCGCCACCTCTCGTGGGTGCATGAGAACTGTATCCCAGTCCACTTCGTCCATCTCACCCACATCCGCCTCCCAGGTCGCCCTAAGCGCCCCCAGAGTATCAGGCATATTGTTCATGAGGGTCCGATATGTGAGGGACACCGCCCTTTCCACCATGTGTTCCTGCAGCAACCGTCCCTCCAGAGGTGCATATTCGGGAAGAGAAGCCGTCTGTATCCCTTCTGCCTGCCAAGCATGTTTCAGTTGCGCGTACCTATAATGCTGCGTGGGGAGCAATCCAAATTCCCTGCGGAGCACCGAGAAGGATTTCAACTCCCCCCGCGCTAGCACGTCTCCCAGTGTCGACACCCCGATGTTATCCCATTGCGTGAACCCCCTCAACTTGTTTAGTTCCGGTAGCCACGCGCAGTGCCATAAGGGCGTCTGTCTACTCAATTTCCTGTCCCAGCCAATCTCCCGGGTCGCCCTTTTCCAAATTGCCAGGGTGATTTTAGTGGCCAGCAATAGCCGTCCCGTACCCTTGCCACCATAGAGGTAATAATGACACGAGTGGGCGCCCATGACATGTCTTTCCAAAGCAAACGTCGGGTGCATTGCCGGGGCGTGAAGCCAGTCATTAATGTACACCAGGTGTTCCGCCCAGTAGTAGGCCTCAATGTTGGGAAGCGAGATCCCTCCGCTATACTGATGCCTCTGCAGGGTCTTTATCGCTACCCTGGGTTGTCTACCAAGCCAAAGAAAGCTACGGAGTTCCGAGTCAATTTCTCGAAAGACCCGCCGAAGAACCGGATAATATTCGTTTTGTAACGCATACAGGAACCTGGGAAGCGTTATCATCTTAAACATGGCGGCACGCCCCCGCAGCGTAAGCGGCTGCCGGCGCCATCTCTGCGCATCCTCCACAAAATTGGACAAAACCCTCCCAACATTCCTGGCATAGGAGATAGTCCGGTCTAATGTTATATACACCCCCAGATATTGAAACCCCTCCATCGTCGCCTGGAGCCTATCTGGGAGACTCGGCCAGTCCCCCCGTCCCTCCGGGGCATATAGCACCGACTTATGCCAGTTCACCCTGTAACCCGAGCGGGCACCATAGCGCTCTAGCTCAAAGAAAATAACCGGGATTGTCGTATCGGGGTGCGTAACGTATAGAAGGACATCGTCCGCATAGAGAGATATTTTTTCCTCCAAGTCATCCAACGGACCCTTCCGAAAACAACGAATCTCCGGGTGTTGTCTGACCCGTGCCGCCAGCACCTCTATCGTCAACGTGAAGAGCAGGGGGGACAACGGGCATCCTTGTCGCGTACCCCTGCAAATAGGGAATTCCCCCGATGTAACCCCATTGACCCTCACCCGCGCTCTCGGGCCCGTATACAGTAATCTCACCCATTGGCGGAAGACAGGTCCGAATCCCAGACGCCCCAGGACACCCTCCAGGAAGGGCCAATGCACCGCATCGAACGCCTTTTCCGCGTCTAAGGAGAGAAACCAGTGAGGGTCTCGCCGGCCCCACACCACCTGTAGCCAATTGTGCGAGCGCCTCAGATTCAATCTCGTCGCCCTACTGGGGAGGAAGCCCGTCTGATCCAGGTGTATTAATTCTGGGATCACCCGCCGCAACCGGAGGGCCAGCACCGTCGCCAGCAACTTCACCTCAGTGTTAAGCAGCGAGATCGGGCGGTACGACGTGCACTCCTCCGGCGGTTTCCCCTCCTTGAAAATCGGGACAATCGTGGCCAGTCTAAGATCCGGGGGGAGACACCCCTCTTCCCGCGCCCCCTCAAATAACGCCAACATATGGCGGGCCAGAAGATCTGCCGTTTTTTTAAAGAATTCCGCGGGGAACCCATTCGGGCCCGGTGCCTTCCCCACCCGCAGCTTGGCCAGCGCCTGTGTCACTTCATCTAGCGTAAGGGGGGCCTCCAGCTCCTTGATGTCCCCATCTGTGAGCGCCGGCAGATCTAAATCCGTCATGTACTGTAGCGCGTCCTCTTGCGAGCCCAGGTCTCGAGCCGCATAGAATGCCCGGAAGTGCTCTGCAAAGGCTTCCGCGATCTGCGCGTCCGAATTCACTAAATTCCCCCTATCGTCACGCACCCGTTCTACCCACCTTGCATCTCTCTCTTTTCTACTGAGCCACGCCAGAAGCTTGCCTGACTTATCACCTACGTCATATAAACGGTGGAGTGTTGCCAGCGCCTGTTGCCTGGCTTCTCCCGTAGCCAGACCGCTGGGCGTCAAGCAACCGGCGCAATATCTCCCGCGCCGGGTCCGCAAGGTACTCCCTGTCCAACTGAAGAACCTGGCCCTCTAGCGCCTGTAACTCCCTATGCCGTTCCCTATTTTCCTCTGCAATCCTATCCTGGACTCTACCCCGCATGACCACCTTCATAGCTTCCCAGAGGGTCACCGGCGACGACACCGAGCCCACATTGTCAGCTAGGCAGACTCTAACATCCGCCCGAATGCCCTTCAGCACCTTCGAATTCTGGAGGTCCCATGCTGAGACTCGCCACTGCCCCCTCCCTGATACCCGGGGGGCCACTGTCACCAGCAGGGGAGAATGATCCGAAAGGCCCCGTGCTTTATATTCAGCTCGCACCCCCTCATGCAGCATGTGGCGCGCCATGAAGATATAGTCCAACCGGGAATACACCCTGTGTGCCCCTGAGAAAAAGGAATACTCCCGCCGTGTAGGGTGTAACCAGCGCCATACGTCCGTCAGACCCAGAGTCTCCATCGTGGAGGCGAGGGCCGTCCTAGGCCGGTCCCATCCCCTATCACCCGTCCTGTCCAATGCCGGTGCCAGTACATCATTGAAGTCGCCCCCAAGCACTTGCACCGTGTCGGATGTGGCCATCAGTATTTCCGCCACGCCTTTTAATGTGGACGCCTGCAGTTTAGGTGGAGCATAGACCGACACTAACGTGTACTCCCTTCGTCGCCACACTCCCCGGACCCCAACATAAGTTCCCAGTGAGTCTGTCCACGTCTGTGTCACTCGAAACGGGTTAGTTTTCCGGACCAGTATCGCCACCCCTCTTGAACCCTGGGTAAAGCCCGCATGTGCTAGAACCGTGTATTGACCCCGGGCCAGGAATCCACATTTAGTCCCCAGAAGGTGCGTTTCCTGTAATAATGCTACGTCTGGGCCGGCCCTCCTAATGTATGCGTTTATCAGTCCTCTCTTAATTTTGCTACCAAGCCCATTGACATTCCACGTTAGGACTGAGAGCCCTCCCTCCGCTACACCCTGTGTTACCATCGTGTCAGGCATTGCAATTCCATCCGTGTGTGCTGTCTCTGGGGTACCCCACTGGCGGGCCAGCCCCGTGGTGCCACGTGTGTGCCTGAAATTACCTGTTTCCAACCCCTCTTTGCCCAACCGGCCCCAACTGTCCCGTCCCCCCCCCTCCCATCCCAAAACAAACCTCAACTGGAAATCCCCAACACTCTCCCACTCCCACCCCCTCCCCACCTCCCCCCCCCATCAGTCCCATTGCCCACAAGCACAGGACTGCTGGCGGAGAAGGCCTGTCGCCCTCCCTCACCATCCCACCCGTCGTTAACCTATCTCGTGCCCTCTATGGGAACAGCACTAGAACCGTCTCAGTCTGCCCGACCCAAGAGCACCATACATCAACGACCAAATGAGAAGACTACCAAAAGATATACCCAAACAGGAAATAACAACCAAAAAAGAAAACCAAAAAGGAGGGGGGTGTGTGACCACTTGCGTGCTCCATCTGGCCAAAGCTGCAATCAAGATTGTTCGGTCCAGTCTCTCTCAGGAGTGGGAGTCTTGGGTGTCAGGCCTCCGCTCCTCCGTAGGATCGGGTGCATCCCGCTCTAGATCCCGGATCGCCACTGCCAGCGGGTGTATGGAGCTCTGCGCCGTCCCTTCTCGTCCCGGCCCATGGGTCGCATCCTCGACGTCTTCCTCCGAGCTACCACTGTCCGCCAGGCAACTAAAGCGAGAACCCGGCACTCCTGCCCCTCCGGATGGCGGGGAGGCCTTCTTCCGACGTCGTGGTGTGCCATCTTCCGAGCAGGGCGTTTTACGCACCCTCTTCCCAAGTTTTCGCCCCGACTGTCCCCGGGACCGCCAGAGTGTCAGCTCCTTGGGGCGTGTTCCACTGCCACTCGGCCTCTCCCGGCTCTCCTCCCCGTCGGCGGGGCGGCGTTCCGTCGTCGGTCGTGTCTCCAGCCATTGCCAAGCCTCCTCCGGGTGGGTGAAGAAATGCGTGCCACCATCATGGATCACCTTTAGCTTTGCCGGGAAAAGCAGCATGTAGGTAAGGCGGCGGTCTCTGAGCTTCGCTTTGACCGCATCAAAGGCCCTCCTCTGTTTTTGCACCGCCTGGCTGTAGTCTGGGAAGATCATAATGTTCGTGTTTTCTATCCGAAGCGCCCCCTTCTTCCGGGCCTCCCGCAAGATCAGATCCCTGTCTGCGAAATTGAGGAACCGGGCAATGACAGGACGCGGCCGCGCCCCCACTGGCGGCTTCACCAGGAGCGCCCTATGTGCCCTTTCGATTATAAAGCAGTTCGAGAATGGGGCCTGCGGGAACGTGTCTTTCAGCCAATTGCGGAGAAACATCGCCATGTCCGATCCCTCAATGCCTTCCCTAAAGCCCACAAAGCGAAGGTTGTTGCGTCTCGCCCTGTTTTCCGCGTCGTCCACTTTCCATAGGAGTTGTCGGTGCGATGCCTGTAGTTCCGCCACATCTCTGCGGAGATGGGTGATGGTATCCTCAGCCTCACTAATCCGGGTTTCGGCCGTCTGCACCCTCTCCGACAGGTTGCGGAATCCTGTCTCAGTGGCGTGACTTCGGAGCCCACCTCACCGATCTTAACCTCCAGCGCCGCCCTGGATTCCTGGATGTCCGTCCTGGAGGCTTGTATGGCCTCCATCAGCAGCTCCGTGTCCGAACGCGCCGCCGGGGGGGGAGGTGGTGCCCCCGTTTGCGTCCGGGTGCGGGTAAAGTCATCCATCAGCCCCTGCCGGGCAGTCTTCTCTGGCGGGGCCTTTTTCCCCATCCTCGACTTCGGGCTCCAGTCGCCAGCGGGCCCCCGGTCAGGAAGTGACCTCGTGGTCTCTGGGGGGGGGGGGGTGCCTCGTCCTCCTTCTCTACCCCCATAGGATTCCGCCGCAACGGCCACTCCACCCCGTCGGCGCCGAGCTCCTGGGTGGGCCTCTGTCGTAAATTCAGGCGCGGACGCCTCTCGCAGCGTAGGCAAGGAGGGAGGGGAAGCAGGGGTCTGGCCGCGCCGCCGCAGGCCGTGTATAGATGCGCCCAGGGCCCACCAGCGTCCCGGGCCTTCGTCCCGCCGAGGACGCAGATGGTCGTGGGGCCGGATGTCTGACCAGGTGTCCCTCTCCGCCTGTCCACAAGAGCTCCGTACCCGCGGCAGCCGGCGCAGTGCCGTGGCGCGCCCAACGGATCAGATGCCTCGCTCCTCACCTCCCAGGCCCGCCGCTTCTCCTCGCAGAGGCAGTCCGATGCGGGCGCTGTCCCAATTGCGTCGGAGCACCGAGGGGAGGCGACACGCGTCCCAGCCCCCCCGCTCCGGCCCGTCTTGTCTCACCGATGCAGGCGATTCCCCGTCTGTGCAGTTGGGGCAACCAGGCTGTCTTCGTTCGGTCAGCGCCTCCCTCCGTCCGGCCGCGGCTCCGTCCTCTAGGTCGCGGCGGCCGCCGCCATCTTGCCGCCTCCAGGCCTCGGTCACCCCTCGAGCAGCTCCGCACAGGATCCGGCTACCAGGCGCTCCCCGCCACCGTGAATGTCTCCGGTCTCAGGGCATGAGATTCCCGTGTCCCGCCGACCGCCAGCCGTATGTAATTCGCCGGATTCAGAGCAGCTCCGCCGGAGCTCGCGCAGAGCACGTCTTACTCGGCCATTGCGCCGGCCACGCCCCATGAAACTTTAACTTTGATCCGGTCTATTGTGAGCAGGTATCCCAATATGGTGCTATAATCTACAAAGTGCTATATTTTGCTAAATCTTTGAAAATTCATATCTCCGGTTCCCTACATTGGATCTTTGTTGTTTTGGTGTCATTTGAAAGATACACATATTTCCTATTTTTATAAATTGGTATTGTATTTTTAATTTGTGCTGTGTCTTAATTATTAACTGAATTGGTGTTTTTAAATGCTTTACATACCTGTCTTTGAAGTTAAGCCTGCCTGCTCGCAGCCAAGCTACCAAGGGTTGAGCATAGGAATAATTTTCTAAGACCTATGCTGAGTCCTACCATGTGTTAGTGGCCTTATTGCCAGTGGCAGACCTACATTTGCCCCTACCAATAACCCACTTTCCAACAACCACTAACTAGCCAACAACAATCAGTCTTGGAGAAAGGAACATCATTTGTTCCAACATATAATACCAATCTTTTGGAAACTGAAACATCCATAACTAATGAGGACTTTCCATTTACGCCATTTTTATAAAAAAATTGTACCTCCTACAATCCCTGAGGAAGAATCAAGGTATCCACAATTGAAACCAAAAAGTACTTTTGTTTTTCCAATTGCGCACAAAACATTAGACACCTTTCAAACTTTAATCAGAGAAAATATTTTGGCAATTACATTTGATCTAAAAAACACTCAAATCTATAGGATATAAGGAAATAAAGGACACTTAACGCAGGTTTTTTTTTTAAATCCAATTTAAAAAAAAAAATCACACAGTTGATCATACTGAATTATGGTGAATTTCTGATAATTTCATCCTGTCTTTTTTACTTTGTTTTCAATTGGCCCTGAAGAAAGAATCATTGTATTCCAAACTGCATTGAGCTTAAATCTAATGAAGATAATAATCCTTGACTAGTGAATTGATTGTGCAAAATGGTAGCAATAATGTCAATCTGCATTATGTTGTAAGAATTCTTTAAGAAATTGTTATGAATGACAATTAAATGTATACATTATGGAATGTGAAGACATTTGTAATTCTTTGATTTGATATATTCACAAAAAAATCACACAGTTGATTGTACCGAATTATGTTGGTTTTCAAGGAATTTCATCCTGTCTTTTTAGGAGACTTGTTGAAGTGGAGTATGGAATAGAAGCCACACCCACTCTCTGCCTATATTTGTCATTGGCTTGTGTCATTTTCCTTAGTAAATGCTGACTTCTGATTTGTTATTATGCTTGTTAGTCCACCCTGGGTACCGCTTTGCCTTCATTTATAACCTCCCATAGTGACTGGCTCTTTTACTTCAGTTGTTACACGGTACGTGTTATTTAGTCACAAAAAGAGAATGTGCTGCAGAGCCTGCTCTAGTATCGCGCCGAAGATATGGAACTCCTTACCACCAGATGCACGCAGAATCTCTTCCTCATCCTCCTTCGAAAAAGAAGTGATAATGCTGCTAATAAACAAATTCACATCCGAAGACTTTAAATCATAATTTACTGTTATCAATATATGTTATCTTACCTACCTTTGTCTACCTCTTAAATTGAATGTATACATATTACCTCCTCAACCTTCTCATGTAGCCAACTAGTGTAATGTAAAGCGCTCTGATACACTCTTGGGTCATGTCCACACTATGCAAAATGTTATACATAAATTAAAATAAAATTAAAATAAATAAGCACTGTTTTCTTTATTGAGTTTCTCTTACTTCAGGCATGATGTGTTTGGCTTACATTCAGTGTGCCATGCACACTTTCTCTTATCAAGCAGCCAGAACAATGGCAGCCACTTCTTTCCAGTCCCATAGGTCTCATATTTAAATGCGGGACCTATTGCATTGCAAATATTTTTTCTATGTTGTTCGTGCCTTCTTTACCCCCACCCTCCCTCCATCCCCTTGTCCGTGCCTTCTTTACCCACACCGACCCTTCTGTTGTCTGTGCCTTCTTTACCCTTGCACTCCCTCGCTTTGTTTGTGCCTTTTTAACGCCCGCCCTCTCTCCCGTTGTCCCTGCCTTCTTTACAACCCCGCCCTTTCACCCGTTCTCCATGCCTTTATTACAACCCTGCCCTCCCTCCTGTTGTCTTAGCCTTCCTTACAACCCCACCCTCCCTCCCATTGTCTGTGCCTTCTTTAACCCCCCGGCCTCCATCCCATTGTCCGTCCCTTCTTTGTGCCCGCCCTCCCTCCCGTTGTCCATTACTTCTTTACCCCCCTCCCTCCTGTTGTCCATGCCTTCTTTAACCCCCTGCCCTCTCTCCCATTGTCTGTGCCTTCTTTGCCCCCCGCCCTCCCTCCCGATGTCCCTGCCTTTTTTACCCCCGCCCTCCTTCCCGTTGTCTGTGCCTTCTTACCACCACTCCCCACCTTCTTTCACCCGCCCCCCACCCATTGTCCTTGCCTTGTTTACCCCCACCCATTGTACGTGCCCTGCATAACCCCACCCATTGTCGGTGACTTGTATACCACAGTATTTGTAACTAGAGGCCAGTCAAAATTATTAATCCAAATATAAAGTTGCAGACAAAATGCTTGTAACTTTGTAAAGGTTGGAACATGATGTGTTCATTGTTTTTCCTTCATCTTTCTTTTAATGGTAGTGTGATATTGCAAAGCATTTCTTATTCTATATTAATGGGGCTGTGCATCATAAATGTTATTGTATGAAGAATTTTTATGCAACCTGCAAATAAAGAAACGATCATAAGGGAACTCTCACAGTGCTCAGCTCGGGGTATGCTTCCATACTAGAACATGTGTTTATTTGTACAGTCACTGCTAGTGATGCAGAAAGGAAGGAAGGAAGGGCAGTGATCGGTGCCAGTGTTTCACGGTATGAATGCTATCACTTTACCACTACGTTATGTAACAATTGCTTACTTTCAGGGGGTGCAGTTAGCAGCCAGTATAATATGTCCTGTTTCGTCTCTGCAGTGCATGGAAGGTTAAGGTGATCTGAGATAAAGTTGTATGCATCATAAGGCTAGAGACAGGTTATCGGCAGCAGCTGCTTCTAACACTTCTCACTAAGCACTCTTGCTGCCTCTGCTAAAATTGTTTGTGACCGATTAAGCAGCAGATGTGACCAGTCCCTTGCTCCACCAAAATCTTGACCACTCTCTAGAGCTGGATGTCCCTGCCTTTCCTGTCCACACTCCACAAGGTCAGATGTTGATGTCAGTGACTCTTTTTCTTGCTTTCCTCAGCCGCATTGTCCCTTCATCTTATTAACTATGAGAGTCAGCCGCTGAAGCACCATTATGAAATGCTTTTGTAAATCAATAAATGTAGGTGCTCAAAATTGTTCTTATGAGCCTGCTTTGACTAGTACTGCTGCACTGGTGTGCTTGCTCCTCACGCTCCCAAAATTCTCGCCACGTGCTGCCTGCATGTACAGTGCCCAAAGTTGAAGCGCAGAAAATGAGTGAAGCGAGCAAGCCTGCCTTCCTTAAATGGGATTCAGGTGAGGGTTATCCCTTCAAGAAATGTTTTTGAAAAATAGGTATATTTAGTAAATTTACAACATTATTTTCATTTACATTTGTTGCAAAATGAGAGACTACATCCAACAACAATGTACATATTTTGAATTACCATGCTATCATGGTCAGGAGGAGACTCCAATCAAATAACAAAATAAACACAACAGTCCAATCTAAAAACATAACACTGAATGTAGTCGGTGCTTTAAGCGGGATAAAAAAGGTAAGGGCCTTTCTAAAAGGGCCATGGCCAAAGATTCAGAACTATAATTCTTTCCAAAAAGGCATGAGCTATGTGACTTAACACATGAATGCAACATACTTGGAATTCTGAAATATAAGATTGCATATTAGACATTAGTGAGGACTGTGGAAGGGGTAGTGGTCTGTGGAGTGTCAGTCACTTCTATTCCCCAATTCACATCACTCTCCTCTGCAATCCCTGCTAGACGGTTGTGTCTTTTTTCCATACAATGTTGTCCGTGTTCTCTTTACTCCTGCCCACCCTCCTATTGTCCGTGTTGTCTTTACTCCTGCCCCCTACTTGTTGTCCGTGTTGTCTTTACTCCTGACCCCACCCGTTGTCTGTATTGTCTTTACCTCCTCCCCCTCCACCTATTGTCTGTGTTGTCTTTACTCTTGCATCCCACTTGTTGTCCATGTTGTCTATACTCCCACACCCCACCCGTTGTCCTTGTTGCGTTTAAATATCTGTGTTGTCTTTACTCCAGCACCTCCACTGGTTGCTGGTGTTGTCTTTACAAATTTGTCCATGTTGTCTTTACTCCTGTCCCACACCTGCTGTCCGTGTTGTCTTTACTCCCGCCTCCCACCCGTTGTCTGTGTTATCTTTACATGTTGTCTGTGTTGTCTTTACTCCAGCCCGTCACCCGTTGTACAAGTTGTCTTTGCTACCACCCCCACCCATTGTCCATGGTGTCTTTACTTAGAGCCCCCACACATTGTCCTTGCTGTCTTTACTCCCTCCGCCACCTGTTGTCCATGCCATTTTTACTCCCGCACCCACCCATTGTCCGTGCCATGTTTACTCCTGCCCCCACCCGTTGTTCATGCTGTCTTTACTCCTGCCACCTCCCACTGTCCGTGCTCTCTGTACTCCCGCCACCCCTCCCCCTGTCCATGCTGTCTTTACTCCCATCCACTTCCTCACTTATTGGATTTGCAAGCTAAACAAAGGTGAGAGTTGCAAGGTAAGGAGGAAACACATTTACTTTTAACTTCTAAATAGATAATTACGTTGTCTTTCATTTACAAGTATTTCCAGTACAGTGATTTCTCAAGAGTGAACACTGGATTTTGCATTGTATGAGTTAGCTGCCAAGCCACCTTCCCTGGGTGGGCTTAGGGCAGCAGCTTCACAGCATTACAACAAACATTTAGAGGAAGCATGTGAAAGCCTGAAGCGACTGACTTTGTTTAGAACTATGTTTTCTGGTTATACTTGTTTCATCTTTACAAACCCTTGCCTTCCCTTTAAAATATCTGTGTCCGCCATCCCTCCCCCTTGTTAGGGACTCATACTAAAAAATTCAAAGCTTGTGCTAAAAGGTTTATTATCCTTATCAGATCTCTTCAGGGCACAAATAAGTGCCAGCCCGCACCTCCGTTTGTAGAAACATTGCTAATTCTTGTTTATTTTTCTATTTAAAACCGAAATTAAAGCTATCCAACTACAACAGCTTTCCTGATGAAGTTGTGGTGTATTTTATTCCACCACCACCTAAAACTACCCCGTCGTGACGTGACTTCCACTAAACCCCACCAATCAACAGAGAGAATGGCTGCACTTTATTAAGTGCAATCTGCAGTGCACTATGAGCTCATTCTTGTTAAAATTTAAAGATTGATGATGCCAAAGGTGCATAAAGACCATGCCCTTTTGTACTGCCCCCAGCAATGTGGACAGCTGGTTTACAACATACCTTTAACACATTGGCAAAGCCAATAGCTTTAGCAAAACACTTAAAAGGTCCCAAAGGCGAGAATTATTGGCTATGCCACTGCTTGTTGACTTTGTTTTCAGTTTCCCCTGAAGAAGGAATCATTGTATTCCTAAATGCATTGGGCGTAAATCAAATGAAGAAAATAATCTTGGATAATAAATTGATTGTGTGAAATGGCAGCATGTTGGAGATGGCCCTTTTTGCCGGGCTATGCCAAACTTTTTGCTTCTTCCTCCTATTTTCTCCTGACCTGCTGTTGTTGGTTTTAGGACTCTGGGCACTTTACCACTGCTGATCAGTGCTAAATTGCATATGCTCTCTGTGTAAATTATGGATTGGTGTTTCCATGATTGGCATATTTGATTTACTTGTCAGTCCCTAGTAAAGTGCACTGAGTGTGCCAGGGCCTGTAAATCAAATGCTACTAGTGGGCCTGCAGTATTGTATGTGTCACCCACATGATTATCCCTGAAAGGGTAACTCAGACCTGCCACTGCAGAATCTGCGTGCAGCTTGTAACTGCCACGTCAACTTAGTAAGTGCACCCAATTGCCAGGCCCTAACCATCTCCTTTCTTACATGTGAGTCACCACTAAGGTAGGCCTAAGGTACCCATGTGGGCAGGGTGCAGTGTATGTGAAAGGTAAGACATTCAGTGATGTGTGTGACATGTCCTGGTAGTAAATTACAGTGCATTTCGTTTTTCACTATTGAAAGGCCATCTGGCCCACAGGAAAGCATGGGAGTTAATTTATAACATCTTATAAATATGCCTTTCCATTGGGACCAGATAGGAAAATAAAATTTAGTATGCCTGAACTCAGAATGTTAAAATGCATCGTTTAGTGAGGATGATTTTTACATTCTGTGTTTGAAAATAACACTTTTAGAAAGTAGGTATTCTCTTGCTTAGCCCTCCAGTGTGCCTCTGCTAGGATGTGTATTGACTGTCTAGTTGTGGAGTGACAGGGGCTGGGGATGTGCTGGGGATGTGCAGGGCTGGGTTGCATAGACCTGGGCTGCATTCAGACTAGTGGGAGGAGTTGTCACTAGCACCTGAATAGGTCCGGTCTGCATTTAGAGTGGTGGGAGGAGATTTCCCTTGCACCTGAATAGACCCTGTCTGCCTTGGTCAATGCTGTCTCCTGCTGGGAAGCTGGACCAGAGAGGACCCAACTAGTTTGGACTAAGCACAGACACTCTCTGCCTGAGAGAACAAAGGAATTTGGGCTATAAAAATAGGGGCCCAAACCCCTAAACTTTAGAACTCTTTTGAACCAAGAAGACTGCCAAGAAGAAAAGCTGGAGAAGCTGTAAGGAGGAACTATCATTTTGCTGAGTGCTTTGCTGTGTTGTCCTGCAGTGGCTGCTTCTGACAGGGGCAATGAATGGACTGGACTTAAACTTTCTAAATCTTCTTTATTGCGTTTCTCCAAGAGCTTGAGGTAGAGCTTGCCCCCTGTTCAAGAAGTCTCAGGAACAGCAAAGACTTAAAGTTTTTCTGGCATCAGCACTGGGGACTGTGTGCTTTGTGCTGCAACAGAAGAAGAGCAACCTGACGCCATCTACAACGCAGCTGCCGACTCCGTGTCTTGAAGTTACCGCAGTGGGCACCGCTGCAATGCCACACCGCAACCCAGGTCTCACTGACAACACCACCTGATGCCGCCACCGAGTTTGCGCCGCGACCTATGGGCACCGCACTCCGCACCTCCTCGCTTCATGCCGTTGCCCTGGTATTCTCGATGATGCCGCTCTATGCCATCATTGACTCCGCTGCTTGCACCATGGTACGAGGGCACTGCTCGTAAGTTACATGATGCACTGCCCTCATCCCACACCACAGTCTTGGCCTACCGACACCGGCGCCATATGGTCCAGCTCGTCAGCCAACAGCACTTCAGCAACAATGACTCTGCTGCTTGCACCGTGGCCTGCCAGAATCACGACAAGCACTACATCACTGCACACCTCAGCCCTGGTCTCACCGTTGCCGCTGGATGACTGTCACTGAGCCGCTGGCTACACCATGACCTGAGGGCACCACACACCGCACTGCTGCACTTTGCACCGCAGCACATGCCGCCTGCCGCCACTGGCGCTCCTGACTTCAACCACAAGGAGTTTGATCTACAATGCGTGTGACTTCAAGGGCCCGACAACTGCTGCACCAACCTCCAGAATCGACGCCGACAGACGCTGTGCTTTCAGAGCTCAACAAGAGGTCACCGATGGCCTGCATTTCTAAAGGTACTGTTTTGCGAGTCTTCCCGACACAGTAGATGGCCCGCGACACCGTGGTCAGCCAGAACTGTTTGGATTTATTGTTTACGACCCCGTTCAAGTTTATTTTGATAACTGAAGATTTCTAAGTACTGTATTGTGGATTATTGTTTTTGGTCTTGTCTTAGGTATATACAAATATTGGATATTTTTCTAAACTGGTGTGGTGTCCTTTTGTAGTGCTTTCACTGTATTACTGTTGGTTATGTGGAAATACTTTACACACTGCCTCTAGGATAAGCCTGACTGCTTGTGCCAAGCTATCAAGGGGTTGAGCAGAGGTTATTTTAGGAGTGTAACTCACTTATCCTGACTAGAAGGAAGGGTCCCTACTTGGACAAGGTGCAAACCATTGCCAGCTAGAGACCTTCATTCCTAACAATGTCAATCGGCATTATGTTGTAGGAATTATTTGAGAAATTGTTATGAATGACAATTAAATGTATACATTAAGGAATGTGATGACATGTGTGATTGTTTGATTTGATATATTCACAAGTAGTGCATGTTGTGCCATACAATAATTATTAGCATTTTTTACATCCATAGGGATGGTGCTATGTCTAATCTTCAGTTTGGCCTGAACCAAATGATGGAGCCTGCAATCGCAGTGCATGAGTTCTAAGGTAAGGGGTCTCTGAGGGTGGCACAATACATGCTGCAGCCTTCAGAGGCTCTCTGGTTGCAAGCCCTTGGTACCAGGGGTACCTTTTACAAGGGACTTACATGTGGCCCGGAGGTGTGCTAATTGTAGAGACAATGGTACAGTTTAGGGAAAGAACCCAGGTCCTGGTAACCTGATTGGCAGCGACCCAGGGTAAACTCAGAAAAAGTGGATTCGAAATCTGGCAAAAAGTGGGCCAGGTTCAAGACCAGGTAGGTACTGCACCACCTGAGGCACTGGGCTGCTGGATGCAGTGATCACTGGGCCCAATGTTATCCAATGGAGCCAGGGAAACCTCTCAGAGGCATGTTTTGCAGGTAGATACCAACGGTCTTAGGCAGGTGCCCCAGGGGTTGAAATGAACACAGGCAGGCACAACGCAACACCAAAGCTACACCACCAGCAGCACAGGGGGAATCGGGTACAAGGTACAAATCTGTATTGGGCACCCAATGCTTTTCAATGGAGATTGTTGGTTTCAGAAAAAAGCAGCTGGCTAGGACCAGGTGGCTGGACGAAGGCATCCAAACGCAGGGCAGGTAAGTTGGATAGCTGGGGGACACCTGGGCACTGGCAGCCGGGCTCCCCAAGGTTGGGGTGGAGGATGCAGAAGTGCCTTTTTGTGACAGGTTTTCTCAGCTGGCTCCGGTAGGGGGTACCCTTCGAATAGAGACTGTAGTCATCGAGAGGGGGACCTGGAGAAGTTGGCCACTGATGCAGATGAGGTCAGGATCGCTGGGGAGACTTCACAGGATAGGTGAGTCACTCAAACTCAGGCCATGGACATCAGGTGCAAAGTGGTGCAGTGTTGTGGTTCCACCCGGATCTGGAGACTGGAGTTGGTTTCTTTGCTGGACAAATCCAGTGTCCAAAGGAGACAAGAGTCTTTGTGGAAGGTAGCACAGGTCCTCTGGGGTTCTTGAGGTTGATGGATGCGGGCCGCACCGTTTCATGGAGCAGGGTAGCTGGAGGAGGAGACAGATCAGTAAGGCTGGGGCCAAGTCAGTTGTTGCTTTCTTTTCCACTGCTGCACGCAGTCCTTCTTCTTCATAGGTCATTGAATCTGAGGAACAAGCCCTTAAATACTAAATTTAGGGGTGTGTTACCAAGGTCGGTTCAGTAGCCAATGGCTACTCTCCCCTACGGTGACTACACCCTATGGGAAGAGGGGCACATCCATGTTCCTGTTGGGCCTAATTCTCCTAATCAAGATGGAGAACTTCTAAAAGAGGGGTTCACCTCAGCTCCTGGCTACCCTATGGGTGTGTAAGGCTGAGGTGGACACTCCTACCCTACTTACTAATCTTCCAACCTGTCCTGCCAATAAAAGTGGGGCCTGGACACAGGGGTCAGCATCTCAACTAGTAGCAGCTGCCCAAATCTGCACATCACAAGGAGAGAGTCATTGAGGCTCACTGCCAAGTGTTGCTGTTCCTCCCAGGGGGATGTGTAGAGCATCTCCACCCAGAGCAGCCTTTGTTCCTGAACTCCGGGAGCACTGGGGCTCTCATCCAATGATGTCAGAAATCTGTCTGGCGGTGGCTGGCTGGGGGGAAGCTAGTCAGCCAATACACTAGAAGTTGGTTGTTTTTCAGGGGGAATCTTTAAGATGCCCTCTGCGTGCATTTCGTCATACATTCAACACTGGCATCAGTGTGGGCCTATTATGCTGAGAGGTTTTATACCAAACTTCCCAATCTTCAGTAAAGCCAACACGGGGCTTTGGAGTTTTTAATGACAAACTCCCATCCAATGTACTCAAAATGGCTTCACTGCACTTACAATGTCTGAGAATGGTGCACACACTGTAGAGGCAAACTGCACATGGGGCATACTGCTCATGCAGGTATGCCCTCACCTGTGGTATGGTGCACCCTGCCTTAGGGCTGTAAGTCCTGCTAGTGGGGTGACTTACCCATGCCACATGCAGTGTTTGTGGGCATGACACACAGGGTTGTGTGCTCAACTCTTCAGTTAGGTCTGCACCAAAACATGTAGCCTGCAATGACAGTGTGTGGGTGTTAAGATGATGGGTCTCTGAGGGTGACACAATACATGCTGCAGCTCTCAGAGGCCATCACTGGTCACAAGGCCCTTGGTACCAGGAGTAACATTTACAAGGCACTTACATGTGGCCCAGAGGCGTGCCAATTTTGTAGACAGTAGTACAGTTTAGGGATAGAATGGCGGGTTACTGCAACAGAACCACACTTTCTTACAGGTCTAACCCTATTGTGGGATAGGGGAGGTGTCCAGAAGAGATGAAAGGGTGGGAGAGACACAAGACTAATTGTAATGTACCAAACATATCTGGTAGATTGATGGTCTTACTTTGGACAAACCCTTAAGAAAAGAGGAACTAAAAAAAGAACAAACAGGGATTAGACAGCAGAAATGGAAAATCAAAAAGGGTATAGCAGAGGGAATATATGAGAGCAACATATTTTTCAATATATTGAAAATAAACAGGAGAAATGGCGTCAGCCATCTTGGAAAGCGCAACATTTCTTGACAATCAAACAGACATAATACACATGGTGGCTAGACATAGAAAGAAAGTTAATATGGACTCCAGTTGGAACCATCGCAGGCACTGAATGATGCATTAGTTTGAGAAACCCAAGTGTAGGTAGGGAATATTATACTATTGAGAGAAATTAGTAGAGCCATAGTGAATTTCTGCATCTTTATTTAAACCATTGTTACCAGTATCCAATCTCAAAATCAGTTCACTTTCCCTCATATTCCGATAGTGTTCTATAATCCTTGATTTGAGGGATCTGATTGTACTATCTATGTGCAGTTTTTTTCCATGGGAACATATTTACATAGATGACATAGTAGGTGTTGCAGTTGATCCAATCTTTAATTTTGATGGATAACTCTAATGTTGGAGAGAAGTACATTTGTTTATTAAGGACCGATTTGCACACTCCACAGTTATGACATGCATAGAAGCCACATGGTTTTGTCAGAAATGAGGGATTTGCTGTTTTTCTTTTATCCACAAATTCCGATTTGCACAAGATTTGTCTCAAATATTTGACTCTACAATATCCTATTTGTGGAAAAGATTTGATCTTTGATGGAGTCAATGTTCATCCGTAGATATCAATGTTTTTTCAATGCTTTTCAAATCAGGTGATGGCCATTGTGGAAATTGGTCAGAAACCTTGTTTGGTTGCGGTCTCAAGAGTGTTGGAGAGGATTCCTTGGTTGGAGTAGAGCATTATCTGTCTTGCTTTCACAGTCCTTTGCTAATTTCTCTAGTTCGTTTTTCTGATAGCCCTGTTGTTCAATCAGGCTTTTGTCATTGAAGCTCCCGTCCCACAGCCAAACCTTTTCTACTTCTCCCATGAATATACATGCATATGGGGGTTGTACATTTTGCCCCCATTACACTTTCTTGGATTTGTAGACAACATTCCATGCTGAAAGTGAATTTATTGTTAGTAAGACAGAAATTAAGCATTTCTAGTTTCATCCTGTTGAGTCCAAAAATATAGCAGGTTTTGTTGCTAGTGCTTTATGCACAGCATTTAATGCCATCTTCATGTCAAATTGAGATGTATAGACTTACGATGTCAATAGTTGTTAAAATGTAGCCATCATACCATGGGATGTTGTCCAGTTCTAGTAGTAAGTCCTTGGTATATTGAATATATGAGATAAGACTTTTCATAAAGGTGTAATCAACATATTCTCCTACCTTAGAACAAAACAAATCAGTACTTGCTATGATAGGCCTGCCTTGTGGAGGGAAACCATTTTTGTGTATCTTGGGAAGTAAATGCAATGTGGTCATTGTTGGGTGTTCAATATAGACATGTTTGTGCTCCTCTAGTGTCAGTAGGTTGCTGTTGTACCAGTCATCCAATTAGGTTTAGCCTCTTCGCTGCGGCGCAAATTCCGCCGCAGCGTGCTGAACATTCCAATCGCGCGCGTGGTCATGACGGCTCCCGGCCGTCGTGCGCACACGCCCACCGTGACTCATGACGGCCGGGAGCCGTCATGAGCATGGAAGAGGTTAGAGACCTTCAAGAATATTGTTTGTAGGGTTGCATTGCAATTTTTGATAGTATGTTAGATCACTTATTTGTCTTGTGGATTCTGAGATGTAATTATCAGGATGTAGTGAAATGATGTTTCTACCCTTGTCTACTTCTTTTATCTGCATCTCTGAGTTGACTTTAAGTTCTTTTAAAGCAGTTCTTTCCTGTGTAACCTGTTGTATAGGTAGTGTCAATTCCCAAATCCTGGCTAATGTCAATTGTGATGTTGATGAGTTATTACTTTGGTCTGATAGTGTGGTAATCAGATGGATGTCTTCCCGGTCCTAGACTGTTAATGTCCTGGTTATGACAGATCTTGGTTGTCTGTAGTTTGTTTGTTTGTCATGAAAAAATGAGACGAGTTTCAGTGAAACGGATTAACTTAAAAAGATCGATTGAATTTTTGTAATGTCCCAAAAAGCTGTTGAGCAAAATGAGAGGCCTGCATTAAAGACATTTTCTTGTGATGGTTTGGTATCCACATTAGAGGTGTTTACCATAAGTTGCTTTGATTCTTGGTCTTGTTTTCTTGTTTCCTTCTGGATGGTTACTCCTGTGGCATGGTTTTTTGTTGGAGTACTTTATGAACTTTATGATCAGGATCTGGTATCCTGATTGTTTTGATTTTGGATACCAGATGGTGTGGAAAACAAGACCAAGAATCAAACCAACTGATGTTAAACCTCTCTAATATGGATACCACTGTGAGATTTTGAGTGGGTGTGAGAGTGTCTGAGTGGCTCCATGAGTGTGTCAGTTAGTCTGTGAGTGACTGCATGAGTTTCTGAATTGGTCTGTGAGAGGGTGCATGAGTGTCTGAGCAAATGCAAAAAGCAAAAGCAGACATTCAATAGCCACCAGCACATTCCATATGTATAACTATATAATTTATTCTAACCATTGCACTAGATATGTTACTATGTAAATAATTCTATAAAACATGTAAATGTCTCTGTCTGTTACACCTTGTATGAGTGTTTCAGTAGGATCTGTGGCTGGGTGCCTAAGTATGTCACTGGGTCTCTAAGTGGGTGTCTAATTGTCTGTCTGAGTGAATCTGTGAGTGGGTGTGTAAGTATCTGAGTGGGTCTGTAAGATGGTGTATAAGTCATTGAGTGAGTCTGTGAGTGGGTGCATGAGTGCCTGAGTAGGGTCTGTTAGTGGGTAAGTGACTGTCTGATGGGATATGTGAGTGGACACTTGTATATCTGAGTAGGACTGTGAGTGGATGTGCAAGTCTTTTTCTAGATCTACAGGTGGGTGCATGTGTCTCTGAGTGGGTGTGTGACTGGGAGCATGAGTCTCTGAGTGGGTGCTTGAGTGTCTGATTGGGTCTGTCAGTGGATGTATGAGTCTCTGAGTAGGTCTATGAGTAGGTATGTGAGTGTCTGTGTGGGTATGTGAGTGTGTGCATGAATGCCTGAGCAGGTCTGTGAGTGGGTGTAGGTGTCTCTGAGTGGGTCTGTAAGTGGATGCGTGAGTGTCTAACTGAATCTGTCAGTGGGTGCATGAGTCTGAGTCAGTCTGTGAGTGGTTGCATCAGTGTCTTAGTAGGTATATGAATAGATAGATAAGTGTCAGTGTGAGTGGGTCTGTGAGTGGGGGCATGGCTCTCAGAGTAGGTTTGTGCCTGGGTGGATAAGTTCCTGACTGGATCTGTGAGTGGGTACACAAGTGTATTAGTGGATCTGTGAGTGGGTGCATGAGTCTATGATTAGGTTTGTGACTGGGTATATTACTCTCTGAGTGCCTCTGTGAGCCAGTGCATCATTGTTAAAGTGGGTCTGCAAATGTTTTGCTTTTGCTGTTATTAAAAAAATTGGTGTGATGTTACGGGAATGAGTATATGCATACTCTGTTTATATTACTTATTCAGAGGAGCATATATTTAATGTGACATCCAGCTGTACCTTAAACTATCTGTTAGATGAACATAAATGTTTGCATGCATCAGCGCTGTCTTTGCCCTGCGTATTACATTCCTCATGGGTGACTTAAAGTAATTAGTGTAAAAAATGTAGGACTAGACAAAAGATACAGGTTTTTGTAATTTTATATTAACAAAACACAGAGCCAGGGCCATATAGGCCTCGCATTTGAAACAGATGATACTGAGGTGTGTGTAATATGAAGTGGTGAAGAGGGAGAACTGAAATCAAGTCAGAGATTGTGTGCATACATGTTGCTAGACCTATCAGCCTTAGGGTGGGATTTCTCCAAAACCTTTGCCCTCCTCTTTACTACTGCTAACCAGTGCTAAAGTGCTTATGCTCACTCCCTTGAATTCAGTGATATTTACTTACACCTGATTGACATATTTCATTTACTTATAAGTCCCTTGTAGAGTGTTCTACCATATACCTAGGCCCTGCAAATTAAAGGCAACTAGTGGGCCTGAGGCATTTATTGTGCCACCCATTTAAATAGCCCTAAATATCCCCCAGGCCTGCCATTGCCGCCTAAATGCAGTTTCAAATTGCCAAATCACCTTGGCAATATTACCCAATTGCCAAGCCTTTGACTCCATTTTTATTGCACATAAGTCACCCCTAAGGTAGACCCTAGTTAGCCCATAGGGCAGGGTGCATTGTAATTAAATGGTAGGACATGTACTTTTGAGTTTTACTTCTCCTGTTAGTGAAAACTCCTAAATTAATGTTTCACTACTGTGAGACCTATCTCTCCCATAGGATAGCATTGAGTTGCCATATTACATCTAATAAGTGCTTACGTTTGATTGGGAATAGGTCAACATTTCATATTTGGTGTCTAAGAAATTGCAATTTAAAACCCTCTTTAATGGTAAAGTCGGATTCTAAGTTACAATTTTGAAACTACCACTTTTAGAAACCTGCCATTTTCCTGCCCTCTTTGGTGCCTGTAGCCTGTTCCTGGGTTAGATGGGTGAGTATAGTTGGCAGTTAGACTTATTTTATCTCTCCCGGACAGCCTCACAATAGAGCGATTACATGTGCCTTGGGGGGCCATCAACTGGCAGGATGGGGGAACTGTGCACAGCACCACTTGCACCTTAGTAGGCTGTGCCATAACTTCACTCAAAGGACTTGTCACCACTCCATTGTTCATGCAGCCAGACTGGAGCTATGGCAGAGGAGGCAGTAGTCTTTCAGGACTCTGAAGGAAATTCTCTAGAAACTTCTCCAACTGAACAGAATGTTATGTTATGTTATGTTAAAATAAACTTATATAGCGCACAGCTACTCTAAAAGAGTGTCCCGGCGCTTTCCACAGGCGGCTCCGTGTGTAATAACATAACAAGAAAAAACTAATACAGGAAAGAAAGAAAGAACCCCGCAAAGAAAACAGTTAAACATTAAAAAGCCAAGTCTTCAGGCTCTTCCTGAATTGAAGCAGATTAGAGGTACTGCGTAGCGCCAGTGGCAGAGAGTTCCACAGCTGGGGTGCCTTAAAGCTGAAGGAACGGCCCCCAGTCCGCGCCTTCCGTACACGTGGCACCACGGCAGTAAAAAGAGATTCGGACCGCAGTGAGCGGGCAGGATGATAGAAGGCCAATCTACACCGTAGATACCCAGCCCCTGAGCCAAACAGGGCTTTATGCATCAACGTAAGGGATTTGAACATAATCCACTTACGGATAGGCAGCCAATGAAGCTTCTGCAGCAACCCAGAGGCTCGTGACCGCCTATGCAGGCCAAAGATGGCACGGGCAGCAGAGTTTTGTGCCACCTGAAGGCGTTGGACCAGGTAGTCCGGGAGGCCAAGAAAGAGGGCATTGGCATAGTCGAGCCGGGACCCGATAAGCGCCTGCACTGTAATCCGCCTATGCTCCGCAGAAAGCAGTGGAAGAAACTTGCGGAGCATCTTCAGAATACCAAAGCAGGTTCCGGCCAGACCCAGGATGTGCGCTCTCAGTGATAACTTATTATCAAGTTTGACGCCAAGATTTTTAGCAACCGCAGATGATTGTACAGGAGGGCTCATTTCAGATGGCCACCATTGCCGCCACTCAGGGTCGGGGACACAGCCGAAGAATAGGACCTCCGACTTACTGGAGTTGGCCTTCAGGTTGTTATGCTGGAAACAGTCGAATACCCTGCCCAAACAACCCCGGATACTCTCTCCATCAAATGGTTGATCTTTACCACAAGTGAAGAGGAGTTGCGTGTCGTCGGCGTAGGACACGATCTGGGCCCCGTAAGCCTCCACCGCCGCCACCAGGGGGGACATAAAGATGTTAAAAAGTGATGGGCTCAGCACAGAGCCCTGTGGAACCCCAACCCCCAGAGGCGGCATCTCGGCGGAGCTCTGGGAGACCCAGATCGTCTGGCGGCGGCCTTCCAGGAAAGACGTAAACCATTTGAGCACCGTCCCCCTAATGCCGATGTCGTGGAGCCTGGCGAGGAGCGCCACGTGGGGGACGGTATCAAAGGCCGCCGACAGGTCCAACATGACTAACATGGCCTTGCCACCAACATCCAAGGTCTCCCTGATGATCTCGGAGACCTCCAGCAATGCCGTTTCCGTGCTGAAGTTGGGACGGAAGCCGGATTGGGAAGGATGGAGCAGATGGTTGGTCTCAAGAAAGCTCGACAAGACGCCATGAACATGTTTCTCGGTAATCTTGGCTAGAGCCGGGAGAAGTGAAATTGGCCTATAATTGGCCAAAACCTCGGCATCAAGGCCCGGCTTTTTCAAAAGGGGGATCACCATCGCCCTCTTCCAGGTGGTAGGCACCCTTCCCTCCCTCAAGGAGGCATTGAGGATGGGGTTAACCAGGGGATTCACCACCGCCGCCATCCCGGCCAAAAATTTGGCAGGGCATGGGTCAAGTGGCGAGCCAGATTTAAGGCTGGTAAGCAGCGCCCGCGACGCCTCGCAAGTGACTGCTGGAAAATCTGTCAACACTGCGGTAGGCATGGGCGGTAGCTCACGTTCCGCTCCGGGGCCACATCCACCATCCTCAGCGCTCTCCGAGAAGGAGGCCTGAATTGCCTTGATCTTATTAATGAAAAAGCTGGCGAGATTACACGCCCACGCCTCCGATGGCACTGGTGGGGCTGAGTAGGAACTGGGGGTCGTGAACTCCTTCACCACCGTGAAGATCTCCTTGCAGGAGTTCGCCGCCACCTCAATCCTCTTAGCAAGGTATTCTTTTTTGGCATCTAAGATGTCCCGATGATAGGCCTTAATAGCCGCCCTGTAGGCGAGTTTGTCCACCTCGTTGTACTGAAGGCGCCAGGCCCGCTCAGCAACCTTGCATTGGCTGCGGGCCACCCGCAGCGCCTCAGTGAACCACGGCGCAGATTGCCGTACAGCCGTGGACCGAGGGGCTGCCAGTGGGGCAAGATCGTCCAGCCTTTCGGTCAGCCACGACTGCAGAGCCTCCGTGTCTCTTTCCAGATCACCCGAGAGATAACAGGGATGTTCCGCGAGCGCCTGCTCTAACATATCAGGTGTCACTCTATGGAGCGCTCTCGAGGCCGATCTAGGTAGCATGGGGGCGATGTTGTCCGGCCGCCCATTCTCACACACAGAGAACCTGATCAGCCTATGATCCGTCCAGAGCACGGGCAGAGTCTCTACATCGGCGAGCGGAACTGATGAAAACACTTGATCGAGGGTATGCCCTCTCTCATGCGTAGGACCTGACACGCATGGTAATAGGCCCAGAGGAGATGTGATGTCCAACAGTTTGATAGTGTCCGGGTCGCCTATGACATCTAGATGGAAGTTGAAATCGCCCGCCACTACACAGTGCTGTGTAGTAAGCGCCAGTTCGGAAATCGCTATCTGCAAATCCTCCAAGAAGGAGCCCATCGGGCCTGGTGACCTATAGACCAACAGCCCCTTTAATGCTTGGACCGAGGATAGTCTGAGTGTAAAAGCAATGGACTCCGACCCCCCAATAGGATTGAGAGGGAGAACAGAGCAGGAAACGTTCTTCCTCACCACCACAGCTACACCACCGCCCCTGCCTTTCTCTCTATCCTGCCGAAAGATGTTATAGGCTGGGGGGATAGCGGAAAAGATATCCGGATTCGACGCTTCTCCCAGCCAAGTTTCGGTTAGGAGAAGACACAGGGGGTTTTCCCTCACGAGGAGATCATATAGGTGCAAGGCATGACATCCCAGCGACCTCGTATTCAGGAGCAGACATAGGTGCCTAACACGAGCCTCTACGGGCCTGCAGACATTGACCAATGTCCACGTGGGCGACCAGCCACAGGCTGGACAGCGGCGCTTACCCTTAAAGCGCCCCGGAAAGACCGAGCGACAGGAGCAAGAATGGGTCTGCATGGCGCGCAGCACCGATGAAGTATAGGTGATCATCTTCCCCCTCGACGGGCCGTGCCGCAGTCCACCGTCGCCCCGGCGCCTCCGGGACGCTGACGGGCGCAGACGGGCAGGACTCCGGCACGACTCAGGCTAAGCGAAGGCGTCTACCTGCGCGTCACGCTGCGCGTGAAGGAGCGACTTTAAGTAGACTCTCCAGTGAGCCCTTGGCGCGCGAGTCCGCTTAAAGATGGCGGCCGCCGCCGAATCCCAATCCCCAAACCAAGATGGCGCCCGCAGTGGATGCCCAGGACCCGGACCCACCAAAGTGGTGGTGCTTTTAGGCACCGAGGTGCACTTTTTCAAATGCAGTGAGGGGAGGGGGCGCAGGCTGGAGACAGCCAAATCTAAAAACAAGGGTAAGTAGAACAAAAGCAGTAACACAAATAAAAAAACGCTGGGGAGTTAAAAACGCACAGCGCTAGTCCAGCGCGCTCGCAGCAATGTGGCAGATGTATAGGACCACCTCCAAAACAAAGACCACCTTAAGTAGACTCTCCAGTGAGCCCTTGGCGCGCGAGTCCGCTTAAAGATGGCGGCCGCCGCCGAATCCCAATCCCCAAACCAAGATGGCGCCCGCAGTGGATGCCCAGGACCCGGACCCACCAAAGTGGTGGTGCTTTTAGGCACCGAGGTGCACTTTTTCAAATGCAGTGAGGGGAGGGGGCGCAGGCTGGAGACAGCCAAATCTAAAAACAAGGGTAAGTAGAACAAAAGCAGTAACACAAATAAAAAAACGCTGGGGAGTTAAAAACGCACAGCGCTAGTCCAGCGCGCTCGCAGCAATGTGGCAGATGTATAGGGAACAGAAGGTACCAGGTATAAAAATAGATCACTTAGACCTACTCTTCAGTTCACTTTCGGAACCTGTGGAAGGACTCTCACTGGACTGCCTGCTACTGTGGCCTGCTGTGTGCTTCACAAGACGGCTTTGATGCACTAGGAAGAACTGCTTTGCTGCTTGGAGCCTGCTTGAACCCTCAGAGGCCGTCCCAGCTGTTTGAGCCGTGTTCCACTGATTGAATCCAGGACTGACAGAGTGACTTCACAGACTAGTTGCTGGTCTCCTGATCAGAGTCTCATGGACATAAAAGTCTATTTATTTTGAACCTGTACCTGGACCTAGCCTGGGGGTCCTAAACATCCCCAGAGGCTCCCCTCCAGTGTTGGACCCTCGATGATGCTGCTAACAAGGCCCAGATAGGCAAATCATTTTGGATAGAAACTGCTCTGAGAACTGAGAGGAGATTGGGATCAACCTGCTCATCTATCCACCCACAATGCATCGCCAGTTGGCTTGACTTCATGGCAGCTACCAATATGTTTTTCTAAACAGCAGCACATCCTGTACAGCAGTCCTTTGCCAAAAGGGTGTGGGGCCTCCTAGAACTCATGTCAGCTACAGTCTCCAGATTCATCCAACTGGCGGTTTTCAACTTCCAAAACATGAGACTAAGTCTGAATGAAGAAATCTTCATCGCAAATTCGTCCAGTGGCTCCCCAATGACACCTCCTTTTTGGACACCACGTGCAGCTCTGTCCCGCTGAACTTCTACCTTATCAGAGACTTTTTGTAGAAATTCTTTTCTAAGTCCTAAGGTAAGCACCGGACGGGACTAATCCACATGTTGTATCCAACTCATGCTCCATCATGGTCAGCCATATTTTTTTGCTTTGACCTCTGTCTTGCACAACTAGAAGTCTCTAGTTGTTGCTTTGATTTTTCCGGTGCTAGTTTTAACCTTCAGTTTTGAAAAATTCATAACTCCGGTTTTACTGATTGGATATTTTTGTTGTTTTGGTGTAACATACTGTAATAAAATGTGTTCTATTTTTCTAAATTAGTTTATAATTTTTCTTGTGTTGTGTTTTCACTTTATTACTGTTTGAGTGCTGCATACATCTTTTACACATTGCTGCTAAGTTAAACCTGTCTGCTTTTGTGCCAAGCTACCACAGAGTTAAGGACAGGTTAATTTAGTAAATGTTGTGGTTCACCCTGACAGGGACTGTGGCTATTGCTTGAGAAGACGTCTACCCCTAGATAACCAACAACCCAATTTCTCACACACATCCATTCTCCACTTGAGAGGAACTTCTCCAAGAAAAAGCACCAATTTGTGGTATCTTCATGGAAACACCAAGTATCAATTAATTTCAACAAGTGAACCTGATGCTGCATATCATACATTGCAACAGTGGTATACTATGAGCCACAACCAGAGCCCACATTGATCAAAATTATATTATTCCAAGAAATTGTGTTGTATGAAAAAGATTCTGATACAGATTTTGAGAGAAGAGAAATCACAATCCCTTTTCCAATTAATCAATGCTATAGATGGCTGCTTGCTTGCTGTTGATTACATGACAGACCCCTTTTTCCACTTTAGTCTTACATCTGGTTTGCTACTGGAGTTATATCCATTCTAATGTGGATTATAATGCTTATTAAAATTTCTCTTATAGTACATAGGAGCTATATTCCGGCTAAAGCAGTGCCATTTCCTGTGGTTCAGGAATTGCAGCCACATTCTTATCTCAAAGAACATGACGGGATTATCATGCTGTTTACATCACTGTGTACCCGGTGCCAGATGGTGTTGGTTGGTAGAAAGATCATCTCTCCAACAAATATTATTCAAAATACGCCTAGATTATATTATAATTCCTCATCCTTTTGCAAATTCATTGGGTATAAATGCTGTCAAAGAGCTCATAGTAGATCTATCTTTCTATGCCTCCTTAGACAGTTAAAATCCCTATTTAGACACTGAAAATCACCAGGAGATGTTTTGTTTTCATCACTATGGATAACTGTGAGAAACTAGATTATTACTTGGGGTGGGTGACTATCCACCTCAAGAAATAATGACAACCCTTGTCAGGGTGAACTCTTAAAGCTCCTGCATCAACCTTGAGTACACAACCCCTTGGTAGCTTTAGCATAGAGCAGACATCAAAATCAAAACCAAATTAGAAAAACACATAACATTTACCAAACTTAATGACCAAACAATTACTGAAATACAGTACAGTGGTATTAAGCTTAAGAAGGAATACCACCAAGAAGTAAACAAGTCAATAATAGTCATTGGTTAAAACCACCAATGATAGACAATGGTTGCTTTAGACCAGGATCTAGGTGCAATTTGACACTAACAACAATGGAACGTGGGACAGAAATAAAGATCAAGTTCATCCTGGTCAAAGATTTTACCATTTGACTTGAGTTCTTTAAGTCCCAATCCACCACAAGAGTACATTGCTAAACGCACCCCAAAGGACACACTTAAAGACTCACTGGTGTCAGGCAGAGGCCATTAGCAGGAGCCAGTCCATATCCAATTGGCACCAGTCACCTGCGCAGTTATAGAAAAGGCCTGTTGTAACGTGTTGTATTTCAATAGCTTAAACACAAGATCAGGTAATTGGAGTCAAGGGCCTTGTCCTGGGAACAAAAGAGAGTGGGATCAAGGTCATCAGGGATCTTCATAGGTCACAAACAGCAAATGCAGTCTTTTTCTGATCTTCCTCAAGCCCAAGAGTGTTCTGAAGTGGATACCTGGAGATGCCACATTTATGATTTGCATGAACTAGTGAGTAAAAAAGACTTCTGGGCAGGCCCTAACCAATTAGGTAAAGGTGCAGAGGGCCACTCCAAACAACTTTATGCATTTTGTAGATAGTGAAAGTCTTTAGCCACACTGAATAGGGCTCTGTGTGCTGGGGGATGTAGGGAGAGTACTATGGCAATTCTAGTATCCTACAACATCTAACACTAAAATCCAGTTTGAGTCTTTTACTTTACCCACAATATACCCAGAGACAGAAGTCTGGTAGAACAAAACTAGAGTTTCCGAGAACTGAGACAATGGATACACAATAATTGTTTTGGCATTCTGCTTCCCTTCTTTTCAACTGCACCTCATGTGTAAACTCAGCAGACCTGTCAAGCAGGCAGTTAAGCATGATTTGGCAATGTAACATAAAAAAGTGTATTCACGCCCCACACTGGCTATTCTATCAGGGTCAGAGGTCTCATCTCTGCCCACTCAGGTTAGTCTTTTGTTTAGTCCTGGGAAGTACTTCACATTTTTAAAATACTAATTACTGGCTGTCAGAAGTGGGACAGAAAATGCAAATTAGCCTCCAGAAACTTCAGAACGGGAAACAGTAACTTTCTAAAAGTTAATTTTCCTCAATATTTATTAAAGATCCTACATCACCATTGAATTGGATTTTTAATAACTAATAAAAATGGATGAATCAAGGCGATTCAGGCCTCCTTCTTGGAGAGGTCAGAGGAGGGGTGTTGCGGCTCCGGTGCGGGACGCGTTCCATCGTCCACGCCTGTTGCTGTGCTGTCGGACTTTCCATCTGTTTCTAGCGATGCGTCCCTGTTGCTGCTGGCCAGCCTTCAATCGGGCTCGCCGCTAGACCCCTGCCCTGCCAAATTTTTGGCCAGGATGGCGGCGATGGTGAACCCACTGGTCAACCCCCTTCTCAATGCCTCCTTGAGGGAGGGGAGTGTCCCACGCACCTGGAAAAGGGCGATGGTGATCCCCCTCCTGAAAAAGCCCGGTTTGGATGCCGAGGTCCTGGCCAACTACAGGCCAATTTCTCTTCTCCCGGCTCTGGCGAAGATCACAGAGAAACATGTGCATGGCATCTTGTCTGGTTTCTTAGAAACAAACAATCTACTTCATCCATCCCAATCCGGATTCCGTCCTAATTTAAGTACGGAAACGGCTCTGCTGGAGGTCTCGGAGGTCATTCGCGAGACTTTGGATGTTGGAGGCAAGGCCATGCTTGTCATGTTAGATCTGTCGGCGGCCTTTGACACCGTCCCCCATGTGGCGCTCCTCGCCAGGCTCCATGACATCGGCCTTAGGGGGACCGTGCTCAAATGGTTTACATCTTTTCTTGAGGGCCGCCGCCAGACGATCTGGGTTTCCCAGAGCTCCGCTGAGATGCCGCCATTGGGAGTCGGAGTTCCACAGGGTTCTGTGTTGAGCCCGACGTTGTTCAACATCTTCATGTCCCCTCTGGTGCCCTTGGAGATGGCTTATAGGGCCCAGATCGTGTCATACGCAGATGACACGCAACTCCTCTTCACCTGCGGAAAAGATCAGGCATTTGATGGAGAGAGTATTCGGGGGTGCTTGGGAATGGTCTTCGACTGGTTCCAGCGGAATAGCCTAAAGGCCAATTCCAGCAAGTCGGAGGTTTTATTCTTCGGCTGTGCTACCGACCCGGAGTGGCAGGAATGGTGGCCGTTGGATATGTGTCCTCCTGCACAGTCATCGCTGGTTGACAAAAACCTGGGAGTCAAGCTGGACAATAAGCTTATGTTGAGAGCGCATGTTCTTGGTCTGGCTGGCACCTGCTTTGGCATTTTGAAGATGCTCCGCAAGTTTCTACCATTGCTCTCTGTGGAGGACAGGCGGATCACTGTGCAAGCTCTTATTGGATCCAGGCTGGATTACGCAAACGCCCTCTTCCTTGGCCTCCCGGATAATTTGGTCCAGCACCTGCAGGTGGCGCAGAACTCTGCCGCTCGTGCCATTTTTGGCCTTCACAGGCGAGCACGAGTATCTGGGCTGCTGCAGACGCTTCACTGGTTGCCCATCCGGAAGCGGATTATGTTTAAATCCTTGACGCTGATGCATAAAGCACTTTTTGGCTCTGGCGCTAGGTATTTGCAACGGAGGCTGTCTTTTTACCGTCCAGCCCGTTCACTGCGGTCAGAATCTCTTTTCATGGCCGTGGTTCCGCGTGTGAGGAAGGCCCGCACTGGGGGGCGCTCTTTTAGCCTCAAGGCCCCTCAGCTTTGGAATTCGCTTCCGCTGGTTTTACGCAGTACTTCTAATTTGCTTCAGTTTAGGAAGAGCCTGAAGACTTGGCTTTTTAACCTTTAGGTTTTCTTTTCTCCTTTTTTGCCTTGTGGTCTGTTATTGGTCTGTTGTGTTATTTTACACTGAGCTGCATGTGGAAAGCGTCGGGACACTCTTTCTGAGTAGCCGTGCTCTATATAAACACAATATAACATAACATAACATAACATGAATTATAGAACAACGCATGCCATTACCATGCATGCCTTTACCATGCTGTTATTATAATGCATGTGCCTTTATGACGCATGCCATTGAGATGTCATCAGTGATGTTACTGACCATGTCATGAGTGATGTAATATGTGAGGTCATAAGCAGTGCATTGCGGGGGCCTACATTATAATTAGCTCAGGTAACCATAACTGCTGAATTACACCATTTTTGTACAAGTGTAATGTGAGTCTAAGTCCCTGTAACCTTCTTTTTTAGTGAATTTCTTAGGATTTTTTAATTCTATTTTCTAACATCCCTCTAACCTTTGTTTTTTGTGAATTTCAATTTTTTTAATGGTATTTCCTAACTGTAGTGTCCCTGCAGCATTTGTTTTTTCAGTGAAATTCTAAGGTTTTTCTAATTCCATTTTCAAACTGTAACCTGTAACCTTCAACAGTGTGTGCATGAGTGGCTGTATAAGTTGCAAAATGGGTATATGAGTGAGTGTATGAGTCCGTGTGTGGGTGTATGAGTGGTTTTGTTAGGGTGAGTGGCTTTATGGGTCTCTGAGTGGGTGCTTGAGTGGCCATATGGGTTGGTAACTGGGCGTGTAAGTACTGTATGGATGTGTGAGTAGGTGTGTGACTGTTTCTGTGGATGTGAGAGTGGGTATGTCAGTGGCTGCATGGGTCTGTGAGTAGCATACTACTAAGGTGGATGGGCCAGGACCAAATGGGTGATGCCACCAGGTGATTCTGCATGTTTGCATATTTGTAGTCATTGTAAGGAAAAACCTTGGTCTATGCTTTCAGGAGAAGAGGCCAAGAAAGAACCCATTTGTCACAGTGACTACAAATTGCGCTCTAATAGATCAACTATACATTCACCATTACCAAGGATTTCAGATTATTTTTAAATGTGGAATTGCTGATCAAACATACTTGTTATTACTTCATGAAGCTCAGGAAGTTAGGATCATTTGTCCTTTCCAGAATTGGAGCTTCAACTGGGGCACCTGCTATATTTATATTTGTAAGTGCTTCCTGTAGAGGTTTAATTTCTGTGAAACTAGAATCAGGGCCAAAAAGGAACATCACCTGACCATTTATCCAACAAGAGTCCATAGTTTTGCACAAAATGTCTACCTAACTGGACTAGTTTATGCTAGTTGATTACAAAATTCTATCTCGTTCGGTAAATTCCAGTTGCGTATTCTACAGCTGCATAATGAATCACAAGGAAATGTGTTCACAGACCTTCTCCACGTTTAGACAATGTTATTGTTCCTCGTGGGTTTTCATACAGAAATCTGTGATAACATGAATACTGCTATAAAGAAAACAACATCACTTGCATCTGCTATCCATAACAGCATGTGCATATGAGGAGCAGCTCCTGCTTGGTTCTCTTTACACCAATAGAAATCTGTTACTTCACCAAGAGGAGGGTTTGGTTTGTTTTGATGCAGATGAAAGACAGCATGACTTGAAACTTTTGGTTAAAAAAATCTACAAATATCAGCAGGATCCAAGGAGCAAAATTCTCATTCTGTCTTCACATTGATGTCCTTAATGTTTGAATTTGCTTCACTTCTCCATTAAATTAAATGTTGCTTGTCATTTTCCACTTAGCAGTACAGTCACTCTCTGGTGTTACATTTTGTCAATAGTTGTCATTTCCAAAATGTCTTCTTTCTCAAGTTTTAGTAACTGTTCATTAAAATTGGAGCACTCCTGAATTGTTGATATTAAAAAAAACTATGGATTTCCCTTCTTCAATGAAGTTCAACATTAGCTGTGCTGCTGCTGCTGCTATAACAGTTTCTTGATAAGTCTAATTTCTAAGATACGTTTGCACTCTTTCGTCAGAGCTACTTCTCTAAAGTCCCTGAGAATATGTCAGCATTCCATGACAGGTTCTTGGAGCATATTCTTCAGTAATTCCCTGTGTTAGAAGTTTAGCCCAGTTATTACATTGCCAATACTTCCCAAAGAATTCTGAGTTTCATAATGCCGATGTGGCTTGAAAACAGGCTGTTCTTTCACAGGTGTAAGTTGTAATAGGTCACTAAAGACAATTAAATGGTTTACTCTAAATAGTACATCGTACTCGGTTCGTTAAATCTGTTGCATTTCCAAGTGTACAAAGGCAAGCATTAAGTTTGAAACCATGCTCACCTCATTAATGATTAAAAGCTTCTGTTCCTTCAATACTCTTGATACCTCATGACAAGCATCACCAGATAACTTCTGGAATTCCAGTTTATTGTCATCTTAAACAGGTAGCATTAGTAGTTGATGTAAAGTGATTCCTTCAATGTTGTGTGCGGCTAATGCAGTTGGTCCTGTTACTACACACAATATATTTGATTATGTAGTCCTTATAGGTAAGTGATGAGACTTGTAATTGAAAACTTTTCTCAGTGCCAGCTAAACCACTGATATACAATAGTATTGGCTAAAACGATGAGCATTTGTATTCTTTTGTTTGTTGGAGAAATATGTGCTCTATTTTCAATTTTACCTCCATATAAATTTATTTTGGTTCATCATTCAGTTGGCAAATTAATTGTTCGAAACCAACTGTATCCTGTCTCGCTTGTTCCATTGCCATTTCCATCTCATTCATGGCTATTGCAGCTCCACTTTCAATAGTGGGTTGTCCATTAGGATCTTGACTCAGTGGTGCAGAATTTCGACTGCTTTGCGAACTCTCCTTAGCTATCTCAGCAACAATAATTTTGTCCTGTTCATTTTCTTCATTTAACAGGTGCAAATAGTTGGGAAGACTGAACACTCCAGACAGTATTTCACAGCTTTGAAATAATCTTCATAGCAGCCATAGTATCCAAGTAATTCTGATTCAGCACACCAAGGCTTGAAGAGTTGTATAAGTGCCAAATTGAAAAACTCTTTTTTTCTGGAGTTTAGCAATGAAGGGGCCTATTTACAAAGAAATGATGCAGCGCTGCAAGTAATTTAGCAGTGCTGTGCTGCGTCATTGAAAAAATACAGGGATGCACCCTATTCACAAGAATGCGATGCACTCCTGTGTTTCCTCTTACGCCGGCGCTAAAAAAGCTGCCTAGTGCCAATGCAGACACCCTTGCAATAGGGTGTCCCTTCCTGCACATATACCATCTTTAAAGGTGATTTGCTTCTTCCATGTGTGCTGCAGAATGCAGCACACATAGAAAGAGCAAAAAACGTGGAAAAATAAAAGTATTTCTCCTCTTTGCACAACTCTAATGTCTGCTTTTGAATAGCATTAGTTTCTGATGCTAACTCAGATTTACAGATCCTTTTAAATCTGTGGCAGTGTCAAAAAGCAATGGGTGTTGCAGTGGAATGCCCAAAGCAACACTCATTGCACGCCTCTTTCACGCAAAGTGATGCATGAAAAGGGGCCATATTTACAAGGCCATGCCCCTCTGTTTAAGTCCATCTATTAATCATAGAGCTGGCAAATCTAAAAACGTATGGGCCACCACCACCATAGAAAAAATAGAGAGGTACAATGGGCTACTGCTAAATGCTTGCTCCCTTATTAAACACAGAGTGGAATTCCCGATGTTAATAGAGGATTTTTAACTTGATTGGGTCTTTATCACTGAAACTTGGGCTAATATAGCATCAGGACCCAACCTAATTGATGCTATCCCAGATAACTACTCTATCCAAAGGGTAGATAGGGTGGGATGCATTGGGGGGAAGTTGGCAATTGTTTTTAAGTCACAATTTAAATGTCTCATTGAGTCAGGATTGAATACCCACACCTGTGAAGCCACTCACCTCAAACTCATTCTTTCAGCTACCTGCGCATTTTGAGGCCTGTTGATTTACAAACCACAAGGACCTAGATTGCTGTTCCTTCAAGAACAAAAACAGCTTCTAGAACCAGTTATAGAAGATAACTGACTGACTATTATGGGTGATTTTAATTTTCACCTAGAGGCGAGGGACAACCAAGATTCTAATGCTCTTTTAGAGATGCTCTCCAGCATCGCTCTGCATCAACTAGTAAGAGCTCCAACTCACAAAGCAGGGCACAGACTGGATGGAATCTTCTCCAATGATCTAAGAATCACCTATCAAAAAACCATACCTATTTGTTGGTCCCATTATAATGTAGAGTTTTTTTTATCTTTCCCTCCCATCTATAGCTGTTGACCCCTGAACCCCTCACCCCCGAACAGATCTATAAGCTGGAAAGGAGTCTCGGCTGAAACCCTAACCAACACTCCCAATAATAATCCCTGCATAATCCAAGAGGATACTGATCTTGGGGCTGAGGCCTTTGCGACATGGATGGAATCTGCAGCTAACATACTGTCCCCTTTGAAGTTACGTGCCTGTAAAAAATGGTGTCCTTCCGCCCCCTGGTATAATGACTCAGACAGTTAAAACAAGCCTGCCATCATTCTGAGTGAGCCTAGAGAAAATCCCTAGAGGAACAAGAAAGAACGCTATACAAATCAAGTATTAAGGAATACAAACTTGTAATGGCTTTAGAAAAATCCAAATACAGTACATATAAAATTGAAAACTCATCTTCCACTTAAGATTTATTCAAGCTAGTACAACAGCTTTCGACCTCTCAACTCACAGCAGAACCAGAGATCTCACAAGCGTTCTGAGGCCAACTGGCCACTTTCTTTCAATCAAAAATCCTGGATATTTACACAGGCTTTGATTCAAACTCCAGATCATCCAATAAAACACTGGTATCCAGCAGGCTTACCAATGGGGCGCCTTTGGATCCCTGTATTGAGAACAGAGGTCTCTCAAAATTCTCTGATCTCTCGCCCCTACTTGTTGCACAATATTTCCTGAGAATGCATGCAGTATCACCCATGGAGGCTTGTCCACCAGCAGTTCTCCATATGGCAGCAAACACCATAGCAGAGCTCCTCTGTAAACTCATGAGTAATGTGATTTCTCCGGAATTTCTCCGCATAGTTAGAAACAAGACATTATTAGGCCTCACCTAAAAAATCCTAACCTAAATCCAGGGGACTGTATGAATTATCATTCCATATCCTTGCTTCCAGTCACTGCAAAAATCGTGGAGATGCATCTCAACAATCAGCTGATGGAAACTGCAGAGCAACAATCATGGATTAATGATTCTCAGTTCGGATTTAGGAAACACCATGGGATGGAAACGGCTTTATTATCTGCCACTGATTTCATCAGGCACACCGTGGATGAAGGACAGGGGGTAGGGCTGACTTTCTTGGATTTGTCAGCAGCATTTGATACCATCTCACCTATTTTGCTGCAGGACAGACTCCACAGTCTTGGTGTCTCTCATCAAGCACTAGCCCTCCTGTCCTCATTCCTGAAAGGTAGATCTCAAAGGGTAAAACTACAGTATTTTCACTAGGATTCCTTTGTACTACCTTGTGGAGTACCGCAAGGATCCTCTATGAGCCCCACACTTTTTAATCTATATGTGGTACCTTTAGCATCCATGATTCACTAATTTGTATTGGAGGTAGTGTCATATGCAGATGACACACAGATCATGGTTATTATCCCCAAAGGCTCATGCTCAACGTCAGAAAACATTCTCGGGTGCATCACGAAAGTGGCAGAATGGATGTCTGTTAACTTCTTGAAACTTAAGGGGGAGAAAACAGAAGGGATGATATTCGGATCAGGGACATCAAAGTAGAACAGCAAGTGTTGGCCTCAATCCTTAGTATGCTGTCATGTCCCAATCAAGAAGGCTAAGAACCTTGGAGTCCTGTTGGATATTGAACTTAACTTTAATGTTCAAATGAACCGTACCATCTCTATGTGTACCTGGATCATAATTCATAAGGATGCTTAAAAAATCCCAGTACTAATACAAGTAGCACTGGCCTTGGTAATGTCCAGACTCGATAACTGCAACTCACTATACCTGGCTGCCAATAAGAGTATCCAGTACAAACTTCAGGTGCTGCAGAATGCACTGGCAAGACTTGTTGTGGACATTACCAGGAAACAATCTGCCAGGAAGGGACTAGAATCCCTGCCCTGGCTCCCCATCGAACATCATATTAGCTTCAAGTCACTCTGCATGGGACACAAGTCACTATTTCTTCCCTCCCCGTCAAGATTAAAAACAATGTTCAGCTGGTACTCCCCCAGTAGACCCCTTCAATCTTCGCTTCAAATGCTACTTGTGGTACCAAGAACCAAAACGAGGAAATGGGGGAACAGAGTATTCTCGGTGGCAGCTAGCAAGCTTTGGAACTCCCTTCCTCTCGCCCTTAGGGCATTTCCACTTCTTTTACCTTTCATAAAGGCTCTTAAGACCTGGCTTTTCTCGGTCTAGCATCTATCTGGGGTAATTTCTTCTTCAATCTTCTGCTGTACGGCCAATCTCCAGTGCCTTGATTCCTTAGGGTGATTTTTGCACTTTGCAAATTGCAAATCAAATCAAATCAAAATGAAAAGCCACTCTTTCGGGGTGGGTGGCAAACTCTGCTCCATTTGCAGAGTTCGCAGAGTTTTTTCCACTGCGCTCTCGAATTTGGCAATACTCCATCAAAATCCACGTGCCGCCCACCTTTTAGAAAGCCAAGGGGCCATGGCGACTACTGCGATCGATGTGCTGCGAGGCTTCTCTGTTGTGTTGACATAATTGAGTCAACAGTGGATACCCTATACAATTCCTCCGTGCAGTTCGCTCGGCCATTGGGCTCTGCAAGCCAGCAGTAGTACACAAGAGTTGCATTGTGGAGTCTGCAAAAGAAGGTGAGAGTCAGTATGAGAGGAGTTTGAAATGAAGCATTGCTATCAGCAAGGCTCTGTGTGCAAGTGTCGTGACCCTTCACTTGTTAGCTTAGGTGATTTACAGCACAAGCAGTGGCCTGATGTTGACAGCAAGACCATAGACTGTCCCCGCTCCCTGGCCAAGCATGCTCTCAAGCAAGTGAAAGGTTAGCATGAAAAATATAAAAATGAATACACACTGTAGGAGGGCGGGGTGGCAGAGAAGAGATTCTGGGTGGATTGTTTGTTTTGTGCATTATTACAGGTGATTTAGACAGGCCTTCAGGCAATACATGCTTTATCCCTCCTTCTGCAGTAGGGTGCCTGCTGCGCTTCCACATATGCATAGGTAAAAGAGACTAGTATTGTTTGGAGCAATTAATTGCCTCTTGTGCAATAGTTAATCAGGCTGCAGTTCTGAAGCATGCCCAAGAGCCCCCATTAAAACCATCCTCAATCTATCTGTTTGTTTAAGTCCCATATGGTTTCACAGCTTCCATCACTTTCCCGCCCTGCTGGAATCTTAGCACTTTATGAAAGGGAACAGTGTTTTTTTCATCCATCATGCTTGAAGTCGCTATTAATAAAATACTTCATTTTTGACACAGCCCAATTGTTAGCCGGGTGTCTATTAATTAACTAGTCACCCTTCACAGAGGGGAATTAAATTAAGGCATGTTGACAATGCCTGACATCTTAAACGCTTAAGCGCGGCGCGGATTTCCGCGCTGTGCTGAAGGTTCGGTGCGCGGGCGGGGCCATGACGGAGCGGTTCCATCATGCGCACAGCGCCACCGACGCGCATGATGGAACCGCTCCGTCATGCGCATCGAAAGGGTTAAAATATGCCAATAGCATAGCCCGGGCTACAGTCAATTCACCAGAGCAAAGGACCTCCAAATTGATTATTTTAATAAAGTCAGCATAGCCGCTGCATATCGGTAAAGGAAACGGAAACTTTACTGTTATAATCAAGATATTGCAGGTTATAGAGGAGCCATGGAGTATCTTGCCAATTATTGTTTTACGATAATATAAACAGGCACCTTATAAATAGAAGTAAAGCATGCAGTGATAAACTGGTGCAAGCTTTACAAACTAACAGCAGTGTACTATTTATAAACAACGATAAACACTCTGGAGCAGCTGCTTTCACAATCGCCCAAGACTGGCAGTCCTGTGCAATGTTTTGTGGCAGGTCCTGGTTGCTGCCTCCGGGATGGCTTGGCATAGATAGTCATTGTCCTATCACTTCCCATCTATGCATGTATTATTCATAAACCTGTTCTTCATTTTCTATATCTATAGGCATACGTTTCTCATCAGTGCTTACCGGTGAATGCCCTCATTGTTAGACCCAGCCCTTTTACCCAAAAACTATTATGTTTTTATGTCAGGGTGGCTGTTGGAGCAATACTCTACCCGCTCATGGAAGGACATGGAATTTGTTGGAGTTTTTCAGCAACTCGGCGGAATTCTGGTGGATATTGTGCACTTGTAAATATGGGTGAGAACACAGCGCCACCGGAGCATCAAAAAAGTGATGCTCAGGTGGTGCTAGGGGCTTCTAAATATGCCACTAGGTTTTCTGTGGTTAATTAAATTTCCTTTTGCATGTCTAACCAAACAACCATCATATCCAACTACCACACATTTTCCTTCAGCTGTGTTTTCTGTTACATTGCTTCTGTATCTGTAGCGTCAAGGTATTTCATAAATACACATGTTTTTGAAATGTGGACTCCTTCTTGGCTTGTACATGTCCATCATATTTGATTTCCCAATGTCTGTACTTTCTGTTTCGAACTCTGATAAGTACTGAATTTCTGGGAAAGACTTTAACACTCTTTTTTCATTTGCTAGGCCTAGACTTCCCAAACAATTCCCCTTGACCTCAAAAACAAACTGGCTGAGTTCAACTGGTCACAGCACTCATAGAAACTCATCTCTCTATGGGAAACCTTTTTTTGCTGAAGCTGTACATTTTTTGGATTAGAGTCTTTTGCGCAAACATATCCTTCCACATCTCCTTCATCTCTTTTTTTTTCTTTTGTAATATAGGAAGCGTCATAACACGCAACGGCGATGGAGTTGTATGCAACAATATGTATATTCATATTTGCATTTCACATTTTGAGAATTACAGTGTTATGGTCATTAATATACTTGGAGGCCTCTGGTCTCAGTTTGTATGGGTTTTGTGGTGATTTCCATGTCATTGTATGTCTGACTCCAAACAAAAAGCTATACACTCTTCCTTGGGAAATAACAGGTATTGAAAATCCAAACCGAATCTACCTTTGCATTTGTATTTTCAAGGACAGTACTTCCCACATCTTTGTGTTTGAAACTGCAGACCTTTTTGTCGGAGGCCTTTTTCACAACTGTCTTTCGGGATGGCACATGTCACATACTGTTCTAAGAAACACAGTACATACTCATCACTGTCTGTTCCAAATGTTGGTGCATCTTTTATCCATAACAGCATGTGAATATGAGGAACACCTCTTGCTTGCTACTCTTTACAGCAAAAGAAATCAGTTACTTCATCAAGAGGATAATTTGTTTTGTTGTAGATGAAAGAACACATGACTTGGAACCTGTGGTTCAAATATCTACAAACATTAGCAGGGTCCAAAAAGCAAAGTTCTCCTGGTGTCTTCACATTGATATCCTCAACGTTTCAGTTCACTTCGGTCAAAAATTCAAGCAGTTCATCCCATGCATACTCAGCACTAGAGGTGGGCGTAATATGTGTAAGGGACCTACGCGGAGAGGCACGGAGATGGAACCAATCTCCGCACTCTCCGCATAGTTCCCTTACGCATAACCCGCCTCCCGCCGCCTCCCGCCCGCCTCCCGCCCGCCCTATTAAATACATAAAAAAATACAAGTTTAAATAACCTTACCTGATCGGCGGCGTCCCCGGGCTTCAAACCTCTTCCAGCGCGTCTTCTTCTGAGAACTGCGCATGCGCGGGAGCATCAACTGCCTTTAACCATCTGGGGGCATTGTAATATTATTAAGATGAATGTCCTTCCAAAGTTCTTGTATCTTTTCAGGAGCATTCCTTTGCGGGTTCCACTTTCATTTTTTAAAAGACTGGATGGCATTATAGGCAGCTTTATTTGGGGGTCTAAAAGGGCCAGGCGGGCTATTAAATTTCTTAAACTGCCATATGAAAGGGGGGGTTTTGGACTGCCGGATTTTAAGTTATACTTTTGGGCCTATTTTGCTACGCATTTACAGAGCTTGTTGGAAGGTTTTGGTATGTCACAAATGTGACTAGCATAACAGTTAATATGCGGGTCGGAGTATAGGTTCGTACTCTCTAGGATGTCGGATCCGAACTACTTTAAACGTGTCCGCTTTAAGATATTGAGACACGCTACCTGGATTTGGCGGGACATTGTAAAGTCGTATAATATTTCTGAATTACATGCAAATACCTATCTATGGGGGAATCCCCGTTTGGGGGTCTTGTTTGGGGATTTTGCTTGGAAGATCTGGCAACGGTGCAGTGTACTACAGTTAGGGCAACTGTATGATCAGGACGGTTTTAGATCATTTTCCTCCCTTAGAGACGAATTTGGGGTCCCGAACCATTCTTTCTTTAAATTTTTGCAAATCAGAGACCTTTTCATCAATGGGGAAGGTTTAGTGACTGCTAACATACTGGGGTACCTGAAAGCTCGTTTCTACAGTTCAGAGGCAGGGTTTGTATAGGTAAAATTTATGGACATTTACTTACAGGTGCAGTTGATGATGATGTTCAGGCTGTAGAAAAACTAGATCGTTATTTTGGAATTTGTGTTAATACAGCAGATCTACATAGGTCACTATTAACTATTAATACGTCTGTTGCTTCTATCAATTTAAAAATTCAACAACATCGTATGTTATTTCTTTTGTATTACACGCCTGAAATTATCTCTAAGTGGGCTACGCCTAATGTGACACTAAAAACCCGCTGCCCTAAATGTTTATTTTTTGCTGCTGATATCAGACATATGTTTGTAACTTGTCCGGAACTTTCTGTTTTCTGGACGCTGATCACAAAGGAGTTGTGTAACTTGTCAGGCAGCAACATTATTATATCTGAGAAAGAGATAGTGTTGGGATTAATAGAGGACCCCGGCTTAATTTCAGCTGCTTTATTTTCTTTTATCATGGCTTGCTGTCGTTTATGTATTGCTAGGGTTTGGATTGAGCAAAAACCCCCAACGCTTGCAGAGTTTTGGCAGTTATTGAGAGGGGTGTATGAGATGGAGATGGCTCTTGCTAAGGTCAGGGGCCTCTCCTCTCGAATTAGAATAGAACGAACTTGGGTTTGTTTACACTGGGATTAAGTGTTATTGAATTTCTTTTCTGTGCCCGGCCATTGTATGCATTATCCGGTCATGTGCTTTGATGTTATGTATGTTTTCTCTGTTTTGGCAAAATAAAAAATAAAAAAAATAAAAAATGCCTGTGATCAAGAGCCAGGAGGCTTGAAACGCCTTAGGCAATGTGAAACTCTGTACATTATGGGCCAGTTTTGCTCCTGCAAAAAATAAAACTTGGAAAAGAGGTCAAAAAAAAAAAAAAGATATTCCCAATAGAATGTTGCGGATTTCCTATGGAAAATAGGTCCTAACTATAACTATCTACTGGCGACCGCCAGTAGATAATGTATATATGTGGGTGTGGGTGTATATATATACACATATTATCTACTGGCGGTCGCCAGTAGATAGTTATAGTTAGGATCGTGTTTCCATAGGAAATCCGCAACATTCTATTTCGAATAACTTTGGCACCGGTTGACGAATCCTCGCGAAATTTTCAAAATAGGTGGGGCGCTCCGCTCCGCTCCTACCCTGAATGTCTCGCGGGGGATTCGTCAAGCGGGGGTTGAGAAAAAAGGGGGGTCCCAAAACGCGTTTTCCCCATGCGATTTTCCATAGGGACCTTTAGTCCAAGGTACAGCCCGAACGGCTGAACAGAATTACTTGAAATTTGGCAGAGAGGTAGTCCTCAGCTCAGGGAAGTGCCTTTTGCAGGTCTGGTGTCAATCTGTTCAGTAGTTCCTGAGAAAATCAAAAGTAAAATCATATATATATGTGGGCGGAGCCTAACCACACATCTCATCCTGAGATCTGATTGGCTGTCAGCACTTCATCCAAGAAGTGTTGGCAGCCATCTTGGGACCAATATACATGATAGCACCTCATTAAAAAGCATTGCAGTTAATAGAAGGTTTTAAGACTTTAGTTACATTATAAATCATTTGTTGATGGTACCTTACAAGTAAACCTTCTGACGTCTCATCTTTACAGTACCATACTCATTTTAGGAATTGTGGTATGTTCTAAGGTGATTTCACCATGTGAAAAAGCCTTCTGCTGGGATATCATGATTGAGAGAAAAATATTTTCTCATGCTTTTCCCACAGAGGTTTGGAAGGGGATCTATAAGCTAAACTGAGAGCTTATTTTCTGTAAATTCACATTATCTTTCTCAGTCATGTGAGAATGAAGTCTGACATTCTCAGTAAAACATGTACATGCAACAAGGGCAGAGGCTGTCAGTTGATTCCTTTGTGTTCTACTGCAGCTTCCCAGAGTGTTCCAAAGAACAACTAGAGCGCTAACAGTCCTACTTATGATAAACATATGGCACACCTGAAGCCATCTTGCTTGGATTAAAGTGGTAACTCTTAAAACATTTAATATAAAAAGGAACAAAATGAGGGGGTTCATTTCTCCATAAAAAGTATGATTAGTGCTGCAGAAAGAAAAATGAGGGCACATTTTGAGTGACTTCTCAAATCCTCTTCTATTTCATTCAAAAATTCAGACATGCAGACTGAAACATGCACTTTCAATGCCAGCAGCAGTTTTCCCTGGTGAGCAGTAGCTTTACTACAGTGATCTAATGAGCAAAAAGAGTGCTAAAATTCTGAATTTATGGCAAATGTGTGACACATCTGAATGCCTTCTTGATGGAATCAAAGTAAAAAACTGAAAGTATTTCCTACTGAGGAGACTGCAGTAAATGAGGAAATTAGGAAACTTCATAACAAATAAATCTCCCAAGATGGCCACCAGAGACAAAAGAGCCCAAATGTAGCCCAAATATCACCCAGATGTAGCCCAAGTATAGCCCAATGACAGAATGTCCCAGAGTGTTCTTAAAAACAACAAGAGCGCTTACTGTCTTCATTATGACAAAAGTATGGCACACCTGAAGCCATCTTGATTGGAATAAACTGGTAACACTTAAAACATTTAATTTAAAAAGGAACACAATGAGGGGGTTCATTTTGCCATAGGAATTATGATTAATGCTGAAGAAAGAAAATGAGGGCACATTTTGAGTGACTTCTCAAATCCTCTTCTATTTCATTAAAAAATTCTGACATGCAGACTGAAACATGCACTTTCAATACCAGGAGCAGACTTCCATGGTGAACAGTAGTTTTACTACAGTGATCTAATGAGCAACTAGAGTGCTAACATTCAGAATTTATGGCAAATGTGTGACATATCTGAATACCTTCTTGGTGGAATCAAAGTAAAAAACTGAAAGCATTTCCTACTGAGGAGACTGCAGTACATGAGGAAATTAGGAAACTTCATAACAAATAAATCTCCCAAGATGGCCACCGGAGGCAAAAGAGCCCAAATGTAGCCCAAAATCACCCAGATGTAGCCCAAATATAGCCCAATGACAGAAGTGTGCAAAACACTTATTATTTTGTGTTTTTGCAGTGTTATATAGTGCAGACTTGTCAGGTATTGGAGTGCTTTACATGAGCATTGGTTACATCACACAAGAACAAATTCATTTTGGTTGTGGACATGGGGAGACTAAGTGATTTGACCAGAATCACAGAATGTCGAGCTGAAGCAGAAACTCCAACCTGGTTCCCCAGTTGCAAAGTCTGCAGTTCTGGAAGTAACACCACATCCTCTCCCCTAAGTGCAACATTTAATCAAGTGGTCAACTGGATAAAAAAACATAAAGATAACAAATAATTTAAAAGTGCTTTGTCGCTATTTGAAAACTCAGAAAATATGTCCTTATTTTAGTCTTTTAGAGCACTAACTATAATTTTGATGCCAATAAGACCCTCTCATATATGTAATTTCTAAAGGAAATGCTCTAGGTATTACAGTTTTGATTACATCAAGATGACGTCAGGCGTTCCACACTTTTGTAATAAATGTAGAATTTTAGCAATCTAGTTGTTCATTAGGATACTGTTGAGAGGCAGAGGCCAGGGGCACGGACTCTGAAAATTGAAGGCAGGTAGGAGGGTGCAAAGGCAACAATTTAACCACACTGAACAGGCAGGAAGGGCCGTGGCAGCACAACAGACTATGGAGGGCAGTGGAAAGGGGGGCAGGAGCAACAAACCAACAATACAGGACTTGCAAGAGAGGCTGTAGCAATGTAATAGACCATTGTGGGCAGAAGGAAGAGGCAATGGTAGTACAACCATACATGCCAACAGACCCGATTCAGCCAGGAAACATCCAATGTTTTTAAGCTCAAATGGGCTTTATTTGATCTGTCTCCTGTCTACAATCTCCTCTTTTTCAATGTAACTCAAAGGGGAAAATCAATACCCCAGTTTTTTTTCAAAATCTCCCTCTTACCAAGTTCAAAATGTTCGCAAGTATGGTACATTGGATCATGGAAGGAAATGGGGTAGGGACATGGACTTGGATAACAGAGGACAGGAGGGACATGGAGAGGTGCACTAAACTGACCCTGCAGGGCAGTTATCAGGGTTTGCAGCAGCACAATACACCACACAGGGCATGCGGGACGGGAGTGCAGCACAACAATCCATAGAAAGCAAGAGGGAGGGGACAGGACCATGCACATGGACAACAGAGAACAGAGGGGCAAGAGGCAATGGTAGCTAGCTGACCAAAATGGACAGACAGGAGAGAAAGCTGCAGCATAACAGACCATAAAGGGCAGGAGGGACGGATCAGGGGCATTACAATGGAACAGACAAGCCAGGAGGGAGGGAGTAGGGGTCTGCACATGTAAACAGAGGGCTGGGGGCAAGGGGGCAGGGCAGGAGCAGCAAGATAGCCATGGAGGTCAGGCAGGATGGGCACTAGAAGCAAGACACACCATGAAGAGCAACACTGAGACTGTGATGGCATACACACAGACCATGGAGGGAAGGTGGGAGGGGGTCAGGGGCAGCTAACTGACCACACAGGGAAGGTGGGAGGGGCCATGGCAGCACAGAAGACCATGCATGGCAAGTGGGAGGGTTAGTGGCAGCACAATGGCTATGATGGGCAAGAAGGAGGGTGCAGGGGCATGCACAAAGGACGATGGAGGATAGAAGGGAGGGTCAGGACCTGTGCACAGACAAGAAAGTTCAGGGGAAGGGGCCTCACAACAGACCGCACGGGGCAGGCAGGAGGAGCAGTTGCAGCACAACAGACCAGGGAAGGCAGAAGGGTGTGGCAGTACAATGGACCATGTAGGACAGGAGGAAGAGGATAGGGGCATGGCATGTGGACAGGCAGGGTGGAGGTGGCAGGGACAGGTTACAGTCATCTGACAATGCTAGGCAGGTGGAAGGGGATTGGCAGCTCAACAGAACACTCAGAGTAGATAGGAGTGGCAGGTCCATGGAACATGGTGGGCAAAAAGGATGGAGCAGGGGCATGCACAAAGACATCGGAGGGCAGGGGGAAGGAGAATTGGGGCAGCAAGCTAAGCACAGAGTTTAAGCAGGAGGTCAATGATGGGGCATAGAATTGGGCAATGGAGGGCAGGAGGAGTGGACTGGTACATCATACTAAATTGAGGGCAGTGGCAGCAAGCTAACTGTTCAGAGAAGGCGGGTATTAGGAACTTTATTGTTTTTAAAACGTGTGTCTGTGCGAACTACTTAAAATATGAACAAGTATGCAGCATAATCTCACTTTTATTCAGGAAGAAGAGGACGTTTGTGACTGTGACTCCGGGCTCACTTGGCAGAAACACCCCCTGACCCTCCACCCCCTATCGCAAAATGTAATGCCCGTGAAAAGGGTAGGTGAACACAGTGTTATATAGAACATAGTCCTGAGAGCACGATTGAAAATGAAAACTAGATATAGTGTATGGTATAAACAATGCACCAAAAAGTGTGATATAAGATGAACCGGGCGTGAAATATAATATGCAATACATTGTGCGCAATTACAGATTCATTGGAGAGCGCGAGATAGCACAGGCACTAGCGCGTGCTATGCGATATGCGCCTTGGAGTGTAATATGCACAGGGCAGTGTTGTGTAACCTAACTAGTCTCTAAAGTTGTAATATAAAACATGTGCTGGGGAGTGTAACGTTGCATATGCACTGTGACAAAGATATGGATCCCAGATTGTAATATGTATGGCATAGCACTGTGCGTTATAACATAGGCATCGAGGAAGGCACGTTAGATGGGGCAATATGACCCGTGCGAAGACAAGTGTGGCATGACATATTCACGGGGTGGTGTTACAGTGCACATGGGCTAGAGAGTGTCATAGCATATGCACTAGCTAGTGGAATACAACACAGAGGTGTGTGGCACTCAGCAGGCAATGGTGGGTGTAACACAGCATTTGGCTCTGCCAGGAGCGCGCTGTGACTCTCAAGTGATGTTCGTCCCCTTTCCAGAGAGTAAAATAAAAAGTATTACACATCCGGCAGTGGATGTGTGTTTTATTAACCGTGAGGGGGGTTTCTTGCATAGTTTTGGTCGAATTTTTGTCGAATCCCCTTTGAATGGCTTGGTGTGCATGTGTATTAAATGTGCCCGTCAATAGCTACCAATGTTTGTATAAATAAACGTCAAGGGTGTCTACTGGGATTAGGCACGGTAGGGCATCAGACATGTCAGAGCTTCACTAGTGGTGTAAATACATTCCACGTGTATTCATTGTATGCATAGTCGCCTTTTAATGAATATCACGCAAATCGTCATGGTGATAGGTACGTACGGTTTGTCCAGCATGTCCTAGGTGTGTCTATAAATATATATTTTTTAAAAATAATAAAAAACAGTGGCCGGCCCTGGGGATTGGGGTCAAAAAAATAGAACTAGGAGACAGGCCCTGGGGGATGGGGTCATCAGGGCCAATAAATTAGAATAAGAAGGGGAACCACACAGCCCCCCTTCTTAAAAAATTAAAATAAATAAAAGACTGGCATCGTGCCGGAGGCCACGCCACGCCCCCTCCTTGCAGCACTCTGCAAACGCGCCCCCTGGCGAATTGTAAGTTGGGGAATTAATTCCTCTTCAATACTGAGGGTCCCTGAGGGCCAACTAGCCCAACAGGCATCTCCAGTATGCGCCAGGAAGCTGCGCTGCAGACAGGTGTTCTGAGGCCAAGCCCCTTTTTACACCTCTCTGCAACGCAGCTCTGTGGCGCTTACTGGAGGTACCTAGTGGTCTAGTTTGACCCTAGGGACCCTTAGGATTCAAGGGGACTTAATCTCTCAACTTAGAACAGCCACAGGGCGCGTTTACACAGTGGTGAAGGGAGGGGACGGGGCCTGAGGTGACGTGTGCAAACACGCACTATGGCACGTTTTAAATTGGGGATATAATTTCCCTTCAATACTGAGGGCCCCTGGGGGCTAACTAGCCCACCAAGTGCTTCCAGTAAGCGCCACTGAGCTGCATTGCAGAGAGGTGGTCCAGGCCGTGCCACTTTTTACACCTCTCTGCAACGCAGCTCTGTGGCACTTACTGGAGGTACTTAGTGGGCTAGTTGGACCCTAGGGACCCTCAGGATTCAAATGAACTTAATCTCCCAACTAAAAACGGACACAGGGCGTGTTTACACAGAGGTGAAGGGAGGGGACGGGGCCTGAGTTAACATGTGCAAAAACGCCCTGTGGCCTGTTTTAAGAGGTAGTTTTAATCCCCCTGCCCTATTATATACTAGGGGCTTACAGAGGAGGTCATGCTAATCACAGGGGGACCCCAACGCATAATGTTCCCTAGTGTATGTAGGTGTTTTCACTGTATTCTAAGTGTCTTTTAACATAGCACTGGCTCTAGTACTGGTTAGTAAGACTCAGTTACCACCAGTATCCATCTGAAAAAGTTGAGGGTACAGGATGATTTTGCAACAAGGCTTCTTTCTGCTCTTCTTTTTGTTCTTTCTGCACGTTATCCTTCTTCCTGCACTTGTCTTCGTCTTTGAGGACTTCTGTTGCTTCTTTCTGCACTTCTTTTTTTTCTTTCTGTGCATTTTTTCTTCTTTCTTCACATGTCCTATCTCTGTAGGCATACTTAGAAATTAGCATTTAAAAAACCTTTGAAATTTACAGAAATAAACCATAGGTTTCAAGCACGTTATAGTTAGGAATTAGCATTTAAAAAACCTCAGAAATTCACTGAAAAAACCATAGGTTTCAGGGGTGTTATAGTTAGCTGGACTTTTCACTTGTACAAAACCATTGAAATTCCCCCGTTATAGTTAGTTCAGCTAACTATAACTCGCGCGCCCGCAATGCACTGCTGATGACGTCACATATTACATCACTCATGACATGGTCAGTGACATCACTCATGACATCACTGATGACATCTCAAATGACATCACTGATGACATCATCCTTGTGATAGAGTGGCAGACCTCCTCTCACCCTAATATAACCTTTGATACACACATTCAAAAATAGAGACTAAGATTTTCAAAAAAATGGACATACCAATACCAGTTACAACAACCTCTTCAGTAATTCTAAGATCCACATACACATCCACTCATTCACCAACAGTCCTATACAGTCACTCATACATGTACTCACTCATCATATGTACTCATACACCTATACATCCTGTTACACAATGCCACTCATCCATAGTTACTCACACACATAGTCACTCATGCTAATAAAAAATCAAACATACATTTACTTGCATATACAGTTATACACACACCACCACACTTACTTCTACGGAAACTTACACATACTTAGTCTTTTAAACAATCACTTATAGAAACACATACTTATTCATACAGGAACTCTTTCAATCTCTCACTCTTACATATACTCACTTATATACAACAATAGTCACATATAGTAGTTTAAAACATATGTAGTTACTCATAAAGACACAATTGAGACAGTCTATCACTCACTAACACACCCATGCACACACTCATCCACCCATACAGTCCTGCACACATGCTGTCTTCAACACATACAAACAGTGAGTCACTCATTCATGCACCTATGCACTACGTAATACCCCCCACCGAACCATGCAGACACTCAGACTGATACTCAAAAAACCAACTAATAACCTATATAGACACCCATGTAGCTACTCACCAACCCATGCAGCCACTTATACACAAAGTGAGAGACTGATACAGATATTTACATATTTAAACATTACTCACTAAGCCATGTATTCACTATGATACACTTAATCAGTCAGTTACACAATCAATTTTTCAAAAACAAATCATCCATTTAGACACTTATATACCCATTTATTCTTCCATCGACCTTGAGATATACATATATAAAACATATGTAATTTTCAGAAAAACACACATTCACTGGATGATGTCATCAGTGATGTCATCAGTGATGTCATTTGAGATGTCATCAGTGATGTCATGAGTGATGTCACTGACCATGTCATGAGTGATGTAATATGTGACGTCATCAGCAGTGCATTGCGGGCGCGCGAGTTATAGTTAGCTGAACTAACTATAACGGGGGAATTTCAATGGTTTTGTACAAGTGAAAAGTCCAGCTAACTATAACACCCCTGAAACCTATGGTTTTTTCAGTGAATATACATATGTGTGTGTGTATACACATATATATAGATATAGATATATATATATATTATATAAAAAACATCTTTTTTTTTAATCAGTTAGAGTAATCAAATAATCTACATTTGGTTATGAAGTACACTAGGATAATATGAGACTAGTCATTTTGGTGTAATTTTGCCTATTACAATATTCTCTATTTTTATAAATTGGAGTGGGATTTTAATTGTGTTACGTTTTTGACCTTTAAACTGTTTTGGTACTTTTAAATGCTTTACACTTTTACTGAAATTAATCCTGTGTGCTCTGTGCCAGTGCTACCAGGTTTGAGCTCAGCTTTAAATTAATAAAACCTTTACTGGACCTAATATGCATAGTGACATTAATACGTGTGGTGGAATTTCATCCACCCCAGCTATTAATCCACTTGCTCACAACCTGCCTAATGAATTTGAATTCAGCAGATCACACGCGGCACACACTGTGATTGTCTGCAACGCCAGGGATGGTGAGCAGCAAGGGTTACCACTGTTTTTTTAAAGGAACCAGTGCTGTGTTAAAAAAAAAGAAAGGTTTTCCATTTGGAAAAAGATCAGGGGGAGCAGACAGCGGTTCCCTGAACTACTGCCTGCTCCCCTGAAGTTGGCTACATACATTCCCAAAAGAAATGGAGTCCTAAGGGGATCCCTTCCCCTTTGAAGTGAAAGTAACTGTTTAATGGTTTATAAACTGAATAGTGTTCTCAAATCAGTGATACATTTAATACCAAATGGCAATTCGGAAGGCACACTCCTTTTATGCCCCTTCCAAACTGAGATTTGGTATGAGTTGTAAAACCCATTTTATGAGTTGGAAACAAATTTCTGACACAAATAATGCATTTTTTACATATTCAATAGGCATTTTGCAGTTGCAAACCCTGTAATTTGGGGAATTGCAGGGTTTGCTATCACAAAGTCCTTTAATACATTGGTCCCATAGTCCCATTTACCCTGCATGGTAGTACAGAAGTTGTTAATAATGAGATCAGGCTCACAATGGCACATTTGTTATCAGCAGTTCCCACCTTTATGTAGGTCTGTGTCCCAGTACAAATCAGGAAAACAACTTCACTCTTGTGCATGCTGTCATTAAAAAAGTGAGCACACAGGCCACTGCCCCTGCTTGATATCTTTAATGTTCTGCACAAAGGGGGTGCAAGCACACCCAGAAAGACAGTAACACACATGCACTCACACACCATACATTGAAGGGACTGGATAGGCTCTTCCAAGGCCATGCTAACAGGATATGTGCATATGTACACTGCACAAAGAGGAGACTGCATGCACGCTTTATGATTCATCAAATTTCCCCATGGTCAGGGAAGCCAAAACCATACACTGATCAAGCAGTAGGTTCCTTTTGTAAATTTACACACAATTCTGTCATAGCATTTATTTCCTGCATGTCTGATTTGTTATTTGCATCTTTTCATAAAGACCCACAGCGACAATTTTACAGCAAGGATGTTTGAATTATTGCATTCTAGTTCCTAAATATTTCTGTTTTCCTGCCATGTTATATTTCCTTGTAGTTGAATCGCAGTCAGACTAATCTTTGACACCACCTGGCACAACCACATCACCTAACACCTCAACGATCTCCACTGGCTCCCAGTTGAAAGAAGAATTTCATCCAATCTGCTCACCCACGCATACAAGGCCCTCCACAACATCAGACCAGGATACCTCAGCAACCATCTCTCCTTCTATGCCCTCAAGAGAAACCTTCAATCAGCCAACATCTCCCTTGCCACCAGCCCACACAGGACCAGAACAGGTGGAAGGTCCTTCTCCTACCTCGCAGCCAAGAACTTGAATGCCCTACCCCTACCCCTACACTTCTGGCACAGCCCTACACCGCTCCAGTTCAGGAAGGACCTCAGGACATGGCACTTCCGATGACCCAAGCAAAGCAGCACCCCCCCCACCCCCCAAGGCCCTGAGACCCTAACGGGTGAGTAGCTGCCCTTTACAAACTCCTGATTGGCTGATTGATCAGCTTTCTCATTAAGTATGTCCACTATAGAGCACTTCAATCACAATTTTCCAAATTTTTATTGAAGTTCTACAGTTGTTAAAGACATGTTGTTGAGTACTAAGAATCAACTTTGTCACTTTATTTCCATGGCAATCAGAATAAAAGAACAGTAAGGACAAGCAACAACAGCTTTGGTAAATAAAAGACTTAAATTCCCATCAGGCTGTGGGTCAGAACTACATAATGACATTCATGTGTTACAATAGGGAAGTATATAGTGCAAAGCTCCCAATGGTGCTTCCTAATTTTTGGTGCAAATCAGTTTGCTTGATACAAAGCAGTAGTAAATGAGATATAAGATGATGACAACCAAAAGGAATGCTGATACCTAGGCTTGTTGTTCTGAAGCTTCACACTACAGAATTAGGAATTGTGCAGTAGATGACTGGGAAAGTCAGAAAATGAAACGTAGTAACCAACATCAAGAGTGAGACAATAACAAATATAAGAAACAAATGACTTGTGCTAGAACAATTTCTGATTATGTTTATAAAAATTATATATGTATGTTGGTGGGATGATAATCAATTGCATGTCTGTAATAACATTTGGATTTTTCTATATTTTAGTTTGGAAAATCCACTTTTTCTGACAAGTTCAGAGGCTCCTAATATGCACAATCAAAGTGTGTTAATAGCTGAAAATGAAGCATGTGGGCCACATTTATCATAACATATTTTGATTGTAGAAAGTGTTGACCAATCAGCGTGTCTCCAAACATCCTCTAATCTAGATCCTTACCAAAAAGGAAATAGCAATTTTGACCTGTGACGTAACCCATTCTACCCATCTCGCAATGGTAGCTGAGGTAACGGGAGCGTAAGGGCTTTTAAAAGATATTTAATGTTGAGCAGAAGAATTTCCGAGAGAGGCTGTATAATATTCATACTCCTTCAATCGTGAACCACACAGAGCTTTGAATGATCAGGGAAATAAGGATACTCCCCGTAAGACTATGATAATTTATTTCTTGTGTGATGGAGAAAAAAACACCTTTGTGAGTAAAGAGTTCACCAGATCGATGCAGAGCTCTAATATCAGAAAGTATTTTGAATGAACTCTAACATAACAGCATATTAAGTTTAGCTTAGAAACAACTTTAGAAGAGATGAGAGATATTGTGCCACTGTTCAAAAAGATTAAGTATTGTGTTAAAATCCCATAAAGAGGAGGATATGGCTGAAGGAATTAGTCATATTTGAATGCAATGCAGTAATCTGAAGATGAGAGGATGTCCCCTAAAAAATATTTCATTGACATACTTGTAATTATGGGAAATTGCAAATCTGTGTGTATTAACTGAAGGATAAGAATTAGCTGAGGAGCCAAGGGAACTCACAAAATAAATGACAGTAAATCTATCTACTGAAAAAGAATTTGAAATTGTTCCTAGACTCCAATGAGACCAAGCAGATCAAGCTGCCATGTAACACACTGCCTGTTCCTGGAGTCCATGAACTTTTAATAAGTATGATAGCTTCTTCCAAAAGCCCTGAGATGGACCAGTTAGGCATGATACTCTCGAAGCGATGAGTTGTAGCTGATCTGACGGGACTATTCTGTGTGACCTCCCTGATGAATAGAGTAGGAGGTAAGTAAGACTAAGGGCCTCTACCAACATTTTTTGAGATTTGATCTATGAATCAGATTTGTGACAGACAAAATGGGGTCACTATAAACCTACATTCCTCATATGGAGAAATGTGACCAGTACCAGAGCTAGTGGATCTGGTTTCTGGCTCTAAAATTGAGAAATAGAAATTTGATTGTTTAGTCTGAAGTCCAAGAGGTCTATTGACATGGTCCCTAAATTATTTAAATATGTCCATCGTATGTTGGATGATTAGGTATTTTGTTGAGAGATTAACTGAAAGATATACTGCTATCTTTGAAATATGGTGAGAAATGCAAAACTCCCACAACTTTTTTGCAAAAAAAGCCAGGATAGTTGAGCAAATGCCAGCCAGATCTTTTATGTGCTACACTGCTGTGAAGTTGTCTATCAAAAGAATGAAGTGGCTATAGTCCTTTTTGAACACTGGAATTGCAAATTAGCCTACAAGCAGCAGGATGGAATTGATAATCATTCTTCTATTCAAGGCTTGAAGATGATCGAGACCCCAGAGAACTTTTTCTTTGGTTATAAGTCTAAACCAACTAAATCAAGGTACTTAAGGCCCTTTTTGAGGTGTCTATCAAAAGAATGAAGTGGCTGTTATCATTTTTGAACACTGGAATCACAAATTAGACTACAAGCAGCAAGATGGAATTGATAATCATTCATCTATTCCAGGCTTGATGATGATTGAGCCCCCAGAGAACTTTTTCTTTGGTTCTAAGTCCAAGCCAACTAACTCAAGGTACCTCAGGCCCTGTTTGAGGTGTTATATCCTTTACCTCTAGAGTGCCCCATGGTATAGAGGGCCTAGAAAGACTGCTTTTATTGATAAAGGCAATAAGCCTGCAATCCTTGCTAGATGATATAAAGAGATACTTGGGACAGAGATAGGAAACAAGATTTTTTTTTCCTGTTAGCAGTCATTTTGAAAACTGGAAGTTGATGAGAACAGGATATGGTAACATCTTTATTGCTGAACTGGATTCAATAAATATTTGTGTTGGTTGATTCCAAAATCTAAGCTATCCAATAAACTAGATGCAAATGGCGAATTTGCCTGTCTTGACCCACAATTAATATGTAATCTTAGTAAACTGCAGTTCATGTTTCCTGTGATCTTAATTGTGTCATTAATATTTTTAGCAGGTTGCAGGAACACTGAGGTGCTGAGTAGAGGTCTAAAGGTAGGACTGTAAACTTGTAAATTGTGTTATTTGATGTGGAGATATTTCCTGTGTGGTTTGTAAATCAGCACAGAGAGGCCACCATCCTTTAGACTGAGATAGACAAGTGAGTCTTCCATCTCGAAACAGTCTGTTACATGGTAGATTGTTTGCAGGTTGAAGTATTGATAGATAATAAAATAACTGAATTGCCTAAGGTTGCTAATAGTGCATAGCTTGTTGTTCCTCTTTTTTACCAACTGTATGTTGCTAGGACTTAAGGCAGGGACTGCTAGAGCCACTTTGATTAAAAACCTCTGTAATTCTTGATGAAATAAAATGGAATTGATCTAGGAAAGAAGAGAATAATTTTTGAAGAAATGCAGAATTGGTCTGAAAAATTCGACTTCAAACCTTTTACAATTTGTAATATCAAAGAGTCTGATGAAATACACAACCAGTTTTCTGGGAAAGGGGAGGGTGTTATTTTTACCATTAAAGAACATGGCTCTTGGTTGACCTTTGGTGCTACGTTTGCAGAAACCTCTACGCCTTTGAGAACAGAAGGTAGGTCTGTTGAATTTGAAGATGTTGTTGGAGATGATCTGAGACCTGCTTTTGAATTGGAATTAGCAAGTAAAACTTCACTGCCAATCCTGGAAAAATGACATTGGCGGCAATAGTTTACAGAGAGATTAATGTGCTTTTTCACTAGTGGTGAAGACATTTACACATTTTGATATTTATTTTATGACTTGGTCACCGATTATAAGTCTCTCAGCTGAAGGACTAGCATCTGAAGATGCCAGCTTAATGAACTCCGGGTCAATTTTTTACAACAGACCTTGAAACCTTTCTAGGGAACTGATAAATCATATGACCCTTTGAATCCTATTAGAAAGTATATTTGGATTGATAGCCACTTTCTCATCCTAGGCCTCTTTGACCATCTCACATATTTTGTCACTGGCCTCATAATGTCTAAAAATGATTCTTACCAAAAAGTCTTAGGGGTCAATTATGTTGGCGATCCGCCCACCAATTACCAACGCCTGCCTACCATTTCCCCAGCCACATTACGATGGTGGGGGGGACCCCGGCGGATGGAAAGACCATCTGCCAGTTTTCCGCCGGCCGACTCGTCGACCGGGCGGAAAAAGGGCATGATATGTTGGCGGTATCTGCAAGACACCGCCATCCATATCATGATGCAGACTGAGATATGCCATTCCATTGTGGCGTTGCCGCCTTGGAAAGGCATGCAGTCTTCTGTATTGGGGGCCTGTTTTGGCCCCCTGGATTGTTGGGGGGTGCACTTGGGGAGTACCCATGGTACCCCCCTACTTTTGATTGCACAAGGTGGCAGGCACCTGTCACGTTGTGCATTCAAGTGCACCACATGCATTTTGTTCCTTGCGGTGGTCCCTTTTGCCATTGCAGTGGCAGGCGGACTTTGTCCGCCCGCCATAGCAATAGACCCCTAAGCTCTGATGATACCCCTTTGTGGGTCTTTCCTGTATTAGGATGGGAAAGCCAATAGTTTGCTCTCTTTGACCAGTGTAGATAACATGCAATAATAATCGGTTAAGGACTTTAAGGTTTTAGCTTCCTCCAGAAACATGTTTTCCAAAGGAAGTCTTATGGGAGACTAATGCAATCCACAATGTGTTGAAGTGTATGACCATTCTCTGGAATTGGCTTCCAAGAGAAATGAGGGAGCAGCCAACTGTTCTCCTAAAGGATCTAGGGGGCATATCAGCAACAACCGGCGATAATTATCTCTAAGTGCACTTAGCGCTAGGATAATTATCTCCGGCTAGCATGGATTTTGATCGCTGAGATAGCGTGCTATTAGCAACGCTTATCTCAAAAGCGATAAAAATCCTAGCGCTAACTGCCAAACGTGAGATTATCGCTGGCAACCCAGCGATAATCTCACGGAGTTTGGCGTTAGCTTGATGATAGGGCCTCACATACTTAGCCATGATATCCATCTTCCGTAGGATATCATGGCTAAGTCAGTCCTGAAGCAGGCGTAAGGAAAGTAGCGATAACAGGGGTTATCGTTACTTTTCCTGCCACTATGCTTCATAGCGTGGGGCTTGATGATAGCCTAGCGACATTTCTCGAGTCATGTCAGGTCAGGAACGCCCACTTTGCATCTCATTAGAGATGCAAACATGAGCGATAAGAATTGGTGCGCTAATGCAAGGTTTCACGCGATAGCGTGACCTTGCTGATTAGGCGATAAAATTATCACCGCTTTTCGGCCGAAAATGGCCGCAAAAGCGGCGATAATTTTCTATCGCTGCCTTGTAGATATGCCCCCCAATTTTTCGCTGTCTATTGAAGACACTTTTTTGTAGATACATCAAACTCAACTAATTTTTTTATTATTTTTGTTCATATATTAACAGGTCAGAGTTTTCATCAGAGACATTTTGAGACATCAAGAAATTGTATATTTTCTTAGAGGCATTTATATCTCCTTTTCAGATGGCCTGAAGTCAGGCTGCCAACTTACATCTTGTGAAAGTGGGATGCTTTCATTGTTTCTATTGACTGAGGCAGAATTACAACAAGCAGAAGTCTCTGCTGATTCATTAAGTGTTTAGACGTACATGTTTTTGAAAGGCTGTCTTTCAAATGCGCTTAATCAGAAACTGCACCAGATTACTATCTTCCTGACACTCCAAGTCCACTTGATATAAAAACATATTCTACTACCAGCAGGCTGGGTCTGGGGATGGACATATTCCCAATATGTTGAACTATTGCCATTGTGGAGACACTGATATATGACTGTAAGGAGTCATTAATTGATGTCTTAACGTATTTTTTAAACCTCTTCAGACATTCCCAGGCCCATATGGTTTTCTTGCAGTTAATGCCTTATCAATTGAAGGGATAACAGTGTTAACCATGTCTACATATGTAACTGCTAGTGAACAAGAGTTCCAGTGCTTGAACTGTAAAAGGAAAACTTCCATTAACCTTTACGATCAAGTGTGGAGAGAGAAAGATAGACTACATAAAAGCAGCTCAGCCTCGTCACCTGGCTGAGGGAGGAAGGAGACGGGAAAGGTCGTCTCTTATTTTAAGTTTGAAAGTAAAATTGTTTTGGTTGAAATATGCAAGTATAATATGAAGAAAAGTCACAGGTATAAAAACGTATAAACACCATCATGAAAAAGAATTAACTATGTAACAATGTAGAAAACTCAACAAAAAGGACATAAAAGGCATAAAACAAATAAACCAAATAATGTTTGTCAAAAACAATTCATGGAGGTTTAGGCACTTCTTCAGTTCGAGGATCATGTAAATATAATTTACGAGCATAATTATTTATTAAGGAAGCAGTTATAGGTAGCCATAAGAAATCTCTTTTGATAGCAAGTGCCAATGGATAAACATATGTTCTATCAAGTCTGTCATTGTAACAAACTCCATACCACCATGCCTGAAAAGATGCATCCTTCCAAGATTTTGTAATCTGTTGAAAGGCAACAGCCAAAAGTAAATCTATTATGTTAAAGTCTTTGGATTGGGACGACCAATAATCAGAAACACTATATAGAAAAACATTAGTAAAAGTAAATGGCACATGTGTGTTAAAAAATAGTATTTATCTGTTGCCAGACCTTCAACCGAAATCATAGATAAAAGTACATTCAAATAACATGTGTTTAAGGTCTGCTGAGAGTGCAGAACAAGACCAGCAATCAAAAGAGACAGAATAATCTATTCTGTGTAATGTAGCAGGACCGATTGAAAGCTGATTATAGATAAAAAACAAAGTTTGAGTTGCGTTAGCCACTCTAGAAGATTTCCTCATTTTGACTCAAATTTTATTCCACATTGGATACGAAAAAGTTTTCAAATCGAGTTCACTAAAATTCTCTACCACTGTTTTATGTCTATTGTCAGAAATAAGTGTGAGATGTTTTTTATAATTGGGAAGCAGAAGGGAATACATTCAGTACTTTATGTATATGGGGTTGCGTGGAAGAAAGGGAAAGATCACCAGAAAATTTGTTATAAGCGGATTGAGTTACAAAGTCTAATGATAAATATTTGGTTTCAAATGAATCTGGGAAATAAAACAGTGACTGTACTACCAAAAATGGAAGACAAGCACCATTTTTAAAAAACTGGTGAATCCCTTTAAAACCTTTAGAATACCAATCTTTCCCAAAAATTATTTTATTATGTATTTTATAAGAGGTTATGTACCAAATTGACGACTGCAAAAATTGATATATAGGATTTCCATAGGAAATACAAATAGGATAATGAATCTTACATGTGTTTTTAAAAATCGAAAGAAATAGAGATGAGGGCCTGGAAGTAATAGATAAACATTCCAAAAAAGAAAAAGGATGGGAAAGGATTTCTGAAGATCAGTCCATAAGGAAAGAATAAAGGATCATTACCCTGTAATAAAAAAGAAGTTTGTTTAATGCAAAAGGCTAAGTCATATGTATGGAAATTCAGAAAGCTAACACCTCCCATATGTTTTGGTCTTTTGAGTTTGTGTAGCGACATTCTGTGTTTTTTATTATTCCATAAAAAATTAGATAAAATGGAATACATTTTTTAGTGTCGAAAGATAAAATAATATTATAGGAACTGGCATCATTTTTAAAGTATCTAGGCAACCCCACCAAAATAAGAATAGACGATTCTAATGAGATGTCAATGAAAGTAAACTTGTGTGCAATGCTTTCAAGTTTAACGGTATAGTATCTTTAACGGTATTGGTAAACCACAATCCAAGGTATTTAATTCCACTGAAAAGAGGAAGAAATGAAATTGGCATCAAAACATGAAGGGGCAGATTTACAAGCCCCTTGCGAAAAATTTACGCCGCCGTTGCGTCACTTCTGTGATGCAGCGGAGACGTAAACCATGCGCCATGTTGCGCCTTATTTACAACGTGACATATCTAGGGAGATGCGTCACGTTGTAAAGCCCTGCGCTACATTAAACCTGCGTCAGGTTTAATGTATGCAGGGTGGGCGTTCCGTCGGAAAAAGCCTCGGAAAAGTGACGCAGTGAAATCTACAAGATTTCACTGAGTCACTTTTCCGACGCTGCTGCGTCAAAACCCTGCGCCTGCTTGAAGCAGGCGTAAGGCATGACGCAGCATGTTAGGTATGGGCAGCCCCTGAGCATTGCTGGAGTTGCGTCGTGCTTGCGACACGACTCCAGCAATGCGCCGCCCTTATGCCATCAGATGCGTCACGCATCTGTTTATCCTTGCGCCATGATGCGCTGCATTGTAAATGCGGCGCATCAGTGGTGGCGCAAGGGTAAACTTGTGTGACGCATCTTTCCTGGCGCATCCCTGCTGATTTGCAGGGATGCGCCAGGAAACATAAATCTGCCCCAATGTATTTAGGGGAAGAACTTAACAATTATCTGCATTTAATTTATAGCCTGAGACAGATGCAAATTGTCTACTTCTAATAAAAAAGCTGGTAAAGATGCCTGTGGATGAGAGATAAAAAGTAAAATATTATCAGGATAAACTGAGAGTTTGAGCTGGTTGTCTCCATAAGCAAAGCCTGTAAACTGAGGATTTGATCAAATCTTAATTAAAAAGGGTTCTAAGGCAAGAATAAACAATAAAGGCGAAGCAGACAGCCTTGCCAGACACCTCTATAAAGAGAGAAAATGGAGATATTAATAAAACGTCACATTGGACTACTGTTGTTGTTACGATTTTGGTTGTCTATACTATAAACTTGCTGCATTTATTCAGTAATACACAGATTACATGTGCACAGGCCACTTGTTTTCAATTAATCATAGACTGTTGTCTTCTTGGGGGTTCAGGGTTCTCCCCCTGCCTGTGGCACCATTTGGAACTTCCTATTGCTTCACACGTACGTACACACGAGTAGGCGCCATCGCATACCGCATCACTACAAACCCTTCTTTATATCTTATGAACATATGTAATGTTCGCCTTCATGTGGCTGGATAGGTCTCTATCAGTCCTTTGATGTATTTATTGCACATTGCCTGTCCCTTTTCCCACAACCCTCACAAGTGCACTCCTCGTTCAGAGCACCTTCTCCTCTTTTCTTTCTGGAGCACCTTTCAGAAATGTACAGACAATCAATGCTGTTTGCTGAATAGACCAGCATACTACTGAAAATGAATAAATTGTACTAATTGATTTAGTATGGTGATGTTTTGATTTTGGCACTAAACCAATTTCTACTGTGAACACCATTTTCTGTACTGTATCTGATAGATACAGCATATTCCTGCCGTTTTCTTCTACCGCAAGGCAGTGCTGCAGGAAGGCCTGAGGCGCTGCCCTATGGTTAAATCTTGTAAATAAGGCCCTATGAGTGCTGACTATTGACTGCTACCATATAATCAGGGTATGGAGATGTGGTGTTAAGAAAAGTACATTTGTACATACCTATACATTTGTTACTGTGTTTAGACATACATGTTTTAGAAAGGCTGTCTTTTCATAGATTTGAGCAGGAACTGTTCCACATGACAATCTTCCTGACAATTAGAAACCCCTTTGATATAATGACATATTTTTACTACCAGCAGGCTGGGGTTGGGGCTGAACAATTTCTTTCACATTTTCCCAATATGTTGAACTATTACCTTAAGGGAGACAGTGATATCTGACTGGAAGTAGTCATTAATAAAAACGTATTACGTTTTTCTTGAAAACCTCTTCAGAATTAGCCAAGTCGTTATGAGAGTCTTCCATTAATAATATATTAATTAAAGAAAACACTGGGTCTCATTACAAGCCCATTGCTCCTCTGATGCATCACTTTTTTTGACGCACCAGCCCATATTTGCAAGGCCACGGAAAGTCACCCTGCAAGACTTTTCATGGCCATGTAAATATGGGCCGCTTTCACACATTACTCTATGTGAAAGGAGCGTTCCATGGGTAATGCTATTGGTGTTCCCATGCAACATCCATGGAACCTGCCACATTCCCAGATTTACAATGTTTTGAAAAACTGGGAATGCGTCAGAATCCTACGAGGTATAGGAGTGGTGCAACAAGGAGAAAAACTTTTCTTTCTCCTCGTTTTTTCCTCTTTCTATTCCGCAGCAGGCATAAAAAGAAGAAAGTACCATCAATGATTGTTTTTGTGCAGGAAGGTGTCCTTTCCTGCGCAAAAGCAATCATCTGCGCAACATAGGCACCCTTGCAACATGACTCAAGGGCATCTGCGTTGGCACACAGCTCCTGTTTGGCACAGGCTCAGGGGAGAAGAACAGATATGACGCATACCTGTCCTTTTATTTTGATATGCGGCAGCCGTGTGTCAAAATATAGTAAATGAGGCCCCATAGTGTTTTGAAAGCTGAAGATTTAAGATTGATTTGTATTACACTAAAAGTGGGTTTGAGGTTTACCTGAGTGGCAGCTAGACTAGTGTCCTCTTGTGTTCTCAGGTACTGCAACTGGCGCTATGTAAAGCGCTCTGATACCCGATTCGGGTCAAGTTCGCGTTATATAAAACGCTGTAAAATAAATAAAAATAGCAAGCTTTTGTCTGCTTCCGACACGTATCAGGAAGGCTTGTTGAAAACAAACAACAGAGGGTAAAATGCACTTTTTCTATTACCATTGTCAGACACGATAATTTTTTGGCTCAAAACCAAAGATGATGTGAATGTCATATAGGTGTCTGCATTCCAATACAGCTCTGACAGGGAAAGAAATAAACGAGATGAGTTATGTATTGTTAAAACATATAGATCCTGGAAAACACACTCCTCATCCGATTTAATGCAACACGTGTCTGTGAATTTTAACTTGAAATTCCAAATCGTGCTTAAACAGGGAAAATCTGAAGCTTGGGGGCATATTATCAACAAACGGCGTTAAAATTATCGCTGCTTTAGCGGCAGAAAACTGCTGCTAAAGTGGTGATAATGGGCTTGATAATATGCCCTTGAGAATTCCAATAGAAGCCCATGTTCTGGTGTGAACCTGGGCTTCTATTGGAATTCTCAAAGGCATATTTTCAAGCCCATTATCGCCGCTTTAGCGGCAGTTTTCTGCCGCTAAAGCGGCGATAAAATTGATAATATGCCCCTTAGGTGCATATTATCAAGCCAGGCGATAAAAATATCGCCGCTTTAGCTGCAGAAAACTGCCGCTAAAACGGCGATAATGGGCTTGACAATATGCTCTATGGAATTCCAATTGAAGCCCAGGTTAGATGTGAAGGACGTCTAACATGGGCTTCAATTGGAATTCCATAGAGCATATTGTCAAGCCCATTATCGCCGCTTTAGCGGCAGTTTTCTGCCGCTAAAGCGGCGATAAAATTGATAATATGCCCCTTAGGTGCATATTATCAAGCCAGGCGATAAAAATATCGCCGCTTTAGCTGCAGAAAACTGCCGCTAAAACGGCGATAATGGGCTTGACAATATGCTCTATGGAATTCCAATTGAAGCCCAGGTTAGATGTGAAGGACATCTAACATGGGCTTCAATTGGAATTCCATAGAGCATATTGTCAAGCCCATTATCTCCGTTTTAGCGGAAGTTTTCTGCCGCTAAAGCGGCGATAATTTTAACTCTGTTAATATGCCCCCTGGGGGCATATCAACAACAACCAGCGATAATTATCTCTAAGCGCACTTAGCGCTAGGATCATTATCGCCGGCTAGCGTGAATTTTTATCGCTGAGATAGCGTGCTATTAGCAACGCTTATCTCAATAGCGATAAAAATCCTCACGCTAACAGGCTAACGTGAGATTATCGCTGGAAACCCAGCGATAATCTCACGTTACCTTGTTGATAGGGACAGGCAAACTTAGCCATGATATCCTCCTTCCATAGGATATCATGGCTAAGTCTGAAAAATACCAGATGTAAAAAAGCAGCGTTAACCGCGGTTAGCGCTGCTTTTTTTGTCTCTAACAGGGTTAGCGACATTCTTGATAATAGGAGAAATGTCGCTTAGCGACATTTCTCCTATTATTTTACTCTGGAACGCCCCCTTTGCATCTCATTAGAGATGCACGGAGAAGCGTAGAGTAAAAGGGTGCTAACATGCAAATTTGCATGTTAGCACCCTGTTGTTGATAGGACGCTAGTTTTATCTCTCCTTGGGGCATATTATCAAGCCAGGCGATCAAATTATCGCTGCTTTAGCGGCAGAAAACTGCCGCTAAAACGGTGATAATGGGCTTGATAATCTGCTCTATGGAATTCCAATTGAAGCCAATGTTAGACGTCCTTCACATTTAACATGGGCTTCAATTGGAATTCCATAGAGCATACTATCAAGACCATTATCGCCGTTTTAGCGGCAGTTTTCTGCCGCTAAAGCGGCGATAATTTTATCGCCTGGTTTGATAATATGCCCCTTTATTTGGCTTTTAAAGCCAAAAAAGCAGAGATAAAGCCCTTGTTGATATGCCCCTTAGTTCGTCTGTACATCGTTGTTTCAATTGTAAACAGATAAAAGGTAGCGGAGACGTAAAGTGTATTCGATATCTCGCAGCTTGTTGCCCTTCAGCGGATCCACGTGGCCTCTTCATCGGGTGGCAGCTTTCCTACCGATAGTTTAACAAGGAGAAGCTACAAAGAGTATGATTAGGAAGTCGTCGGAATCATGCTCCATAGGCGTGTAACCGTGCAGGAGGTGAATAAGTGAATTCTGTGCTTTTCTAGTAGAAGAATATTTGACAGTGACCTGCTTACAATATTGACCCCACCAAGAGGTAAATGCCCGGACTGCTTCCAAATGAGGCAGTTCCACGGCGCAGAATGTAGCGACCAGAGCAGGTCTCAGGGGACTCTAAGTCATCTTGCTGCCTATCCGCCGCTCGGGAGATCGTTAGGATGCCTGCTGGCAAATAGAAACGGCGCTTTCCCAGGCCCGATGACCATAGTAATGCCCTGACAGCCGCGCTTTATCTGAGCCGACTCCTCGGTGACCTGCAGTTATGTTTATTGCACATGATGCCTTTTTCTCTTCTATCGAAGATAACGATATTCCGTTCTGGCGGGTTCTTCATCTTCCTTCGAGGATGCTCCATGCCTTTCAAAATTGGATGCAACTATGAGAATCAACATTTCAATGTCTAATCCTCGGGATTCCATACTGAGTAAAGGTTTAGTAGTGTGCTAGCTGATTTATCATAGCTAGATGCTTATCCCTTCAAAAAACTAAAATTGAATTGTGCTGATAGCTGCTTTACAGTGATATTTAATATTAGTAAGGCTCAGAAGGGTCATGCCTCAGATCCCCTACAACGGGGCAATTTGGTTTATCGGTAACGAAGGCAAAACTAGCGTTTCACTTTGTCACGCCTCTCATTGCCATGCCAACACGGGAATTTGCAGATCCTAGATTCAGGGTTGCACTCATTGTTGCCCCTGCCCCATGCGTGCTGTGCCATAACATTCCTGACACTGATAACAGCGCCCGCAATAAATGGCATACCATTCCAAATGTCTCAGTAATTCTAACACTATCCAGGTAGGCAGAGCAGGTAGAATGTTTTTTTTTGACCTACTGCATTGGTGGCTCAAAGGGACTTGCTGAGTGGGAACACCCCCACACCCTGCATCTTTAGCACTTGAAGCCTCCACCAGAAGACCTCTCAGTGATGCCTTTAATGGATTGACACATTCAGAATCGGAGGGATTTACATTGGTCTGTGAGTCTAATTTGGAGGATAGTTGAGCAGTTTGTAGCAGAAAAGCGGGGTCCTCAAGAGAAGATTGTTTTGTCGAAGTTTTGTCAGTAATTATTCAAATTAGCAGTGAGCAATGCTGGTGATGGCAAGGCCTTAAGTGCGTGTTGAGAGTAGGTAGGTGGTTGCATTGGGTGGCAAAAAGTCGTTCTTATGTGGAGGCGTTTTGCCATTCCCAGAAACAGGTATTTTGTGGGAGAAATGCCAGTGTGAGGGATTAGAAGGTATGTCAGAAGTGGGTAAATGTCAAAAACGGTTTTACATGTAAAACTGGACAGCCACACAATAATATTGCTGGAGTTACTTGGGGTCATTGCGAACATTTATTTAAATTTCTCTCGCCAAGCCTTTGCATCCGAAAGGTTGTGTCTAGGCTACTATCCTTCAGGTCCTTGAACCTTTTACCAGCAGCTATCTTGCAGTATAGTCCCCATGTTTCACCACATCTGCCTGCTCTCCATAGCATATTGACTATGTGTCCCACTTTCTTGAAAGACAACCAGTTGGGTTTGAGAAGGCTGAGTGGGAGACGGCAAATAGAGTGGAAACAGGAGGAGTTGGGAAGGAAGCCGTGTCAGAAAGAACATCACCAAACACCTAATAAGAGCAAACTTCAATGCCCACACTCCCAGCCATGCACACCGAAAGGACGCTGTAAATCTGATGTGAATAAGGGCATTTCTGGCTTCATTAGGCATATAAAGTGCTATATAAATGATATAATACAAAACAATACTTAAATGGAATGGACAGTTAAGAAGTCGAAGAGACTGAACATTGGATACCTTTTTACAGTCCCTTTCAGAATAGTGAGTGCTGTGTTGGTGTCAGTAATCAGGCCATTTATGTTCCTGACAAGTGACCCTTCTTCAGACAGTTTTGGCTGTTGGACAAAATTACTTTGCATTCTGAGACTTGTGGTGCTTTTTTTCGTAATATAAGAATACCCACATTCAAAGTGTTGCTAGCTAAAAAAACAGATATGGCTGAATGAGTCACATATTACAGGGGAGCACTACACAGCTTTGCATTTACAGACAGCAAGTGATAGGCAAGACATGGTGTGCAGCTCTCTGATGTGTGATTGCGGGCAAATTAATGGATCCTGGGATGACATGATATGAAACAGATCCTGCTTATCAGAGAGCGGTTACTAGTGACGTGTTGGATGGTAGGTAATCAGGTACATCATTCAAATCCTGGTTATTCATCTACAAATAATTGCTTTTAGGTGTTACAGTCTAATTAGTTCAATGAAAGTGGACCACATCTAAAAGAGCTATAATGCATTACGATGTCAACAAAAGCCAAGAAGTGGAAATAGTGTCCATAATGACATAGAGTGCATAAAGTGAAATGGCACTCTATTGCAAAGTGGGGTGCAAATGTCAAAATATATTTGCAAGTAAAGGAAAGGGTGCAGAGTGGATGTAATTAGTTGGGGAGATCAAAGGGTTGGTGAGATCAAAGTGTGGGTAAAGTGTATATGAATAAGGTTTGTTTTATGCTTTGAGCATTCAAGTACTTAAAACAAATAAAGTCCAGGTCTAAGGAGATGTAGACACTGGGTTGGTGTCTAAATTGTCATGGTCTAGGCACAGGAAACAAGTGTTGCAATTACAACTTCCATGTTATTCTAAACAGTGTGAGTGTTAGAAGTGGGGGCCTCTAGTTGGCATGCGTCTGCACCTTTGTTTAAGTAGGGACCCTACCTTTTAGTCAGGATAAGTGAGTTACACTCCTAAAATAACCACTGCCCACCCCCTTGGTAGCTTGGCATGAGCAGTCAGGCTTATCTAAGAGGCAGTGTGTAAAGCATTTGCACATAGAAAACAGTAATACAGTGTAAGACCTACAAAAGGACACCACACCAGTTTAGAAAAATATCCAATATACTTATATACTTAAGACAAGACCAAAAACGATACAAATCCACAATATAGTACTTAGACATATTCAGTTATCAAAATAACCTTGAAAAACCATTCCTTGCAGTTGATAGCTCCCTCTGGGGCTATCACGGCATTGTGAACAAACAAATGCAACAGTTCTGGCTGAGCGCGGTGTCACGGGCCAGCAACGGTGTTGGGAAGACCAGCACAACAGTACCTTTAGCAATGCAGGGCATCAGCGACCTCTCGTTGAGCTTCCGAAAGCATGGCATCCAAAGGCATCGGATCCGGAGGTCGGTGCAGGAGTTGAAGTACTGGGTATTTTAGACCCAGCGGTGCAGGGGCACACACCCTATGACTTCTGGGTTCACCCTGTTCCAGACCTACAGAAACACAGAGTCTTCTGGGTGAAGTCAAAGATTTGTTTATTGGCTGCAGACCAATGACAGGTATCCTAGAAGTACAACAGCGTGTATGTTCTCAGGAGACTGCTGCAAATCATAGGAACGGACTTCATCTTAAATACAAAATATCATGCTCCAGGCACACATTCCTTGGTTTACGATATGGCCATATAAAGGTATACATTACAAACGAAAAAGCAGAGTCATGATGACCATCCCACATTCCAGTTCGGCCAGCCCACAATGATTTACACAGTAAGGTTCAGATCCCACATCGTATGTCAATAGGCCCCCCAATAAACATGAGCATCTCCTGTTTTGGGAAACAAGTCATAAAGCAGGAACAAGCAGGTGTGAAAGAGATTAGCCGGGGGATTGTATAGAATGAAAGGGTTTTATGACGGGTCAAGCCCTGATGCTAATCACAGGTGGACGGAGGAAGGGGAGCTCGTGAGACCGGTTTGACCTGGGGCAGCAGAGCCAGCTGCCCAGGTCACAGAGAAGTCAGAGGGAAAGCCCATGTACTGTGAGGCCCGTATTTACTCCATTATAGCCTATGTGAGGGCAATGACAAGATGGCCACTGCTTCCAAAATGGAACCCGCGTAGTGAAGCAGAATAACGTGTACGCAGTGCATTCATAGCTAGAACGATATATAAAGCACTCGTACATGCCGCATTTACCATTTGCGGTTTGTTAATACCAAGATAGACAGGGGTAGAGCCCTGTCCCCTACGCGGTCCCGAATATTAAAGTACGACAGACCCTCCTTTTGCCCTTACATAGGCAATCACTATACTCATCTTAATCCGAGTCCAGGTCAATGTTCACAAAGTCATGGAGATGTTGCTGTAGCATCATCCTATTACTTAGTTCGTCCCTCGATACAGGTTTCCTTACACATAAGGTAGCACAGAGGCCACATACCGCAGGAGCACACTGTATACACAGACAGAACAGGAAAAGAATGGCTAAGATCATTCCAATGACCATCAGAACTTTCCAACCCCAGGCAGATATCAATTCCCAGAACCACCCCACCAGTGACCAATCTCCCTTATCCACGTGTATGGATTCAGATATTTTATGGAGTTTGGAGATGGCTTGATACACTGTTGGAGCATTATCTGGTATGAAAATGCAGCAACTAGATTGGATGACCTTGCATACCCCACCGCGGTCTGCAAGAATAATGTCTAGAACCATGCGGTTCTGCAGAGTCATAAGGCGATCCGCTTGGAGCTCAGCGGTCAGATTACTAAGGGCACCAGCCGTTACATTGACAGTGGATTCAACCACACGAGTCAGCTGTCTCAGGTTCCTACTATTGACCATAGGTCCCCAAAACGGCAGGAAACCCAAGAAGAAGTCTCCCGCTTCCTGACCGGCAGTATCCTCCTTACTAATCACACCTCTCACAACTCTGGTCTTGTGATAGTCAGAGGCGGCAGTAAATGTCGGCGGTAGCAAGTTCGCAATATAACATGTGCCCGAGAAATCAGGGGGCAGCCATGTATATGCTCGGTCATTACAGATGAAATATGTGCCCTTGGCAGCCAAGAACGCAGGGGAAAACTGTGATGGGAAGGTGTACGTTTCAGTACAGTCACTCCTTCCCAGTTGAGCTCTAGGATTCTGACCATTACCCTGTAAGCAGAACCGACCCATGTGGGGTACGACCCAGATTGGAGATGAAATTTTTCGCTGTCTTTCACCCAGACTAATACTATACCCCGTCGCGTTCCATCCTACATAAGGTCTCAACTCTTCTTTGGGAATGGATGAGTATGCATCGATATCCCTACTCATATCGGCAACTCCTTTCATCAAAGCCTTATTATTGGTGATAGGTCTGATGGAACGCGGTTGGCGAGGGGAGTATGTATCTAGAGCATAGAGAAACATGGTTTGGAATGCCCATGACGATCCATTGTAACTGTACGGCAGCACCAGGTAGGGAATACCCTTGTTAATGGTATGTGGCATTAACCCACACACCCAGCAATTGGTCGTATTCATTACCAGTTGGTGCTGGTGCAAGAGCTGGATAAACGAGTTATTTACAAACTCTGATCGTCTGGTCTGTTCGTGCTCAGGCAAAGGGTGAAAAGAGTGAGAGGAGGCAGTAGAAAGAGGTATAGGCTGTTCAGTGGGTTCAATGGGCTTTTGAGCGGAGAAAAACACAAATCCTACAATAAACATCATGATACTACACAGTGTAAAAAGGCACAAAAAGACAAAACATTTACTTTTTACAATTCTACACATCCTTGCGTTAAAGTTCATTTCCTCAATCGGTCTCTCCATCTTAAAAAACTCCATCCTCTACTCGGGCCGCTCGCGGTGGATGAGTTTCTTCTGCTAAGGAGTACGCCTGTCAGTCCAGGGAAACGCCCTAGACCAACCAGAACCGTTGACCTAGCGTCTTCGGCCTGTACCCCAAAGTCTTGGCACCGCGACCCTGCGGCAGAACCCGGATGGTGGTTCGAAAAACAAAAATCAAGAAAGTCCTTCAGATGGGAGAGCAAAAAATGTCAAAAAGGAAATAGTAAGGAAATCTTTATTTGTCCATGGGCCTTGGTCTCAAATTATAACGGAGACGGCCAGGTGCTGTTTGGTCTTGAAACAAAAGTTCAGGCTCAGTGGTGTCCAATCGATTTGATGGTGGCACAGCTTCCTGCAGAATATTGTCACTCTCTTGGTCTGAAACTGTGTCTTTTAAGCGTGCGTCACTGAATGGTACAAAACGAGGTACAATGTCTGTCTCTGAGTCGGCGATACCCTCCTTGACCCACTGGTCATATGGCAGAGGCAAGGGGACTACCTTACAGTGGGTACCATGGATCCAGTGCTTCTTTCCTTTCACTCGCACTGCTGATCTTGTTGAAAGAAGAACAAGATGAGGGCCGATCCAGCGAGGCTCGTCGTTGCTCTTGCGCTGGAAATTTCGGACTAGCACCCACGTACCAGGGTTGATAGGGTGTCCAGGAGGTTCAGAGGCTTGGGGAAGAGTATCATGTACCTGTTGGTGCAAAACACGCAGTTTAACAGTCAAATCATACAGGTAATCGAGCAGTACTGGATATTCTATCTCACTGAACTTCATGGGCCTCGGTACACCCCATACATTGGCCGGACGGCCAAAGACAACCTCGTAAGGGCTAAGCCCCACTCGTGAGTGTATGGTCATTCTGGTGGACAGGAGTGCTAAAGGCAGAGCGTCAGGCCATTTAAGACCGGTGCTCGCCTGGATTTTGGCCAGCTTGAGCTTTAAGGCTCCATTGTAGCGTTCTACTAATCCAGCTGATTGGGGGTGATTTGCAGCATGGAACTTCTGCTTTATCCCTAGCCCTTCACACACATTCTTCATCACTTTACCCACAAACTCACTTCCGTTATCACACCACACCATTCTTGGCATCCCAAACCTAGGGAAAAATTCCTTCACAAGGGCTTTGGCTGTGGATAGGGCAGTGTTATCTTTCAGAGGATAAGCCTCTATCCATTTTGAGAAAGCACAAACAACCACCAGTACATATTTCAGGTTGTTGCATCTTTCCATGTGATTAAAGTCCAGCTGCAAAACTTCAAATGGACATGATGGGGGTGCAAAGTGACCAGCTGGAGTTGGGGTTCCCCTACCAGGGTTGTACTTCAAGCATACTATGCAATTCTTGACCACATTCTCTGCACACTTGGGAATCCCAGCATTCTGCCATACTGGAGCCAACAACTTGCATATACCTTTCGTACTGATATGTGCCATTCCATGTGCCATAGTAACCACTGGAAGCACATATGCATCAGGCAACAACCATCGCCTATGTTCTGTCAGATCAATCCAACAACCATTCTCATCCAACTTACCCATACTTTCTCTCCACTTGCTTAACTCTTCCTCTGTGGCTTCAGCTTGAAGCGACTTCACACTCTCTATTGTGTTCTCACACATTCCCACATCATTAACCCATCTTGCGGGGCCTGCAACATACATTCTAGTCTTCACATTCTGTGCTGTTTCTCTCGCGGTCTCATCAGCAAACGCATTTCCACGTCCAACATCATCTGTGACTTTCCTGTGCGCACTGCATTTCATGATCGCAACTTGCAATGGTAGGGTCAGTGACTCAAGGAGATCATTCACCAACTTGCCATTCTGAATTTTAGCTCCATGCGACGTCAGGAACCCACGTTCCTTCCACAGTCGCCCAAAATTATGAGCCACGCCAAAGGCGTACTGGCTATCTGTGTATATATTTACTCTCATTCCTTCAGACAACACGCATGCTCTCGTGAGGGCGATTAATTCTGCTGCTTGGGCCGAATTATGTGGCACTCGTGCAGTTTCCACGACCGTGTGCAAAGTCGTGATAGCATATGCAGCAGTCGTGTCACCATTAGGGAGCTTGAAACATGAACCATCTACCCATAAAGTGCCATCACACTCAGTCAGGGGAGTATCTTTTAGATCTACTCTCCCTTTCGTCTCTTCTTCCGTTCTGAACAGACAGTCATGTTGCTCAATCTCATCTGAGTCTGCTGGAATTGGCAACAATGTAGCTGGATTCAGCGTATTGCATCTTTTTATGTGTATGTGATTTGCTAACAGTGTAAGTTCATAACCTGATAGTCGCGCACTAGTCAAGTGTTGTGTCTTGGTCCTATTTAATAATGTGTCTACAGCGTGTGGAACCATAACAATCAATGTGTTGTCCATTACCAAACCAGCAGATTGTCGGATAGACATCGCTGCAGCAGCTGTCGCTCTCAGACAGCTTGGCAATGCCCTTGCTACAGGGTCCAAGGTGGATGAAAAATATGCGCATGGGCGCGGTCTGTCGCCAAAAGGCTGTGTTAACACTGACAACGCACATCCATCTTTCTCGTGAACATACAATGTAAAAGGCTTACTGTAGTCAGGGGTACCCAACACAGGAGCCGAACACAATGCATTACGCAATTCCACAAAACTTTTCTGGCACTCTTCAGACCATGGGATAGGATTCGGTGTGTCTTTGCATGTTAAGGCTAACAAAGGTTTTGCCAACAAAGAAAAACTAGGGATCCAATGCCTACAGTATGAAGTGATGCCCAAGAAAGCACGCACTTCTCTCTGTGTCTTTGGCACACTCAACTGTGCAATGGCTTGAATTCTTTCTGGGGTCAGTTTCCTTCCCTCCTTCGATAAGAGATGACCTAAGTAGGTCACTTCTTGTCGACAATATTGCAGCTTAGAGAGAGACACTTTGTGATGGAAAGCAGATAAATGGCGCAACAGTGACAATGTGGCTTCTTTACAAATCTTTTCAGTATCCGCAGCGATTAGTAAATCGTCACCGTACTGAATGAGGATAGCGCCACTAGGTAAAACAAGTGCATCAAGCTGCGCTTTCAAAGCCTGACTGTATATGGATGGACTTTCACAGTAGCCCTGGGGAGCGCGTTTGAAGCGGAAGCTTCGGCCTCCCAGACTAAAACCAAAAATGTCTCTGCTCTCTTCTGCAATTGGGATACTAAAGAAAGCATTCTTTAAATCAATCACTGAAAACCATGCAGCAGAGGCTGGAATCATCGTTAACAAGGCAGTTATATCGGGGACAACCGGAAACTGTGGCACAACAATCTTATTAACCTCTCTAAGATCAATCACAAACCTGTAAACAGGTGGCTGTGAAGGATCCGTTCGTTTTAAGACAGGTAAAATCGGACTATTGCAAACGTTGCCTCTTGTCTCTTCAATCACACCCTTATTAATCAAGTCACTGACAATGTCTAACAATGCTTTCTGCTCTTCATTAGAGATCTTGTACTGGGGAATACGTGGCAGTCTGACATTAGCCTTTAGAGTCACCACATATGGCGGTATCTCCAAGAGGCCCACATCATTGGGACCAGTAGCCCAAAGGGCATCCGGAAGGGATGACAATTCAGGTGGCATTGTATTTTTAGACAAGTACATTGGGGAAATCACTTTCTTGCCTAATGTAAGTTGTACTCCTGAAGGAGAACAATACAGTGTAGCGTGCAATCTTTTCAACAAATCTAATCCCAGTAAATTCTCACCACAACCTGTTGTCAGAATCAGGGGTGCTTTCAGCTCGCAAGGTCCAACAGAAAGTGACATGGGACTAGAAATCGGGTTCCTAACCGGGGCGCCAGAAAAACCTACTGAAACATTTATATCGCCAGACAAAGGTGCGCCAGGGAGTTTTGAATGCATGATTGAACTCTTTGCAGCACCAGTGTCTAGCAGAAAAGGCTTCGTTACATTTGCTGTAGTCACCTCAACATACGGTCCACTCTGATCCACTGGCACTGAAACAACTCCCTCTCTCTGTCTATGGCTGTCCTAGTAGTCATTATTTTCTGCATCACCGTCCTCTGCATAATAATCATTATTATAATACTGGGCCGTATTACTAATCGCGTTAGCTTGCTGATCAAAGCTATTGATGGTACTTTGAGGCGGCAGAGGACGCGCATTCTGGGGAGCATTTCCACGCCCTCTGCCTCTAGGAGCTTGCTGACCACCCCTACCTCTTGTGCTATAGACATTACCGTTCCGCTGCATTAATTTAGGGCAACTATATTTAAAATGACCTTCCTCTTTACAGTATGAACATTGGTTGGGACCTACAGGGACACGTGGTTGGTAATACCCGTTCACTTGCTGATTGTTCTGAAACTGTTGGGGTTGGTGATAGACACCTTGGGGTTGCCTATAATTATTCTGACCTCCACGTGGCGGATAGGCCTGCTGTAAAAGGACCTTTGTCTTGAGTTCCTTCGTTTTCTTCTCTGTTCTATCTTTCTCGTCTTTATCTCTATTTTCATAATACTGTGCAGTAGCCAGTATTTGCGCTGAAGAAGAAACAGCCCAAGAACTTTCTGAATCTTTTAACTTTTTACACAGGTCAGGAAGTAAATTCTGCACAAACTTATCCATAAACAACCGTTGGCCACCCTCAGTACTCATATTCTGCCCACTGTGGTCAATAAACGTTTCTTCAAACCTAGTAAAGAAGTCTGACACTGTCTCATCTTTCTTCTGCTTGCATGCAGATAACTTATCCCAATTTACGCGCATCACAGGCATCATTGTCTTCATATACGTGATGATTCTACCAGGCAGTTCAGCTACTAAAGGTTCTGGTTTCGCACCACCAGTTTGTCTAGCATCCGCAGCAACAATGTTAGCCCATGTATCCCCTAGTTCTGCATTGTGATCTACATTACGAATTGACCCCCATAGAGGCTGTGGAACAACATTACCAAACAACATGTCTATGTCGGCCAGATTCATAATGCATGACCCTGCCGTCTGTGACAACTCCTTATAATAACCTGCTGGGTTTTTACGGGGATCAGGCAAGGACTGCTTAAGCGCTAACACCTCAGAGCGCTTCCATGGAACATGCACCCAAACACGCTGGAAATGCGCTGCCACAGCGGGGTTACCACCTGCAGCTGCAACCGCTTCCTTCCATACCGGGGGAACTTCTCTCATAGGGTATTGTCGCGCTTTTACCTCTTTCCCCACAAGGACATCTTGTTCAAACAATGACTGTTGACAATCATCATTCCTGAAGGACAATACAACTGCAACTGCTTTATCTACTTCGCGGTCCACCATTATACCAGTTCCAAAATCGAACCTCACTCTACACAACTCCTGCGGGTTCGGATTTTTACCACTATCCTCCAATTCTTCACAGAGAATTTCGCACATTTTCTCGAACACATATCTCTGTTTCGGGGCATCCCATTGATGGAAAACGTTGACAACTGATTCCACATCATACAGTGAAGGAAAAACAATCCATCTACGCGCCATGTTATCTATCACCTTTTTCTCATCAGTGTTAGGCAATTGGCTGCGCAATTGCTTACGCTGTAAACCAGGAGTCGCACCAGATGATTCAAAGAGAGGAGACATTAATGTAGTAACCACATTAGCTAAGCGCTGTCGCGCTGAAGGAGAAGCTGAGGCGAGAACAGGGGGAAAAACAGAGGGAAGAAAAGAGGATGTAGAGACAGGTACTGGAGTGGTGGAAGGAAGAGTGTCAAGGGAGGCAGCTGCTGTATTAGGCAAAGTCGAAGGAAGTGCGGGGGCAGTTGGAAGCACAACTGGCGGCCCTTGAGAGGGCTGCGCTACATGGATAGGAACCGGCTGCAAAGCAGCTGGCGGTAGCGGCAAGGCTTGCAGTATATGCACTGGAGGTGGCATATTTACAAGCTGGGGAGGCGCCGTGGCATTTTGAGCATATGGGGGTGGCGAACTCAACAAATGTGACATCAGGGGATCTTTCTCCTTTTCTTCCAACCCATTCTGCTTAGAATGTGGTAAAGCTGGGTAACATTTGTCAATCCCTAACTTGCGCTGCCTATGCAATTGCTCACTCATCTGCTCCTCTTCATTGTCTTTAAATTGTACAGCTGCTTGCATTACTGTCATACCTTTCTCTCTCTTATTCTTTTTCGCTAACTTAATTTCCTTTTGTTTGGCTTCCTTTCGCCATAAGCGGAAAGAGTCAAACATCGCCGGCCGGGCTTTCTTCTTAAACAATTTAATTTCCAAATTATCTAAAATATCGGTATCAAAACTACCATTTTGGGGCCATTTTAAAACACCATCTTTCCTGGTGTAGTGGATCCACACTTCGTTATATGCAATGGGGCCTACACCATGTTTTACATAGAGCTCATAAGTTGGAGTTCCAACCGGAGGAACCGGACATGATTCCTCTAGCTGGAAATCTTTTCCACAACCCAAACAGAATAATCTACCAAATAGTCCAGAACCAGGCATCTTTGCTCACTAGTCTAGATCCAAACGTCAAAGGATTATCGAATACGATATTCTCGTGAATACACGAGTCCTCTGGTTTTGGCGTTTGCAAACTCCAAAGTACCAAATTACCAAATCAAACGATCCCGAAGGATACCAAAAACAAATGGGAGACGCTCCACTTATACTTAACTGAATATTGCTGATCGATGGCGTCACCAGAAGACTCTCTCGATTGTTTCGCTCTCTCAAAACTCGTCAAGGGTCCAAAACAGGTCGATTAATCAGGGCAGCAGTCCTTCGTAGCCGTCGGGACGCGGAGAACCTCGCAGAAAAGACTTTCGGACCACGTCGACATGCAGGGGTCGATGAAGTGGCGGCCTTCCTCCGGAATTTCCACACGAAGCTCCTCACGAACCTCTGGCTTGGACTGGTACCGCTGAAATCGTCCCGAGTTGGGCGCCAAACTGAAGTACTGGGTATTTTAGACCCAGCGGTGCAGGGGCACACACCCTATGACTTCTGGGTTCACCCTGTTCCAGACCTACAGAAACACAGAGTCTTCTGGGTGAAGTCAAAGATTAGTTTATTGGCTGCAGACCAATGACAGGTATCCTAGAAGTACAACAGCGTGTATGTTCTCAGGAGACTGCTGCAAATCATAGGAACGGACTTCATCTTAAATACAAAATATCATGCTCCAGGCACACATTCCTTGGTTTACGATATGGCCATATAAAGGTATACATTACAAACGAAAAAGCAGAGTCATGATGACCATCCCACATTCCAGTTCGGCCAGCCCACAATGATTTACACAGTAAGGTTCAGATCCCACATCGTATGTCAATAGGCCCCCCAATAAACATGAGCATCTCCTGTTTTGGGAAACAAGTCATAAAGCAGGAACAAGCAGGTGTGAAAGAGATTAGCCGGGGGATTGTATAGAATGAAAGGGTTTTATGACGGGTCAAGCCCTGATGCTAATCACAGGTGGACGGAGGAAGGGGAGCTCGTGAGACCGGTTTGACCTGGGGCAGCAGAGCCAGCTGCCCAGGTCACAGAGAAGTCAGAGGGAAAGCCCATGTACTGTGAGGCCCGTATTTACTCCATTATAGCCTATGTGAGGGCAATGACAAGATGGCCACTGCTTCCAAAATGGAACCCGCGTAGTGAAGCAGAATAACGTGTACGCAGTGCATTCATAGCTAGAACGATATATAAAGCACTCGTACATGCCGCATTTACCATTTGCGGTTTGTTAATACCAAGATAGACAGGGGTAGAGCCCTGTCCCCTACGCGGTCCCGAATATTAAAGTACGACAGAGTCGTTGGGCTCTTGAAGTCACATGCGTAGCAGATCGAACTCCTCGCTGTTGAAGTCAGGAGCGCTGGCGTCAGCAGGCATTGGGTGCAGCACTGCGAAGTGCAGGGGTGCGGCGTGCGGTGTCTCAGGTCGCGGTGCGAGCAGTGGCTCAGTGGCGGCATCAGATGGCGTCATCGATGAGACCGGGGTCATGGTGCGAAGTGATGCGTTGCTCGTTGTGGTGCTGGCAGGTCACTGTGCGAACAGCGTCATCTTTGTTGCTTAAGCGCTGTTGTCGGCTGCCGAACTGGAGTCGATGGCGCAGGCTTCTGTAGGCCAAGACTGCGGTGCGGGATAAGGGCAGTGTGTTGTGTACATTTTTGATCTGTGCCCTCGAACCACAGTGCAGGCAGTGGTGTCGTTTTCGTTGTGAAGCGTCATCATCTGGGATACCAAGGTGGCGTCGTAGAGTGAGGTGATGCGGAGTGCGGTGCGAGCAGTGGCTCGTGGCGGTGTGAGCAAGTGTCACCGGTGAGACCAGGGTTGCGGTGTGGGGTTGCAGCGATGCCCTCTGCAGTGCCCTCAGGAGACAGAGTCAGCAGCGACATCGTAGTGCTGCAGCCCACTAACAGCATTTGATTTACAGGCCCTGGCATGCTCAGTGCACTTTACTAGGGCCTGACAAGTAAATTAAATATGCCAATCATGTAAACACCAATCCATAACACAGTTTACAACAGGAGCACTTGCACTTTACCACTGATCAGCAGTGAGAAAAGTGTGCAGAGACACTAAGCGAGTGAAAAGCAAAAACTCAGGGGAAACACGCCAAAAGATGCCAAGTCTAACAGTGATCTATTGCAAATCATTCTGCTTCACTAGACCTTAGTTTACATATAGGCTGGTCTTGATGTCTAACTGATGTATGAAGAAGAGCAAGCAAATGATGGCTTGAGCCAAATGTCTGCTTTTTTTGGTTAAGAAAAGACATAGTAAGGCCAACTTTTTTCCTTTAAGAAGTGTCAGAAAATTTGATACAAAAAGATTGGTGAATGGATAAAAGCATTTTCTTAGGTGGACAATAAACTATATTTGTTTGTAGTATAGTTTGTTTACTTGTGGGCTTTTGAATAATTCTTATTTTTATAATGTAGTGTAAACTGCAGCAGTGGCCTCTGGCTCCACATGTACCACAGCTCTTAGAGCAAAAAAAAAAAAACTCTTTTCTCAGGCTCACCTTTGGCTCGACCCTGCCTCCAAGTTTTTTGGTCTGCCTACTGCATAGAGTATTTAACATAAATGATCAAAAACAGAAGCAAGTTCTCAGGAACTGACACCACATGAACACAAGGAAGTTGAAAAAATTCAACAGTAATTAATTTTAGGGCCCCAGGCAAGACACATTTTGGAGTCCTCTGTTCAGTTCATGAATTTGTTAGTTAATGAATATCTACTCTTCTCAGTAAGAGAAATGGGAGTGGGCAATACAGGAGAAGGGTGGGCAATACAGGAGAAGGGGAGAAAAGTAAAGAGAATGGTACAGCAAGAGAAGCAAAGTAGAGAAAGAAGGGAGTTAAATGAAAGATGATCTACAGAGATGTTAGACCTGGCACCTTGTCGTGGGTCTCCCTTCCATTTTATGCTGTTGCCTCATGTATTTTTGCTGGTGTTAGATGCTCAGGGGACTATGTGTCACTGCTGTCCAGTGCCACAGTGCAAGTGCTCCTTATTTTAAATTGATGTATGAATTTGTGATTCCCTGATTGGTTGGTTTGGTTTACCTGTCAGACCCTAGTACAGTGCACCAGGAGTGCCCAGGACTTGCAAATCCGAATGCTGCTGGTGGGCTTGCTGCACTGGGTGTGCCACCCACAGAAGCAAATACATATTTTAGTGAAGTTGGTTTTAACATTCTGTGTTTGAAAATACCACTTTTAGAAAGTAGGTATTTTCTTGCTTAACTGTCCAAGTCTGCCTCTGCTAGGTTGTGTATTGCTTCTCTGGAGTTTGAGGGACAGGGCTGGGGAATTCTAGGAGACAGAGTGAGGTAGCCCAGTGGTGAATAGAAAGATCTGCATCTAGATGGGAGGGAGGAGTTGCACCTGGGACCTGAATAGGGCTGTGCCTTCCCTCCACAATGCTGGCTCCACCTCCTGTGGTGCGTCTGATGTCTCTGCCCTGCACTCTGAAAGAAAAGAAGGAATCATGTAATCAAAGTGCTCCAGAACTGACCAGAACTGGTTTGGACTAGGCAAAGGCCCCTCTGCCCTCAGAGGACAAAGGATTTTGGGGTATAAGTAGTGGGACCCTGATCCCAAGAATTTAGATCACTTTTGGAACAAAAATAAACTTTTTCTGAGGAGCAGAACCTGAAAAAACTGAGGAGAGACTATCCCTAAGCTGAAGTGCTGCTTGGGGGATTGGCTTGCAGTGGTTTGCCTGACTGCCAAAGGAAGGAGAAGAGACTTTGTGTGCTTATCTCAACCTGTAAGGATCTCCAAGAGCTTGAGAGAAGAGCTTGCCTCCTGCTGAAGTCTCAGGGACAACAGACTTCAACCACCAGCTCCCCAAGAGTTCTTTGGAAGTGCCTGTTGCTGTTTTGGGCCTTCTGAGGGACTGCATGTCGCAAGGAGCTGGAAGCGCAACTCAAGAGGAAGAAGCGTGTTGCCGTTGCTGCTGCTGCCATCGCATCTTGGATGTCACCGCTGTAGCTGTCATATTGCACCGCATCAAGAAAAGCGCCTCGCATTCACGGAGAAGCGTGCCTCCATCAGAGCTGCTGTTGTCGCATCACGGGACAAGGGTGTCGCCGCTGCAGTTGTCGCATCGAGCGGAAGCGTCTCGTATCGTCGGAGAAGAATGTCGCCGTCAAAGCCACTGTTGTCGCATCACTGGACAAGGGTGTCGCCGCTGCAGCTGATGCATCGAGCCGAGATCTCTCGCAACATCGGAGAAGCGTGCCGCATCAGGAATATCTTCACGTCTTTATTTCTTTACACCAAACTTTCATCGCATCAACATCGTTGCAACACTTCCGTTGCCCGGCGTGTCGCATCTAAAGGTACATTGACTTAAAGTGTCGCATTTAAGAACTAAAGAGCCTTGAGCTAAATTCTACCATTTTAAAGTAACAGTATTGTGGATTTTTGTCGTTTATGGTCTTGTGGTAAATCTATATAAAGAATACTTATTTTTTATATAGAACCTGTGTGGTGTCCATCTGTAGTTTTGTCACTTGATTACTGTATGTGTTCACAAATGCTTTACACACTGCCTCTGAGATAAGCCTGTCTGCTCATGCCAAGCTACCAAGGGGGTGAGCAGGGGTTATTTTAGGAGTGTACCCCTTTACCCTGACTAGAGGAGAGGGTCCCTATTTGTCACAAGTACCTACCTGTGCCAACTAGAGACCCCCAATTCTAACATTGGTGGTCAGCGGTGACGATCCTGGACTTGCATTTGTGACTCATGTACAGTGATTGGTGAACACTACTAGTGAGTGCAGACCAAAACGCAACCGCATACTTGTTGGTAGATTTCTTTTTGGGATTTTCTATTTTTGAGAAATGCCAGGTTCAACAACCATGGTGGAGAGAGAAGAATCCATAGCCTCTATTGATTGTGATTGGGAAGAAGAGAAACTAGAAAGCTACAAAGTTACACAGCTAAAGTACTTCTGCAAGAAATTCAATGTTTTCACTGCTGAGTGCAAAAATAAGGCAGAGTTCTACAAGGCGCTGAGGGCCTGGGTAGAATCAAGAAATGCCCTTGACAATGAGAATGCAGAGGATCAGCTGGAAGGGCCAGTGGGTCCAGAAGGAAGGAGAAACCCAACCCCCACAGGTAGCAGTGTTTCTGCCAAGAATCTGTCTCCAGAGGAGCTGGAGGACAGGGAAAGATGTAGGAGGCATGAAATGGAGATGACCAAGTTCAAAGTGAATGGGAAACTCGAGTTAGAAAATAGGAAATTGGCCCTAAAGGAAAATAAATTGCAGTTTGACCATGAAAGGGTTTTGAGGGAGTTGGAATTGAAGGCCAAGAGCTTAGAGATTGCTCCCTCTGCTGGAAGCATACCGTCAGTACCTGTTGAGTCTAGAGTGTACATTACCAAGGATGTGGTGAAGGAATATTTTTAAAATGATGATATTGGGTAGTGGTTCTATGCCTATGAGGTAGCCATGTCTTCCCACCGGGTCCCAGAGAAGGATTGGGGAGCCGGGGTTGTGGGGGCGGTTCTTTAGTAAAGGGCGGGACACACTGTTAGACTTGCCTTCTGATGTCTATAATTCATATCCCCACATGAAAGATGCATTAACGTCCAGATATGGTTTAACGCCTGAATTGTACAGACAGAGCTTCAGGGGTTGCAAAAAGATAGAGAACAGTACCTGGGTTGAATATGTCACTTTTTTCTGCAGAGCATTGGATGGTTGGGTGAAGGGTAGCACAGTTGATGATTTTCAGGGACTTCTTGATTTGATTGCATGGGAGCACTTGTCAAGTAACTGTTTTCCTGAGCTACGCCAGCACCTGATTGATAGTAGGCTGACTAATTCTAGGAAGCTTGCTGAGGAGGCGGACCAATGGGTCAGTACCAGGGTCCACAAGGGTCACGTGGGAGACTCAGCCAAGAGTGGGCAGGGTCCCCAGCAGAAGAGTGGGGGAGACAAGGGTAGGCAGAGGGAGTTTCATAGAGGGCCCCAAAGTAATCCTCAAGGGAAAGGTTCCCAGCCCCCCCTGAGAGAAAGCAAGTGGTCCCGACAGGTAATCCTGTTCACCAGGGACACTTCAAATGTTACAAATGTGGGGACCTGGTTCATAAAGCGAATTATCCCAAGTGTCGCCTGTTTGGAAAACCAGCACCCCTGGTGCAGCCCCCCGGCAGATAGCTAGTGTAGCCCTGGGTGAGGACATGGGTGCCCAAGGTGGGTGGGGTCCCACAGAGATGCCCCGTGTCTCTTTAGGAGACTGTGAAATGTTCCACAGGACCCAGCTGCCTGATAACACTAAAAAATACAGGCCGTGGGTGACCATCAATGGCCATAGAGTGGAGGCTCTTAGAGATACAGGAGCCAGTGTGACAGCTGTCAAGTGTCACCTGGTGTCTCAAGCACAGGTTGTCCATGATACATTCTATCCAGTTGTTGTCGCTAACAACACAGAGAGTCACTGCAAGGTGTCTCAGGTTCATTTGAGTGGGGGGTCTCTGGTACTCCTCAGGGAGCTGTGAGGCCCACCATGCCTGTTGACTGTTTGTTAGGGAACGATCTGGAGAGCTCCCCTTGGGCGAAGGTGGAGCGGAGTGCTCATTTAGAAATGTTGGGTTTGCCTGATTGGGTGTGTGCGACCACCCGGTCCATGGCAGCGAGTAAAGATGCTCAAGAGGACCTAGAGCCTGAGAGGGAGGCCCAGGTACCTGTCATCAAGAGTAGAGGCAGGGGGTTCGGGAAACTGGCCACCGAAATTCCCACGGTCCAGGAGGGAGCAGACCCTGAGGGGGATGCCCTGGAACCTACAGGGGAACAGGTAGCTGAACTGGGGGACCTGCCTGAGCTGACCCATTGGCAGTAAGAAGGAGGACCCTCCAGGGAAGAATTCTGCAAGGAGCAGAAAAAATGCCCTTCTCTTGTGGGTCTGCAGCAACAGGCTGCAGACCAGGCAGCTGGTGATCAGTCTGGGTCACATTGGGTCTACTGGGAGAATGGTCGCCTGTATTCTGAGCCTAAGGTTGCCGAGCCTGGGTCAGCCCATGTGCTGGTGGTACCCCATCGCTCCAGAGCCTTCCTACTGGGGCTGGCTCATGATGTGCCATTGGCAGGACATTTGGGGCAGGACAAGACCTTTGAGAGACTTGTCACCCATTTTTATTGGCCCCAAATCCGCAGGAGTTCAGACACTAACTGCAGGGCATGTCAGACTTGCCAGGCAAGTGAAAAGAGTGGGAGGAAGAGCAAGGCTCCTCTCCAGCCATTCCCTGTGGTCAACACCCTCTTTGAACTGGTGGGTATTGACATTGTGGGGCCACTGGACCCCAAGACAGCCATGGGCAACAGGTTCATCCTGGTTTTGGTGGACCATGCCAACCGGTACCCGGAAGCCATACCTCTGAGGACAGTGACGGTCCCTGTGGTGGGACGAGCACTGATGGGAATTTTTTTCCAGAGTGGGATTCCCTCGCGAGGTAGTGTTTGACCAAGATACCAACTTAATTTCCAAGTATATGAAGTCCCTGTGGCAGGAGTGTGGGATAACCTACAAGTTTACCACTCCTTACCACCCCCAAAGAAATGGGTTGGTTGAACGGTTCAACCAAAACCTGAAGGGCATGATAATGGGTCTTGAGGAACCCATGAAGTGTAAGTGGGATGACCTCTTATCATGCCTACTCTTTGCTTACTGTGAGGTGCCACAGAAATCTCTAGGGTTCAGCCCTTTGAGCTTCTCTATGGACACCCAGTGAGAGGACCTCTGAGTTTGGTGAAAGAAGGCTGGGAGCAATCTCCCAGGAAACCTCCCCAGGATGTATATAGCTACATGCTGGCCTTTAGGAACCAGACTAGGCGTTTCAGGCAACTCGCTGAGGCGAATCTGGAAGCCAGCCAGGAGGAGATGAAGCGGTGGTATGACCAAAATGCCACTCTGGTTGAGCTTCAGCCTGGTCAGAAGGTGTGGATCATGGCCCCGGTGGAGCCCTGAGCGCTCCAAGATAAGTAGACCGGACCCTTTGAGGTTGTGGAGCGCAAAAGTCCGGTTACCTACTTGGTGGACTTGCGGTCTCCCAGGAGCCCCTTGATGGTCCTGCATGTCAACCACCTGAAGCCCCACTTGGAGAGGTCCTAAGTGGGCATGCTCTTGTCAACAGATGCTGGGATGGAGGAGGAGACCGAGCCTCTTCCTGACCTCCTGTCAGCCACAGAGCAAGATGGGTCAGTGGATGGTGTCAACCTCTCTTCCACCCTGACCCCTGAGCAACAGAATGACTGCCGCCTGTTGCTGGGACAGTTTTCTGATCTGTTCTCCCTGGTTCCTGGTGTCACTGATTGGTGTGTCAATGATGTGGACACTGGGGATAGAACACCTGTGAGGCACAAAACCTACAGGGTGACTGACAGGGTGAGAGCTAGCATCAAGGGCGAGGTCTCCAAGATATTTGCGTTAGGGGTGATTGAGTCCTCTAACAGTCCTTGGGCCAGCCCAGTGGTCTTGGTCCCAAAGGCTGCCGCACCGGGTGCCACACCAGAACTCTGGGTCTGTGTGGACTACCGAGGGCTTGATTCAGTCACCAGGACTGACGCACACCCCATCCCCAGAGCTGATGAGCTCATAGATCGGTTAGGGGCTGCACGGTACCTCAGCATGTTTGACCTAACGTCTGGGTACTGGCAGATCACCTTGACTGATGGGGCAAAGGAGAGGTCAGCATTCTCCACACCAGATGGGCACTACCAGTTCCGGGTGATACGCTTTGGGATGTAGAATGCCCCTGCTACCTTTAAGAGGTTGGTTAACGAGGTGTTGGCTGGACTGGACTTGTTCAGTGCCGCCTATTTGGATGACATCGCAGTGTTCAGCGCCAGTTGGGAAGAACATCTGCGCCACCTCTGGGAAGTGTTGATAGCGCTGCGGCCGGCAGGCCTCATGATCAAGGTGAGTAAGTGCCAGATCGGGCAGGGGTCCGTGGTGTACTTGGGACACCAGGTAGGGAGCGGCCAGGCGGCGCCCCTACAGCCCAAGATTGAAACCATCCTGGCTTGGGAGCCGCCTAAAACCCAGACAGAGGTGAGAGCCTTTTTAGGACTCACAAGTTACTATAGGAGGTTTGTCAAGGGGTATGGCAACATTGTTGCACCCTTGACAGCGCTGACTTCCAGGAAGTAGCCCAAGAGAGTGATTTGGACTGACACCTGTCAGAAAGCTTTTGAGGCCCTAAAAACTGCTATGTGCACGGCACTCGTGCTCTTGGCACCCAACTTTTCCGGAGAGTTCATAGCACAAACAGATGCTTCAGAGCATGGTGTGGGGGCTGTTATTGCACAGATGAAGGAGGAGGGCCTAGATCAACCCGTAGCCTTCATCAGTAGGAGGTTACTTCCACGGGAACAGAGGTGGAGTGCTATTGAGCGTGAGGCATTTGCTGTGCTCTGGGCACTGAAGAAGCTGAGACCATACCTGTTTGGGGCTCACTTCCGGGTTTAGACAGACCACAGGCCCCTCAGATGGTTGATGCAGATGAGGGGTGAGAATCCAAAACTGTTGAGGTGGTCCATTTCCCTACAGGGGATGAATTTCACGGTGGAACACCACCCTGGTACAGAACACGCCAACGCTGATGGTCTGTCCAGATTTTTTCGCCTTAGTGATGAGAACTCCCAGGAGGTAGGGTAGTTCTCCCCACATTTCAGCTGGAGGGGACACGTGTTAGACCTGGCACCTTGGCGTGGGTCTCCCTTCCATTTTTTGCTGTTGCCTCATGTATTTTTGCTGGTGTTAAATGCTCAGGGCACTGTACCACTGCTGTCCATTGCCAAAGTGCAAGTGCTCCCTGTTGTAAATTGGTGTATGAATTTGTGATTCCCTGATTGGTTGGTTTGGTTTACCTGTCAGACCCTAGTACAGTGCACCAGGAGTGCCCAGGGCTTGTAAATTCAAATGCTGCTGGTGGGCTTGCAGCACTGGTTGTGCCACCCACAGAAGCAGCCTGTAAAAGTGTGTCTAAGGTCTGCTATTGCAGAGCCTGCGTGCAGTCTGGTACTGTCATGCTGACTGAGCAAGTGCACCCACTTGCCAGTCCTTAAACCTTCCCTTTTCTTCATATCAGACACCCCTATGGTAGGCCCAAGGGCAGGGTGCATTGTAATTATAAGATAGGACATGCCCTGGTGTATGTGGCATGTTCTAATAGTGAATTACAGCCATTTTCATTTTTCACTATTGCAAGGCTACCTGTTCTCCATAGGACAGAATGGGCATGTATAGATTATTACATGTTATAATCTTAACTGACTCAGGGAACATGGAAGGAATTCGAATTTAGTATGCCTGAACTCAGAATTATAAAATACATCTTTTAGTGAAGTTGGTTTTAACATTCTGTGTTTGAAAATACCACTTTTAGAAAGTAGGTATTTTCTTGCTTAACTGTCCAAGCCTGCCTCTGCTAGGTTGTGTATTGCTTGTCTGGAGTTTGAGTGACAGGGCTGGGTAATTCCAGGAGAGAGGGTGAGGTGGCAGTGGTGAAAAGAGAGATCTGCATCTAGATGAGAGGGAGTAGTTGCACCTTGTACCTGAATAGGGCTGTGTCTTCCCTCCACAATGCTGGCTCCACCTCCTGTGGTGCGTCTGATGTCTCTGCCCTGCACTCTAAAAGGAAAGAAGGAGTCATGTAAACAAAGTGCTCCATGACTGACCAGAACTGGTTTGGACTAGGCAAAGGCCCCTCTGCCCCCAGAGGACAAAGGATTTTGGGGTATAAGAAGTGGGACCCTGATCCCAAGAACCTAGATCAGTTTTGGAACAAGAAGAAACATTTAATGAGGAGCAGAACCTGAAGAAACTGAGGAGAGACTATCCCTAAGCTGAAGTGCTGCTTGGGGGATTGGCATGCAGTGGTTTGCCTGACTGCCAAAGGAAGGAGAAGAGACTTTGTGTGCTTATTTCAACTTGTAAGGATCTCTAAGGGCTTAAGAGAAGAGCTTGCCTCCTGCTGAAGTCTCAGGGACAACAGGCTCCCCAAGAGTTCTTTGGAAGTGCCTGCTGCTGTTTTGGGCCTTCTGAGGGACTGCGTGTTGCAAGGAGCTGGAAGCGCGACTCAAAAGGAAGAAGCCTGCTGCCGTCGCATCTTGGATGTCGGCGCTGTAGCTGTCGTATTGCACCGCATCGAGAGAAGCGTCTCGCAATGCCAGAGAAGCATGTCGCCTTCACAGCCGCTGGGGCTGGCGCATCGCACCACATCACGAGAAGTGTCTCGCATCAAGGAAGAAGCGTGTCGCCGTCGCTTCTGCAGCCTTCGCATCTTGAATGTCGCCCTGTAGCTGTCGTATTGCACCGCATCAAGACAAACGCGCCTCGCATCCACGGAGAAGTGTGCCGCCGTCGGAGCTGCTGTTGTCGCATCACGGAACAAGGGTGTCGCCGCTGCAGTTGTCGCATCGAGCGGAAGCATCTCGCAACGTCGGAGAAGAGTGTCGCCGCCAAAGCCGCTGTCGTCGCATCACTGGACAAGGGTGTCGCCGCTGCAGCTGAAGCATCGAGCTGAGACCTCTCGCAACATCGGAGAAGCGTGCCGCATCAGGAAGATCTTCACATCTTTATTTCTTTGCACCAAACTTTCATTGCATCAACATCGTTGCAACACTTTTGTTGCCCGGTGTGTCGCAACTAAAGGTACATTGACTTAAAGTGTCGCATTTAAGAACTAAAGAGACCTAAGCTAAATTCTACCATTTTAAAGTAACAGTATTGTGGATTTTTGTCGTTTATGGTCTTGTGGTAAATCTATATAAAGAATACTTATTTTTTATATAAAACCTGTGTGGTGTCCATCTGTAGAGTTGTCACTTGATTACTGTATGTGTTCACAAATGCTTTACACACTGCCTCTGAGATAAGCCTGTCTGCTCGTGCCAAGCTACCAAGGGGGTGAGCAGGTGTTATTTTAGAAGTGTACCCCTTTACCCTGACTAGAGGAGAGGGTCCTATTTGTCACAAGTACCTACCTGTGCCAACTAGAAACCCCCAATTCTAACAAGAGATATGTGAGGTAGGGAGACATATACAGTAGAAGGTAAAGTAGGAAAAGACATAAGGTAACAGGAGCACAGTGAGTTTGCCAGACAGAATGATAAAGAAGTAGGGAGGGAAAGAGAAATAGAGAGATAGGAAATGCCATAAATTGAGATAGAGCTATAGATAGAGAGAAAGAAATGTAAAGAGCAAGATGAGATATGCAGAGAGATGCTGTATAGAGAGAGAGGCAAGACAGAAGACACAAGGTAGTGAGAGATATATAGACAGATGCAAGGTAGAAACTGCTTATGTAGCGAGAAGTGTAAAATAAGAAGTCAGGTATAGAAATATAAATCAGGGAAGGAGATGTGAAAGGCAGGGAGGAAGGTAGAAAGAGGGAGTGAAAGGGACAAAGTGAGATGGTGGACAGAAAGAACCGTAGTTGAGAGATTAGAGATGGGGGTACTTTGAGATGAAGAAAGAGGTAAAGTGAGAGGGGTGTGATAGAAGAGGTAAATTGGAGGCTGTAGAAAGACACGAGAGAGAAAGATGAGGAAGAGAAAGAGAGGTGGTACAGAGAATTGACAAAGAGAGACAGGTTGATAGAAAACCGCTCGGGAGAAAAGGGTAGGGATTAGTGTTTGGTGAGGTAGAGAGATGAGATACAACAATCAAGAGAGGAAAGAGAAAGATTTGAAGTATAGAAGGGGAAGTAGATATTGGGGAGACGAAAAGAGGCAATAGAACAATGTTGATATAAGTGACGGTATGGAGTTACCTACTTATGAATTGTCAAAACGGGTTTGTTATGGTACTTTACATATTAGTGCATGCAACTTGACAATCGGGCAATGAGGACAATGGCATCATGACACTGACTCCGGATGAGTAATTCTACCACATGTAGACTGGTTCTGTAAAATTGATAATCTAAGGGTACTCTCTGACATGAGTAACACACATGGCACCATGAAGAGACACTTGGTGCATGAAGCCTCACAGGCACAATATACTGCATTGGCCTATTTAAACTTTATTGATTACTCTTGATCATCTTGTGTATCCATCATAAATCTGAATAGTTTTCTCGCTACTTAGTAAAAGGAACAAAATCATTAAATAGTTGGGCACTATTTATATATGAATTTTAATTATCCTTTGATATTATGGAAGCAGTGTGTTGCTTAAATTATAATGGCACTTTATTTTCAGGCACAGTATCCCACACTATCAGAAAATCTCTTCAAACAGTAGCATAAAGAGACTCAAAGGCTGCCTTCAATATATTGACAAATACATTGAATGTAATTCTTCTCTCTATAGCTGGTGGCTCAGAAAATACCTTGGCAATAACAGCTACAAGGACACTGATTCAGCAGCTGACTCCAAGCGGGGGTCTTTCAAAAATCAAACATGTGACTCGAGCTGGCGAGTTGACATTGTTGAAATATATTACTTCCCTGCATGGATCAGACCTTAATTTGATATGTTTCTTTATGGGCACATGGTACTAACCTATTTGTTTTTGAATGTGAATTAAATAGTTTGTTGAAAGTTAGACCTAAAACTATATTTGATGTACTTCAATCATTTGCAGCTTCTTCTTGCAGGTACTAGGACACTGCAGTGGACCATACTCCTTGAAGCAAATAACCCAAAAGCAAACACTGCTTGAGGGGAAGAGGAGGAGAAGGAGTAGGAGTTGGTTGAGGAAGAGGAGAGCCTAGATAATTCTCAGTGAAGCTATCATGGGTGATAGAGCACTGTAATAATCAATATAACACAAAAAAGAGTCTTTCAGTACCAGTAACTTGACATGTGAGGAGTTAGCCTACATTTAGCACTGTCTTTGTTTCTTTTTGGGTGCAGTAACGTTAAAGGTGTAGTTTATAAATGTCAATGGCCTTACTCCTTTATGGGAGGGTGTTTGTGCCTTCCTGAAATCCTTCATTAACACTTTCTTAAACCTTCTTTCCCCCTCCATACACCCCACCCATTTTGTAGAAAGTATTCTCCATTTTCTAGACACACCTTTAAGAAATTGGGGCACAGGTTTACTGGGGTTCGAATCCTAGTCAAACAGCAGCCATAGTGCTTCTCAGAGTGAGGGACAAGCCAACCCTAAATTAACCTGTGCTCAATCCTCTGTTAGCTTGGCACAGAGCAGTCAGACTTAACTTAGAGGCAATGTGTAAGGTATCTGTGCAACATGTCAAACAGTAAAACAATGAAACTACCACACAAATAGGATCCAACACTAGTTAGAATCATAACCCAGAATACAATTAATCAAACAAGACCAAAATGAAAATAATCCCACCAGTTGAACTGGAGATATGCATTTTGAAGGTTTTAGTGAAAATATCACCAAAAGGCACAAAGCACCAACTCGGGATATCTAGTAGTTGTGCTGGACCAGGTCAAAGTCACATTTCCAGGCTGATCACGATGGTGTGTATGTTGGATACAGTCACCAGGCTAAGTCCCCTGAAGTTTACCTGCTCAAGTTTGTGCCAAGAATCCTGTTCATATTGAAGAGGGTTGCGAGGAGCCGGGACTGCATCACAGGAGGCTGTTGCCAAAGGACGAAGAGCCGACCGGCGTCACAGTCAGGCGTTGCTGGAGCTATGCATTGACGGTACCTGTGAGCGGTTGATACTGGAGTGCAAAGAGTCAGACTGATGGACCTTTGTGCTGAATCATGGTGCAAGCAGCAAGGTCTCAATGCAAACAGGCTTATTCACAGTCATAAGGAGCCCAAAGGCATGAATTCAGCTCCCTTGAACCACACCCATGGACCAGGTCCAGAGATGCACCTCTTGGGAGTCAGGAACTCAATGAAGAAGGGTCCAGAAGCTTTTGGTGAGCCTTTTATTGTCCCTGAGGTTCAGATCAGGAGGCCAGCAGACTATCTCTTGCAGTCACTCTAGTGGGGTCAGAATGAAACTGCAGGCCCATTTCTTCCTCCCCAGGGCAGAGGGCAGCAGGCAGCAGGTCCACACAGCAGGGCAGCGGTTCCTTCAGAGCAGCAGTCCAGCAGAGTGGCAGTCCTTTCAGCAACACATCAGTCCTTCTTCCTGGCAGAGTATCCACAGGTCCAGAAGTGCACTGAAAAGTTGGTGTATGAGGTCCAGTATTTATATAAAGTAGTGCCTTTGAAGTGATAAGAAGCTTCCAGAGGCATGCATTTTAAGTGCATGGATGTTCTGCCTTTTTGTCCCGTGTTCCAGAATAACTACACAGGTTTTGCATCCCTTTGTGTGGTAACAGGACACAGCCTAATCAAGTGTAAGTGGGGCTGGACCCAGCTCCTCCCAACCATCCTACCAGTGATAGTCCATTCAGTCACACCTAAGCTCTGCAATGTGTGTGGCTGTCTAGTAGTAATACACAAAACCCAACTATCACCAACACCCAGTCATGTTACCCAGAGACAGGCTGCAGGCACCAAATTGCTAAGGCACGAAAATGTCAACTTTCTAATACTAAAAGGAACACTTGATGGACTAAATGCTGAACAATGCAAACATCCACCCCCAGTCACAAGGATCTAGGTTTCATCCATCATTCTTTTGCTCACCACGCCACCCCAGTTTCGACCCAGCCGTATGCAAATCAGTCTTGACCCTTTTCCTCATGGGAACTGTCCAGCCCGAACTGCCGAGCCAGATCTTCCCTGGACTAGAAACAAGCATCCTGGGACCAGTTTTGGGGCATCGCCCCTCATCAGCCAGGCTAGCTTGAATCCAGTGGCACAGTGAGCACAGGAGCCACACCTGGGCATACCCTTCCCACTTAGGACAACAAAAGCAAAAGGAGCAATTGATGCACAGAATGCTGAACAATGCAAACATTCACCCCCAGTTACAAGGATCTATGTTTAATAGATTGTTCTTTTGATTTGGAGGCAAAGACGTCTTCCCATAGGTTATTGAATTGCATTTTATTGTACAGTGCTTGAATACAGTGCAAAGTATACCACAGTATGACATAAATTACTAAAAACCTTCTTTCCCCTGAACTATTTTTTAAACAGCTGATTTCATACATTTATTAACACAGGCACATTTATTTCTGCCTGCTCTATCTAAAAGTCTTTAACTTTACATCTTCTATTTCATTGCTCATTAGAACTCCGGTGAATCTATAGTAGAACACCACGATTCAACTGACTGTTGGACGTACGTTTTACTCAACCAAAGTTTTACTCACCAAGCAATTTTTTCTAACATGAATGAGGAAGATATATTGAAATTATTAGGGATGTGTTTTCATTTTCATTGTGATTTCATGTTAGCTTTCTGCAGCACTAACCATAATTACCATTACAAAAAGAAACCCTCTTTCTGTTCATACTCTGAAATCTCATTCATATGAAATGATTTCAATCATTCCAAAAGCAAGGTGTTCAGGACTGAAAATAGAATGCTATCATTCTTGTTTTTCATGAGATCTCTATGGTAAAGCTGCAATAGAATGCTGAGAATGAACTGACAGGTTGCCTCTGTTGTTAGAAGTGCTTGTTTTACTAAGCCTGTCAGACTCGGTTTACATGGGAATGGAAGATAGTTATACATTTATGTAAAATGTTCCCCTTCTAGAGTAACAATGAGAAAATGTTTAGTGAAAAGGGTTTTCTCTCAAGGATGGTTGATAAAATTCCTCAGAAGATGATCATTTTTCAAGGGGTATTTCATGTTACCCTCGACTTAGTAAGCACCATTTAAATGTTACCCAAAAACCGGTCTGATTTACAATATATATATTATCAATGGGCAGACTATCCCCAGCAAGTTGTTAACTAGTTAAATTCACTCCCCGGAAAAGATTTAACCTTGCATCCGTCAACCTTGCATCCTGGGTACAGAAGATCTATCCTTACCCCAGAAGGTGAAAGCCACAGATTGGAGTTCAGGAACTCGCATGGGTTAAATATGTTTTTTGTGTTTGAGAACAGAAAATGTCACATTGTACTCAACACCGTTTGAGTAATTTTAAACCTTGTAGAGAACTGAAAAAAATGTCAATATGCATTTCTTTGCAAGAAACAAGAAACATTTCGTGGAAATCATCTCGTACAGTTTCAGAACACCAGAACATGGGACTAGTGTTTGGATACCGTAGGGTTAAACTATTGAAATTGACAAAAAAAATAATTTTTGTGTATTAATCTGAAATCCAGTAAATTTAGCTTTCAGTTGCCATTTAGAGTAGTATCCTTTCAGTCTTGTAGGATATATTAGCAAGCAGTTGAGATTATTTTATTTCCAATGTAAACTTCAGTAATAATCTATTTTCTGTAGAGCACTTCAGGTCAAAGGCTGACAGCAATGTAAATCTTATCGTGATAACGAGGTCTACTTGTGCCACGATTAGGCATACCTTCTGCTACACTTTTTGTTTGTGACAACATGGTAGGCATGTTGTACTATAATCAACGCCCACTCGTGCTTCAACTACATCCTAATAACAGTTAAATACATTCACCATATGACCACACCCAATGAATGATCATTCCATTGGTTTGATTCTCTGTTGTGTTGTGTGCGTTATCAGAGCTTTGTGTGCTTTGCTGGAGCCCCGCACTCTGTTACATTCAGTATTAACCATGAAAAAGCAAAACTTAATTTCAGAAGGATAAATAAAGAGGTATAGCGTTTGCAACATACAAAAAAGAGGGAACAGAAAGGAAGTAGGCGCACAGAGAGTGTCTACTGGCCTTGATAATGGTCCGGGTTTTTCAAGGTAGAACAAATGAGTTTCTACAACCATTGGCACTTCAGAAATATATATGGGTTTTTAGCAACCGTGCTTGATGACAACAGCAGAGAGAAAGACCCAGGCAGCATCTGAACTGCTTCTTTTGTATTGTTCCTTTAAGTGTCTATACTGGGCACGTTGCATTTACAGACGGGTGGGTTTTAAACTACTTGGCACAACTTTAAAAAGGACACCTAGGGTGACATGAACGACTTTCATAAGCAAGGAAATATTTGAATAGGAAATAGAATGTGCAACTTTTGCAAGATGTTCTTGGAATAAGCAATCTCCTATAATACATTGTTCCTAACATGTATGAAAGGACACCCACAAAATGCCCTATTAAGCTGCTCCATTTTTAATTTACAGCGAAGCTTTTTTGGTGCCTGTGACCGCTTTCAGGGTGTTTAATATTGAGGTGATTTTAAGTGTTTCTCTGTGTTATGCTGCACAATTCCGTTAGCTTCCAGGTACCATGCTTAGAGAGGTGATTCATTTCCGCAGAGAAATTATAGTTTGACACATATCCGTGTTGTGGGAATGTGCGCTTCCAAGGGGTTATTTGGTTGACTTTTACTTGCCTGTCTGATGTGCTCTGCAGAACTCCCCTGCACGCTATTGCTGCTGGAAATGCCAGAATTACAGATGTATTTATTGCCACTTATACCCATTCGAAATAGATAATGGAAAGATTTTCCTAGCAATTTAATAGCATAATATGTGTGCCAAATTCGTTAAATAAAACGATGCAGATTGTTAATTACCCAGGGGGGCCAATATTGTGCTGCACAGCCATGACTGTAGCAGGAAAAAAAATGTACCCTATCCGAAGCCATAGAGTCGTTGCAATACATTTGACAAAGCTAGACATTACTGATTGAGCTCCGTCATTTAAGCTTATAAGATAGCTGTTTAATTGCAATGTAATTATGACACTAATTCCACATAAAAGTAAAACATACAATACTACTGCAGTCGGATAGGCATTGTATGGTTGTTCCTCCTAATCTTTTCAATAATATTGCCCCTAATGCAGATTGAAATCCTAAAGGAGGAACCTATTACCATACATTTGTACACATTAGAGAGAAGTCGGAATGTTTCAATGCCTTTTAAACACCTTACAGAGCACAGAGAGTGCTTTAAACAGCTTCACCAAATCATATGCTAATAAGAATCTAATCATAAATTTGAAACTGGTTGATGCTAATGGACTATTTTCTCAACGTTTCAAGTAGTTCTTTGTCTGAAACACAATCATCAGTTTGTATCAACCTTTACACCATATGATGTCACAGAAAACTGTATAATCTGGAGACAGTAATTGACAGTAGATTAAGGACAATTTAAAGGGTTTGTGGAAAAGCAGAAGATGACTGGGTGAGGGGGGCAGACTCTTAGCGCAGGCATAAAGGACCTTAACACGCATAAAGTGGGTCCGATGGACTGTAAGGTGGTCATCTACGACTGCGTTGGAACTAGTAGAGAATGTCTGATGTTGGTTCAGAACTAGCATGTAGTAGGCACGTCTTGTGACAACTTATGTTTGGCTAAGGGTTTTTCAGGAGTGATTGAGGGTCTCTGAGGGCCTACTGAGGCTCAGGGAGGTATGGAAAAGATAATGAGAGTGCCAGACTGGCTAGCATCAAGCCTTTGGAAGATGAAGGGTGATCTGTGATGGCACACTAAGGGCCCACTTGACAACTGGCTGAGGATGAATGAGTGTTGGCTGAGGGACTCCAAAGGGCCAGTCGAAACTCAAGGGACTTGATAGCCTGTGGATGGGCTCTAGGCACATACATGGTAGTTCTGTATGATAATATCGACCCAGCAGCAGGACCCAACATTAGACGCAGATCCCTATTTCACTAACAATAGACACTGCTCTGCTTCCCCTGCTGCTGGTGTCTGTTACTGTATGCAGTGTTGGACACGTACAATACATATTTGGAAGGGGAGGAGGGAATGCCACACTAAATATTATGTCTGCTACCTTAAGGGGCAGTCCAGACTCTCTCTGATCTCTAGCACAATATCCTGGCTGTGTTCAATAGTCTCTGCTAGCCATTAGCAGGACATATCATTGGGGGACATGGGCAATTTTATTAAATCGATGTACAGTGACATACAAAGGCCACTGATATAATGAAAAAAATGCTTTACTGGTGGATGCTTCCCTCCCTCTCCCCATCTCTTTGTGTGGATGATTGAGAGTGGCAGGGTGGCACTGCCAAACTCTGCTTCATCTGTCAGTTGTGGGTCTGTGCAGACCTGCACCTGATAGAAGATTAATCAACGCTGATGCTGCGGACTGACTGCTGCCTTGAGCATGATAGCTGTTCTTACTGAAATTTCAGAATGGAGAGCACAACAATCAGGTAGGAAAGGAAACCTCAGAGAGGCACGATATAAATGTTGGTATTTTGTATATTTATGAGGTGGTCAAGTTACTGAGGGCCGTAAGAAAGGGTTGGGGGAACAGAGGGGCTAGAGAGCCTAAGGAAGGAGTGAGTGGGCTAGGGAGGGGTATTGTTTGTGCAGCTGCCCTGCACCTCAGTTTCCCTTTCCCAGGTACTGCTACAGATCAGCTTACAGTGGGGTGCTTATATAACATGCATTTGCAGATAGGTAATAATCTATGATAATCTATAACAATGTACAATGGGCGATTCAAGTTGACATTGCAGAGAGTTTGAGTCCGTGGCTGCATTGCTGAAAGTCACTCAGTCATGACTGATGGATAGTTAATTGAGGTTCAGAAAGATGTTGCCTTAGGACTTCTTTCCATGTAATGCTCTTGATGTGCGTGTCTGGGTCGCTAGGTTACTGAAGAACTGGAGCCAGAATAATATATGTGTATCCCATTGTAACTGATTTCCTTTTGTACCCAAAATTATTGTGGGTGTTCTTTCAAAGGAGGTGTGAGCTCTATTGAATCAATATATGTATCCTTTTTTAAAGTATGCATGCTTCTGTAAGAAAAGCCTATGCACTGGCACATAGGTCCGGGTGATATGCTGAAGGTCAGGCACCTATACATTGGTGAATATTTATCAAACCTCGAAGACAGGGTCCCTAGTGACACTGGGTGCAGGAAATGGCTGCCGTGAATTCCCTGCCCTTCCTAAAGGCTGATGAACGTTGCACAAGCAGGCAGCCTGTCAATGTGGTCAGTGCGAGGCTGAGAGGATGTTAATGAGCACATCTAACTTTCTGGCCTTACAGCAAGCATTTTGGTAAAACACAAGGGTGAATGCAGTGTTGGACTATTCTCTTAACCACATAAAGTGGCACGCAGATTAACACATACCATCAAAAGTTGTTAGCTAATCCCAACATCTTTCAGTAAGTGTTGTGTCCTCTTCAAGAATGTGCACAAAGGGCCTTATGGAAACCACACATTTTTTTAAAGTAGCTGTGCTCATAATCTATATGTGCAGCTGGTATTTTACCAATCCAAATCCCACCTGCCTCTACTCAAATGCATCATTTATGCTGATGTGGGACACATCAAAGATCTGTAAAAGTGTAACAAAATTTGACCCACCTTGACAAAAATACTCTGACAGCTCCTATATGCCTATATTATCTCCAAGATTCACTATAGTGACTAGAAGGCAGCAGCATCTAGTACACCATTCTATCTGACTGAACAAAAGAGTCATCTCAGATGACAAATGCAACACACAAAGCCATGACAATGCCAGAATGGAAACCAGGAGGTAAAAAAGGGAAAGTCACAAAATACTACTGTTCTTAAGCTACAAATCTAGATGAATCTATTTCTCTAAAAGGACCATTCTGGGTGTGATCAATAAATACCTTCCCAGGAACTCTGCCCCTGGGCTGCACTATAAGGAGATCACATACTGCCTAATATTCATATACACAATATTGATTTATTCCCCAACCATTACTTCACGTTCTATGTGCACTTCTCTGTAGCTTCCTGGAGAGGATTAATCTCTATAATCTTTAACACATAAATACATAACTGTAAGAAAATGCCTCTTTTTGCATGATTACCTCCATTTTTGGACTGGGGCTGATGATTGTTGGACTCTGTGAACTGCGACCCTGCTAACCAGACCCCAGTGCATGTGCTCTGACCAATCAAAACTTGTTGAACTGGCTAAAAGGTCGAAACGCCGTCGATGCAATTGTGGCCACAATTTACGGAGGACACATTGTTTTGTGTCTTGTAGTTCCAGTGTTGGTTTGGAACTACAACTTTTATGTAACCTCTTTTTGTATGCCACTTGTCTGGTTGTGTATGTCTATTAATTGTTATATGTACCAGCTTATATGTTTGAGCCTCACGATACTAATTTTTATAAAATAAAAAATGTTTTTATATGTTCCTACAACTAAATTCGTTTTCTATATAAGGGCCACACTTTTATATTTTCTTTTTTCACCTGTATGTCTAGTCAGCTGCAGTCTCCAGCTTCGCTCGGCAGGAAGTTTTCAACTTACAAAAAAGAGACTAAGTCCGAACTAAGAAATGACTTCTTGACAATGACGCCTCCACCTCGGACACTGCCTGCTGTCTTGTCCTGTTGAACCTCTAAATTCTCTGAGACTTTTTTCATCCAAAGATAAGTGCCGATTGAGACAAATCAGCTTTTTGTATCTAACTCACGCTCCTACCAGGTCGGACATATTTTTCAACTTTGACCCAGTCTTGCGTGACTAGATGTCTGCGGTTGGCACTTTGATCTTTTAGGCCCTAATTTTTACCTTAAAATTCATAACTCAAATTCTACTGATAGGAATTTTGTTGTTTTGTGTCACAAAATGTATTAAAATGTAGTCTATTTTTCTAAACTGGTGTGGAATTTTTCTTGTGTTGTATTTTTACTTTATTACTATATGTGTGCTGCATAAATATTTACACATTGCCTCTAAGTTAAGTCTGACTTCTTTTTGTGCCAAGACCAGAGGGTTAAGCTCTGGTTAATTTAGTGACTTTTGTGGTTCACCATGACAGGGATTGTTGCTGTTGCCTGAGCAGGGTTAATACCCCACTCAACCAATAACTCAATTTCTCATCTCAGTATACCCAGGGCTTGTAAGCTATATGCACTAATGAACTACAGCATTTATTGTGCCATCACTAAAGTGACAAGGCAAAGTATGACTTTAGGCCTGCCCCTGCAGTCTGAGTGTGCCGATTTAAAACCATCAAACATGATCTGCTAAAATAAACCTTTTGCCAAGCCCAAATCTTTATTGTTAATACTTAGAAGGTAGGCCTTACGTACTCATAGGGAAGGATGCATGGTATTTAAAAAGTAGGGCTTGTGTACATTACTGGAAGTTAAAAATATCCAAATTTGTTTTTCATTGTTGAAAGGCTGGTTCTCCAAAATATAAATACTGGGTTACATTATAACATCTTATAATTCATAACTTCAGTTCCAGAACAGCTAGAAACATGCTTATTTATAGTAATTTAAAATTCAATCTAATGGTCAAATTGGATTTTAAATTATTATTTCGAGACTGCCACATTTAGAAAGTTGGCATTTTCATGCCTAAGACAAATGTGCCTTTCTACCTGTGTTCAGGATCACCTGACTGTGATGAAATGTATATTGCTATCAGACATTGGAAAAAAGGCTTGTGTGTAGAGAGATATTTCCCCTTTTGACATGATGGTCATCTGGGCTATGACCTTGGACTTAATTTAAGTTCAAAGGTTGCCTACCTTGTCACAAGCAGATGTAACTCACACCTAGGTCTGCCATTTCATTTTCATGATAGACAACTGGTCAGCAATCCCATAGGGAGAGGGACTGCTCACAGAGCCCGTTTAGAGTGTCCAAAGGAAGCGTTTGTCCATTATACTACCCACACTTTTGGGTGGTCCCAGGTAGCTTTGCACAAGGGAATAAAGGTTCTGTCCTATTGGTTTGATGGAGAGTGGGGCACAGTGGGATAGTTTACAATTAAACACACAGGAAGTGCTGAAAAGTGGGTTGGGCCCGGCATGGGATGGCACTGGGCATAAAAGTGACACCCTCAGTATCCCCTTCAGAACACCTCTGGATGTGTGAAAGATGGAAGAAGGACTGCACCTGCCATTGAATATGTGGAGAGAAACCTCAAGGGCTGGAGCTGTTCCCACTTGTACTCAGGAAAGATGAGTGGCCTCCAAGTGTTAGTGACCAGGTTGGCTAGCCCCCTATTCAACTCAAGGAACACAAAGTTGCAAGAAGCCCAAATCTCTTATGAAGCCAGTTCCAACTGCATTTGCCCTGAACCAAACTATTAGCTTCTGGCACATTGAGCCCAAATGCACCAGTGGTACCTACAAGATCATAGCTGGTTTTAGAGTGTCATTTTTAACCCTTCACATTTACAAGACTGGACACTTAGAAACCTGTTGCCCTAAGAACCAGACCGCTGTTGAGCTGCAGCCACAGAAGTCAATCTGCCAATTGGAGAGAACCCTGCTGGCTTGCCTAGCTGAAAGGAACTGTTTTCCAGAATGTTTTTAAGTCTGAATGTAGAGAGCTTGTTTTAAACTTTTCCTAAATCCTAAATCGTTTTTACACTTTATATGTTTGAATGCAACACATGAAAGGATTGTTAGAACTGAACTGTATGAAATTGGATTTGAATCTGCTGACCATAGCGCTTTTTGCCTCCTCTAACCATAGAGTTAGAGCGAGGGCGGGAGGTTGGAGTTCTAGTTGCCACCTCCAGTTTCCCATTTAATGGTGGCTGTGGGCGAGGTGCACCAAAGGCAAGCCTGTCCGTGCCCAACTGGGCCCAGGGGCCAGGATCCCTTCTCATTCCAGCACAGGTCAGTTCATGTACACCACAAATTAGCTACTAGCATAGAGACCCCCACCACTACCTCTATGTTCGTCATTGCTGGGGTCAAATAATGAACTTCAGACCAATAGCAGATGAGTCTGCAGTCAAATCAAATCAAATCAAAAATTACTTTATTCGGTTACATCTTAATAACCATAAAAGCACAGAGTAAAAATTCTTATAAAAAATTCTGTACAGGATAAAAAATTACAATAAATTCCATTTTTATATACAACTATTCATTATCAAGATATCATGTAATAATCGTTTTCCTTTGCTTAAAAACACTTTTTAAAATAGCGGTAACAGAGGCAACAGCAAATACTGTGTCTAGCTGTTGTAAAGCCAAAAAAGCTGGACGACATAGCCTCAATCCAAATGTTGTTACAACTGTGATTATCCACCTTTTTCTTTGTAGAGAATACAATTTACAGAAAAACAGGACATGAATAGTCGACTGATCAGAGGTGTCGTCACATGGGCATTTACATAACAACTTTGACCAATCATTAATAATAGGAAAACTTAATAATCTATACAGGGTCCCCAGTCGAAAACGGATCAATAAGAATCTATCATACTCATTAGTTATCAGGCGTAAATATGGCTGCATTAAGAAAGTCGTTAGAGTAAGGTTATGGGCTTGTACTGTTACCTTACTCGACTCTGCACTAAGTCTCCTTTCAATCAGATATTGCAGGCAATCATTCTTAAGTTCTTCCCTGGTATATCCAATCATAGTGAGTGGTTCATCGTAAAAACTTCGGTGTCCTATATTGCATAAAACATTTTGACATAAGAGAGCCATCTAATATTTAGCACTCCATATAGGCCAGCACAGTCAACTAGGATTTTACGATTAAAATGTGTTTCTTCTGTAATCCATATTCTCTGCCACAAAAGAACTGGTTGGATTTTTATAATATCCTCCAAATAGAGGAGACCTAATTCTGTGTGGCAAACAAACGAAGAAGTACTCTTTGGAACTATTAGTAAGAATCTCAAGAATATATTTTCAGCTGCCTGTAAAGAAGTTACATCTACGTAGCCCCCTATACCTGCTCCGCATGTGGCTACGGTAACACATTTTGCTTTGTAAATGTTCAGTAACTCCGTCGTGGGGCGTTTACCTAATTTTCTGCTAAAATTCGTGAGCGCAGACAGAGTTTTAATGTACAACAAACTTCTTGATTTTACTGCCTGCACCCATGACCCAGATCGATCAAATAAAATTCCTAAGTAGGGAAAAACCTTAGTACTTTCAATCCTCTTCCCCTCTATAAAAATAGTTCTTGTTCTAATAGACCTGAGTCTGCAGTCAATGCAGCTTCGAATTGCATTGGAATAAAGACTCTCATCTCACTACTCAGGAGCTACAAATAACGACATGGAATCTGGGAATGATCTATGCGTGCAGAAGGAAGTGGCCGAATTCGGGTCACCCGGGTCACTCACGACCACCTCTCAGCCTTCCATACCAAATGAAGAGTCGGTTGGACAGTAGAGAATACAAACCAATATCTGTTTATTCAGGTACACTCAGAGTGGAGCCCAGTCTGTCCAGTCGCTAGGAGTGCTGCAGAGGGACTGACATCAGCAAGCATGGAGATACATTATGTACATTTCAGAACCAATAAAGGCACACCCACAATGGAATTTTCCAAGCAGATGCAGCTAAACAATGAAGTACAGAGGATAAGTTTTGATTCTGAGGCCGGGCACACACTATCTACTACTCAAGGTCACTCTACCCGTGCCCACCACTAGACAAGTGGGAGAAGGCCTCTATATAGTGGGAAAGGTATGCTCTAATAAGGACAGTGTATTCATTAATGAAGAAAATCGCAGCCTCGGTGAACTGAAACCCAACTGAGGCCTCTTCTCAGGAATGACGAAGGATTAGTTTCGGTTATAACTCAAAATGGTGCCCACATAGAAAATGGTGCTGCAAAAGCTAACTTACACAGAACAATGCACAAACATGAATTTTTCTATTCTACCAGTGCTCACTGTCCAGGCATGCCATTGACATTAGAACCCTGCTGGAAGAGGATCCGCTGGATGTTTTGTTTGTCACAGAAACGTAGCTTAACGACAGCTCAGATCCTGATATCCACCTTACCCTCCCAGTGGGCTACCAGATCCACAGATTAGATCGGGTCGGAAAAGTTGAGGGTGGAATTGGCATCATTCCAAAATCTGGTTTTAGATATGTTACTTCCTCCCTCTCCCTTCTAGAATGTGAAAGCCTTCTGTTCCAGATCACACTCTCTCCCACCCATACGTTCTCAGGTGTCCTTATCTACAGGCCTCCGGGTACTAGCTACAAATTCTTGGAGGCAATCCCAGACATACTGGCCCGCCTAGTTCTACAAAAAACCCACATGACTATTTTGGGCTACTTTAACCTGCACTTCGACATACAGGATGACCCCTCCTTCAAAAAGCTAAAAGCAGATCTTGAGGCATTACAACTAACCCAACTCATATCAATTTCTAGAATAATCCTGGCCCCTGGTCTGATCATTGTCTTATTCTCTTTAAAACTTCCCTAACCTGCCCAACAGATCAAGGGGAGGACCCAGATGACGGCCATAAGAAGGTGATCGAAGCTAAATCCTAGGACTTGGGAAACCACCCTGAAGGATACAACTCCTAAGTTTGTAGGTAATCTAGAAGAGAATTATAAGCAATTGGAAAATTGGCTCACCCAGCCACTAGATGTATGGATTCCCAAAACTTTCTCCTGACCTAAAACACTTACAAAACAAGCCCCTTGGTACAATGATGACCTGTTTGCAATAAAAAAAATTGCAAGAAACTGGAGAAAGGAATTTGACCAGGCACTTAAATTAAAATATAAAGATTTAATTAGATCCTATCACAATGAAATAAAGAAAGTGCAGGCCAAATTATATGAGGAAAAACTCACTCAGGCTTTGAACTCCCCAAAATAACTATTTATAGTGGTTAAAACCATGTCCATTCCACTTGATAGTAACACCGTTCCCCAAGCCACAAAAAAGTATGCAACGATATAGCCTCCTTCTTCCACAAATATTGACCGATATTTATGATCAATTCCAGATCAATCCCGAACCTGCGCTAGGGGAGGTAATTAATGGCAGGGATCTGCCACCGCCTCAAATTCTAGCAAAATTACCTTTGCTTGACAAAGAGACAATCCATAATCTTATAAAGGCAACCAAATACGGCTCTCAATTAGATCCTGCTCCCCCACATACCCTATTCAAAGGGGCCAAGGTCATATTTCCGTCACTTATGGAGCCTCTTAATTTCTCACTAGAGGCAGGCTTGGTCCTTAAGCAATGGAAGCATGCAGTAATTAGGCCACTATTGAAAAACCTCAGCTAGATCCAGAAATCCTTGCCAATCTACAACCCATCTCATTATTCCCTTCTCTAGGAAAAGTACTATAGAAACATGTCAATCGGACATTAGCAAGCTTTCTGGAAAATACCAACATTCTTCATCCATCCCAGATGGGCTTCTATACCCACCATAACACGGAAGCAGCACATCTGGTGTTCACAGAGGAGCTCAAAGCTATACTGGATAAAGGAGGCGCAGCGGCCATCCTACTACTGGATTTAAGTGCAGCATTCGACACAGTAGATCACAAGATCCTAAGAGATAGACTTTGCAAAGTGGGAATTCAGGGCAAAGCATTTGATTCTCAGCCTTCAACCAATCCCTGTGGGGAGAGTCAGAAACACCGAAGATGTGAGTCAAGCAAGTAACCGGCGCCCCTCCCACCATCGATAAATTTGCCCCACTCTCTACAAAGGAAACAAAAATGCTTCTTGGCTCAACCAGATCTGGCTCTCCCTACAACCCCTGCCTGGTATCAGTGGTTAAATTAGCCCTAGAACCCATTGCCACTTCACTCACAGCCGTGTTCAATGCTATTTTTGGAGACTTCCCCAAAACTTGGAAGATAGCCTCAATACTTCCACTTTTGAAAAAACATAACCTGGGTCCTAGGGACCCAAATAATTTTAGGCCAATTTCTCAACCTTCCGCTGCCGGCGAAGTTGGTCGACAAAGCAATGAATTCCCAGTTGAGTGACTTTCTTCATGAGAAACAGGTTTTCGATTCCGCTCAATATGGGTTTAGAGAAGGACACTGCACAGAGTCAGCCCTCATAAAATAAACTGAAGAAATTAGGGAAGCCCTGGATCAAGGAGGTGAGGCTGCACTAATCATTTTGGATCTCTCCACGGCTTTTGAGGCGGTCCATCATGATCTCCTGATGGCTCGTTTGTCGGAGTGTGGGATCCAGGGCAAGGCATTGAAGTTATTCAAATCCTTTCTAACTGACATAACACAAATATTGTCCCTAGGCAAATTTTACTGCAAACTATTTTCTCTGCCTTGTGGAGTGCCGCAGGGGTCATCCCTCAGCCCTACCCTTTTAAATGTATATGTAGCGCCCCTGGCTCCCCTGATTAGGTCCTTTGGCTTTAGTCTTGCCTCATATGAGGACGACACACAAATTGTTGTGTCACTGCTGCCAGGACAAGAATCAGGGATGAGAAAGAAGTTCCATGATTGCATGAAAGCAGTTAAAACATGGATGACACAGAATTGCCTGAAACTTAACTCAGGCAAAACTGAGATCCTCATGTTTGGAAATAAGGCCAATTTCTGGACCCCGGACTGGTGGTCGGTAGAACTAGGTATCCTCCCTAAACCCACGTGAAAGGCTAAAAACCTGGGTGTTATAGTGGATGACAGACAGAACTTCGGGGATCAGATAAAAGCCATGGCCTTAGCCACTTTTCACTCTCTTAAACTGATTAAAGAGATAAAATCATTCCTGCCAGGAGACAGTCGACAAACTGTTCTTTCATCTCTCATTTTATCATGGCTAGATTACTGAAACAGGCTCTACTTGAATATTCAAGAGCGATATTTAAATAAACTGCAGATCCTGCAAAACGCAGCAGTAATACTTCTGACAGGTACATCCAAATTTGTATTGGTCTCCAAGTAAATTAAAAGATAACATTGGTTGCCAATCAGGAAACGGGTGTGTTTTAAATCTTTATGCACAGTTTTCAAGGCTTTATATGGCCTGGGTCCAGAATATTTGAAAGAACAGTTTCAATGGTACACTCCCAAAAGAACTTTGCGCTCACTAGGAGCCAAGCCAGTGATAGTACCTCCCACTAAGAAAGCTACATGGGGGTGAAGAAGTCACATCACATGCACGGAAGGCCTGGAATGACCTCCCTCGGAATCTTAGGAACTCCACTGACCTCCTCGTATTCAGAAAGACCTGAAAACTTGGCTTTTCAGCGTATAGAATCTTCCACTGATAATCTCCCCATAAGTCTTGAACTCAAAGAGTTAGCTATCAGCGCCAGGACATCCCCGGGTAACAGATGCGCTTTAGAAATGTATATAACATAACATAACATTGGCACGCATCTTTTCTGGGAAACAGATCCTACCAAGTCATGGACAAAGACTTCCTCTCTGACAGCTTTTGTGGTGTCCGTCAGGGATCATCTCTCAGCCCCACGTTGTTCAATATATTTGTGCACTAGCTTGCCACCTAAGCTTGCCACCTAAGTGCAGAACTTTAACCTGTCAGCGGTCTCCTATGCGGATGACACCCAGCTGTTTTTTTCTCTTAAAGAAGGCTCTAATACAGGAAATAAACATTTGCCACCCTGTTTGGATAAACTGTGCCGCTGTATGTCAAGCTGCCAACTAAAGCAAAATGGTGATAAGACGGAATTAATGATCCTTGGAAACCAGACCATACACAGACTTCTGATCAGCTGGCCTGTTGTCATGCCTCCCCCCCCCCCCCGTCTCCAAACCGGTGATAAAAAATGTGGGAATCTGGTTGGATAATTTGCTAGCAATGGACCACCAAGCAAATACACTGTCTGGCATCTGTTTCCCTTTACTCCTAATGCTCAGGAAGATACTGGTATTGATCCCAGAGCATCTAAAGAAAACGGTCATTCAATCCCTCATAGTTTCCCATCGGGATTATGCCAACTCACTTTATGTGGGCGCAGCCAAATGCATACCAAAGAGACTTCAGACTGTGCAAAATGCGGCAGCAAAGCTCCGTCTAAAGGTTCTTAGTTATTTCTCCTCAAGAGAACCCCTCAAACAGCTGCATTGGCTCCCAATTGAGGCAATGATTAGGTTTAAATCGCTCTATATTGCTCAGGGGGCCATAAATAACAAGGGCCCAGTAAAACTCAGATAATTGGCAACCACTTATGTTCCAACTAGACACCTGATATCCTCACATCTTCATTTCCTCAGTACAACCAGGGTAAAAAGGATTAGATGGGGAGGAAGATAGTTTGCACACGATCTTACACCCAGTCTCACAGCACTGGAAAATGAACATTGCTTCAGGAAGAAACTTTAGACATGGCAGTTTCCCCAATAATGTACCAGAGGCCGTACTCTCAGCACAGTACTCACCAGCGCGGGGAAAGCCTTCCTGTAGCCATGCATTTTACGGAATATAAACATAAACCAGGACCAGTACAGAGCATTACCCTGATGATGTCGCTTTCCTGGGTCTGATTTACGGACTCTCCCGCCAATGGTTTTCCCGCCTTAGACATCAAGAGCCTTGAACTTCCTTATGGTGCCAAAGCTGACAACGAGGACCTGTGCCTCAGCCAGCTGCCTTCAGTGATCTCGTCTTTGGATTCAGCCTGCAGCCTGACCTGCTGGCGACCTCATTGTCAAGGAAATATGTCCAGAAAAACTACTAAGTCAAACTTTCCACCGGGCCAAACCTGGTTTCTGTATCCAACCTATGTGCCATTGCAGTCAGCCTTAACTTTTGACTTCAACCCGGTCTAGCATGACCAGATGCCTATGGTTAGCACTGTATTTTTTTCCGCTAGAATTATTTAAACTTTGAAAAGTCATATCTCCAGTTCCCTATATCCAATTTTGTCATTTTGTGTCTCTTTGCTCATTGAAATGTACTCTACTTTTATGAATAGGATTTGGAGTTTTGATGGGTTGTATTTTGTACTATTCAACAGTTTTGGTATAGATAAAAGTGTTTCCCATTTCTCCTAAATTAAGCCTATCTGCTCTGTGTTACAGTTATCAAGGGTTGAGCTTTGGTGTAAATTACCTAACTGAATATAATAAAGCAAGGCCACTGAAATTATGTGATTGTGTGGCCACAGCGTTTTTTGCACAATTATAGATTTGCTGCAATTAACAAATAATCCATTATCGGTCGCCTAATCTGTAGATTTTAACCCCCCCAATAATTGTTTCTAGCTTAAACAGTCCAGAAGTTACTAAAAACGCTTCATGCTGCTGCAAACTATTCGCAAAGGTTGGCTGATCACCTTTCTGTTGCTTATTGCTATATTTGGGTGTTGGACTGATACTAATGATTTGCAACCTATGTCCTGACAGTGTCAACAGGTGTAAAAATGACTATATATTAAGGTAATATTGTCACAAAATGTGCTTCATTACTTTGTATAACTTTCCTTTTCTTGCTGGATAATATATTCAACCCTGCCACATCATTTGGTCCTTCTTTGCCGCATAAAGCGAGTGGCCCTGCTATTAAGGAATATTTCCATTATTACTTAAAGAGGACTAACATCCACTTCAGTTAATAATTCACTTTCTCAAAATAAAATATTCATGCATGTATAAATGCATAACAAAAACAAAGATAGACAATTGTGAAACCTAACAATTAGGAAAAATCTACTTTGGTTGAGAAATGTACACTCATGCATTAAGCTGAACTTCAGGGTTATGTACTCTGATTCAAGTAGGAAAATAAATGTAACAATAGGTAGTTGATTGTCAAACTGAGCATTAATGGGATTGATTTATGAATAATAAATGCTTACACATCTAACTCAAAAGTCCTACTCGAACATTCTCCGGAAGACGTTCTCTCTAGATAATTAATGCTTCAACATGTTGTGCCTGTGTTAAACTCGAGAGAAAGATTAGCATATTATAATCTAACAAGACACCCCCATTGGTTTCTGTTATACATATTTCCTACAGGTTGATAATTGGATATTTGAAATTAAGATCCGACCAAAGGCTGCAAATGTTAGTCCCTAAAACCATAGACTCATTTGCCTCATCATAGTTTTGAGGAAAGTAGGTTTTTGGATATACAAAGCTCTCTACTGAATACAGCATTGTATTGCAATGCACTTCTTCTTCTAAAGGGATCCAGTGGAAGCCACTCAAGCTCAGAGTTATTGAGACCCCTATCGCGCTCTACAATTCCGAGACTGTGTGTTCTTAGCTCTGGTTCCCAAACTTGCTGTGATAAGTAAGTGAGTCTTTAGTGGGGCAGTGGCAGACCTGGGTAGGCTTTTCAGGTCGGAGTCAACCGTCTCAAGGTGAAACAGAATAAAGAATAGCATGCCTTATTTGAATACTGCGTTAGGCAATATGAGTTTTATTTTCTTTAACATAGGTAGTTGAAATGCGCTAATTTTTTCAAAACTGAGATACGGGTTGTAAGGTTCAATTGTGTGTTTAGGATAACTGGCAGAGCTTCTGAATGGATTTCTTCCATAGCATAAAGTGCGATTGGGTAAAGCTTTGGTGACACAAAGCTATTAAGCATCTATCTTGATACAGTGGGTTTTTAATGTAATTATAGAATGAAGAAGCAACACCATTGAGCACAGCTGTGTGTCATCTGCATTTTGGTAAGTGTATTATTTTATTTTCTAGCAGTGGTTCATTTGAAAATGGAGTTTTGATCTGAGAGATGATCTTGCGGGTACACTCAAGATCGACTTCATTGAATGATGACTATGCTTGATAAATGTCCATTGATTGCTTGCAGCAAACTCAAACGGAATAAGGAATGTGTTGTGAGCAGTTATGTTATGTTATGTTAATAAGGCTTTTAAAGCGCACTTTTACCCAAGGGTGTCATGGCGCTGAGCACTGTCTAACTGGTATCCATAAGCCCTATACTTATTCTGTGAACAACCATGTTTTCAACTCCTTCCTGAAAGAAAGGAGATCCGTGGAGTTCCTAAGATACATTGGTAGGTTGTTCCAGGCTTTAGTGGAACCTAAGATAAAACTGCTGCCACCCCAATTGGCCTTATTTACTCTAGGAACAATCACTTGCTTTGCTTCCAAGGAGCGCAGCACTCTCCCAGGAACATACCATTGAATGCGCCTTCTCAAGTATTCCGGACCAATTCCCATCAAGGGCTCAAAAACCGTGCATAGTGCTTTAAATTGGGCACGTTGTTTTATTGGAAGCCAGCAAAGGTGTTTCAGGCCATTTCTAACCGATACGAACTTTAGTGTGCCCGTTAGCAGCCTTGCTGCTGCATTTTGCACCATCTGGAGTCTGTTTAGATGTTTCTTTTGAATATTCAGGTACAGACTATTACAATAATCCAGACGGAACAAAATGAGGGCTGAGACTGCTGTCCTAAAGCTTTTCTCTGGTAGGAAAAGTTTTATTTTATTCAGGGTTCTAAGGAGGAAAAAACTCGTCGAGACCACCCCGCTGACCTGGTCCCCAAACGTCAGTTTGTTGTCCATCATCACCCCCAGGTTCTTGGCTTTCATCGTGGAGGATGGGGGATTGCCCATTCCTTTGGGCCACCTGTCTGGCGACCAGAGGTTGGAGGTATTTCGGACTATAATCACCTCTGTTTTGCCTGCATTAAGCTTCAGGCAGTTCGCAGACATCCAACCAGTTACCTCTTTCATACAGTCGTGACATCTTGAGGCAGTTTCGGCTTCTTTACCCCGCTGAAGGGACAACACAATTTGTGTGTCGTCCGCATACGATGTTAATTGCAGCCCAAAAGATCTTATAAGGACAGCCAGCGGGCTTGCGTATATATTAAAAAGTGTGGGACTGAGGGAAGACCCTTGTGGCACCTCACCAGGAAGGGAGAAAGGATTTGACCTATCCCTTCCCAGATCTACCGTTTGTAATCTGTCAGCCAAAAACTATTTTAATAGGTTCCAGGCCTTGCCCTGGACCCCAGCTCTCGATAATCGGCCCATTAGCACTTCGTGATGGTCCGTATCGAAGGCTGCAGACAGATCCAACATGATCAGGATCGTCGAGCCTCCCTGGTCCACAGCCTCTCGAACCTCCTCGTAGCTTTAATCAGCGCTAGCTCTGTGCTATGTCCCGCGCGGAAACCAACTGTGAGGGATCCAGAGCGTTGTTGTTCTTAAAAAACATGCTAAGTTGTACATTGATAGCCTTCTCCTTTATTTTTGCAGGTAATGGAAGTCGGGAGATGGGTCTGTAATTATTCAGATCACTAGGATCCAAATTTGTTTTTTTAATTAGTGGGAGAATTGAGGCTGTTTTCCATGCTGTTGGGCACTGACCTGACTCCAATATGAGATTCAAAAGAGGCGTCAGGGTGGCGGCAATGACCTCTGGGGTGTTTTTGATTACTGCTGCCAGACAGGGGTCCAGGGGGATCCGGAACAACACCCCATCAGCAGGTTAGGTACCTCCTTGATCTCCAAAGGTGTAAAACTCTCTAATATGGGTGCAGTATTTAGTGCTTCTGACTTTGACACGACTGCCAGTTCACCCACCTTACCCTGCTGGTTGCTAAAAGAAGAAAAGATTACTTCACCTTATTCAGAAAAAAGGAGGTTAGTGCATCACAGAGGTCTGGGCTACTGCGTCTGTTAGGTTTGGCGGGGTTCATAAGATTAGTTACGGTTCTGAAAAGTTCTCTAGAAGAGGATTTGGCTTCTAGGAGGAATTTTTTATAGTTTGTAAGGCTTGCTTTATATGCTTCCTTGTTAACAGTGCTATACCCTTTCCTCCAGACCCTTCTCCAACCTCTTACAGTCCGGTTTATGCTTCTGCAAGTTGTTGGAGAACCAGGGGGCTGAGGGGAGTCCTCACCTAGGGGTGTACAGTTTAACCGGGGCCAATTAGCTGCAAGCGGCCTCAATCCAACTCACATAAGCCACCGTGGCCTCCTCTACATTGATGGGGAGACTCGGGCCATTTCTTTCAGGACATTCCCTAAGTTAGTGCTGTCATCTTTTTCCAAGTCCGTATAACTATCTTCACCCTGGGCCTTAGTTTAGATGGATTATGAGGGGTCTAAGAAATAGAGAAGATGACGGCGGCATGATCTGTCCAGGGGAGAGGTAGGACCTCCGACAGGGATAGGCTGGTAGAATTTGTAAAAATTCCATCCAAAGTGTGCCCGGCCACATGTGTCGGGCCTTCTACCCGCTGCTCGAGATCCCCTCCCATCATAATTTGCGTCAATCTTAAGGTATCTAAATCAGAATGATCTTCAAGATGAAAATTAAAATCCCCCAGAATTGTAAATAAGTTGGCACACAACCCCTCCTCCAAAAGAGTACCAATAGAATCAAGAAATCCACCTCTAGGGCCAGGGGGACAGTAAATAGGCATAGCTTTGAAAGTGTCCTGAGGGGAGAACCACACACTAACTGACAGCGCTTCACAGGCTAGGTGTGAGGCTGTCACAAATGAGGGCTATATGCTTTTATGATAAATAGCTGCCAGCCCTCCACCCCTCCTTAGAGTAGAGGTCTGTCCAATGTGTGGCAGAGAAAGTCTGGGGGTGAGGCTTTGACAATATCTGGTTCTGAGGCATTATTCGACCAGGAGTCTGTTATGAACGCCATCATGATGTTATGTTCCTCTATAAACAGAGAGCATTCAGGACTGTGTCTAATCAGTGATCTGGCATTCAGAAGTAGGCATTTAAAATCAGGCGCATTTTCCTGCTTGCCTGAACCCTCTGTCTGATTGGAGAGATGGTTACTGGGAAGTGCCAAACTATGGGGAAGTGACAGATGGCAATTTATACAAAAGTCTGCCAAATCGTCTGGCTTAATGCTTGGCATAAATCTGGGTCAACATGCCTTACCCCCCTCCGGATCCAATCTCTTGAGGGTGTCACTGGGATACACCCGATGGTCTGATGGAAAGGTCCAGGGGGACTGGCCCTGAGCACGGGCCGTGCGTGGACGGGCGAGGACGGGCTTGCCTTAGGCGCGCCCACTGCGCGGACGCGTCAGCACGCGTTTTTATACTGCAAGCGGCAACAACTGGCCCGCCAACCTCCCCAATGGCCGCCGCTCTTCCTGCCCCCATCCCAGCAATAACGCTGGACAGCGTCAGCAGTCAATCAAAGTGCTCAGGATATGAGGCTCAGGCTGACAGGTACGTGCAAACTGGGCAATTTAATAAAATAAATGATTTAATAAAATAAATGTGAACTTTTTACCTTATGTTAAATGCAAAATATATGCACAGTGATATGTTTTTTCTTCAATTATTGACTGTTAGCTGTTTAATCATGTTGCCACCTGCTGCAGGTTTTCAGAACATATTTATTGCATTTTCTGTGTGAGTTCTTGCTTGCATAAACGGTGTGTGGCCTATAGTTTGCAGAGCTCATTAGAACTGAGGAATTCCATGCTTTTTCATTTTGTATTTCGTAACTAGAGCAAAGTTTTGCCCTCTCTGTGGCTAGGGGTTGTAAAAGAAGTGCCAGGAGTAGCTGGGAGCAAGCTCGGGGGCACAGTTGCGACCCCTGACTACCTCCAAATGACGTACATGACTCTCCTCTCGTAGCTTGGCAAATAGCAGACAGGCTTAACTTAAGAGGCAATGTGTAAACTATTTGTGCAATACTTTAAACAGTTGCAAAAGAAACAATTGATGGACGGAATACTATACAATGCAGACATTCACCCCCAGTCATAAGAATCTGGGTTAAATCCATTATTCTTTTGCTCACCACACCACCCCAGTTTGGACCCAGCCATATGCATATCAGTCTTGACCCTGTTCCTTGTGGGAACAGTCCAGCCGGAACTGCCAAGCGAGGTCCTCCCTGGACCGGAAACAAGCATCCTGGGACCGGTTTCAGGACATCACCCTTCATCAGTCAAGCTAGCTTGAATCCAGTGGTGTAGTGAGCATGGGACCCACATCTGGGTATACCCTTCCCACTTAGGGCGACATATGCAAAAGAAACAATTAATGGACGGAATGCTGGACAATGCAAACATTCACCCCCAGTCACAAGGATCTGGGTTATATCCATCATTCTTTTGCTCACCACACCACCCCAGTTTGGACCCAGCCATATGCAAATCAGTCTTGACCCTGTTCCTTGTGGGAACAGTCCAGCCCGAACTGCCAAGCCAGATCCTCCCTGGACCGAAAACAATCTTCCTGGGACCGGTTTCAGGGCATCACCCTTCATCAGCCAGGCTAGCTTGAATCCAGTGGTGTAGTGAGCCTGGGACCCACGTCTGGGCATACCCTTCCCACTTAGGGCGACATATGCAAAAGAAACAATTGATGGACAGAATGCTGGACAATACATCACCCCCAGTCACAAGGATCTGGGTTAAATCCATCATTCTTTTTCTCAGCACACCACCCCAGTTTGGACCCAGCCATAACCAAATCAGTCTTGACCCTGTACCTCATGGGAACAGTCCAGACTGAACTGCCAAGCCAGGTCCTCCCTGATTTGCATATTGCTGGGTCCAAACTGGGGTTGCGTAGTAGGCAAAAGAACAATGGATTTAACTCAGATCTCTTGACTGGGGGAGAATGTTTGAATCATTCAACATTCCGTCCATTTTTTTTTTTTTCATTTGTTGCAGTTACACTTCTTGTCCTAAGTGGGATGGGTATGCCCAGACGTAGGTCCCTTGCTCACTTTGCCACTGGATTCAAGCTAGCCTGGCTGATGAAGGGTGACATACCCCGAAACTTGTCCCAGGATGCTTGTTTCCAGTCCAGGGAAGACCTGGCTTGGCAGTTCATTCTGGACTGTTCCCATGAGGCACAAGGTCAAGACTAATTTGCGTATGGCTGAGTCCAAACTGGGGTGGCATAGTGGGCATAAGAACAATGGATTTAACCCAGATCCCTTGACTGGGGGAGAATGTTTGAATCACTCTGCATACCGTCCATCATTTGTTGCAGTTGCAAGCTCACTAGTAGCATTTAATTGCACTCTACTAGGGAGGTACAGATACATGAAACATACCAAATGTGGCTAAGTCAATGAAACCATTTTTAGGGAAAAAGCACATGCACTTTAGCACTGGCTAAGGCCAACAAAAAGGATACAGCAAGAAGTTAAAATAGGTTGGCAAAACGTTTGGGAAAGACTGCTTTAAGGCTGTCTGGTCTAACACTGCACATTAACTGTATTTTTAAATGAACTTCAGAGGGTTTTTTAACATGCCTTAAGATGTTAGCTATCCAAAACTTCATGTTACCTTTTCTTTTTTTTAATGAAAAAGTAAATTTGTTTTATTGGTGATTATGTGGATACATGAGGTGTGTCTGTGTGCCTGATGGGTGTGGTGGAGAATAGTAATGTTTGTGCGTAATGTTGTACCTTAATTTCTTTGTGGTTTTCAGCTATGTGAAGTGAGTGTTGAATGAAGACAGTGGCCATAGGCCACTAGCCACCAGCCAAGTCCAGTGCAAACCGTTGTTGTGACTAATCACTTGTGCATGTAGCGTTCAATTGGGTGCAATGTGTTTTGCCGCGGGCAACAAAGCTACCAAGAAGCAAACTCCCATCTCTCCATGTAGTCTATAATTTAAATCTAATTTTGGTAGCTCAACATTTTTGCAAATTTGTAAATAAACCCAAAGTTACAAACAAATAAAAAAAAAATCCTCTCCTTTAAGCTTTCCCTACCCTTGAAAGATCTGCATGAAATGTGGGATCCCTGCATTGGGCTTACAGTGATATAATGACAGAAGACATAGGGGCATATTTGCAATTTTTTCACGTAGAGCAACAAGTCACTTTAATGAACTGCATGGCGCTATACTGTGTGATAGGGAAAGGGCAGGAATGAGCCACACTTAACATTGTATGTCATACTCCTGCCTTTTCCCACCGATTGCGAACAATGTGCTGCCTGGCACCAATGCAGGCATTCTTGTACCATGGTTCAAGGGTGCCTGCATTGTTAGCAGGATTGTTTTTGTGCAGGAAGGGGCACCTTCATTTATGACAGGGTGGATGAAGTTATGTTCATTAGCAATTTTTTGATGTATGGGAGAGCTAACTTTCCTATGAGTTATAATACAAAAATGGTCATTTTTTGTTCCTGCTAATATTTTTGATGTGCAAGATACTGTTGTGCCTTTCTTGGATGATAAGGCTCAAAACCATTTGAATAGTTCACAGTGCCTTCACTATTTAAATATACATATTTATTAATACCACTTTGCTCATTCTCACTATGACTTGCTGAACAGAAATTGTACAGTCTGCTGCAAAATAGCATTTGTCAACACCATATACTTTGTGAATTGAATATATAGGTCAGTCTCTGCTGAATCCAAAACTTTATTGACAATTTTCCTTCATTCCTCCTACATGTAACTTTGATATGGCTGAACCTTATCCCTAATCTTTCTCTTTAAATGAGTGCTGGACAATATGTTTTGTGAAATGTTACACTTATTTCTCTTTAAATGAATGTTGGGGAATATGTTTTGCAATACGTTACACTTCGCTTGCCTTGTCTAGGTGATTAATGTTACTTCACTTTGAATACATATTTTTCCCCATTACTATTGTAAATTTACTGATGTATTTAATAATAAATGGTCACTGCCAAGTCTCATGGCCTTATCATTTCTAGCGCCATTCTTTTAGTCACAGTTAAAATCTTCTACTATTACTTAACCAAAACAAGGAATTAATCCTTTACCACAGTGTTGGTCATCATATGGACACTTGGCACATTCCACATAGTGAGCAGCATTAAGCAGGGTCCATGGCTCATCCACAGCAATCCTACTGAGAAATCGATGGGGGTTCACTGAAACGTATCTTAGGTTTCATGAATCTGGGACATCGATCAAGCCTGAGAGATGCCCCAGATTACTAAAAATTTGAACTACTCCTGGGGCTACCTGTACTAAGACATTTATCAGTTTACGTATACAAATGTTGTAACTAATGCCCATTGTCCCTCCTCTTTTTTGCCCATCTCTCTTATCACACCAGCCTCCTATTTCCCAGTCCTGTCACTTTCTCCATCACCACTGGCTGGTACTGGTAAGCAGCCATTCTGTACAACAGTATTCACACAGCCATCTGTCATGTAGAGAAATAAAAGAGATAACCCTTAGAAATGGAACACCAATACAATAAACAATCTAATGCTGCATTGAAGACAGTTTAGACTAAATAACACTTATACAACATCAAGTGTACAGACATTACCCCTGTTATGCTCAGTTATGTTTATTTGTAAAGCGCACTATCATCCTCAAAGATATCCTGGTGCTGATTAGGTGTGTGTTTGTCTGGCCCTGGATATGGTAGGTTGGTTAATTGAAAAGTCAGGTCTTCAGCTTCTCACGGAATTCAAGAAGAGAGAAGGGGGTTCTGATGTGGAGATGGACCTATTTGCACTGTTTAGGAGCGATGAAAGAGAACACTCATCCTCCTGATCTGTTCTTGTGTTTGCATAGGATGTGTGCTAGTAGTAGTCCTGTGGAGGTGTCTGAATGGCTGGTGAAAGGAGATGCAACTGCTCAGGTAGGCGGGCCCTAAGTTATATAGTGCCTTCAATGTGTGTGTGAGGGGTTTGAAATGAACATGTTTGTGTATTGGGAGTGCCTTGAGGTGTGGTGTGATTTGAGTTTCTGTGTGGGAGGTTGAGGATGTGTTTGGCTGCCGAGTTCTAGATGGTCTGTATTCTTATAGTGAGTTGTTTGGTGATCCTGGCATAGAGGGTCTTTCCAGCTAGCTATTAGAAACATACAAAAATGATCTTAGATCTAACTCAATTTGTCCTAAGTAACAATTTGTTTCTTTGTCAAGAACAAGTGTGTCATCAAAAGAGTGAAACGGCTAAGGGGGTCTAGATTCACCCCATCATATGCAAATTTGTTCATGGGTTGTTTTGATATAGGGGAATGCTTGGAATGAAGATCTGTATAATACAAAGGAGACAATTGTATTCTGGGGAACATTCCAGTGTTAATGGAATACCATAGGTATCTTAATAATAATGATCGTAGTGTTAAATTATTATTACAATATAATTCCACAACTATTGTGGTTTTAGATATTGAGCATTTTGTGCAAAAATAAAGACTGCAAAGTTAGATCCATAGAAAACCAACGGCATGTCATAGATTCCTTCACGCTATCAGCAATCACCTGCTTAATCAAACTACTAAAATTCCATATGGAGAATTACTTTGAACTAAGCTGTATTCTAGAAGCACTTTTCTGAGTGAAAAATTGAGTAATTATTGGGATTTATACAATATTATATTGGAAAGTAGGTAAAACCTTCTAGTATTCAAATCACAAATTAGCATTTACTTAAGTTAAATCCTGAATTTAAGAAATCAATTCATCCAAAACCCATAATAACCTTTTGAGAAGCAAATTCTCTTATGGGGATCCTTAGTCAATTGAAGTACTTACATCGGATGGATGGACTGAGGCATTTTGTCCCTATGCGAACGGCAGCGAATGGTGCTGACGGTAAGTGTGATGGACTTTTAGATAAATATGTTGTCTATGTAGTTGCTGCTTGGTATGGATCGACTGATTTGAATTCTATCAGTTTGTGGAGATGCCATAAACTGGGTATATAAGGCCCAAATTATAAGATTGTTTTCATGTAAGGTAAATTAATTGTGATTTCAATATTGGAACTGCTAGATACGAAGATTTCTATTAAGTTTTCTCTTAACAATTTCAGGGTGAAATTCAAACACTACACATATTATCACAGCATTAGCTCAAGATAATTTGGTATGAAGTTTTTGTTTTATCTTCACCTTGATGGTATGTGGTGTATTAATATGGTTACATATGCTCTAATTAAAATTCACTTTCAATGATGGCGCTTTCTGATTTTGGACATAATCTTTAGTGTATTACACATTTTACACTTTAAATTCACCTGTACTGCTTTATCATTGCATCATAAATTAACAAAGATTAGTTTTGAAGGTGATTAGGGTTTTCATTCATATTGCCACTTCAGTTACTTCATTACTGTACAGATTTGTGTTATACTTCTCAGACTGAAATCAGATCGTCCATTTACTTGGAAAGCATATTAAGGTACACTTATGTTTTTTTTCCCAAACAATACAATGACATATCACACCAGGCATTTATTTCAATTTTATCTCTGTCTGGGAAGGATGGGTTATCACGTTTTATTAAATTTCAGAATTCTAGATATAATTTGTATTTAAGGATCATTTTCTCTAAGAAACAGATATTAGTCCTATACTTATGATACTTGCTTTTATTTTCTATCAACGGAAATGGAAGATCTGGATGATAAAATTATACTGTCTCAGTGAAAATATGAAGCACTTGGACAATAATGGATGTACAAAATATGTATCTTTGGGCCCGATGTATCAAGCTATTTTGGGTTTGCAAACGGTGCAGATCGCTAAATTCAGCCATTTGTGAAAGCAAAATGGTTTAATCCTATGTATGAATGCTTTCGCAAAAAGTACGAATCCAAATTTTGAGAATCCAGATTTAGCAAATACAAAATTGCTAATTTGAAATATGGGACTCTCAAATTGAGAATTCCCAGTTTGAGAGTCCCAAAATGTGAATTTGCAAATTGGGAATCGCAAGCCAATGTATGAAAAATTTGCAAATTGCGAATTACCCAAAATGCACAATTTTGCACTTGCAAATTACCACCAACTCAAGGCAGGTGGTAACCAGGTTCAAACTATATAAACAGGCCCAGAGGGCCTCAGAATCTTAAACAATGGCAGAGCTGTGTGTCAAACCTAGGAGGACGCGGATTCAGGCAGCACCACAGAGAAGGAGGAGGAGACAGGAATGCATTTACAGAGTGCAAATAACCCTGTTTTAGCCGACAGAGGAAGAAATCCATGACAGATATAGACTAGACCCAGCAACAATACTAGACCTGATAGCTGACCTACATCCAATACTGGAGCCTCAGACCCGTAGGACCCAAGCCATTCCCACACATGTGAAGGTCCTATGTTCACTGCACCTACTTGCATCAGGGAGCTTCCAGGGGGTGATAGCTGCAGCAGGAGGGATGTCCCAAAGTTGTGTTTCATGCTTCCTGATTGCTTTTTTGGACCAAAGGTAGAGAGGATAGACCATTGCATCAGATTCCCAACTAGACAACAGGCATTGCAGCAGACCAAATTGGATTACTACCAGATAGCACAGTTTCCACATGTAATTGGGTGCATTGATGGGACACATGTAGCCATCTGTCCCCCCTCAGATAATGAGTATGTGTTTAGGAACAGGAAATCCTTTCTTTCACTCAACATCCAGGTTATATGTAATGCCTCACACATAATAAGTGACATAGTGGCCAAATATCCTGGTAGTACGCACAATTCATTCATATTCAGACACAGATAGACTCCTTAGATCTGTAGATATAGGACAGTGATTAACCATATGCCTTTCCTCCTGTAGGTGACAGTGCATATGCTGTGCGCTCCTTCATACCTCAATCCTGCAACTCTGAATGAAAGGAAATATAATGCCGCACACAAGTAAACGCGCAGTGTCATAGAGAAGACATTCGGCATACTGAAGAATAGGATCCACTGCCTACACAAAAGTGGAGGTGCACAGCAGTATAGGCCAGAGATCTGTTGCAAAATTGTAGCCACTTGTGCCACGTTGCACAACCTAGCAACAACCAAAGGCATACCATTGGACCTCACAGATTCGGAGTCTGAGGAAGAGGATGAACCATGTCCACCTCACAGAGCAGCAGGTGGTGTTGGTGCAGCAGATGGCAGACAGAGACGTGATGAAATAACACGCAACTATTTCTAGGTGAGTAATTATGAGACAAAGTACATCATGACTGTTGATCAACTGTGTTTTTATTCACCTTAACATCAGGTAAACTGTGTGTACACAGCTATCAACTCCTTACTTGTGTGTGGCTTTTATAGGTCAACATGGCAGATATACCGAACATGCACAACATTCAGCACTTTTTGTCATATGCCATGGGTTACCTCACCCATTTGCTTACCTCGGTCACACCACTTCTTACGGCAACGCACAGCACTAGAGCAGTCAATGTTTACACTGGCCTCCCTTGATGATGCCCCGGATGCTGTACCTTGCCCTGCACTCTGCCGTCTGGGATCAGTCACCGGTGGAGTAATGCTGCTGCAGCTGGAGGCCTCCTCACTGTCCCCTGCACCCAGTATTCCTGTGCCAGCCATACTGGCTGTCTGTAGCTGTTCAACAGCAGTGGTGACCTGCACCAATCCCCTGGCAACATCATTACTGCAGTAGGCCATTTCCACCTGCATGGACACTGTGCTTCTGGGCAGGACAGCTGTGGCATTGCACAGACAGTTAACTGCCTTTGTGTAACCATCCATACGGTTAATTAGTTTGTGCTTTTCACAGCTTTTGGAGGCATGCCCCCTCTGCATGGTGCTACAGAGCTCTTTAATTGCTGCTGTCATGTCCCTTAGACTGTCTGCATTTGCACTATGGCCCGCTGCCACTGTGTTGTTCATCTCCCTGATGCTGTCCTTGATGTCAGTCATGTGATTCAGGCACACCAGCTGCCTTAGCATTGACTGCATGCTTTTTATTTGCAGCCGCTGCACCTTCACCATAGTGCCCTCCAGCCCAGCAAAGACAGAGGATTCCTCTCCTTCCTCAGTGGCACCATGTGCTTTTGCTTTGCATCTCCTGCTATTGGTGTTGCTACGCTGCACGGGAGACTGATCACTATTACACTGTGCCTGCTCATCAGGCCTTGACTGTGGCTCATTTTGGATATCTTCCCCTTCTGCCTTCAACTCCTGTAGTGGAGCAAGAGTGTGCCTGCTTGGCTTCGGTCAGGTGTTGGTGGTGTTCTGGTGTCTGACTGCCTGTTCCTGGATCTCAGCTGGCTCATCTATTGGTGTGTCTTCACCCTGTGGAGCAGGTTCATCTGTGAATATAACAAAACTACTTATTGTGTGTCCTGCTTTCTGTTATGTGGAAATAAAATGAACTTGCGTTGGTATATCTAAATGGTGTGTTTGATTTGTTTATTTACTGGTGCGTCCAATTGTGGATATGTTTCTCAGTATCATTGCTTTACTATCTTATGTGTTGGACTGCATCTCCCATGATGCATTGCTGGGTGGTAACAAAATTGTGGTTTAGAGTGGCAATCTTACTTTTTCATTAAATCGTTTCTAAGTTAGATGTTTTGTGAGTAATGGGGAAGGGGTATTTAAGCTTGCATCCTGCCTTGGCTGGTGTTGCTTGTGGCGGAGCTGTCATTGTCTGCTATGCCACTGATGGATTCCAGGTGTAGGGTGGATTCCACCAAGTCCTCAAGGGGTGTGGGTGTGTTGATGGTCCTCCACGGTCTTCTTGGGGATATTTAGGGATGTTTCCCAAACAATTGTTCATGGCTCTTCACCATTTCCTAAATATTTTTTCACTAAACTTTTGCTTCCTCTTGCGCCCTGAAGCTTCCTGTTCCTTCTCCTGTGAGGCCATGATGTGTATTGGTGCCTGTCTCAGCACTCCTGATGTTCCCCTGAGTGGTGTGCTCCTGCTCTCAGCCTCTTCCACAGCCTCAGGCACTCAGAAACAGCATGGGCAGAAACACTTCCTGCATGTGATGTCATCAACTGCATCGGAATAGCAGATTCGCTATTTTGCGATTATTAAAATGTGCGAATTCGCTATTACAGAATCGCTAATCGCTAATTGGAAATCTGTAATTCGAATGCGAATATTACTGAATCTAAATTTTTTTGTGAATTTTTTCTTACATTGCATTTTGTGATTCACATATAGCGATTCTGTAAAAATCGCTGGTTGGGAATCGCAAAATGCTTTTTTGGTACATCTGGCCCTTTGTGATTATAATATAGTTTACAGTAAAGTAATATACTTAACATTTTGAAACTGTTTAATTGTTATTATATTGTCATTTTTGTTTTATTACAGCATTGAAAAACAGCAGGTGTCGCAAAACACGCATTGGCCTTTCTGGCATTTCACACATTATTTGTAAACAAAACATGTGTTCTTAGAAATTATTCAGATGTCTGTTTTTCTTAAATGACATTGATTATGCTTTTAGAGATTGTAGTATTTAGTGGACTATGCTGACATTTCAACATATGGTGTAATACTGTATGAGATTAATTATCTAAACAAATTATGTACCACAAAAGGCTCTGAGAGACTTCCATTGGCTTTCAGTAGAACACCAAGTGCAGTTTAAGACCCTCTGCATCATGCACAGAGCAATCGATAGAAAGGCCCCCTCCTTGTTAAGATTTTCAGCCTCCCCATATCTCCCGGGGAGAGCCCTCATATCCTTATCAGCCCACCTACTGAAGGTTCCCAGCATTTACAGATCTCGCTGGGGTGGTCGATCCACTTCCTCTTTGGCTCCTAGACTTTGGAACAATCTACCTTTGGAACTGTGTCCACTGGAGCATGAACTTCCCCTTCGCAAAGCTTTAAACATCTGGCTTTTTGGCATTTGAACTCCCCGTCCTCTCTATTCTGACCATCTACAGTGTCTATGGGAGCGCTTGGAAGCCTCTGGTTAGCCATGCGCAATACAAGACCACAAGAATGAAATAGAATAGAATAGAATAGAATAGAATGGAATGGAATAGAATAGAATAGAATCAACTTCTAAATTTTATGTTTATAAGTCACTGTAATTAAAGACTTTTGGAAAAAAGCCATTCCTCAGCTGAACTATTAACATTCACTATGATTCTTGTGTCTTTACAAAACAAGAAAGACTTCATGGATGAGCAAATGAATGAAAAAAATGTTAATCTGGCAGAGAATTCTATCTGTGGAGTTAGATTTTGCTTTTAGTTTTTGTGAAGCACGACTGCCTATGCGCCTGGACAGGAAACCCAGCTGCAATCATGCTTGAACTTTAAAGTTGTTCCAGGAATGTAATGGTTCCACATACCCTAAATGTCCACTCCATGCTAAAATAAGTTCCCATATGTAAGGGATTATTCTGATTCGTTGCAGGAAAGCCAAAAGACAACTTGGAGTTAAAGGTGATTATAAGACTCCCCAATAATGCTACATTATTATTTAATATAAAATCAGGTTTTGTTTTCTTAATGGCTATACAATGTAACCCTAGAAAAGAATGAACTGAAATATTTTAAAGCCAGTTTTATATAATCTTGAGTTTCTACTTAACATTCGAAACACACAGACAATGACAAAGCCCTAAGTAGAATTATTTTGCTAATGTAAGCTGTTAAACTGAGAGTATTTAATTTGGGTGCATGAATCCTTTGAACCATATGTAAACACCTTCAGCTTGTATGTAAAAGACAAAGAGCTTCATTGCTCCCTTAATGTTGTTACCCAAAATTAAGATCTACACATTTGCGGCCATATAATGATGGGCTTTGCTGGTGCTGCACAGAGCTTGTTGCCTCCTTTATGCACCTGAAGTGCGTAAAGTCAATTAGTTTAACACGCTATTTCTCTGAGTTAGCGGTTTATCTTCAAAAAGAACAGCTCAAGCAAAGAAACGCATCATTTGGCTCTCGGTTTCTGAGCTGTGCTGGCTGAAAATAAAACAATATCTCAGAAAAATATGGGGTATAATAATTCAGTTTACATACTGCAGGTGTATAAAACAAACGCTCGGCATTCCCATGGGCCTGCAAAGTCCATCATGATATGTCCCTTGGAGTCCTACAACATGGCAGATTTCTGTGACAAAGGCTGTATGTCTCAATTTCAAACACAAAAATGTAATGCTACAGCTAGGTCTGCACTGTATCCATAAATATTAAAGCAGGCATAGTGTAAACATCACTATAGGCACAAAGATATATGTACATACATACCATATACACATACATACATCATACATTCACACACACATGCACACATACAGATATCCATTTAAACAACAGGACGAATTTGGTTGATTACCTCAGGATAATTACTGTACACTAGCAAGTCTTCATTTATCTTCAATCTTCGTTAGTAATGGCCATAAAAATAGTTTTGATGTGTATAAAATAAAATCATGGTTAAGTAGGAGCACATCAAGAAGAATATGAAATAAGTGACACGTCAATTATTCACCCAGGTCAGATTGCAAAATTCACGAGTAACCATTGAAGGTGGGAAGTGAGATGTCTTAAATGCCCATGAATAGTTGAATGACCTTGGAGATACAATATCTAATTCCCCTAGGTAGAATGACAGTGTAACACAGAAGTGGTGTTCAGGGCTGGACGCATTTCTACAATCTGGATCCAGGTCTTTTGTTGACCGAGGTAAAGCTGTTTGTTTCCAGAAGCCACGATGTCACCACACATTGGAGAGGATGGTAAGCAAGTGCACTTGAGAAGCTGCCATCTTCTCAGGAGGAAAACCCCAAAGTCAAAAGAAAACTTCCTTGTTAGATGAAAACTTCAAAGGAGTGAAGAAAACTAGGACTCAGGCATTCCAATTTTGGAATTCTTCTGTAGCGAAAATTCCGGAATAAGTGGAGGAAGCAAGAAAAGAAGCAAAGAAACATGACCTTATTGTGATGCACCCTCCAACCAGACTGTTAAGCCTTAATATAGTAAAAGAACAAGAAAAATAAATGAAGTTCAAGCATCACGTGACAGGAAACACAAAGGATTGGGAAAACCAGAAAGGAATCAGGGAATAAATAGCAATGATGGAAAAGAAATGGGAAAGAAAACCTGAACCAGACTCACTGTGGAGTGGCTTCATAAGCAGCTGCAAATTCTGATGAAGGTGATTGTCAATTTGGAGTTTGATGAGCGAGGAGCAGCAGCTAGGAGCCTAGGAGCATGAGAAAAGGCAGCCACATATGAATGAAACTCACAGCCTGCACCTTCAGTCCTGAGAACATCAAGACCATGCGATTGCAACATATGAGTAGTGGAATAGGATTTTGAGAGGACCCAGGACTGGAGTTTACAGAAGGAGATATATCATTAGTGAAATATTAGGCATTGTGTCTCTGTAAAAATATTGGTGAGGAGATCTGGACTTCTTTACCCAGTTCTGGACGTCAATTCCAAATAATGAAAAATAGAGACATATGGATTAACAGATATGTTTTTTATTTGTATATTTATTTCGTTGCATGGCTGTTAATAATGAAACTTCCTATAGGACGCCAGATAATTTCTCTAAGGGAAGCAATCTAAGCGTTAACTTATCTTATATTATCTTGATCCATTTGGAAACCATGTAAATACTAATGCTAAGCTCCAACAAATCATATCTCACTTTGATATATTCAACTGCCACTTTAATAGCCTTGTATGGCTAGAGGTTCCTCTGTCATGTGCTGCAGAAGTGAGTTAGGGTAGGTCTTACTGCTCAATTGCTTGCATGATAAAGACAATGTGAATCTCTTCACATCATCTCCCTCTCCAGCAACATTACTTATAGACGGACTTCTATTTTTCTCTTTTGTAAATTATTTAAACTTCTTTAATATATTTGCAGTAATCCCCATTATTAATGGGTGTTGTTAAACAGTATGGAGCATGGAAATTGATCCTGAGCATCAAAAATGTTAAAATGTTTGATGTCACATTAAAAAAAAAAAATAACATAAAGTAAAAATTAATAAACTACTAAGTATTATTTATATTAGCTGAATGCACAATAGTATTTATTGAGGCAATATTTGGCCTACAGATCAGGATTAAGTCACAAGTCAATTATGAAGCTCCATTTTCTAAATATTACAGGCTCATCTATCACCTTTTTTCCTAATGTTTGTGTTAGAACAGAAATGGACACCTGCATGATGTACGGTTGTAGCCCCTGCTCTGCATACAGAGACTGCATATTCCAGTGATCCTGTTTTTTTTAAATTTCTATTCATGTCACACACTAATCCCATGTGTGCATGTTGACCTAGGCCCAAGCTTTGATGATGATAGCTTGTGGCCCCTGTCGGAGGGATGCACCAACCGCACCATCATGGTGGCAGCCAACATTGTGTGTTAAGATTGATAGAGGCCATTGGATTCCATTTTGGAAAACCACAGACTAGCAAGGGTACAAGATGGAGGAGAGGTTGCATTCCCCAGACAGCATATGTGTATTTCTGGCTTCTACTGGAAGGGTGAGGTGAGAACCAAACACTATAGTGGGCAAGGATGAAGCAGACCTTTCCTGATACATTGGGCTGTAAAGAACTCTGACTGCAGCTGTAATTAGGTAGATGGCAGGGGGTGCATGGCGAGGTATGTAGTATTACTGTTAGAAAAAGAAGTCCTTTAACAGGACACAGATTCTTGTCTGCCTTACTGATCTCTGTTAGGAGGGGTTGTAAATGGATGGGTGCAGCCTACTAACACCTCTTTGTACTACTGTGGTGGGCAAGTGACCTGGATACTGTCCTGCTGGGTGGAGCAGCATTGCAGCCAAATGCCAGGTCTGGAAGGTGGCCTAGTCAGAATACATAAAAGGATAACAGAACCAAACTAGTTCCAGGAAAACAGACCTGGAATGAACATCCTCCATCTGTGAAACTAGAATACAGATGGGAAACCAAGACCCATCTGTGTTCATTGTTGTGGACTCTTCTACCAAGAAGGAGGTACTCTACAACAGAATACTTAGAGACTATGTGGCACCCAGGGGGTTGTGTTGGACTGACAGCCAAGCCAACTCTGCCTGGAGTCCAATCTGAAGGAGGAATTAATAGACTGTCCTAGATGCCAAGACATCCTACCTGTGAGTGAGGGAAGAAAGTTCCAATCCCACAGGAGGATATAATCATGGAATATTCTGCTGTAATTGACCCTGGCACAGGGCCAGTCTGACAGCGACTCCCTGAGCAGCTGCACCAAACAAATTACAGTACTGGTGGGATAGGCAGTGTGATCTTCATTAATTATCACTGGCATAGCTAACATGATACCTGGAACTGTGTACCCACATAGTAGACCTGACTGAAGCTTGGGAAAAGTGTCTGCTGGTGGTCAATGTGCCCCGCAAATGACTGCAAAGTGTGCTTTGGGATGGGACCAAGCTTGAAGACCAAATGATCCGATAGGTGCCATTGGAGTGCCTTACGAAGAATCAAGGTCATCACCTTGAGGCACTGCATGCCAAAGATAGAGCCCGGCAACCACCATGCTAAAGAATCTTCTCTTGCAGGTGTGTTGTCATCATGCCCAAAATGAGGCACCAAGTACTCATGGAAGTTCTGGTATGACCAGCACCATGAGATGAGATCTATCTCAAGTCACCTAAAAGATGGCCACTGAGAGAAGCCTCTGCTCTGGTTGTGACCCTCCAAGCAACATGCTGCATGAAGGATTGCTGCACTGTTCCTTTGATGACTACTGTGTGCCACCTGAAAGGTGCCTGCAACCACTGAGGTCCATCTAATGTGGGAGGTCTGGATGCAGCCCAGCATTGCTCCTACAATCTGAAGGAGAGACTAAAAGAGCACAAACCTGAAAGACTGTTTGATAAGAACAAACAGGGGAGGAGTACGAGTTGCAATCATAGGCAATATCTGAAATTGAGCAAGCTAAAGCATAGAGACTCACACCTGTAAATCAAGCATTCTTGCATTATTGTATGTGTAGCAGATTTATGTGCTTTCTGTGTAATAAAGCACTGGTATTTTATACAAAGAGATGTGCTGGGCTGGACATTGTCTTTTATACCAAGAGAGGCACCGGGCTCGACATTGATCGTATATCACTATTATGGAGGTGGTGTTAATTACTGAGCCTGAGTACCCCCCACACTAACTTCTTTGAGCAACCTGTGACTGCTCAACATCCCTTCCACTGAGAGTCAAGTGCAGAAAGTTTCAGTTTGCAGAGCCATAGTAAGGCGGCCCCCTGGACAAAAGCAGTAAAAGGCCTCAACCCCGATGGCTGTGGCCCAGTAGCCCCTGCCTGCCATGTGACCTCCTGAACATGGCAATTGGGGTCAAGTGGTGAAATATCCTAAACATTTCAGTTTCAAGCCACCACAGCAGTACAATACGTCCAACTGTATTACACTAAAACCTACAAAGGTTTACAAGAGTGAATGGAGTGGATCTTGAAACCTTGTCCTTTGATCTGTTGAAGGATCTGTGTTTGGATAGAGGATTTAGACATCCCAGGAGCAAGGATAGGGAGATCCTTGTGAATGTTTAGAAATCACAGCTAGAAAAACTGGAGAGGAGAGAAGAAACTGTAGTAGATTCTGGGGAGGGTACGTTGACACAAACCTTGGCAGAGAGTGTTGTAGAATAAAACTCTGAGCCTCAAAGTATAGTTTTCCCGTGAAGACACTATATGTATTTCCCAAAATCTGCCTACCAGAAATTCCCAAAGTCAAGCACTGCCACCTAATTTTAGGGTTCAGTTAACATCCTCTCCAGGAATGAACCCTTTGGGAGGTTTCAGTCTAGCAGAGACTCTGGGATTCCAATTGGCTATCAGAAAGGAGAAGCCTGGAGAAGAAGAGAAGGGCAGGAAGTTCAAAAGTGAACAGCTAAGTTTGGCTTGCCAGGAACAAGAGGAAAGAAGGCAAAAGAAAGAGGAAGGAGGGGCCTGGGTAGAGAAAATGAGTCAGAGGTAAAGGGAAGATAAAGAAAGGAGAGGGAATTGGAGAGGGAAAGAATAGTACTGAAGGGGGAAAAGCTTAGGATGGCTAGGAATTATGTTGCCCCTGGGAAACGTGATTCCACTCCAAGCTCTTCTGGTGTGCATGCCAAGGTTCCAAAATAACTTCTTGTTGTAATTCATTTGGTTCATTCCCTCCTATACTACCCCCTCTCTTCCTCTTCCAATGGAACAGTCTGACTGCTGGATGATATGAAGGTTCTACAGCTGTCTTTAGCTGACTGGAACCTGTGGTGGTGTAAGAGTAAATAAAGACTTCCTCCTTCCTACACAGTGTTAGGTCTTTTTAATACTGGTGATGATTTGCTGTGTGGGGACAGCCACACCACCATCCCCAACTGTATTCCACCTACCGAATACAGCCGTTATCCAGTGGCAACATTATTCTACAACTGGGGTGAGGAGTTCCATTCTTCTGGAATCTACTACATTATTTATTTTGACACCCGGAGGTACTGTTTTTAAGAAATTCTATTGTAAAGGAGCTTGTGACACGCTCTTCCCATTTCTCACCTCTGTGCTGCGCTGTACTCTGTTCTTGCCTCATGGTTGAAGGATCTTTTCCTGGAAGTCCCTGGTTCGGTGGACTCCCTTGTGAGGAGGCACGCGTTGCTGTTATTGTGTTTTTCTGCCTCTGCTCCTTGCATACGCTGGGAAGAGCGTTATATTCTTTGTTCTTCATCTTTGACCAGCCATATAGCAAGTACTCCATGAAGGGAGTCCACTCATGGCCTTTTGACTTCGCCTCTTTCCTCTTCTGACTTGAAGCCTGCGGCACTGCTTCCCCAACGGCATCGGGGTGAGGGAGTGTCTCCTTGCCTCGCTCCTTGTCCTGCTTCATGCTGACAGGCACAGCAAGCCTGTCAACTCTCTAGAGGCGAGATAAGCATTGTGGCCACAACCTTCCTTCTCCGCCTGTTCCTTATGCGCACTGCTCGCTCGTCAGTTTCAGGGGACGACCCCCTTTTCCGCTAGTTGCATTCGCTAACAGGAACAGCTGTTCGCCTGTTGGCAGTTGCCATTTATTATATAAGGCTCGTCGAGTTGTAATAATTCTGCAATTCACTAGCTGACGGGCACAACCATCTTGCTTTTGTGCTTATTTGGAATTCCTCACGCTGACTAGCACAGCTTGTGCTAGACTTTTGCTTTTACCTTTTTATCCTACTGCAATTCCATTAGCTGCAGAGTAGATTTTTACCAACTGTGTTAGGAAATTATCATCACACTGATCAGCGCAGTTTGATGCGGGACCTTTTTTCTACAGGTCATTCGTCTGCATTTCCTTGTTTTCACAAAAACACTAAGGTGCAGATCACGATCCGGTAAAAAAATTCCCCGTACGACTCGTATCTGGTCTTTTTACCGTACGAATCGTACAAGTGCCGTACAAATTGCCAATTACGATTCGCATGGGAAAAAGACCATACGAATCGCATTGGGAATTATTCCCCATACGTCCTCGGGTCGGAAAATGTGTCCGACACGTCCTCGGACGATTTACCGTACAAATGTGAAAAGTGAAGTCCGACCGAGGAATCACGATCCATCCCGTGCGTCCGATGTTACAACCGTATGGAAAAAACACCGTCCGCACCGAACACCCATAGCAACCATGGAGACATGTGCCCGCATACGCGCCCAACACTCCCCCAGCCCCCTAACGTCCGAGATGTACCCCCCGTGTATGTACACCCTCACCCGTGTATGTACACCCCCACCCGTGTATGTGCACCCCTGTACGTGTCGTACCCCCCGTGTATGTACACCCCTGTACGTGTCATACCCCCCGTGTATGTACACCCCTGTACGTGTCGTACCCCCGTGTATGTACACCCCTGTATGTGTCGTACCCCCATGTATGTACACCCCTGTACGTGTCGTACCCCCCGTGTATGTACACCCGTGTACGTGTCCTACCCCCGTGTATGTACACCCCTGTACGTGTCGTACCCCCACCCGTGTATGTGCACCCCTGTACATGTCGTACCCCCCTGTATGTACACCCGTGTACGTGTCGTACCCCCTCGTGTATGTACACCCGTGTACGTGTCCTACCCCCGTGTATGTACACCCCTGTACGTGTCCTACCCCCATGTATGTACACCCCTGTACGTGTCGTACCCCCACCCGTGTATGTGCACCCCTGTACGTGTTGTACCCCCCCTGTATGTACACCCGTGTACGTGTCGTACCCCCTCATGTATGTACACCCGTGTACGTGTCCTACCCCCCATGTATGTACACCCCTGTACGTGTCGTACCCCCGTGTATGTACACCCCTGTACGTGTCGTACTCCCCGTGTATGTACACCCGTGTATGTGTCGTACCCCCCGTGTATGTACACCCCTGTACGTGTCCTACCCCCCCTGTATGTACACCCGTGTACGTGTCGTACCCCCTCGTGTCTGTACACCCGTGTTCGTGTCCTACCCCGTGTATGTACACCCCTGTACGTGTCGTACACCCCGTGTATGTACACCCCTGTACGTGTCGTACCCCCGTGTATGTACACCCCTGTATGTGTCGTACTCCCCGTGTATGTACACCCCTGTACGTGTCGTACCCCCACCCGTGTATGTGCACCCCTGTACGTGTCGTACCCCCATGTATGAACACCCCTGTACGTGTCGTACCCCCGTGTATGTACACCCGTATACGTGTCCTACCCCCGTGTATGTACACCCCTGTACGTGTCGTACCCCCCGTGTATGTACACCCCTGTACGTGTCGTACCCCCGTGTATGTACACCCCTGTACGTGTCGTACCCCCCGTGTATGTACACCCCTGTACGTGTCGTACCCCCACCCGTGTATGTGCACCCCTGTACGTGTCGTACCCCCGTGTATATACACCCCTGTACGTGTCGTACCCCTGTGTATGTACACCCCTGTACGTGTCGTAGCCCCCGTGTATGTACACCCCTGTACGTGTCGTACCCCCCGTGTATGTACACCCGTGTACGTGTCGTACCCCCGTGTATGTACACCCCTGTACGTGTCGTACCCCCCGTGTATGTACACCCCTGTACGTGTCGTACCCCCGTGTATGTACACCCCTGTACGTGTCGTACCCCCACCCATGTATGTGCACCCCTGTACGTGTCGTACCCCCCGTGTATGTACACCCCTGTACGTGTCATACCCCCCGTGTATGTACACCCCTGTACGTGTCGTACCCCCGTGTATGTACACCCCTGTATGTGTCGTACCCCCATGTATGTACACCCCTGTACGTGTCGTACCCCCCCTGTATGTACACCCGTGTACGTGTCGTACCCCCTGTGTATGTACACCCCTGTACGTGTCGTACCCCCACCCGTGTATGTGCACCCCTGTCCGTGTCGTACCCCCCCTGTATGTACACCCGTGTACGTGTCGTACCCCCACCCGTGTATGTGCACCCCTGTACATTAGAGTCATACCCCCACCCGTGTATGTACACCCGTGTACGTCAGAGTCGCACCCCCACCACAACCTCCTAAGTACGGAGCGCACCCCAGGCCCCAACATCACAACCGCATGTACGAGTCGTACCAAGCCACACACAAGGACAGCACTGTACAACCAAATGGCCCATGTACACCCCGTACACACGCTAAAAACGCACGTACACAACCAGGACAAAACAAAACAACACAAGAATACACCATTCGAATGGCACAAAGCCACTAAACATGTCCAACAACCACTAAAACAACACATTCACTGACCTGCAACTGCCAAAAACAAACAGAGGGCCCAAACACCACCACTCCTTATAACACACCCACCCAAACTTCAAACACAGCCACACCCACCAATGGACCAATAAAAAGGGCCCACACACACAAACCATGAGACTTTGCAACAGACTCACTGCTGCCAGACCCCACAGACAACCTACAGCACCAAACTAGAAGCTTTACCACACCTTACACTTGCACACCTTCACACAACCACCTTCACAAACACCCCCTCATCACATTCACACACACACCTGCACAACCACACCCACACACCCACAACCATCCAAACCACACACCCCCACCATCCACACCCACGCCCCTCACCATGCCCTCTAACAAGAATCCAAAGTTCAGTAACCGAGAGTTGGAGGTCCTTGTCGATGAAATCCTCAGAGTCGAGCCACACCTCTTTGGAACATTGGTCAGACAGACCAGCATGTCAGAAAAAATAGCCATGTGGCAGACCATCGTTGATGCTGTGAATGCTGTTGCGGACACCAGAAGGAACAAGCAGGAATGCCAAGCCAGGTGGTACGATCTGCGGAGGAGGGTCCGAGCCAAGATGACGGATGAACACAACCAGGCCAACGTCACTGGAGGAGGGCCGTCCCGCAGACCCGTACACTACCATCCCTGGGAGGAGAGGGTGATGGCCATACTGCCGGTGGAGACAGTGGAGGGATTAGGAGGACTCCGAGACCCGGGTGAGTACACAAACAACGCACCTCACATGGGGGGAACGTCATCCACAACCAAACTCACAAACAGGCACGCAACCACCCCAAGCTATCGCATGACTCAACCACACTCCATGAACACGCACATGCCACTGGCGCCACCATGCCCCATGCACCCAGCTGGACAATGTCAAGTCACAGGCCACAGAAGACACCAACACATGACACGGTAACCCGGATGGCGGGAGGGTGGGCCCCAAAAATCACATAGTGCAACTCAGAAGCAGACAACAATGCCCTCTGCCCATATGGCCTAGGTCACAGCCAGACAAACACTGTGTCCCCACACAGGAAAGACTTGCCAGCAAATGGCGGACGACTTGCATTAACACATGGGGGTGAAGGCACGTTTTTGCACATGACAGCAGCTAATGAACAGCCAACACTGTGAAAGAGTGGCAGCACACACCACCACAGCAGCAGCGCAGACACAGACACTACACCCAATGGGTGCCTGGAGATAAGAAACAAACTCACAGCAACAATCCAAGGGCCATTCAAAGAACTGCTAACAGTGTGTGCCCAGGAAGCTGGGCTGAGGTGACAGAGGGTGACACACAGAGGGAGGGAGAGGGGGACACAGAGGGAGGGAGAGGGGGACACAGAGGGAGGGAGAGGGGGACACAGAGGGAGGGAGACACAGGGAGACGGACAGAGGGAGGAGGCTGACACACAGAGGGAGGGAGAAGGGGACACAGAGGGAGGGAGAGGGGGACACAGAGGGAGGGAGACACAGGAAGACGGACAGAGGGAGGAGGCTGACACACAGAGGGAGGGAGAGGGGGACACAGAGGGAGGGAGAGGGGGACACAGAGGGAGGGAGACACAGGGAGAGCAAATCTGCCTTGTGGTGTGTGGGAATGTCTGCTCGTCAACAGGTGGACTGCGTGCATGTAGACAAGGGTGGCCAGTGCCAGCACCCCCCCTCTCCTCCATGCCAAAACACAGGGCCATGTCACAACCTGTGCACGAGCACAACAACAGCTACCTGCATTATCTAAGTGTGTGGAACCACTCCATATGCCCACGTACAGTGCAACACGGAAGGTGCCAATGCATGGCTCGCCACACCTGCCCACTCCACTGCTGACTGCAGTCACACTTGACGCAGCAAGTAAGACTGTGCCACACATAGTTAAAGGCGCCAAAGTGGTGCCCAAGGGACACACCCATGCACAAGTGCACTGTGAGTGGAATGCAAGACAGATCCTAATTCCCAGAGGCAATGTTCCAACTTTGAAACTGATGAAACATGGATGTTGCATGGACCAAAATTAACATTGTCTCTCTCACACACAGGTCAACCTCGTGGTTCACCCCCCAACACTGGGGGGGAAGACTCACAGGACCCGGCTCTGCGGGAGGCCGATCCCACCGGCAGCGACGACTCTCACCACTCTGTGGACGACCCCGACCAACCTGGCCCCTCTGGTGTCCAACGACCTGCAGCACCTGCATCAAGTACAACGGGGCCAACCACCACCACCACTCCTGCCACATCCCAGGAGACACCCAGGATCCTTGCCCCACCACCACAAAGCAGCCAGGCTGGCCAGGAGGGACACGGTGTCCCGGGCACCCAGGAGGAGGCAGGCGACAACGCCAATGCCACCCCTCAGGGGTCCCGGAGACCCGATGTGCCCACAAGGGCAGGCCAGGTGCAAGTGGGCAGGGGTGGTGGGAGTGGAGGATGGCGGAGGCACCAGCCTGACCAGTTGGCTGGGGATCAGGTATATTCCGATGTCTGAAACATCCTGGACACATACCGGCAGGACACCACGGGCATGGCCCAGGTTGTGTCCACCCTCAATGAGATGAAGGGGACCCTCGATGAGATCAAGACCCAGCAGGCCCAGCAACATGCCTGTCTACTGCAACACCAACGGAGGATGGAGGTTAGACAGGCTGAGCTCGTGACGGTGTTCACGGGAATTCACAATACACTCCGTCGGATGGCCGACAACATGGGCAACCCTCCCTGTGCCAGAAGGCGTAGAACATCACCACCCACAGGGAGGGAACAGGAGGAGGAGGAAACATCCGATGGAGCATCCCAAACATCGTCACGGCCTGCTTCTGAGGGTCCCCGCAGGAGGCCGGGTCGTCCACGGAAAGGACCGTGAGGGTCGGCGCTACAGCACCATCTCCCAGGACACCTGGCCTGGCACCTGGCACCTGGCCCACTGGAGCAACAGCAGCACAGCATCAAAAGACATTCTCTGCCACATGGCCTTGCTGGTCACTGTCTGACCAATGTTGACAAAGACTGTGGCATGGACTCTGAGGATTTCCAATGGCAAGGACACCAACTCCCCTACTGAACTTTGGATTCCAAACACCCGGAAAGCCCCTCATGTCATACCCCCCCCACACTAAAATAAAAAGTCACACCATGAAGAGAAGATGCCTGCTGGTTGCATTATTACCTTACATGTGTCTTGTAAAGTCTAAACATGCCTGAGTTCTCTTTTGACTTCAACCATCCACACCCTGGGGCCTGAGTCTGGCACAGGACACACGGGTCACAGTGTATTAGGCAAGACAGACATGGAGCACCATACACACCCGTGATGGGCCCAACCAGCTGAGGGGGTGGCCGCACAACCGTGCTGACAGACACATTGAGTACAGCAACAGTCATGCGCAGAGGTCAGGGATCCTGTCCAGTGTCCTGGGGGGCACCCAGGTATGTGTAGACAGGTGGCAGAACCATGTCCTGCAAGCTTGAGTCTGGTGGATGCAGAGAATGGGGGCCTGGCCAACGTTGGATGCATGGGGATGGCACATGTCACAATACCCACACAGTCATGGACATCATGCACAATCCACACTCTCATCCCACACACACAGCTTGCATCTTGCTACTCGACACATAGACACATAGCCACTATCAGGGAAAACCATGCCAGACATGCTGGATGCACCGTGGCAACACACCAGCATTGACTGAGAAGAGGCACCTTGGAGGCATAGGGACACCTTTATTAGTCATGTTTTCGGGATTGCAGAGGCAACTTGAAGTACACATGAACACTTCATGTGGAGTAACATGTGGGTCCAACACTGGCACCCCCCCTTCTGCAGCACAAATGCGTGATAGCCATGGAACTGGCACACAAGTGTCGGCTAACAGCTAAACACCCACAGCTGCTCACGGAGAGACTGCCATACACCATTGATCCGCTGATGTAGGAGTCCCACACCATGTCAAGCCAATGCAAACCGTATGTGTCCGAGGGCAGTGATACACACATTGATGCCATCATCACAATCCACTATCCCATCACTGATGACTGGCAACAAGTCTGACCATCTATTCAGGTGTACACAGCTGCATGTCATGTGTACCATGGTGATGCAACATGGCTGCAGAGGAACCAAACATCGACAGGGGCAGTGTGCATACATCGTGAACAACTGCCACACCCAATACACCCCTGATGCATCCCTTACCCCAAGGAGACTTCCAAACGTGTCCGTGCCTGTAACGCTGAGTCAGCACACGATGACGTGTCCATGAGGAATAGCAGTGCCACAACAATGCAAGCAGCAGACGGCATGCGCAAGTACCTGGGGAAGAGAGACACACAAGAAGTCAGCCACAAAAAGCACAGCCACTTGCATGTGCATGTACTCGACACATGTATGGATGACAACATGCTAGGTCACAATTATGACTGGGGAAATACAACCATCACTGGCACCATCACTCCAGTGACACACCCACACACACCTCTGACTCACGTGCCATACATGCAGGTGGAGACACACATCACAACACATGCCTCACGGGGACCAATGCGTGCACACTCAGACACTGGTACTCACCACTAAGCAAAGAAGTCGCGTATGAGCCGAGTCCGGATGTCCTCTTGCGGTTCCACATCCTCCACATCACTAGCCCCATTGCCAAGCCCTTCGTCCTCCACGGGTGGATGGTCCTCGTCATCTTGATCCAGGATGAGTGGCACAGCTTTCTCAACTGCCATGTTGTGCAGCATGCAGCAGACCATGAAGATTTTGCAGACCTTCGCCGGGGCATATGGGAGCGCACCGCCGGTCTTGTGTAGGCACCTGAATCGGCTCTTCAGCAGGCCAAACGTCCTCTCTATCACTCGCCTTGTCCGGCCATGGGCGGTGTTGTAGCAGAGCTGGCGTGATGGGGTTGCGGAGAGGTGTGATCAGCCATGGCATGTTGGGATAGCCAGCGTCCCCTACATGGGAAGCACATGGACATCGTTAGAACTGGAGAAGCGGTCGTGCTGGTAGTCTACGCAAAATACAGGACAGACAGACTGTACCCACCAACAACACATGTTCGTTCGTTGCGCAGCTGCGTCATCATTTTAGGCACCCTGCTACGCCTCATGATGTAGGCTTCGTGTGCTGATCCTGGAAAACGAGCACAGACATGTGAAATCACCATGTTGGACAGACACACCACAAGGGCATTGATGGAGTGGTAGTGCTTGCGATTCCGGTACGCTACCTCCTGTGCCTGTGGTGGTACCAAAGCAACATGTGTCCCATCTATGGACCCAATGACATGGGGCATCCCTCCCAGGGCATAGAATCCACGCTTGACCCCAGTCAACATTTCTGGGGTAGGAAAATGTATGAAGTCATCCAGGTGAATCAACATGGCCTCTAAGAAATCATGCAGCACACGGCAGAACATGCTCTGGGACATGCCACCAACATGAGCTATGGTATTTTGAAAGGTACCCGTGGCTAGAAAATGTAGGGCTGCCATTACCTTCAGCTTGGGTGTCAGTGCCGTAGGATACCTGTGCAGCGGTTGCAGGTGTGGTGCCAGTCTCGCCGTCAACTCCAGAATCAACCGTTGGGGGAAGCGGTAGCACCGGATACGATCATTCTCCCGCATGGCAGCCAAGTCCGGAATTGCTCGGGGAAGAGGCGGCGCTCTGCAGTAATTTGGAAGTGACAATGAAGAGTGAGTGCACCACAACAACAATTAATTTGTACTGAGCACATGTTAATCTGTCTATACACATATGCTACATAAGGAGTCAGGTATGTGCCACATGCCCTGGACACGTATGGCTGGCAGGTGACACTCCTACCAAGACCCAGCTACACACGGAGATTGTGAACCTCCACATGCCATGGCATGGGATTAGCTGTGTCCCAGTGCAAGTGAACAGCCAGACGCAAGACAGGAGTAACATACATCCACACATCAGCAGAAGTAGGATGTCCATTGCAGAGACTGGTAGCGGAACACTAGAGCCACAGGTCACATGAAATTACACGAGGACAGCCCACACACCTTGCCATGAAGGTGCACATGTCATGACTCACCACACATTCATAGAGAGGATGCAGACATGTCCTAGTTACGCTACTCCGTGTCCCATGCATACATATGCACCTCACATCCGATACCACATGTGGCATGGTGTGCGGAACAGTGTGCAATGTCAATCTACACACAGACACATGTTGGTTGCTGCAACAGCTGCAGCTTTTGAGGGTGCTCCAACATCAACCTAATGATAACCCCCCACACATACATGACATAGTCACATCATGCACCGTGGGTAGTGACAAGTCAGGTGTGGTAACCCCTGTACCGGGCATCAGGGGACACTTCTGTGTGTTGGTGTCCGTGCCATGCCAGTGTCGGTCATCCCAAGTGTGCAGTACGACATGCACACATGTCAAAGGAGTCAAGGGCATGCCTGGCACACATTGCACCGTCACACATTACATCTGTACACATCTCATCATACATCTGGTGCCTTCTCGACTCAGGAGTAATGTGCCACATCACAGCCTGTCACACCTGTGCCCCACACATGTAGTACTGCCCAGACAATGCCTTGATGTCCATCCATGGACAAGTATGTCCGCCCTATTCCTTCCTGTGTGCTGCCTGTCACCACTGTGATGTGTGAAAACCGCCGTACTGCTGCTAAGAGGGCCTGTGTACGTTCCCATATCACTATGGGAGTGCTGCCGTATGTGTACCCATAGTGATGGTGAGCGTACAGGCATGTGTACGGTCTGTAAGTATGCATACGCGAGAACACCCATAGTGGTACGGCCCGTACACATGCCTGTACGTTCACTATCACTATGGGTGTCCTCGCGTGTGCGTACTCGTACTGGTACGGCCCGTACACATGCCTGTACGCTCACTATCACTACAAATACGCATACGCGAGGACACCCATAGTGGTACGGCCCGTACGCACGCCTGTACGTGCACTATCACCATGGGTGTCCTCGCGTATGCGTACTCGTACTGGTACGGCCCGTACACACGACGGTACGTTCACTATCACTATGGGTGTCCTCGCGTATGCGTACTCGTAGTGATAGTGAGCGTACAGGCGTGTGTACGGGCCGTACCAGTACGAGTACGCATACGCGAGGACACCCATGGTGATAGTGAACGTACGCACGCGTGTACAGGCCGTTGCTATGCATTTGGGGTGCCCTAGGGGCCCGGAACGCACCGTACCTGTGGGTGAAGCTCAATTTTACATAGGGACACATGAGGGACAAGTATTAAGTCCTACATGCATGCTGGTTGTCATGGAGACCAAGTTTAAAGTTTGAATTTGTTCTGGAAGGTGCACAGCAGAAGTCAGTTGGAATGAATCTACTTTGTTGCAATGTGTTTGTGGGGTTGACATCATGCTGAAGAAAAAAACACAATAAGAACCCACTGACTGTGCTAGGTTTGAAGGGATTGGAGGAAACATAGGATGCAAATGCGAGTGACCAATCACTCTGTACTCCTGTGCATGAAACAGGACAGCAAGGCAGATATAAGGCAGCCAGGTCCCATGAGGGAGCACTTGCCTGCACATATTTCCAATCTACCACACTGCTGCTGCTCGTGATTCCCTGGAACCATGTCAAGGTCTGTGGAGAGGTCACAGCCATTCACCCTGGAGGAGAACCTGGCATTGCTGGATGTGATCCTCCCACAGTACCCCCTGCTGTATGGGCGACCAGGGTATCAGGTGAGTGCAGAGCTACTAGCACAGACTGTGTCCCTTTTTTTGTGACTGTGACTTCTGCCATTGTGTCCAGGTGTGACACACATGCTATGTACTGTAGGGGGGGTCCCGGGGGGGGGAATGCCTGATGTCTCCCAGCAGTGCCCAGAGACAGGAGGGGTGTGTGCAGAGGCCTCCCAGCAGTGCCCAGAGACAGGAGGGGTGGGTGCCTATCACTCCCAGCAGTGCCCAGAGACTGGAGGGGTGGGTGCCTATCACTCCCAGCAGTGCCCAGAGGCAGGAGGGGTGGGTGCAGAGGCCTTCCAGCAGTGCCCAGAGACAGGAGGGGTGTGTGCCTATCACTCCCAGCAGTGCCAAGAGGCAGGAGGGGTGTGTGCAGAGGCCTCCCAGCAGTGCCCAGAGTCAGGAGGGGTGTGTGCAGAGTCCTCCCAGCAGTGCCCAGAGACCGGAGGGGTGTGTGCCTATCACTCCCAGCAGTGCCCAGAGGCAGGAGGGGTGTGTGCAGAGGCCTCCCAGCAGTGCCCAGAGTCAGGAGGGGTGGGAGCCTATCACTCCCAGCAGTGCCCAGAGACAGGAGGGGTGTGTGCAGAGGCCTCCCAGCAGTGCCCAGAGACAGGAGGGGTGGGTGCCTATCACTCCCAGCAGTGCCCAGAGGCAGGAGGGGTGGGTGCAGAGGCCTCCCAGCAGTGCCCAGAGACAGGAGGGGTGTGTGCCTATCACTCCCAGCAGTGCCCAGAGGCAGGAGGGGTGTGTGCAGAGGCCTCCCAGCAGTGCCCAGAGTCAGGAGGGGTGTGTGCAGAGTCCTCCCAGCAGTGCCCAGAGACAGGAGGGGTGTGTGCCTATCACTCCCAACAGTGCCCAGAGGCAGGAGGGGTGTGTGCAGAGGCCTCCCAGCAGTGCCCAGAGTCAGGAGGGGTGGGTGCCTATCACTCCCAGCAGTGCCCAGAGGCAGGAGGGGTGTGTGCAGAGGCCTCCCAGCAGTGCCCAGAGTCAGGAGGGGTGTGTGCAGAGTCCTCCCAGCAGTGCCCAGAGACAGGAGGGGTGGGTGCCTATCACTCCCAGCAGTGCCCAGAGGCAGGAGGGGTGTGTGCAGAGTCCTCCCAGCAGTGCCCAGAGTCAGGAGGGGTGGGTGTGATGCAAAGTGTGAGCCTTGATAATTGATTGTGTCTTTGCCCTCATTCCACCTGTGTACTTTCACTGGCACGTACTGCTTTTGCTCTTCCCCAGAGGAGTATGTCCCTATGGCAAAGGTGCAATGCGTTGGCTGCATGACATGCCTTGTTGTAACCAGCTAATTTGTTCCCATATGTGTCTCTGTGACATGTTGCCGGTGTATTGATGTAGTGTCACTTGTTCATCCTCACAGGTAGGCGCCTCTGCCAAGGAGCAGATCTGGCTGACCGCCGTCAGTGCCGTGAGGAGTGCGGATGGTCGGAGGCGGAGCCTGTCCCAGGTGAGGAAACGCTGGCAGGATATCCGGTGCTGGACGCGGAGGATCGCACGGGTCCTGCTGGGGGACTCACCTGAGAGCCATAAGAACCGCGGGCGCCGCCGTCTCTCCCACATCCACAAGCGTGTGCTGGCGGTGGTATTTCCAGACTTGGACAGGCGCTTACAGGAAATGCAGCAGCAGGAAGGGGGTAGGTACATGTGTGTTTGTTGTGTTTCACCAGCATTTGTAAGTGCACTGTTCCATGGATGCACTGCCAGGGTTTAATGGTGCTGTGCAGATCCTGTTACCCACAGTATTGCAGTGCTCTCCTGCCTCCCTTCCCCTCCTTGCAATGTGTTCCCTGGTCTGTGTGAAGTCACTCCGTCACAAGGTTATGTAGCCTGGCACCTTCTCCACGTGTACAATGCCTGCAGCATCATGTGTGGGGGTGGTGTGTAACATGTTTTGGGACCTTGCCTGTGCCCTGTCCAGTTCTGGTCTTGTGGGTTCCATGTCAGTTGGCACTAATGCTGAGTCCAGCCATCGGAGTTAGTCTCTCAAGTGTGAGGCCTTACAGCACGCATGTCCTATGTGGTGGCCTGTGACATGATGTGCATGAGTGTGCGGTACGCATAGTGCGGAGATGGTTGCGTGTGTTGCAGTCATTCCCATTCAGGAGCATGGAGTTGTGTGGCCACCACTGTCCCCAGGGGCATATTTTCCTAGGTATCATGTGTGTAATCTGAATATGTTGACAATCTCTGTGTCTACAGCATAGGTTGTGCTCTGTGCCATTGTCCCCTGGCCAAATGTATATTGACGTGAAATGTAGTACAAGTGTCCACTGTACAGACTGACCTGATTTTCCTTGTTCATACTCACGGTGGACATTGCCTGTGTGTTTTGTTACTATCATCTGATGATGCCCATTTGTACATGATTATTTGGACAGGCGCACCTTGGGTATTTTGTGTGCAACCTTGATTTGTTGCATCCCATGTGTATTTCACCCAGACTAAGGGATGTAAGTGCTTCCTGTGTCTCCAAATAATAGTCTCATGTAGGGGGTGGGTGGTGCGGCCATGGCCTTCATGTCACAACCTGATATCTCCTTGCTAGGACTGGCCAGTGTGTGATGTTTGTCTGGACATGCACTCAAGGTGCAGTGGGCCAGTCATGGTGGGCATGTTTTCAGTTTAACCTATGCTGCATGTGCCTCTTGTTCCTGGATATGGTCCCTGCTCATCCCTATTTCCTGCCACGCTGTGTGGTGCAGATGCAGTGCTGGATTGTCCCCAGGGCCGTGCTCCTCAGTCAAAATTCCATTCCATCTCATTTGCTATTGTGTCATGCTCTTCATAGTGTTTCGGTGGCATGGTGGGTCAAACAACTGTGTCTTGCATGCCCTGCATATGTACCTTGTTTTGTAGATGTAACTCTTCTTTTGTTTCAGGCTATGCACTGTGACCTATGTAGATTGGACTCATGTGACATATGTATACAGGTGTATGATTAATTTCTGTCTCTTCACCCTGCCCACAGCATCGTCGGGGGACATGGAGGGAGACATGGGCACAGACGGAGCAGAGGGACCGAGCACCAGTGCCAGCGGTGACATCGGGGCTGGCACATGAAGTGGGTCTGAGGCGGAGGAGAGCGAAGCCGGGGACCTGTCGACTGGCACAACAGAGTATGAAGCTGACGGGTCCGAGGATGATCTCTCCAAGTGGGCGGCGGCTGCACCAGCAGCTGACAGCGACACTACATCTCGCCCCGCCCCCTCCATTGCCATCAGCCACTTCCCACTTGCTCGTGTCCCTTCCCAACGTGCCCGGTCACCACATGTCTCCTTCCTGCCAGGCACCGCACCCTCTGCCCCTGTCTCCACTGCTGCTGCCAATGCCGAGTCTGTGGACATCCAGCGGCAGTTGCAGGTTGGTCAGGCTGCGATCCTTAATGTCCTCCATGGCCACAGCCAGGTCCTCAACAACATGGAGGCATACTTGTAGGGCATTCATTCATCGCAGGCTGACCAACGCAGCTTGCTGAGGTCGATAGACTCGAAACTGACTGCAGCAGTGGGTCTCCTGCAGCGCTACGTCCCACCCCCTACCCCTGCCCCATCCACACTTCCCACTCCCATGCCTGTCCCACGTACACCCAGACGTCAGCATGCGCCCACCACAACACACACAGGCACCACACCAGCAGGGAAGGTCCACCGCACACCTCCTGACACGCACACACAGGGTGAAGTAGGCACACCCACTGGGTCGGGGGGCAAATGTGTGACACGCAGCCAGAGTGGGAGTCCACATTCCACCCAATCCACTCCCTCCAAATCTCCTCCCCTCAGCTCTCCTGGCCACATCTCCCCCAAAGACTCCTTCATGGCCGCTCTGCCCCTGAGCCCCACAGTGACGCCACCACGCAAGCGGTCAAGGAAGTCCTCGGTCAGGGTGGTTGATTCCCCCCCCTGTCTACACCCTCCCCCAGTGGCGCTGCGACCCATCCCTCTGACCCCCCCCCTCCTTGGGGCCTGTGGTTCGTTCGGGTGCAGGGGATTCCCTGGCGGACCTGGCTGAGGTGTGCAGCGAGCTCCTGGCCTCCACCTTTGGCCCTGCCCCACCCCCTGTGGTGGAGTCCACCATCCCTGCACCCACGACGCCTACCCTTCACCCTCCTGTCCCTGCGGTGCCTGTTTCTTCCCCCCACATGATGCCCTCACCCCTGTGGAAGGCAACTGATTAATACAGGCCCCAGCTAGGCCCGCAGGACACAAGGGTTCGCTCTCCTGTAATGGAATCTATAAGGAAGTTGGCACGGAAACTGCAAAGTACAAAGACAGCATTTATTAACCCTTAAGGGTGGTCCTACAATCCACACAACACTCTTCAGTATTGCATAGAGTAGCACAAAGAACTTGCGTACATGGTCCCCTTTTATACACAATAGAGGCGCTCATAAGTGGGTGGATACAACATGAGGCCAGAGAACATTACCATTTATGGTCATTTTCGATACTGAATCAATATGTGGGCGGAGCTAACACACTCCTTGAGCCCGCGAAAACATGGTCAAGCAAGGCTAACTGATAACAGATGTGGTCAAGTCTGGGCATGCGCCAGATGGACAAAGGAGCTATTTATAGACTGTTACTAGGCAGATTACGAGAGCAACTAACACAGAGGTTGGACTCTTCTCGTGGGGAACACGTGGGAGCATGACAATACAAAATGGAGTCCGAACTTCGGTCAACATAACAGAGAAAACATGATCGAAAGGAAGGAATTAATGTCTTTAGTAAATGCTTAATCACATCGTTGTTTCAATTTACAACAGACGACCCTTTCAGCATTTACTGAAGACATCCGGTTTGTTAGGATAATCATCATATACGTCAATTGTCATCATCTCTTCTACTTCCTTAGCTAAACGTTTCTGATAAGTGACATTGGCAATAGCTTTCTTATCGGGGATACAAAATGATACACATACGGAACAGAGCAAAGGACCACATTGAATACAGATACAGCAAGAGAACAGAACTGCTACAATAATACAAAGACCAGTTAAAACCTTCCATCCCCAGGCAGTAATCAATGCCCAAAACCATCCAGAAAAGGACCAAGTGCCGTTTTCTGTATGGATTTCAGCTGCAATTTTATGTAGTTTGTTGATGGCATTATAAACTGATGGCGTATGATCAGGGATAAACACACAACAGCTACTCCCAATAATTTTACATGCTCCTCCTCTGTCAGCTAGCATAACGTCTAATACCATACGATTCTGCAATGCAACAATTCTAGTAATTTGCAATTCCTCCGTAAGATTCCCAAGAGCAGCAGCAGTCTGGTTTGTCACGGCCTCTACCACTCTTGTTAATCTTCGGATCTTCCTACTGTTCAGAGCAGCTCCAACAAAGAAAAACAGTCCTAAGTTAAAATCAATATACTGTTGCAGACTGGTATCAGTCTGATCTACATCATCAATTGATAAAGTACGTTTATACCTATTTACAGTCACATTATTCAATAATTTCAGATCCTTATGATAAGATGCGGGTGCTAGGAATACAGGAGGTAATAGAAATGATACATGGCATACCCCAGACCACCCAGCCGGCAGACGGTAATAACCTTTATTTCCGCACACAAAGTATGTATTATGGGACGCTAGAAAGGTACTATTATTCAATCCATCAATGTTCAGGACAGTGATGCAATCACTGACACCAACAGGAATAAAACCCACACTCTGGACACACAAGTCAGCTTGAGCTTGTGCTACTTGAATCACAAATTTGTCCTTCCCCACAGTGTCTCTTGTGTTCGTGAAGATGTAGGGAATGGATTCATTGTCTGGTCGGTACTCTTCCCACTCCCAAATTGTCCCATTCGCTTGCGGATACCCATTTTTATCCTGATGACATTCTTTATTGAGTCTGAAGAGCAATCGTCCCACTGTCGGTTTCCGAGTGGCAAAAAGCAAAGTGTACCATGCTCTATGTTAGACGGCGACCTCAGAGGAGCCCGGAAAGGGGTCCTGACTTCCCTGAGTCCCACCCGTGTAGTATTGTAGCCGGGCACCGGCGGGAGATTCCCCAGGGGGAGGAATCTCGCAACTAGGATCGTACTTCTGGCACCACACGACACAGAGAGACCACACTGGGTATTCTCAGAACAAGCTTTATCAAATAGGTATCACTGCAAATATGTACAAGGTGAGCACGGGCTCAAGAGTCTCGGAAAGGTAGGGGGTAGCGGGACTGTCTCTGGTAACGGTTCAAGCAGGGACGTATCCGGCGCACAGCTCACAATCCTCGAGCTGGGGGATACGTGGTCGGAGTTGGGGTCCGGCGGGACCGTGAGAGTCTGGGGGAGCCGCGAGTCACTCAGCAGGGCTCAGGTACCAGTTCGGAGGTCTTACGATCTTCAGGGAGCCGCGAGTCACTCAGCAGGGCTCAAGTACAAGTTCGGAGGTCTTACGATCTTCAGGGAGCCGCGAGTCACTCAGCAGGGCTCAAGCACAAGTTCGGAGGTCTTACGTTCTTCAGGGAGCCGCGAGTCACTCAGCAGGGCTCAGGTGCAAGTTCGGAGGTCTTACGATCTTCAGGGAGCCGCGAGTCACTCAGCAGGGCTCAAGCACAAGTTCGGAGGTCTTACGTTCTTCAGGGAGCCGCGAGTCACTCAGCAGGGCTCAGGTGAGTTCCAGTTCCAGGAGCCGCAACCACGTCAGCAGGCTCTCGTCGTTCCAGCGTCGAATCTGCCGGACAGCCCCAGAGCACTCCTTGTTATAGTTCGACCCCTCTTTGATGTCCGGAGTCTGTGCAGGCAGGGGTCTTGTCACCTGGGGGTCGCTTGTCGGGATTTCCTGCTATAGTCTTTTGATCCTTTCAGGGCCGGGTCGGGAGGAGTCCCAGACACCCAGCAGGCGTGGAGCCAGCCCTCAGGGAGGCCGGAGGGCCGATCGAAACCCATCGTCCCGGGGGAGCTCAGAGGTGCGATAGAAACTGCTCCTCCCTCTCTCATCCCCTGGAAGCGTGATGTCCTCCAGCCGGGGTGGCGCCTCTAGGCCCGGGTCGCGCTGGGGCCGGGCGGCCATCTTGGTGCATGAAGTGGGCACGCGGGCCCGGGGTGGCCGAAAGGAGAGAGGCCAGGGACGGGGATGTCCGGATCGGTGCGTGTGTCCTGGTGGGGAGGTTCGGCTGGGCCGGGTGCTTGGGCTGTAGGTACCAGGTTTCGGTGGTGCGGGGGCACGGAGGGCTATTCTACGAGGCCGGGTCCAACACGCGTCCCCCCCAGCTGAAAGCCGGAGAGAACTGTCCATCAGCTTGGGGGGTTCTCTTCGCTGAGGCGGAAGAACCGGGAGAGGCCGTCAGCATTGGCGTGGTCCGTACCAGGGCGGTGTTCCACGGTGAAATCCATCCCCTGGAGGGAGATTGACCACCGCAGTAGCTTGGGGTTTTCTCCTCGCATCTGCATGAGCCAACGTAAGGGCCGATGGTCAGTTTGGACTCTGAAATGGGTGCCAAACAGGTAGGGTCGTAGCTTTTTGAGTGCCCAGACCACGGCAAAGGCTTCGCGCTCTATGGTGCTCCATCTTTGTTCTCAGGGCAACAGCCGCCGACTGAGGAAGGCGACGGGCTGGTCTAGGCCTTGGTCATTTACTTGGGACAGGACGGCCCCAATGCCATGCTCGGAGGCATCGGTCTGGACTATGAACTCCTTGGCGTAGTCGGGAGCCTGGAGGACGGGGGCAGTACACATGGCCCTTTTTAGGGCATCGAAAGCTTCCTGGCAGGCAGCCGTCCACTGCACTTTCTTTGGCTGTTTTTTAGACGTGAGTTCTGTGAGAGGGCCGACAAGGCTGCCATACCCCCGAATGAATCTTCGGTAGTAGCCCGTGAGTCCCAGAAAGGCTCGGACCTCCGTCTGGGTGATGGGTGGTTCCCAGGCCAGGATGGCGTCGATCTTTGGCTGTAGAGGGGCGACCTGGCCACTCCCGACCTGGTGCCCCAAGTAGACCACGGATCCTTGCCCGATCTGGCACTTGCTGGCTTTTACTGTGAGGCCTGCCTGGCGCAGGGCGGTTAGCACCCTTCGGAGGTGCTGGAGGTGCTCACTCCACTCTGAACTGAAGACAGCGATGTCGTCCAGATATGCCGCACTGAACTGTTCTAGCCCGGCCAGGACCCTATTCACCAGTCGCTGGAAAGTGGCCGGGGCATTTTTCATCCCGAAGGGCATTACGCGGAAGCGGTAGTGCCCATCGGGGGTGGAGAAAGCGGACCGCTCTTTGGCCCCTTCGGTGAGCGCAATCTGCCAGTATCCGCAGGTGAGGTCGAATGTGCTGAGGAACCGGGCTGCCCCTAGGCGGTCAATGAGTTCGTCGGCTCGTGGAATGGGGTGGGCATCGGCTCGGGTAACGTCATTGAGCCCCCGGTAGTCCACGCAGAATCGGAGCTCGGGGGCGACACCGGGGGCCGCTGCCTTCGGGACCAGGACCACGGGGCTGGCCCAGGGACTGTCAGAGGGCTCGATCACCCCCAGGGTCAACATCTTCGAGACTTCCGCTTGAATGCAGGACCGGACCCGGTCAGGAACCCGGTAGGCTCGGTGTCTCACCGGCGGGCTGTCCCCGGTGTCCACATCATGAACACACCAGTTGGTGACCCGGGGGGTCAGGGAGAAGAGGTCAGAAAATTGTCTTAGGAGCTGGCGGCAGTCCGCTTGTTGCTGGGCAGTGAGGGCTGGGGAGAGGTTTACTCCTTCCACGGAGCCATCCTGCTCCTTGACACACAGGAGGTCCGGGAGGGGATCCGACTCATCTTCGGCCCCGTCATCGGTGGCCAGCAGGAGGCTCAGTTCTGTCCGCTGGAAGTGAGGCTTGAGGCGGTTCACGTGCAGGACCCGGAGGGGATCCCGAGGCGACTGGACGTCCACCAAGTAGGTGACTTGGCTCTTCCTCTCGACCACTTTGTAGGGCCCAGTCCATCGGTCCTGGAGAGCGCCAGGCTTCACGGGGGCCATGACCCACACCTGCTGGCCCGGCTGGAACTCGACCAGAGTAGCATTCTGGTCGTACCAGCGCTTCATTTCTTCTTGACTCGCCTCCAGGTTGGCCTCGGCCAGTTCTCGGAACCTCCTGGTCTGGTTCCGGAGGGCCAGGACATATTGGAACACATCTCGGGGGGTGGTCTGGGGTGCTGCCTCCCACCCTTCCTTAACCAAACTGAGGGGACCTCGGACGGGGTGCCCATAGAGTAATTCAAACGGGCTAAACCCTAAGGACTTCTGGGGGACCTCCCGGTAAGCGAACAAGAGGCAGGGGAGCAGGACGTCCCACTTACGCCGGAGGGGCTCTTCTAGGCCAGCGATCATCCCTTTCAAAGTCCTATTAAACCTCTCTACTAGGCCGTTCCCTTGGGTATGGTACGGGGTGGTGAACTTATAGGACACCCCACATTGTTGCCACAGGGACGTCATATACCTGGATATAAAATTAGTTCCGCGATCGCTCACGACCTCGCGGGGGAAACCCACCCTGGAGAAGATCCCCATCAGGGCCCGGCCCACCACGGGGGCCGTAATGGTGCGTAGGGGAATAGCCTCTGGGTAGCGGGTGGCGTGGTCCACTAGGACCAAGATGAAACGGTGACCTTGGGAGGTGGGGGGGTCCAGTGGCCCCACGATGTCGATCCCGACTCGTTCGAAGGGGGTACTGACGACCGGGAAGGGTTGGAGGGGAGCCTTGCGCTTCCCCCCACTCTTCCCACTGGCTTGGCACGTGGGGCAGGACTTGCAGTGTGCCTCTACCGCTGCTTTCATCTTAGGCCAATAAAAATGGGTCACGAGACGGCTGTAGGTCTTGTCCTGACCCAGGTGACCGGCGAGGGGGACATCGTGGGCTAAGCCCAGGAGGAAATCCCGGAAGCGGAGAGGTACCACCAGTACCCGTCCGGATCCCAGCTCCACTGATTTCTGCTCACTATACAGGACGTTATTCTCCCAATAGATTCGGTGCGTTCCGGTCTGGTCACCTGCGGCTTGGCCCTTGGCCTGGCGCCGCAGCCCGACCAGGGAAGGACAGGTGGCTTGCTCCCGGCAAAATTCTTCTCGGGTGGGCCCGCCCTCGTGGCGCCAATGGGCCAACTCGGGTAGATCCCCCAACTCGGGGACCGGGGCGGGGTCGGATGGTGCGGGCTCATCGCTGGCGACGGACCCTTCCGATGGGGGAACGGGAGGACCCTCGGCGGGGACGGTGCTGGCTACTTCGACCGGGGTGCTCTCGACTTCTCTCCGGGGAGTAAGTCGGGCTGTCATAGATCGGGTGGTGGCACACACCCACTCGGGGAGTCCCATCATTCCTAGGTGGGCCTTGCGCTCTACGTGCTTCCAGGGAGAACTCTCCAGGTCGTTCCCTAAGAGGCAGTCGACCGGCTGGGAGGTTCTTACGGCCACCTTGAGTTTACCTATCACCCCTCCCCACTCAAATGGCACCAGGGCCACCTGACACATACTTTCCCTATTGTCTGCAGATACTACGGGGCAAAAGACATTGGGGAGGATCTGCTCCTCGGGAACTAGGTGCCTGAGGACACCAGTGATACTGGCCCCGGTGTCCCGCAGGGCCTCTACCTGGTGGCCATTGATCTTGACGAGCTGCCCATATTTCTGTGTGTTGGACGGTAGGAGGCTACCAGGGATCATTTCCCTATCTCCCAGGGATACTAGGGCCATCGCGGCGGGTTCCCACTCCTCGGCTTCCTCAACCTCCTCCCCCAGGGCTACGTTTGCTATCTGTCTCGCAGGGGTGACTTGGGTGGCCATGGGGCACTCTGGGTCATTGGCGTAGTGCCCGGGTTTCTGGCAACGAAAACATGTGACGGTCACCCGGTGTCCCCGTCTCCCAGGGGGCCCTGTTACTGGTGGGGGGGGCGCCGGGAAAGGTGGAGGTGGTGTCTTCGGGGGGCTAGGCTGGGACTCCCTCGGCCCTCCCTGGTTCCCTCCCCCTCTTTGGCGGGGTGGTCCCTGACTGGTTCGGGGGTACTCTCCTACCATGCCCCGGGAGACCCGGGTGTTGGTCCAGCGGTCGGCCTCCACGGCCAGCTTCCGAGGATCTGTGAGCTTGCTATCCAGCAGATGTTGACGTAGCTCTACGAAGCAGTTCGCAGCCAGATGTTCCCACAACATGAGGTCAGTGAGTTCGGCAAGGGTGGTGACCTTGCTGCCCTTGACCCACCCATCGAAGGCCCGACTAAAAAAGTTTACATACTCCACCCAGGTGGTGCCCGGGATCTTCCTGCAGTCCCGGAACCGTTGGCGGTACATTTCTGGGGTGAGGCCGTATCTTGTGAGGAGAGCCTCTTTCATGTGGCTGTAGGAGGTCTGCAGGGAGAGGGGTAGGTCGAGCAGGGTGTCCCTTCCTTCGCTCAGAAACCGTCCCCACAACCCCGCCCCCCAGTCCTTCTGTGGAATCCGATGGGAGGTCATGGCGACCTCGTAGGCCCGAAACCATTGCTGAATGTCATCGTTTTTATAATATTCTTTGACCACATCCTTGGGGATGTGGACCTTCTGTTCCGCTGGGGGGGCCGTCTCTCGGTTCCCCGAGGGCCTCCCGTCCTCATTTCGGGCCTTGAGCTCGAGTTCCTTTAAGCTCCGTTCGTGCTCCAGTTGGAGCTTTCTTCCTTCGTGCTCCCGTTGGAGCTTCTTTTCTTCCAGTTCGCCTTGTACGCGCATTTGCTCTACTGCTAGCTTTTTCTCCGCTAACTTCAATTCGCCCTCGATTTTGAGTTTGGCTAACTCGAGTTCATGACTGCGGCTTCTCTCTCTGTCCGCGAGCTCTTCCGGGGATAGGCCCCCGTCTGGTACGATGCCTTGCACCTGATTGCTACTGCTTTCACTTTGGGGGGTTTCGGCTTCGTCGGGGCGCTCCCCCGTGCCTTCCGGGCGGGAGGCCCCGGTCTCCACCCAAGTTTTCAGTGCTTTCTGCAAGTCTTCTTTAGTGTTGAGGCCAGTGGTAGCGATTTTAAGTTCTTTGCAAAATTGTTTTAGCTCTTTGTGTGTGTATTCTTCCAGATGCTCCACCTGGAACACTCTGTTGGCGTTGGTTTCTGCGGAGCTCGTGGCGCTTCCTTCTGCCATCTTTGTTGGTCGTGCGTCCGTTGTTCACTTGTACGATCTCTAGGTGATGGGCCCGAATCCCGTCGCTTGCCACCAATGTTAGACGGCGACCTCAGAGGAGCCCGGAAAGGGGTCCTGACTTCCCTGAGTCCCACCCGTGTAGTATTGTAGCCGGGCACCGGCGGGAGATTCCCCAGGGGGAGGAATCTCGCAACTAGGATCGTACTTCTGGCACCACACGACACAGAGAGACCACACTGGGTATTCTCAGAACAAGCTTTATCAAATAGGTATCACTGCAAATATGTACAAGGTGAGCACGGGCTCAAGAGTCTCGGAAAGGTAGGGGGTAGCGGGACTGTCTCTGGTAACGGTTCAAGCAGGGACGTATCCGGTGCACAGCTCACAATCCTCGAGCTGGGGGATACGTGGTCGGAGTTGGGGTCCGGCGGGACCGTGAGAGTCTGGGGGAGCCGCGAGTCACTCAGCAGGGCTCAGGTACCAGTTCGGAGGTCTTACGATCTTCAGGGAGCCGCGAGTCACTCAGCAGGGCTCAAGTACAAGTTCGGAGGTCTTACGATCTTCAGGGAGCCGCGAGTCACTCAGCAGGGCTCAAGCACAAGTTCGGAGGTCTTACGTTCTTCAGGGAGCCGCGAGTCACTCAGCAGGGCTCAGGTGCAAGTTCGGAGGTCTTACGATCTTCAGGGAGCCGCGAGTCACTCAGCAGGGCTCAAGCACAAGTTCGGAGGTCTTACGTTCTTCAGGGAGCCGCGAGTCACTCAGCAGGGCTCAGGTGAGTTCCAGTTCCAGGAGCCGCGACCACGTCAGCAGGCTCTCGTCGTTCCAGCGTCGAATCTGCCGGACAGCCCCAGAGCACTCCTTGTTATAGTTCGACCCCTCTTTGATGTCCGGAGTCTGTGCAGGCAGGGGTCTTGTCACCTGGGGGTCGCTTGTCGGGATTTCCTGCTATAGTCTTTTGATCCTTTCAGGGCCGGGTCGGGAGGAGTCCCAGACACCCAGCAGGCATGGAGCCAGCCCTCAGGGAGGCCGGAGGGCCGATCGAAACCCATCGTCCCGGGGGAGCTCAGAGGTGCGATAGAAACTGCTCCTCCCTCTCTCATCCCCTGGAAGCGTGATGTCCTCCAGCCGGGGTGGCGCCTCTAGGCCCGGGTCGCGCTGGGGCCGGGCGGCCATCTTGGTGCATGAAGTGGGCACACGGGCCCGGGGTGGCCGAAAGGAGAGAGGCCAGGGACGGGGATGTCCGGATCGGTGCGTGTGTCCTGGTGGGGAGGTTCGGCTGGGCCGGGTGCTTGGGCTGTAGGTACCAGGTTTCGGTGGTGCGGGGGCACGGAGGGCCATTCTACGAGGCCGGGTCCAACACTCTACAAGAGCCATTGTGAGAGAAAGGAAGTGGTATGAATGGCGTACCTCCTTTCTTCTGATGGGCTGGCATCATCCCACATATCCAACAGTTCGTAGCGTTCGTAGCAACGTGGGTATGATGCAGCATCTGGATGAAAGTGTTATTCAAGTAAGACTGTCGATGCTTCAACTCTTGATACGGTAATGTATAAAAGTAGTGCTCCTCAGGCACCGGAGTTGTCAACACAAGTATTTTCCGAGCGGGAGTTACATCCTCCACAAACCATGTGGTTATCCCAACAATAGCTACTGTCAACATGAACCCTGATGCACAAAGGATTTTCTTTTTCTCCATGTCAAAAATAAAAACCCAATATCTTCCTGAAACTAAAGGTCTGTCAGAACTCTTCCCCTTGGGCAGCGGTCGATTTCTTCACCAGCGGGCCAAGACAGGTGTCGCTACACTAATGCAGGGCTGATCCCCCCCCTTGCCTCATCGGCTCTCCGTTTCACTAACCCAAGGGCCGTTCTGACAGTATGTCCCGGTACTGGAGAACTCACTTCCTTGGTCGAAGATGATATCGCCTTCCTCCAGGAGTCGCGTGGTCCGGAAAGAGCTCCTCAGTGACGTTTGGCTCCGCAGCACGGCCTGTCTCTGCAGCCAGGATTTCTCGTTGATCGGTCAGCACGGCAGGTTCCACCAATCCGGGCGGCACCTTCCTACAGTGCAGGGAATGGATCCAATTCTTTCTGTTGGAGACTCGCACAGCCGTCCTCGTTGCGAGGAGGACCTGCTCAGGACCCACCCATCTCGGTTCCAAGCTGTTTGTTCTGTCAAAGATTTTCACCATCACGTGGTCACCAGGTCGGAGACCATGTCCTTCACCGGTAGACCGATCAGGGAGCGCCTCTCGGACCTGTTGATGAATAGAAACCAAGTTATCCGTTAACTGCGCCAGATAATCATTCATCATCACACAAGGTACATCATACACAGCCTTGGGTTTTGGTGGACCCCATATGTTCATTGGGCGCCCAAAAACAATCTCGTACGGTGTAAGGCCAGTTCGAGAGTGTGGTACCGATCTAATTGACAATAACGCCAGCGGTAGAGCATCTGGCCAAGTCAAAGACGTCGAAGCTTGAATTTTAGCGATCTTGAGCTTCAGTGTACCATTATACTTCTCGACTAGTCCTGCAGACTGAGGGTGGAATACCGCGTGAAACTTCTGGGTGATGCCCAGGCCCTTCAAAACGTACTTTATAACATCCACTACAAAGTGAGGCCCATTATCACTCCACAGGAGTCTACAAACGCCATATCGGGGGAAGAACTCTTTCAGCAGCAACTTCGCAGTAGTCATTGCAGTATTGTCTTTCGTAGGGTACGCTTCAACCCATTTGCTGAAAGCGCAGACCACTACTAGAACATACTTCAGATTGTTACAGCGCTCAAGCTGGATGTAATCCATCTGCAAAACCTCGAAGGGTGCAGTAGGTGTCACAAATCCTCCTGCTGGAGTTCGAGTACCCTTTCCTGGGTTATACCTCAGGCAGATCATACAGGTCTGCACCACCCTCTTTGCTGTGCTAGCAATCTCTGGATGCTCCCAGACTTGGGTAAGCAATTTCACAATTGCGGAAGCTCCAACATGTGCTAGCCCATGTGCCATCTGAACCATAGGTTGTACAAAGGCCGTTGGTAATTTCCATCTATCCATCTGCTTATTTCTCCAGCAGCCCTCGTCATCCAGTTCTCCCTCGCTGGCCCATTGTTCCCGCTCTTTGTCAGAAGCGGTCCTCTGCATTTCTCGCACTTCCTCCTTCGCATCATGCCATCTTTCCACCTGTGACTTTACTACATACATGGCAGTAGTACTGGGCTGCATCGCAGTCTCCCGTGCTACTCGATCTGCTAGCGCATTCCCTTCTCCAACTTTATCAACTACTTTCCTATGGGCGCTACACTTAACGATGGCAATTTTCTTTGGGTATGTCAATGCAGTTAAAAGATTGTGAACTAACTCTCCATGCATTATCTGTACTCCATGTGACGTTAAAAACCCTCTCTCCTTCCAGAGTAGGCCGAAGTCATGCGCTACTCCGAAGGCATAGCGGCTATCTGTATAAACATTCACACATAATCCTGTACTGAGCTCACATGCTCGTGTTAATGCTATCAGTTCCGCTGCTTGAGCTGATTTCTGTGGTATGCGTGCTGTCTCCACTATCGTTTGTAATGTGGTAATTGCATACGCTGCTGAAGTCGTACCATCTGGTAGCTTCAGGCATGATCCGTCCACCCACAGTTCTCCATCTACATCTGGAAAGGGCGTATCCTGGAGATCAATACGACCCTTTGTTTGTTCCTCAGTCACGAGAATACAATCATGTGCTTTCCGCGCCTCAGGCTGGGTTTCGGGGTATGGCAACAATGTTGCCGGGTTTAACGTTACGCACCTTTTCAACGTAATATGAGGAGCCAAAAGCGTCAACTCATATCCCGTTAAGCGGGCACTGGTCAGATGCTGCGTCTTCGTCTGATTAAGCAGGGCATCGACAGCATGGGGGACTAATACCAACAGCTTATGAGATAACACAATTCCCTCACTTTGGCGTATTGACACAGCTGTCGCCGCAACCGAGCGAAAACACCCTGGTAATGCTCGGGCGACAGGATCAAGTACAGCCGAAAAATATGCACAAGGGCGCTGCTTATCGCCGTGCATCTGCACTAAAACTGATAATGCACATCCATCTTTCTCATGCACATACAACGAAAAGGGTTTTGCATAATCAGGGGTCCCTAACACTGGTGCTGAACAAAGGGCCTGTCGTAGTTGCTGAAAAGCAGTATCACACTCATCTGACCAAGGGATTGGGATAGGCGTGTCCTTTGTCAAGAGGGCTAACAATGGCTTAGCTATATGTGAAAACCCCAATATCCACTGTCTACAAAAAGAAACAAGACCCAAAAATGCACGCACATCCTTCTGCGTGGACGGTCTCGGTGTGTCCAAGATTACTTGGATACGATCCGGTGTGAGTGCACGCCCCTCCTTAGACAAAAGGTGACCCAAATAAGTCACCTTTGGTCTACAGAATTGCAATTTCTTCCTAGATACCTTATGATTGTGGGATGCTAAAAAGGAAAGTAAGGATAACGTACTTTGTTCACACAACTCCAGGGTGTCAGCCGCCAGCAAGATGTCATCGACATATTGAATGAGGGCGACCCCCTCGAGCAGAACAAAGGAATCCAATTGTCTTTTCAAAGCCTGACTGTAAATGCTAGGGCTTTCTGTGTAGCCCTGGGGGATCCTACAAAAACGATAAGATCTATTATTTAATGTAAACCCAAAAAGATATCGGCTATCAGGGTGAATGGGAATGGAAAAGAAGGCATTCTTCAAATCGATCACTGAGAACATAGTCGCCGTAGGCGGGACCAAAGTAAGCAACGTCGTGATATCGGAAACCACTGGGTACTGAGGTATCACGATCTTGTTTACTTCTCTCAAATCAATTATAAACCGATAAACTCTGGCATCCGTATCCTTTTTCAGTATGGGAAGAATTGGACTGTTACAGATGTTGTAGGGAACTTCCTCCACTACCCCTACCGCAATCAAATCCTGCACTATCTGTATGAGAGCCTCCTCGCCCTCCTGGGAAATACGGTACTGTGGGAGGCGTGGTAACACCGCCCCCTCCTGGACACTAATGTGGACCGGAGGAATCACCATTTGTCCCACATCAGTATCCGACGTTGCCCACAAAGCACGAGGGAGGGTAGCTAACAGCACATCCTCTGACATCGCACACATCCGTTCAGACCGGGGGTAATTGTCATTCAATTTTACCCGCACACCAGCAGGGGAGCAGCGGATCGTAGCCCTAAAATGCTTTAACATATCAAGGCCCATAATGTTGTCCGGTGTGTACGGGGCAAGCAGAAACGGACAGGGTGCAGAAAAAGAATCAACCTTAAACATGAGGGGCTGTGAAAGAGGGCTTCGGGAGAGTGTACCGTCAAACCCTACCGATGTGACCATTAAGCCGGATGGGGGAGCCCCCGGAACCAATTGCTTAGACAGCGCACTACGTGTCGCTCCTGTATCCACTAGGAACTGATCAGTAGAGCCCAAAACCTCAGCCGATACATAAGGACCCTTCTGATCGACCGGCACCTCAACTGATTCTAACCCCCATCCAACGCATTCCTATGCATGCTGAGAATCATGGTACCCCGATCGGTCAATCCCCGACACTTGATACTGATGCTGGCGATCGAAAACATTTGATCTATCTCGGTGCTGCCCAGCAGAGTCAAAACGAGCCTGTTCGTTAGAATTCCCTCTAAAGTTCGAAAAACCCCCTCTACCTCGCGGGCCACCCTGAGTATGCCCCTGATGCGAAGCATGCAACACCGGGCAGTCCCTAGCCCAATGACCCGATTGTTTACAATACGCACATTGGTTCCTATTCAAATCAGATCGGCCCGAGGGAGGACCATAAGATCCTCCCCTACCTCTATTACTACCCCGTCGGGGCGGGCCATATACTTGTGCCAACATCACCTTTGTTTTTAGATCTTTCGATTTCTTTTCCTCCTGGCCCTTTGCTTCTTGCTCCTGACGCTCATAATACTGAGCGATAGTCAGGAGGGCCGTCGGGGTTGCGGAAGACCAAGAACTCTCGCTCGCTTTCAAACGGGCCGCAACTGCCGGCAGCAGATTAGCTACATATTTATCCGCAAAAAGATGGCGACCCGTATCATCAGTAAGCGACTGGCCACTAAAATCATGAAACGTCTCCTCAAAGCGCGTAAAGAAGTCCGCCACTGACTCGTCAACTTTCTGTTTACATGAAGCTAACATATTCCAGTCAATCTTTTTAGGGGGGATAATTGTCTTCAGCTTAGCCAGAATAGCAGCAGGGAGATCTAAAATACTCTGGGGTGGTTTCTGCGCGGGCTTCCGTTCCCTATCTTCATCCTCAAGGTCAGACCACCGAGCCTTAAAGGCAACTATATCATCTACCTTTCGGACAGATCGCCACATATCCGGCGGTAGAATAAGGCCAAAGAACAGGTCTATATCTGCTAAGGTCATAACGCAAGAATTCAAGGCCCCCTCGACTTCTTCGTAGAAGGCCGCTGGATTCTTGCGGGGGTCAGGCAACGCATTCTTTAATGCCATAACATCAGCTCTATGCCACGGAGTATAAACCCAATTATACACAAAATATCCCTTAGCATCGGCGGAGGTAATGTCCGAGCTAGTCCCCGCTCCTTTAGGAGGAACATACAAAGGCGCCGCCTCTCGCATTGGTTTAACATGCACTATGCCATCCTTATCTGACTGGGAGGTGGATGAGTGGCCTTCTGCTGTACACGAATCCAACCGCTTCTCCTCCCCTGCTCGTTGGCGCGCTTTTTCTTTAAGGGCCAGCACCGAGTCCCGCAAGGCGAACAGCCGCCGAGCCGCATCAGGAGCCTTAGAGGAAGAGAAAACACCATTATGCAATGCTTTAGCATCCGATGTCACTTCTTCAGGCTCAAAGACACTAGAATATTTCCGGAAGGCAGCAATCACTTCCTCAGCGAAATGACCCAGAAAATACAATTTCTCTCTATCCTGCCACGGCCCCCAAGTATGGAATAATTCATCCACGGACACCTTGCCCTTAAGTGCACGGAAGGAAATTTGCCGAAGCTCAGCCATTTGCTCAGCCGATAGCATGGACCGCGTATCTACCTTACCCGGACCCGGGACAGAATCTTGTGGCCTCGGAGCAGATGCGCCAACATAAGGGGGCGGAGAGCGATCTAGTAAATAAAAATCATCATCAAGATTATTAAGGACAGGATAAAGTGGCTGCCGAACAGCATATTGACCCGAGACTTGCAGCCTACGCTCTTTCTCTTGTCTCTCCGTCTGTTCTCTGTCCTCCCGACGCCTCGCTTCCTGTGCTCGCACATGATCATTCTTCCGTTGTTCTTTATCAAACAGCGCTTTCTCACGCTTCTCTCGCTCACGCACCTCCTTCACCCACAACCGCACACACTCAAACATATCCTGACGAGCATGCCGCTTACACATACACTGTTCCACATACTCAATCTTACGTATATCAAACGATCCATACAAAGGCCATCGTAACTCAGGATCTTTTTTAGTATATTTCCTCCATACTGTGCTGTACATTATGGAAGAAAGACCATGCTTCACATACATATCCCTATTAGGAGTCCCCTCTGGGGGAGCTGGAGCAGATTCCTCGAGGTTCAACCGGTTTCCAAAGCAGCAACACCACTTACGGAGTGCGCTAAAAGCAGGCATGCTCAGAAATAATGCAAAATATGCAATATTATAAAGAAAATGGCACTTAATCGTTGCGCCGTTCAAAGTTACACAGCTCCGGAGAAATCTCTCCACATTACCTGCCTATATGTGTTGCAACGCATATATGTTCACAATAACAAATACAAAACATGACTAGTCATCACAAATCAAACTCAAATAGCCGGACCAGGCTTCAAAAACTCGGAGCAAGTACCGTACACCGGTTCTTACCAATCAAGAGTCCAGATTCCAACTGCCAAGCTCCAAAATCGCCCAAACGGCTTTCACGGCAAGACCGACAGAAGAGGTCTCAGTCGAGGACCGGCGCCACCCAGACGGTCAGCTCGGAAGGGAAGGAAGAAAAACCTCGGGATGCCAGGGCTAAGACGCCGCTGGCAGTGATCACGTCCCCGGCCAAATTCCTCACCTTCGTCACGACCAGTCCTTCGAGCATCCGAGTCGCCGATGAGCCCCACGTGACGGGCGCCAATTGATGAATACAGGCCCCAGCTAGGCCCGCAGGACACAAGGGTTCGCTCTCCTGTAATGGAATCTATAAGGAAGTTGGCACGGAAACTGCAAAGTACAAAGACAGCATTTATTAACCCTTAAGGGTGGTCCTACAATCCACACAACACTCTTCAGTATTGCATAGAGTAGCACAAAGAACTTGCGTACATGGTCCCCTTTTATACACAATAGAGGGGCTCATAAGTGGGTGGATACAACATGAGGCCAGAGAACATTACCATTTATGGTCATTTTCGATACTGAATCAATATGTGGGAGGAGCTAACACACTCCTTGAGCCCGCGAAAACATGGTCAAGCAAGGCTAACTGATAACAGATGTGGTCAAGTCTGGGCATGCGCCAGATGGACAAAGGAGCTATTTATAGACTGTTACTAGGCAGATTACGAGAGCAACTAACACAGAGGTTGGACTCTTCTCGTGGGGAACACGTGGGAGCATGACAATACAAAATGGAGTCCGAACTTCGGTCAACATAACAGAGAAAACATGATCGAAAGGAAGGAATTAATGTCTTTAGTAAATGCTTAATCACATCGTTGTTTCAATTTACAACACAACGGAATGTAACTGTGCAGGCAAGCTAGGGGACACGCATCCCACTGTGTCCCCCATCCAGCTGTGACTTCTGGACTGCCCAATGGGCTTTGTAAATATTGAACTTTCTACGAACATACAATTTTTGATCTTGCTGATTAAAGCCATTTTTGTTTCCTTTGAACACTACTGCTTTTCTGATATTGCTGTTGGTGGGGCTGCTACGTGATTTTGGGTGGTGATCATGTGTTGGTTGTGTGGGAAATGTAGTAATGTGCTGGTCATAGGGGGGACCCTGGGATCTGTGTGCCATCACACGGTGTTAGTTAGGTTTCTGTGTTCATGTAAGCAGTTGCTGCATGGTGAAATTGTCCAAAGGTGTATTCCTTCCTCTGTGTACCCTGCCATCTTCCCTGCAGGGTGTTCCCAATATTTAGCGCAGAGCTGTGTGTACATTAGCTGGGTGTGTGACGGACTTCTTCTACTTTGCACATGCATGCTGAGCGATGTCTCCACCTGTATCATTCGTGGCATTCTTGGTAGTCATTGTACTTGTGTATGTGGACTATTGACATGACTTCATGTGGACATGTTGGGCCCGATTCACAGAACTAACTTAAGACAAAATCCTAAACTTACTACCATTTTGGTATTCACAGAAGGCACTTACTCATTTTGGTATTCACAGAAGGCACTTACTCATTTCGGTATTCACAGAAGTTAGGAGTCCTAACTTTAGGACTCCTAAATGCCTTCTGTGAATACCGAAAGTCTTAAAATTAGGATTTTTCTCAGTTTAGTAGTAGTATAGTTAGGACTCCTAACTTTAGGACTCCTAAATGCCTTCTGTGAATACCGAACGTCTTAAAATTAGGATTTTTCTCAATTTAGTAGTCCTAAGTTTAGGACTCCTAACTTTAGGACTCCTAAATGCCTTCTGTAAATACCGAAAGTCTTAAAATTAGGATTTTTCTCAATTTAGTAGCCCTAAATTTAGGACTCCTAACTTTAGGACTCCTAAATGCCTTCTGTGAATACCGAAAGTCTTAAAATTAGGATTTTTCTCAATTTAGCAGTCCTAAATTTAGACTTAGGACTACTAAATTGAGAAAAATCCTAATTTTAAGACTTTCAGTATTCACAGAAGGCATTTAGGAGTCCTAAAGTTAGGAGTCCTAACTATACTACTACTAAACTGAGAAAAATCCTAATTTTAAGACTTTCGGTATTCACAGAAGGCATTTAGGAGTCCTAAAGTTAGGACTCCTAACTTCTGTAAATACCGAAATGAGTAAGTGCCTTCTGTGAATACCAAAATGAGTAAGTGCCTTCTGTGAATACCAATATGGTAGTAAGTTTAGGATTTTGTCTTAAGTTAGTTCTGTGAATCGGGCCTGTTTTCTTTTCTGTGCTATGCATGCGTATACTCCCAGCCTCGCACACATGTGGTACATGTACTGCAGGGTCTACTGCAGGGTCTTTGTGCACCTGACTGAAATTTGTGGGCATGGTATCTGTGGCTACTCCACCCTTTGCGATTCATGGGCACTGCTGTGAGTGTTCGGCACACACCCCTCCTGTCTCTGGGCACTGCTGGGAGGACTCTGCACACACCCCTCCTGTCTCTGGGCACTGCTGGGAGGCCTCTGCACCCACCCCTCCTGACTCTGGGCACTGCTGGGAGTGATAGGCACACACCCCTCCTGTCTCTGGTTACTGCTGGGAGGACTCTTCACACACCCCTCCTGACTCTGGGCACTGCTGGGAGGCCTCTGCACACACCCCTCCTGTCTCTGGGCACTGCTGGGAGTGTTCGGCACACACCCCTCCTGTCTCTGGGCACTGCTGGGAGGACTCTGGACACACCCCTCCGGACTCTGGGCACTGCTGGGAGTGAGAGGCACACACCCCTCCTGTCTCTGTGCACTGCTGGGAGGCCTCTGCACACACCCCTCCTGCCTCTGGGCACTGCTGGGAGTGATAGGCACCCACCCCTCCAGTCTCTGGGCACTGCTGGGAGTGATAGGCACCCACCCCTCCTGTCTCTGGGCACTGCTGGGATTGATAGGCACCCACCCCTCCTGTCTCTGGGCACTGCTGGGAGGACTCTTCACACACCCCTCCTGACTCTGGGCACTGCTGGGAGGACTCTTCACACACCCCTCCTGTCTCTGGGCACTGCTGGGAGGACTCTGCACCCACCCCTCCTGACTCTGAGCACTTCTGGGAGTGATAGGCACACACCCCTCCTGTCTCTGGGCACTGCTGGGAGGAATCTTCACACACTCCTCCTGACTCTGGGCACTGCTGGGAGGACTCTTCACACACCCCTCCTGACTCTGGGCACTGCTGGGAGGACTCTTCACACACCCCTCCTGTCTCTGGGCACTGCTGGGAGGCCTCTGCACACGCCCCTCCTGACTCTGGGCACTGCTGGGAGTGATAGGCACACACCCCTCCTGTCTCTGGGCACTGCTGGGAGTGATAGGCACACACCCCTCCTGTCTCTGGGCACTGCTGGGAGTACTCTTCACACACCCCTCCTGACTCTGGGACTGCTTGGAGGCCTCTGCACACACCCCTCCTGCCTCTGGGCACTGCTGGGAGTGATAGGCACACTCCCCTCCTGTCTCTGGACACTGCTGGGAGGACTCTGCACACACCCCTCCGGACTCTGTGCACTGCTGGGAGTGATAGGCACACACCCCTCCTGTCTCTGGGCACTGCTGGGAGTGATAGGCACACACCCCTCCTGTCTCTGGGCACTGCTGGGAGGACTCTTCACACACCCCTCCTGACTCTGGGCACTGCTGGGAGGACTCTTCACACACCCCTCCTGTCTCTGGGCACTGCTGGGAGGCCTCTGCACACACCCCTCCTGACTCTGGGCACTGCTGGGAGTGATAGGCACACACCCCTCCTGTCTCTGGGCACTGCTGGGAGTGATAGGCACACACCCCTCCTGTCTCTGGGCACTGCTGGGAGGACTCTTCACACACCCCTCCTGACTCTGGGCACTGCTGGGAGGCCTCTGCACACACCCCTCCTGTCTCTGGGCACTGCTGGGAGGACTCTGCACCCACCCCTCCTGACTCTGGACACTGCTGGGAGTGATAGGCACACACCCCTCCTGACTCTGGGCACTGCTGGGAGGCCTCTGCACACACCCCTCCTGTCTCTGGGCACTGCTGGGAGGACTCTGCACCCACCCCTCCTGACTCTGGGCACTGCTGGGAGGCCTCTGCACACACCCCTCCTGCCTCTGGGCACTGCTGGTAGGACTCTGCACCCACCCCTCCTGCATCTGGGCACTGCTGGGAGTGATAGGCACACACCCCTCCTGACTCTGGGCACTGCTGGGAGTGATAGGCACACACCCCTCCTGTGTCTGGGCACTGCTGGGAGGACTCTGCACACACCCCTCCGGACTCTGGGCACTGCTGGGAGTGATAGGCACACACCCCTCCTGTCTCTGGGCACTGCGGGACTCTTCACACACCCCTCCTGACTCTGGGCACTGCTGGGAGGACTCTTCACACACCCCTCCTGTCTCTGGGCACTGCTGGGAGGCCTCTGCACACACCCCTCCTGACTCTGGGCACTGCTGGGAGTGATAGGCACACACCCCTCCTGTCTCTGGGCACTGCTGGGAGTGATAGGCACACACCCCTCCTGTCTCTGGGCACTGCTGGGAGGACTCTTCACACACCCCTCCTGACTCTGGGCACTGCTGGGAGGCCTCTGCACACACCCCTCCTGTCTCTGGGCACTGCTGGGAGGACTCTGCACCCACCCCTCCTGACTCTGGGCACTGCTGGGAGTGATAGGCACACACCCCTCCTGACTCTGGGCACTGCTGGGAGGCCTCTGCACACACCCCTCCTGTCTCTGGGCACTGCTGGGAGGACTCTGCACCCACCCCTCCTGACTCTGGGCACTGCTGGGAGGCCTCTGCACACACCCCTCCTGCCTCTGGGCACTGCTGGGAGTGATAGGCACACACCCCTCCTGTCTCTGGGCACTGCTGGGAGGACTCTGCACACACCTCTCCTGACTCTGGGCACTGCTGGGAGTGATTGGCACACACCCCTCCTATTTAACAATATGTACGCTTTGTCCATACACGTGTGTGGGTTCGCTCCATGGGGGTACGGGTCGTACTTACACAGTTGGGGTGGGGGGTGCGCTCCATACGTACGCGGGTGAGGGTACGGGCCGTACATACACGGTTGGGGTGGGGGTACGGGTCGTACTTACACTGTTGGGTTGTGGGGTATGCTCCATACGTCCGCGGGTGAGGGTACGGGTCGTACTTACACTGTTGGGGTGGGGGTACGCTCCATACGTACGCGGGTGAGGGTAAGGGGCGTACTTACACTGTTGGGGTGGGGGGTACGCTCCTTGCATACGCGGGTGGGGGTACGTGTCGTACTTACACTGTTGGCATGGGGGGTACGCTCCTTGCATACGCGGGTGGGGGTACGTGTCGTACTTACACTGTTGGCATGGGGGGTACGCTCCTTGCATACGTGGGTGGGGGTACGTGTCGTACTTACACTGTTGGGGTGGGGGGTACGCTCCTTGCATACGCGGGTGGGGGTACGTGTCGTACTTACACTGTTGGCATGGAGGGTACGCTCCTTGCATACGCGGGTGGGGGTACGTGTCGTACTTACACTGCTGGCATGGGGGTATGCTCCTTGCATACGTGGGTGGGGGTACGTGTCGTACTTACACTGTTGGGGTGGGAGGTACGCTCCATGCATACGGGGTGGGGGTTCGGTCCATACATATCCATCCCCACGCTATGTGATGCTTGTGCGGCCCGTACCCAGGCCTTTGCCACGTGGGTACGAGCCGTCCCGCCATTGTTGGGGTGACGTAGGTGTGGGCGTGGTACGACTCGTACCCACGCTCTTAAGGCGTGGGTACGGGACGTACCTGTCTGGTTGTGTTGCCGGTTCGCGTCGTCAAGAACTTCCGTTGTGGCGGTCTCTGGCTTAGCTGGACACGCCCCCACCCCCTCGTAGTGACCAGGGCCTGAGGGTCAGGTATGTCCAGGGCATGTGTGCTGTGTGACTATGGTGGGGGTTTTGTGGCCTGCCCTGGACCTGCCCCCCCCTTTCCCCCCTCCCTTTGTTGTTCTGACCTTCTGCTGCGTCTGCGTCGTAACCTGTAGAGGTGGTCGACTGCTATGAGGGCCGGGATGACACGTAGGTTCGGGTCCATGTCTGTCCGTTGCGTACAGGTACTCCTTGTTCGCGTCGTCCTGATTTCCCGGCAGTTTTTGGCTGCCGGAAAATATTCACCGTGCGGGATGACGTCGGTGCGAATCGTAATTCCTGGTTCGTGAATGGCAGGCTGAGTGCGTCCCGACGTCACGTCGGCGCTTTCTGGGATCGCATTTGTATGTTTATTTTCGTCGGTCGGGGTTTTGTACGATTCGTACGGACATGGTGTTTCCGTGCGAATCGTAATTCCATGTTGGTATATTTTGACGACCGGGTACGCGTCGGACGGAGAATATGCTCCGTCCGACGGTTCGTACCCGGTTTTTACAGGATTGTGATTGGCACCTAATTCTCTATTATTCTGAATTATAAAAGATTATATCTTGATGAAATGATTTTTGTTGTATTTTTAAGGTACTTCATGTACTTTGTCAACTGTTTCATTCTGGCTAGCTCACATATGTATGAAAGTTCCTTTTAGTTTTCTCCACATTTATTTCCAATTTATAGTATTGGCGTTTATTACTGTGTTTTACCCTGTTGTAGGTTTATTTTTGCAATATGGCTGCGATCAATATGTTCTTTCCACCTCCATTTCTTAATGAGGTTGGGGAACCAAGTATTCCATGGAAGCAATGGAAGGATTTATTCAAGTACTACTTCATAGCGATTGGTGGGGACAACTTTTCTCCTTTCAGGAAGCAACACATTTTGTTACATAATTTAGGAATAGAGGGTCGTAAAACATTCAACAACTTAAATGAATCTGAACAAGGTATGGATGAAAGGGAAGGGGATGTCAATGTGTACCTCATAACCATGAATAAATTAGACAAACACTTTGGGCAAATTATTAATGTTGTCTTAGAAAGACATACGTTTTTCTCAAGGATTCAAGGCAAGAATAAAAAAGTCAGATCTTACATTGCCGTATTGAAGGGTTTGTCTAACACTTGTGAATTTGAAGGTTTGACTGATTTGCTGATCAGGGACCAGTTGGTAAGATGCACTAACAATCCCAAAATACAGGAGAAATTACTAGATGGTAACCCAGATCTCAAACAAGCCATAAAGATAGCGTTGGGAGTACAACATACTGCTGATTGTATAAAAGAAATGCGAGTCAGTACTGAATCTTTCCCTGAGGTAAATACTATTACCAAATGAGACATTAAAGACGTTCAGAAACAGGATAAGGAGAGCAAATTCAAAAACCAGAGTAACACACATAGTAAGTCTAAATGTTGCAGGTGTGGTAACCCAGCGCACTTGGCAAACAACCCATTCTGCCCAGCTAGAAGTGTAATGTGTCATAAGTGTGGGCCTGAGGGAACACTTGGCTAGGATTTGCCATGACATACATGAGAGAACTGTATCTATGATAGGGCCTACAACCTCAGTGGAAAACAAGTTGGTATTTCAACTTGAGAAGAAGGACGAAAGCGTCAGTTTTCCTTAGTGGTGTATTACCCTTGACAACAAAAAAGTAAATGTTTATGCAGATTCCTACTCTCCCTACACTCTATTGAACAGTAAAGTTTTTAAAGAAATATTTCCTAATAGGCTAAATGTGCTCCAGACAGCAGATGTCAAGCCATCGGAGTACAATGGTGACCCTATTCCTTTGGTGGGGATGACCACTATGCTGTTCAGTTACAAGGGAAGGAACAAAGTGGGTAAAGTCTACATCACTGAGAAGGGTTTGAATCTTTTAGGTTGGAAACACCAAAAGGAGCTTGGCATGAAATAAGACCTTAACAGCCCAAATAATGTACTTCTTGGATCACTCAGTGTGTGGTCAAGACATTTTTGATGAATTTCCTAAGGTTTTTGCGGACAAACTAGGGTTATTAAAAGTCTGCCAACACCACATAAAACTCAAAGGAAAGGCGAGAGCAGTAGCACACAAAGTCAGACCCATTCCACTCCTCATGCAGATTCCCATTCAAAAAGAATTAGAAAGGCTGTTGGAATTGGGTGTTTATGAGCCCATAGCAAGTTCACAATGGTTGGCTCTCATTGTTATTACAACCAAATCAGTTTGCATTGACCTCAAAGGTTTGAAAAGGAACATCTGGATGGACAGGCGCCCACTTCAGAGGATTCATGAAATATTAACTCTCATCAAAGATGCCAGCTTCTTCAGTGTTCTTGATTTAGCCTCGGTGACAGCCGCTGCCACCTTTCAAAGGATGATGCAGTTTATTCTCAAGGATGTCTCGGGCATTTTGTGCTTCCAAGACAACATTCTCATACATGGGAAAAACATGAAAGAGCACAACGACATACTAAGACAAGCACTACACAAACTCCATAATGCAAGTCTCACTCTCAAGAAAGAAAAGTGCCAAATTAGGATGGGTTCTGTGGAATACCTAGGGCACACAATTTCCAGTGATGGCATCAATCCAAAAATGAATTTAGTAGATGCCATCTTAAATACTGTTGCTCCCACTAGTGTTGAGCAACTTAAGTCTTTTTAGGCCTTTCAGAATACTATTCCAAGTTCATACAAAACTATGCCAGTATGGTAGAACCCTTACGAATCTAACTCAGAGCTAAAAACCCATTTGTAAGGAAGGAAGCCTGCCAGGCGGAATTTGAGGCCATCAAGTCTCGCATCACTAAAGTACCCTTTTTAGGCAGGTTTGATCCCACTAAAGTCACATTTCTGTCTACGGATGCCGGTAATAAAGGATTGGGAGCCAGCCTTACTCAGAGGGTAGGGGACAAGGAGCAAGTAGTTGCTTTTGCTTCAAGGACATTGAAGGGAGCTGAACATCATTACTCAGTGGTTGAAAAATAAGCTCTAGTATGTTTTTCAGCTATCAGAGACTTCATATTTTTTTCTTTGGGGCATACCGTTCACTCTCATGACTGGTCATAAACCCCTCATATATGTATTCACAACTAAAGGTTCTACTAGGACCACACCTAGGATCTCAAGATGGATCCTAGGATTAGAGGGATACAATTTTAGAGTGGAATATGTGCCAGATGAACAGAATGTAGTGGCTGATTTCCTTACTCGTGCTCCTCTAAATTTGAGTGTTGACACCCAAGACGAGAAGTGAGGGTACATAATATTGGAGGTAGCAGTTTTGAAAAAGGAAAATTGGGATGATTGTACTATACAGGATGAAATGGTGCCTTTACTTAAAAAATATATAACAGAGGGCTGGCCAGAGAACAAGCATAATCTACCAGAGGCCCTGAGTGAGTTTTTGGAAGTATGGTTGGAATTGTGCATAACTGGGGAAACCATTTACTGAGGGTAAAAAAATGGTACCTCCAAAAGATAGTAGAAACAAAATTGTGGATTTGACGCAGGTTGGGCACTTCGGCTGCAGCCTTACTAAGAGTAAAGTACAAGAGGAGTACTGGTGGCCAGGCTTGGATGCCATGGTGGAAAACTCTGTCAATAACTGCATTGAATGTGCAAAAATTGATAAAATACTTGCTGTCAGGAAAGCCCTGATATCCACTGTCCAAGTTCCAGTGCTACCATGGTCAAAACTTGCAATGGATATCATTGGCCCTCTCAACCTCAAATGTTTAAGTGAATGTTTCATTTTAGTTCTCATCGATTATCATACACGTTGGGTTGTTACTATATGTGTTCATCAAATTGACACTAAATCTCTTATTCAGTTTTTGAAGGACACTTTCTATGAAGAAGGCATACCTGGTACACTGGTGACGGACCACGGGGTTCAATTAACTTCTGATCTTATGAAGGACTTCCTTACTGATCTTCACATTTGTCACCAAAGGACATCTTTGTAATGCCCCTAAGCAAATGGGTTGGTGGAGCGTTTGAACAGATTGGTAAAAGAGTGCTTGCAAAGGGCAGAGATGGCAAATATACCTACCAAGTCTGCCTTGCAAGAGAAGATATGTGCTTACCGCACTGCACCCAACAGTGTTACGTGGGTGTCACCCTTCATATCCTTGTTATGGAGGAAACCTAAGACTAATTTCACTGCGTGGTGGTTACGCTATGACAGCTCTTGTTTTGTGGACAGGTCTGAAATTGCCAAAAGAATGGAATTGCATCAGGAAAAATACAAAACCAGATATGATGTCACCAAGTGTGTCAAAACACAGCTCTTCAGACAAGGGTCCGGATTAACCTTCCCAAGGCAAGAAGGAAGAAATTCTCCCGCTTCTCCGAGCCTCTAAAGACAGTAAGTGTGGGAAGAAATGTGGTCCAGTTAGAGAATGGACAGACGTGGAGGATGGACAAGGTGATATCATGCAAGAATCCTCAAACATTTCGAAATGGATCTTCTGACAAAGAAGGCAGTTAGAAAGGTCAACGGATCCTCCTCCTCGGTCAATGTGAGATATTGTTTGTCCTGCAAAGCATAGAGATTATAGTATTGGGTAATTTTGTTACTGTTTAACCTATTCTATCCTAGTCCTTCGGCTTAGGCTTGACTGTACCGTAATACTTTTACTACTCTATAAGATGTAATCCTTTTTTCCTCTCTTCTCTTTTGTTATTCTTTCCTTATCCTTTCTTGTCCTTTGCCACTGCCCAAGGAGGTGTTTTTGCAATTCACTTAGTTCATTCCCTCCTATACTACCCCCTCTCTTCCTTTCCCAATGGAACATTCTGACTGTTGGATGATATGAAGGTTCTACAGCTGTCTTCAGCTGACTGGAATCTTTGGTGGTGTAAGAGTAAATGAAGACTTCTTCCTTACTACACAGTGTTATGTCGTTTTAACACTTCTCCACATATATCTAGAAGGACAAGATATTATTGAATGGTTTGTGAGCTTTGAAATTGCTTGGAAAGATCAAGCTTTGAACAACATGTCAAAAGTCAAAAAATGTATGAATCGGTTGCTGCTGGCACGGACCGCAGTCAAAGGAAGGATGCCTGTGGCTTAGCAAGTGATGTATGAGCGAGTGAAAGAAGCTCTGATTAGAAGGTTTGGGCTGAAGCCATCTCAATACCTGCAATAGTTTTAAAAAAGCAAGAAAGTGGGTGGTGTTTCATTTGAAGCATAGATTCGTGTGGCATTGTGTGACTGGAAGGAGCGGTGAGAGGTTTGTAGACTGGGGATTTTCATGCCCTGGACCAGCTGTTGGTTAGAGAGTTGGGGGAGGGCTCTGTTCCACTATAGCAATACATCTCAAATCTTACAGATAAGGATCCAGCAACCTTGCAGTGTTGGCTGACGGGTGTGTAGCCAACAGGGTTACAAAGGGCTGGCGCAGCATGGCTCCATGTTAAAGGGGAAGAAGTACTCTCCACATACTGGTTCCAAATCAGAGGGTAATGGCCAAATTAATTTCCATAGGTTAACTGAAGCAAAAAGGGAATTGGGTTCCTAGTTAGGAACAGAGGAAAAAAGAGGGAAAGGAAGGTTCTCCCAAGCCCAGGGTGATAACTAGTTTCAAATGTCACAAGGAGGGAGAAAGTCTGTCAGGTGAAGACCCCTATATCAGTCATACCCATAGTCTTATAACTATGGGGGGAAGGTCCAGAGAGAGCCATATTACTTCTTACCTATTTTGCATGGACATTTGAGAAAGAGACCTAGAGGATCTGAAGTACATAACCCAAGCACAATGGGGTTTGTGCTAGAGGCTAGTATCAGTGGGAGGAAAGTGCCTGCCATAGGAAAATGGTATAAAGGAAACATTTCAAACCCAAAGAGATTCTCCCAGGTGCTAACTGCTTAGTAGCTTTAGTGGATAGGATATGGAGTATCAGATTTCCCAAGTTGAGTAGGAACTCAATAGAAGATCACCCATGTAGACGTGGGGGAGAGATAAGCAAAGTGTCTTGGGCAATGAATTGATTGTCCCAGGCTTGGTACCAGGACCCAAAGCCTGGACAACATCAGCTGTACTTATAGCATAGACTACATGTCACTTGCAGGAAGAGACTGGGAGAATTCCTGATTTGTAGAAACTGGAACAAGGTAGACAGCGGGTCAGGGCACACACTGACAAGACAATGGCTGTGGCATCTACTGTGCCTTCTCCAGACAGAGAGGAGAGTGAGATACCCAAAGTAGACCAGGTTTTGGAGTATAGGTCACTTCCAGAGCTGCAGGGGTTGTTAAATGTAGAGGACCCAGCCGGGAAGAATTCTGCAAGCACAGGTTGCATGTCCTATGCATGTGGGACTTCAGAAGAAAGTCCAGGAACATCTTAGCAAATGAGTGGTCAGAAGATATTATGTCAATTGGGAGGATGGCCTTCTGTATACTGAACCTGTGAACTGCGGGCTGGTTAATAGCAAGAGGCTGGTGGTTCCTTTTCAGGACACTTGGGAAGTAGAAAGACCTAAGATAGGTTTGATTCTCTAGTCTACTACACACTCATGGACAGATTTACAGAGCGGTTCTGTAGAACCTGTCTTTCTTACCATTAGTTCCTCTACCCGTTGTAGGTGTTTCATTTGATTGACTGGGAATAAACATTGTTGGTCCTTTTGACCCCCCTTAAGCATTAGGGAACCAGTACATCTTAGTTGTGAAGGCTCATGCCACCAGGTATCCAGCAGCAGTACCCCTGATGATCATGGTTGCAAAAGTGGTAGCTGGGGGCTCTCCTAAGGATCTTGTCTAGGGTTGAATTTCCAAAGATAGTACTATTTGACAGCAGAAATCAACTTCATCCCCTCGTACATGAGAGGTATGTGGGAGCAAAATGGTGTAACATACCAGTTTTTCATGACGTATTATCCACAGACCAAAGGGGTAATAGAGTGGGTCAACAATGGGAACATGGGTCAAGCAAAGGAAATCTTCAGGCTAGCCAAGAGCTGATGAAGGTAAGTGTGACCTGTGGGCGATGCTGACTGGGTACCATAAAGGTCAGGAGATGTTAACACTGAAGCCAATCTATAGTACAAAAATGATCTAATATGAACTACTAAGTGGACATTGATTCAACAAGGTAAGCCAGGCAGGTGTTCCACGTGAACCAGCTTAAGCCTTATCTATGATTAGATTACACAGTTAACATCATAGTCCTGTCAGAGGAAGTCAAGGAAGACAGAGAGCCTCTTCTTGACCTATTGCATCATGCCAGGGGGATTGGACTGGGAAGTGGTATACCTAGCCCCTGAGCCCTGAGTTAATATTTCATCAGCAGAGAGAATATGAGGAGGTATTGAGGAAGTTTGCCCAGCACTTCTCACTGACACCAGGGTTAACACCACTCTGTGTCCATGAGACAGACACAAGCAATTCTCTTCCTATGAAAAGCAAAACGTATCTCATGTCTGATTGAGGGTAGGAATGTTAGGGGTGGGCGGAATTTGCGTAATCGCGTTACACAAATCTCCGCGAAACGGTAAAAAATCTCTGCGAACACGCAGAAATTCCGCAAACACGCGGAATTGCTTGTTCGCGATGCTTTTTTCCTGTTCGCAATTGCTGTTTGCGTGCTCGAGGAGAAATATCTCGCGAACATGCATTTTGAGAACGCGAACAAGCAAAAATTTCGCGAAATCGCAGAAAGCAGACTTTTGAGCACTTTCGCGTTCTCCGCGGAACGTGAAATTACGCAAATTACGCAAATTCCGCGAGCGGAACGGAATTTGCTGCCCAGGCCTAATGAATGTATCCAGGAGAGCATCAAACTCCATATACCTGTGATCCTGGTTTTTTTATTTTAGGTAATGCCCATGGGCGAAAGCAGGGGGGGTAAGGAGGGGCGCTTGCTCCTCCCTGGATCTCCGGTCCATTGCGGGCCATACTGGTGCCGACACTGCTGTGGAGTGGTGTGGGCTGCAGCTGGGCGCCATTCTTTTTTGTAACGCAGGCACTTCAACAGCACAGTGACACACTAGACTGCTGGAGTACAATGTTACCAAAAACAATGGCGCACGGGCCGGGCGGCAGCACTGTGGGCCGTACTACTGATGCTGTGATGGGGGCGACGGCAGAGCGCCATTCTTTTTTGTAACGCTGACACTCCAGCAGCCCAGTGACACACTGGGCTGCTGGAGTGCGAATAGTTACCAAAAATAATGGCGCCCGGGCGGGTGGCTGTGCTGCAAATCGGAGCTTATAAATTCTCCCTACTTCCACGGACAGAGCAATTCCACAGTCATACACACATACACTCATCATACGCTGGGGCCCATCACACCAACATTCATTCTATTACTCTATCCACACAGAATATACGAGAGAACTCCTATATCAATCTGCATCTAAACTGAGGTCAATGCAACCTAATTGATTTGTCTCGAGTCATGATTTAAACAATAAGAACACATTTGAGATCTCAATAAATTGACAAAGAAATAACCACCCGACACTGTAAATCAAACAAAAGGTTATTTTATCTAAATTAGTTCAAATGGAAAGTCATCCAATAGCAAAATCATCATTCTCATAGTTACCTATTCTAGCTAAATGTCGTATTTAGGTCAGGACAGGTCTCTCAGTAAAATCTCCCGAGTCCCCGTCCTCTCAATCAGCATCGATCCTCTCGAGCATAGGTTCAAGAAGAAGTGGCCTTAGACCCTCTCTAGTCTAACAATATTTATAGTAAAACTTACACATTAAAAGTTACAAACAAGCTCCAAGCGTCCGTTGAGCAGAGCGAGCAGGAAAGAATGATGGCTCGCAACATTTAGAAAAACCTCCGCTCTCGAATATCTCAAAAATAAAAACACGGAAGAAGGAAGTACAAACTAAATCTGCAACATTCATGGATGCTCTTCTCCGGAATTATAGTGATGCCACCGCAAGTTTATCAAAATGTTCATTGTGACAATTGTTCTCTTCCAAGGATATCTGGCGATGAGCCCAGAGCTGCTGTGCTGTCCTTTCGGAAACTTTTAGCTCAGACAGAGGCCGAGGTCATGTTCAACCATATTCAGCGAGGCCTCTCTTCATATTTCATCTACCCAAACGCAGGCTGTAAATGTCGGCCATTTTCCAATAGGCCAAAATGGACAATCTTAATTAAAAGAAACACAAAACAACGTTACTACATCGTATTGATTATACAGTGTTAATTCCCACTAATACCCCTATGTGTATGTATTTATCTAGCCATTTGCGACATAAAGAAGCATTAAAGCATGTTATTTTAAAGCGCAAACACATACCAAATAGCACTTTAGCCACACGTATTTAATTAATTTGCTCACCAACTTAGTTCACGTATTAATTAAGCCATGCAATTGCATTCCCACGTGTAATTCTTTCATTAGTAAAGTTGATTAGTCAGAACACTTGACAAAATTAATATTTAATAATTATTCGTTAGTAATTTTAATTATAACATATAGAAATATAAACTGAAGTTTGAGTTTAAATAGAAAACCCTGCTCCAGCAATCCCCCCTTTGGTGATATATCATCACCACAAAAATCCACCCCAAAAATGTTGTCCCCTTTTCTTAGGAGAAGTTCAAATGCCTTTTTGCTTTACATTACACACCAGTTTCTCTTTCATCATCTTTTTTAGTTTCTAAGTACATGCTCTCTCTAAATTCTTCTAATTCTATTTCTTGTGGGTCTCTTTTTGACCTCTTTTGTCTCTTTTCAATATTTTCTTTTACTATTTTCTTTTTACTCCTCCTATTTCTACAACATAAGCATCCTAATCTAAGAATCAATAAAGCAACAATCACACATGTCAATGGAAACAATATCTTAGCAAAAATAGTACTACCTATCTTAGCAATAAAGTCCTTAACAGCAATCATCTTATAAGCCATTTTAGTCCAGATACTTTCAGCTTCCAGTGGTACTAATTCTTCATGCAAATCAATAATATTTTTGATATAGACCTCTAGATCTCTGCTTTCGTACGGAATGTAAGTGCAACAATGTTGAACTTTCAGCATTCCACAGACTCCACCCTCTTTGGCCAATAGAATATCAAGGGCAAGTCGATTTTGCATAGACATGGCGCGTAAGGCAACCATCTCTGTATTTACCAATAGAAACCCTCCAGCGGTGCTTGTCGATAAGCGATCCACCACTGTTGACAGCTTCCGAATTCCATATGCATTTAATGAAATTCCCACTGCTGGAATCAAAGCTCCAAAAATATCTCCTACAATTTCTGACCAAGTTTCTCTCTTAAAGCGTGGTAGTAGATTAATTTGTTCTGCCTCTTCTATTCTATCCATATGAAAAATCTTTGGAAAGACCAAACCAACATAACATGTGCCATACCAATGGTCAGGCAACCTGTAATAAGCCTTATTCCCACAAATATAATACACTCCCGGGAAAACTGGATCTTCTCCTCCCTTGAATCCCCATCCTGTTGCAATAAAGTATGTATCATGACACTCACTAGTCCCAACGAAATAATTATCATATTGGGATTTCCTTCTGGTAATGCATAGTTTACCCTTCTGTGGTGCATCTAAAGCCAAAGTTGGACTGGCCCCATTTTTCAACTCTTTTCCCATCTCAATGTCCCATATTATATCCTCCTGCCTTTTCATGCATGCTCATTCTCCTTTTCTCTACCATGTCTAAGAAAGCCTTTTCTTCTTCCTTCAAACTACAAGTTAAATTGTTTCTAAAAATGTAATCTAATGTTAATTCTTCTGTCTCAATAAAAATCTCACCAAAAATTTTAGCTTGTTTAGCTGGATTCAGTTTTCTATTCATAGGCAATTGCCCAAAAATATTATCTTTATTAGACATCTCATAATCTATTTTCCCTAACAAATAAAAGATACTACTTAGCACACTACACGAAATCCCATACGTAGCTGGAAGATGATGATAAGTGACTCCCTCTGAAACAGATGCTGGTAATTGCATACAGACGTAGCAATCCCTTACTTCCATTGTCTTTACGTATTCATACAACAATTTTGAAAAAACATTGCTTGAAAAATCATTAATTGATCTATCCTTATGTATGTATATATTGCTAATTCTAGTTGGTACTACTTTCTGTGAACTCTTCCCTCTGTTAGTCATATTCTCAGTATGTATTCCAAAAGTGTCTGTTGTAACTCTAAAAGTAACCAACAAAACAAGTACACTCCATAACAGCATTAACAGTCCCGTACAGCAGCAGCACATTTTGCACCATCTTTTCAGAAAGGTACATCTACTTTGATTATTTTCTGTGTTAGCCATTTTACTACTTTGACTGTGTCTTTTGACTTAGCCTCTACTACTCCACTACTGAATCTCTAGAACACTAGATTATTTTAATCTATTAATTTTAGATTTCTTCTTTTTCACTCTTCTCCAAACGACTCCTTCAGTTCACTCAATTTGGATTTTCATCACTTCTCACTTCTTCTTCAGCAACATCAAATTGTATCAGATCTTCAATATCCTGAGCATCTGACTCTTCTCCAATGTCAGTCAAGATAACTTTTAGGATTCCAACAGTTTTCTCCTCCTCAACCACTTCCCGTAAGGTCCCCTCTGGATTTCCTTGACTTTCTGCCTCTTCTTCTTCAGACAGTGCCACATACGTCCATTCCGGTGACCTATACTTCTGGTTGGGCTTTCTGATTCTCTTGATCTCCTCTGGTTCTTTTGATCCCTTTTGTTTTTCACCCTTTGCCTGATTCTGACTCGACACCTCGTTCACCTGTACAGCTTTCGATGAATTCGCTCGTGTCAGTCGATACCTCAGCCTCTTTATCTTGTTAGGCCAAAGATCTCCTTTTACACTTCTTTTCTGTTTCACTTCTCTATTGTTTCTTTCTCCAATCCAAGTTCTCTTTCTCAGAACTCGACCCTCTGGTTTCTCATTCTCACTCTCATCCGATTCTGTCTCATTTGCCTCTTGTTCATCAACGATTCTCTTTTGCTCCGCAGTCTTCTTTTCCACCGATTGAGATTTCCCTACTACTGTCCGTCCTCGGGTCTCCGACACGCAATCTTCTTGCTGTCTACTTGTCCCTTCACCTAGCTTATCAGGAATATTCCCTACACCTCCTCGGGGGTCTTCCGCAATCTGTCCCTCTCTATCTTCTTCTGACCCTACTTCTTCAGAAGTAATCTCAGGTGGAACCTCAATCTCTTCATCTGACTCAGGTGTAGTCTCTGCGGAATTGCTCTTTTCCTTCCTCTTTCCCCCTTTATTTCCTCCACTGCTTGTTGGAACTTCAGGCACTCTTACAGAATCCGAACTCTCCTCTGAGGCTCTCAATGTTTCTCTTGAAGCCTCTCTCGGTAAGAAAAAAGAATCACCTGACTCTCTTTCCAACTCTCCTTCCCCCCTTTCAGGATTCTTTTTTCTTCTCACTGTTTCAGCGTCTGCATCATCACTGGAATCTGACTCTTCAAAATACTCTTTCCCAGTCCCATCCTTTGGATTTGGAACTCTCAGAGTATGACTTGCATGAACCCAGTTCTTCACACCAGCACACTTCACAGCAGTTGTCGTAGTCAGAATTACTTGTCTTGGCCTTCCCCACCTTGGAACCAAGCAATTCCTTCTTCTGTGCACTTTTATTCTCACCCAGTCCCCTGGACTCAGATCATGGGCTTGCTTCTTTTCAAGTGTAGTGGCGTCTTCTCCAACCTGGTGAAACACAGAATGAACTGCGTCAGCCAGCCCTTTACAGTAATCCAAAATCATGTCATCAGTTATTGTCATCAACTTGTTGACAGGCACGAATGCATGTCTCATTGCACGTCCCATCAATATTTCATGTGGACTCAACCCTGTGGTTCTGTCAGGAGTAGATCTAATAGTCATTAGCACTAGAGGCAAGACATCAGGCCATTTCATTCCAGTGGCTAAACACATCTTACCAATTCTCATTTTGATTGTGCCGTTCATCTGTTCAACAACACCAGAAGCCTCTGGCCTGTATGCACAATTTAGCTTCTGCTGTATGCTCAATGCTTCACAAATAAAACCCATGAGCTCATTGTAGAAGTGTCCCCCTCTGTCTGACTCAATTGTCACTGGGAACCCGTACCTAGGAATCAACTCTCTTAACAGCAACTTGGCCACTGTTATTCCATCATTTCTCCTAGTCGGATATGCTTCCACCCACCTTGAAAACAAACAGACTACCACTAGAACATACCTCAATCTATTCACTTGAGGCATTTCAATGAAATCTATTTGCATTCTGGTAAAAGGACCTCCTTCTCTGCCTATTGTTCCTAGACTCACCGCTGTTTTCTTTCCAGTATTGAATTGCTGGCAAATCAAACATCTTTGACAGATTCTCTCTGCAATCAGCCTGAACTTTGCATTGTACCAGGTTTGTTTAAAAGACCTGATCATAGCATCCCTCCCCAGGTGTCCCTGGCCATGATACATTCTTGCCATTGTTGACAACATGGAATTTGGCATGACTGGTCTTCCATCTCTATAGATCCAAACATGATCTTTTTCCCTTGGAGCACAACCTGCTTTGATCCAATCTCTCATTTCCTCATCTCCTGCTTCATCCTGCAACTGTTTCACCCCATCCCATGTTTCCAGGACATTAGTAAACATCACAGAACAAAAAGACATTTCCTTCTCTCTTCCCTTGTTAATCGAATGATTGTTCTTTGCACAATACTGTGCTATGTCATTTGCAAAGCGATTACCAAGAGTAACAAAATCATCACCCTGTCCAGGAGCAGCACATTTTACAACTGCTAGTTATTTAGGCAGCTGTATCGCCTCAATCAACTTCCCAATCACTTCAGCATTCTTTATAGGAGTTCCATTTTAAGTCAAGAAACCTCTTTGTAGCCAAAGCTGACCAAAGTCATGAACCACTCCAAATCCGTACTGACTATCAGTCATCACAGTCACTGTCAAATTCTTCCCAATCTTGCAAGCTTTTGTCAATGCCACCAATTCAGCTACCTGAGCAGATCTAACTCCTTTCAAAGATGAAGCTTCCATAACTTCTGAAACTTTACACACCGCATATGCTGCACTCAGCACACCTTCCTCTGTCCTCAGACACGATCCATCCACAAACAGCACATGATCACTCTCTGGTAGTGGCAGATCTCTTATGTCTGGTCTCGGCTTTGTACAGTAATCAAGCACATCCAAACAATCATGATCAACATCATCTCTCACACTCACATTTTCAGCATCTGGCAAAAGTGTTGCTGGATTCACATTCACACATCTTTCAAGAGTCACATTTGATGCTCCCAGAATGATTTTCTCATATTTAGTCAGCCGACTATGTGACATATATTGAGTTCTGCTTCTTGTCAAAAGAATTGCCACATCATGAGGTACGAACACCCTTACAGGATATCCCACTATTATACCCTCACTCTGTTCCAAACTTCTGCATGTAGTAGCTACTGCTTTCAGGCAACCTGGTAAACCCACAGCTACTGGGTCAAGGGTTGATGAGAAGTACGCAATTGGCCTTCTCAGACAACCATGTTTCTGGATTAACACTGAAAGTGCACAACCATTCCTCTCACTACAGTACAATTCAAACTCCTTCTCATAGTCTGGCATTCCCAGAGCAGGAGCTTCACACAATCTGCTCTTCAATTCCTCAAATGCTGCCATTTGCTCTGCATTCAGTTCCAATGGGTCTTTTACTTCACTTTTGGTCAATTTAATCAGTGGCTTTGCTATCAGGCAAAAATTACTTATCCACTGACGACAATAACCCACCATTCCCAGAAACATTCTTACTTCTCTCTGGGTCATTGGGGCTCTCATTCCTCTGATAATTTTGATCCTGTCATTGGTCACTTTTCTCAGACCTTTTTCAATATTGTGTCCAAGATAATGTACTTCTTTCTTGCAAAACTGCAATTTGGCTGGAGATACCTTTAACCCTCCATCTGCCAGATGATTTAGTAAAGCTATGGTATCTACTTCACAAGCTTCACGTGTCTTCGATGCCACAAGTAGGTCATCGATATACTGTACTAGTACTGAGCTTTCAGGCATGATCAGACTTTCCAACGACTTCTTCAGCAGCTGATTGAATATTGATGGACTCTCTGTATACCCCTGTGGGATACGGCACCATGCCAAAATACGCTGTCCAAACCGAAATGCAAAAATCGGCTGGCTGTCATGATGCAATGGAATTGAAAAGAAAGCATGGCACAAATCAATTACTGTTTACCATTCAGCATCATGAGGAATCTGATACAAAATCACTGACGGATTTGGCACAATGGGACAGCATGATACCACAATTTTGTTAACTTTTCTCAAATATTGTACAATCCTGAACTTCCCATTAGGTTTCTTCAGCCCCATTATCGGTGAATTACATGGGCTACTCAGTAACTCTCTCAAAACACCCTGCTGAATCATCTTGTCAATTATAGGGGTTATTCCCTAAATTATCTCTGGTGTCAATCTGTACTATGGGATATTAGGGTAAGTGAGTCCCTCTTTCACTGTAATCTTTACTGGATCTACATTATTCATCAATCCCACATCTTCTCCAGTAAAATCCCAAACTGCCGCTTTTACTGTATTCCTCAACTCTTGAGGCAAATCATCTGGATTAAATACAGCATAGGTTCCAACAATCTCACTTTCTCTATTATCTAGAGTCATCCTGTATAAGACAACCTCATCCGGTGTCTCAAAAGCTATTCCATCCGGAGTACAAAATATTGTGCAATTCATTTTACACAATAAGTCCCTACCTAACAAGTTCACTGGACTGGTGTCGCACACCACAAACCTGTGCATATCTGAAAATTTCCCTATCCTTACCCTTACTGGTTCAGTAAGACGAGTCTTAATCTGTGTATTAGCTACACCAACCACTTGGATTGCTTCGTCCGAGAGAGGCAGATTTCTTATATCTGCTGACCTGACAGTTGAGTTTAAATAGAAAACCCTGCTCCAGCAGCTGTACCTTCTCAGACCCCGGGCAGTAAGTAGTTATCACAGACAGTGAGTGACACACTGTACGGCCTAGTACTACTACTGCCGGGAGGTGCGGGCTTCGGGCGTCATTTTGCGGAGTCGAGCCATATGCCATGCCAGGTTGTGCTGAGTCATTTGACATGACTCATGTCATTGGTTGCTGAGCGCTATGCTACTACCAAAGACATTTAGCATAGCACTCAGCTAGCAATCACATGGGACAGCCACCAGGAGGCTCAGGCAGCATTGCAGCCAGATGAGGCAGGCAGCACTGTCATTGGGTAGCTGAGCGCTACCAATGATTGCTGACTACCACATCGCCTCATTGCCTGACATGATGAAAATCGAGAGCTGGTCCAGCTCCGACCTGCCCCCGCCCTGCCTAGCCCCCAGCAAGTGCACACTGTCTCTCTAGTCAGACGTAGAGAGAGTTCAGGGAGAGAAGCAGCCTCTCTGTCCTGCGCTTCGTGCTCAGATCTAACAATAGATTGATTTAAAACTTGATGTTTTAGGGCTTTTTGTCAGCCTGTATGTTTTACAGCAAACCCTGTCTGGTTTGGTTAATTTCTGAAACGTGGTGGAAAACGGAAGGAGACTTTTAGGAGAGGAAGGTAAAAATCAGGGCAGAAAAAGTCAGAAAAATGGGGGTTGGTGAGGTAGGAACAAACAGAAAAAAAGGCAAAAGCAGGAAAAACTGGCAAAAGCAGGCTAAAACAGTCAGAACAATGAGAGAGACAAAGGAAAAAGCAGTAACAAAAACATGGCAAATGCAGGAGAAAGCAGTCAGAAAAACGAGGGGAGTGGAAAAGAAGGAAAAAGCAGTAAAAATGAGGCAAAAGCCTGAGAAAATACTCAGAAAAATGGAAGGAATAAGCAGTAAAAAAAACGGGGCAAAAGCAGGTGAATAGAGAAAGCAGTCAGAAAACAGGGGGAGAGGAAGGAAAAAGCATTTAAAAAAAAGACAAAAGCATGAGAAAGCACTCCCAAAAATTTGGCAAATCACTTAATCTCGCTTAGCCTGCAAAAATTAATGTGCTCTTGTTGAAAATAACTGGTGCTAATGTAAAGCGTTCCAATTCCTTTGGGTGGTGTTGGTTGTTGGCGCGGCTATATAAAACTTCACTAAAAAGTAACTGGTGCTTTTGTAAAGCGCTCCAATACCTTTGGGCAGTGTTGGCGTTTTTTAAAACTGCACAAAAAAGTAACTAGTGCTTATGTAAAGCGCTCCAATAACTTTGGGCAGTGTTGATGTTTTTTAAAACTAAACAAAAGCAAAAACATGGCAAATGCAGGAGAAAGCAGTCAGAAAAAAAAGTAACTGGTGCTTATGTAAAGTGCTCTAATACCTTTGGTGGCGTTGGTACTACATAAAACTGCGCAAAACAATGTGAAAAGTAGAGTTGGTGGAGGAAGGGATCTATGCAACAGAGTTCAGCAGGGCAAGCAGCAACCAGTGGGAGGTGGAGAGGCAGCCAAGTAAATGCGGACTGCCATTGGGAGATTAAGTGATTTATTTGTAATCACAAAATGTGGGACTGAGGCCGGGGATAAACCAGGAAAAAATAGTCAGAAAAGTGAGGGAAAGGAAGGACAGAGCAGAGAAAAATTAGACAAAATCAGGAGAAAGCAGTCATGCATGAAAGCAGTGGGTTTATATTTTGTGCCACCATGGGGACATTGGGGATTATATGATGTATTATCTAGTGTGGTGGGGTTATACCTGGTGATGTGGGATTATATCTGGTGAATGATGTGGATGCCATCCAGTGCCACTGTCAAGGTGCACTTGGCAAGTGATGTGGGATTATAGCTGCTGGTGGTGCCGTGGCAAGTGTTTTGGGTGCAATCTGGTGCTGTTGTGGCAACTGCTGTGCGTGCAGTCTGGTGCTGTGACAAATGAAATCTATATATATAATGTGTGTGCGCAACAGTGTGTGTACATATATATCCACACTCAGACACTTTCCTTTTTCATCTTTCTGTCACTGCATCAAGGGCTGTATTTATTCAATACATTGTGCATTGTAGGTGATTTATTTAATGTTCTCAAATCTCATTTTACCTATATAATAATGGATTATGCAAGGAAACCTGGTTCCCCTTCCGAGAGAAATTTAAAGGGAATTTTCAACTTCATGCAGCTCATCTGCAACTCATTTTATTCGCTACAGCCAGCCTGGTGATAAGCACATCAGAGTATTTAATGATCCCCATTTCTTTTTAGAAATAGACATCCAAAAATATTTTTCAAAACGGAAATTGGATAATGTAGAATCGGATATTACAGAAGCAAGAAAAGAATCTAGACATGGTGAACAGGAGGAGGCAGAAGAACCAAGCACAAGCAGTTCTGCAGGTCCACTTTTAGCTCCAATAGAATCTAGCCATGATGTTGATGCTCCTGTAAATTATATTGGATTGTATTTTAATTCAGCAAAAAAACTAACAGATGATGTAAAATACAACCTTCTAATAAATACGTACACTGCACCAGAAATGTATGACTTCAAGAAGGATTCAGGTGGAACAGGCTGTTTCCGTCATGTGTGGATTAATCAATATTCACCATGGTTTAGCTACTGTCCTCAACTGAAAGGTGCAATTTGCAAGTTTTGCACAGCTTTTCCACAGCCAGTTAATCATTGGAAACAAGGAGCATTCAAAACTATGCCTTTCACTAAATATAAAGACTTCCTAGAAAATGCACGCAAGCATGTCTTTTAGTCTTGGCATAAAAACGCACAAGTGGATGCAACTCACTTTTTGGCGATCAGAAAGAAACAAGTATTGTTTGCCAAATAGACAACGCTGTGAAAAGGCATGTTGAAGAAAATCGGAAAAAGTTATTTCCAATTTTGTCTACTATCTTATTTTGTGGCACACATGAAATTGCTGTATGTGGGAAAAAAAGTACAACCGGAAATGAGCAAAGTCTGTACCAATTTTGCATTGAAGCAGGAGATGTGATCCTAAAGAACCATCAGGAAAATGCACCAGTTAATGCACGTTATACACCAGATAGAGTTGAACATGAATTGATTACATTATGTGAAGAAACATTCAGAGAAGATCTAGTATCCTTAGTCAATAGATCAAATGGATTATCAATCATTGCTGATGAAAGTGTTGACATATCCGGAAAAGAACAGATGTCACTTGGAGTATGTTTTGTAGGCACAACAAGTAGCACTGTAGCTGTTAGCAGAGAAGAATTCCTTGGATTTGCAACCTTAGAAGAAATGGATGCGATCTCAATTGCAAATTTGATTATGGATACATGTTCTAAATTTAGATTAAACTTAGAAAAACTCCATGGGCAAGAATATGATGGATGCAAGAAAGGAAGGTGGCAAGAAAGGAAGGTGGTGTTCAAGCCATAATAAAGAGAAAATATCCTAAAGCTGCTTTTACTCACTGTGCTGCACATAAACTTAATTTGGTTGTTAATGACCTGAATGCTGTTCCTGATATACGGAATTCTATTTGCACAGTGAAAGCCATCATCAAGTTTTTCCGTGAGAGTCCAAAAAGAAGATCTCTTATTCCTAATCTGCCATTGCTGAGTGGAACACGATGGACAGCAAAATACAAGAGCATTCACATTTTTAGGTCACACTTTGAAGAGATTTTTAAGCAATCAAGCTTATTGAGCACTACAGCATCAGGGAAAGCACGTCAGGATGCATATAAATTGCACTGTTCCTCCGGCACAGTGACCTTTCTCTTTTGCTTGTCCATAATTTCAGATTACTCATCAAGATTGGAATCTGTAAGCCAGGCTCTCCAAGCCGTTCAGCTTGTTATCCTCAAGGTGTGTAATCATGTGCAAGACCTTCTGACTGTGTTCTGTGATCACAGACAAAAGCAGAAGAGCAATTTAAGGACATTTTCCCAGACAGTTTGGCCGGCAAGAATTTTGTTCTAATTTAGGTTCCTTTTCTGTGGAAGAATACTGTCGCCAGTCTCTCTATGTGCCATACATGGACTCAATCATCATATCATTAGAAAGTCGGTTTCGCAATGAAAACAAGAAAAATTTGAGTTTGTTCTCACTTTACCCAAAACATATGGCAAAAATGACAGCTGAGCAATACAAATGGCATATTGCAAACATCAGAGAAATTTACGACATTGAAAACTTGGAATCCGAAACAGTCATATGGTTTGAGATCTGGTCAACGAAGGATGAGCAGTTTGACAATGGATTTCTGGATTTTCTAAACCACACAGATTTATTTCCATCAGTCCAGCAAGCAATTCTCATTGCTCCCACATTACCAGTGACCGCTTGCACAGTGGAAAGGTCTTTCAGCACAATGAGAAGGGTGAAAACCTGGTTGAGGTCGACAATGGCAGGTCATCGCTTATAGAGTTTGTGCATGATGAGAATACATCGAGCAAAATTTGATGAAAACATACAACAGCTGATTGACAAAGTAATTGATAAATTTGCACAAGACTACAGACATTTACAGTTCCTTTTTCGAGATCAGTACACTAACCAGTGAACAGAAACTGTATAAAACTACTACTCATTAAAAAATGTGAGTGTTAAATTTCAGCAAGACTGTACATGTTTGCAGTTCCTGCAACAGTTATCCAGGTTAAGTTTATCTGTTTAGTTATCCAATTTGGAAGAGAACAGCTGTTATTCTATTTATGGTAATATATTTGGTTTGATTTATTTTAATATATTTAAGTTAATACATTTCCAAAATAAATACATTTGTCATATATTTTAATTCTCATTCGTTTTTGCACGTTAACACCAAATTCAGACTGACTCTACATATTTTTTTATAATGCAGTTATAGTGCCTTCACTTCCTTGATCATGTGTGTGTGAATAATGTGGTGTACTCAATAGTGGTGACATTAAAACAGATTAGAAATTGCTACTCAGACAATGGCAGCTTGATCCTTCCATTAAGCCTTTGCATCACGTTTCTAAACACGTTGTTGCCTGTGCTTTTTCACTTTTGGCCAAGAGCCGCTCCTGTCTGCAGCTGAGTTCTGATTTTTTCTTTGCTAATTGTTAGAAGGTGTGAATGATATCTACCAAAGGCCACAAAAGAAAGAGATGGCTGTGGCACAACACCCCTATGGTTCGGGGTCCATTTTGGAAGCCCACAGCCTGGATCAGAGTAACAGATGGAGGAGAAGTTGCTTTCACCAGACACTATAGGCCTTATTACGATGTCAATCGGAGTGGCCTCCAACCAACACTGTTGCCGTCTTGGGACCACGGACCTCCAGTGGTCGGGCCTGATGGTGCAGTCACATACTTTCATTTCTCAACGGAAGCTTGTGCTACGGCTGTAAACCAGCTGTAGCAGAAGCTTTTATGGAGAAATGGGATATTGTGTTCATCCCTGCACAGCCTGGCAGGCACCTCAAGGTGCTTGCTATGTTGCAGGGATCAACAGGGGGGCACCATGGGTGTCCCTTTGGCCCCCAACCGGAGGCTGCAAGGAGAAGGGGGCCCTGCTAGGGGACCCCAAACTCACTATCCAACAGGCTTTCCATGTCGGAAAGCCCAGCGTCGAAAGCCTGTCAGAAACCGAGCATAAATATCTCAACAACAGAAATGCTGTCCATTGCGATTACGGGCCAGTATCTGTCTGTCCGATGGGTTCCTTGAGCCCATCGGAATCCAGCCAGACTGACCAAGCAGTTTCAATTCCAACCGCCTGGATTTTAATTAGGTGGTCAGAAGTGAAACCGACGATGAGTGTCAGAAAGCCCGACACTCATCGTAATCGGCCCCTTAACTGGAGCCGTTTACCTAGGAGAAAGGAGAGGTTTATGGAGGTTTAGGGAGTGGCATGCACCCACCCACAAAGAGGAAGCCTGTCACTATTCACAAACTACACTTCTAAAGTTAATACAGCCAAAATGGACCCAAAACAGTAGTAGATTATCCCATTTTACAACTGGAGTAAGTCCTGCACCACTGGTACTGCAACACCCTCATATAGAAAACAATGGAGTAAGGGTCTTAAAATCAAACCTTACCACCTTATAGAAAATAATGTTTAATTAAATTAAATTCAATTATTTGAAATAGTTACAAATATAAATAAATACATTTTAATGTTTAAAAAACATCAATATTAAACATATGTATTATTTAATTGCAAAATGCTTTAATAATCTTCTCAAATTTCAGTAATGTAACATTCATTTTAATTAAAATATGATGTAATTGATGTTAAATATTTCTATCAGTTTCAGTAATATTTAAACTTCAGAAAAATAACTTGTATTTAATTTAAGATATTTAAATTAGTTAAAGACAATTCGAACTAGGTTAATGGTGCTGTGGCATTTTTTATTTTGACCTAGATTTAAAATAAATATTAAAATGGATTTACATTAATATTTAACATGGGGGGACATTTGCCGAAGCCCTAGCTGCCAGCACTTACCACTTCTCCCGGGTCCCTAGCAGGCTGCAGTGGACGGGGCTCCAGACGCTGTGTGTTTCTCCCGGCTGGCCCACGCCATCGGCCGTAGCTGGGGGAACTACAGCTCCCGTGAGCCTCTGCAAACTTCCGGACGTCAGCGCGCCCGGAGGCGCTTTAAAAGCATTGGCTCCCTTCGCGTCGCGGGACGCGCGCGGGCGGCGCCGGGCTGAGCCCGGGCAGAGGGCGGGCCGTCTGTGGCCGTCCGGGGCAGGAGGAGACAGGGTAGGGCCACGTCCCTGTCATCCGATTCTTGAGGCCAGCGTGCTTCCTCACTATTATCGGGTGTTACATCGACTGAAGGTATAACTTTGTGTTGTGTCTGTGGGGACTCTTGACACACTCGTAGTGCATTGTGCTGATATATCTTCTAGCGGGAGGGGTCCAGAGCCATAATGGGTAAAAGGAAAATGACGGACGCTAATGGCAGCGTGGCTAAAAGAAACAAGGCCCGTAAAACTACTAAGAAACTTATTCCATCTTCTACCCTACAACGTATTGAATCCTTAGTCGACGATTGTACCACGCTCCTGGATCCTGATTTAACTACTGTGTCCTTGTCTTCATCTCCTTTACCTGCTAGTAACACCTGCCCAGGCCCCGTCACCATCCCTCAAATGTTCACTAAGAAAACTGCCCCACCTTCTTCTATCGTACAAACATCAACAGCCCTAGACAGTACCCTAAACCTCTCCACTACTATGGGATCAACTACCGAAGTCTCTAGCTCCTATGTTACTGTGGTTAACAGGGTACCCCTTGAGCCCACTGTTATTTTGTGTAAAAACCGCTTTGAGGTTTTATCTGATTTGGGGAATGACTCTGCAGACTGTTGTGACCTTACTTCTAGTGTACCATTAGCTCCGGTCCCAGACCATTCTGGGGACGGAGTTCTTGCTCCTGGATCGCCCCTATATATGGCCAGCCAACAATGCGTGTCTGTTGCAGACCCAACGCCGGGCTTACTCATGGAAACCATTAATGCACTAAAACTTGAAATCAGCGACCTAAAAGCGCTAGTCAAGGAACTACTATTAGAAGTCAAAAGACCCCTTACACAGCCCCCGCAATCATCAAATCCATTAACAAGCATTGTTCACCATCCCCATGCATCATGTGCCTCTTCTTCTACCACTACTTACTCTAGTGCAATGATGCCCATTCAATCGCCAGTCCCTCCTTACCAATCCACTATAAACACAATATCATCTGCTAGAGCTGGGGCTGGATTATCCTCTCCCAACAAAAGAACGCATCCATCATTGCACGGCAACACTACAACCAACCAGTGTCATCGTTCTCTGAAATCTGCAATCCCCAACCCACTTCGAAAATCCTCCGAACTACAAAACTGTAGGGCCAATTCCCAGCCCATTGTCCATATGGTGGGAGTCCCCAAGAGCAATGGGTATGAGTGCGAAGAATCTTTAAAGAATAAAGTTATACATTGGATCCGTCACTCTAGAGGTTGTCGATCTATCATCAGAGATGACCTCGTGCAGGCACGCAGACTAAGATCCAATAATTCCTTGAAGGATATTATTGAACTGACCTTAGCTAATCATTATTTAGCTGAGGGCCTCATTGCATTAGAGTATAGATCCTCCTCACCCGACTCTTCTTCTATTCAGTTTAAACATCCTTCGACATTGAGCCATGCCCTAGTGGGGCGGAGTAGCGGGGTGCCCTATCAAAGGCTCGAGGGAACATCCTCACTTGGACAAATTGACTGACTAACAACTGTGTCCCATATGTCCCTACCTCCTACTGAAGCTACCCCAGTTGCCCTTACCCCCAACCATAGACCGACTTCCTTAACCCCATTACCCACCATTTGCAATGGGGATAGGGCGGAAGGTGCATTAACAAGGGTTGTTCCATCCCTGATCTCACATGATCCTGTTATTCCCCCCCCTCCAGTACCAAATACGACTCTCAAACTTATCTCGTGGAACATTGCGGGTCTGAAAGCTAAACTTTCACTCCCTGAATGGAATAGACTTATAGCTATGTATGACATCTGCATATTTCAAGAGACCTGGAGTGTCACACCCTTATATAAATCAGGCTTCTCATGCTATTGCGTCCCTGCGGTCACTACTGGCCGTGGACGCCCTTCGGGGGGGCTCATAATATGGATTAACATAGCCCTCTCATGTAGAGTCAGACTTGTTCAATGTTCGTCTCCTGACGTGCTGCATTTAACCCTGAATGGGTTGAAAGGGGGGCCAACTATTGAGCTCTTTAACATCTATATTAGAGGTACCCAAGGAGGATCCAAGTCCCCTACCGTCACTATTCTAGAAGAGGAATTTTCCTCTTGTCCCCCGAATTCATTCATTCTGGCTGCCGGAGACTTCAATTGCACTTTTGAACCCCTCGCCACCGAAGACATCTTGGATGTTGCAGAGGAAGACACTAGGTGGGGTATACCCTCCCTTTCCATCCCCCCAGTAACGAGATGGTCACCAGTAGTAATCCAACTGAATGCTCTGGTTATGGAATATGGGCTGAGAGCCGCTAATGGCCGACTTCCCTCCGACCTTCATGCAGCTTCTACTTTCAACAGAATCTCCAGCCCATCAAGAATTGATTACATTCTAATTGACCGAAGACTCTGGCATTATGCAGTGGATATGGTCATTGTCCCTACCATTGACAGTGACCATAACTCTCTTTGCCTGACCCTAAAGAGCCCATGGACTCCTGATCAATCAACCTCTGATCATCGTCCGACATTGCTCACTAGAGATGTTATTCCATCTAACTGTAAAAGATATCTCAAATGGCCCAAAGTTGCAGTTGACGCCCAAAAATTGTCTACCATTAAAGAAATACTGCTATTAAAAACGGCCGAACTTAGGCAAGCCTGCGAAGACGCTAATGAGAATTCAAGAGCCGTGTCTATCCATGCAGACACCATTGAGTCTATTGGGTCCCTTTTTACATCTCTTTCCTCTAACAACTCCCACAATCATAAAACACCCGGTTCTTGGTTCAACTTAGAGTGTAGATCTAGTAGAAAAATGCTTGTATCCGCTATTAAATCCAAGGATTGCATCTCAATCAAGAATGCCAGGTCTACATATAGGAAGGCTCTTGATAACGCAAAGCGTGTATGGGAAGAATCTCATTGGCTGGCCTTAAAAGATGCCAGCCTAGCAAGGGATGGGACCACATTTTGGAACCTTTGTAGATTCTCCCAAGGCCATGAACCTGATACAATTCCCAACCACATTACCAATGACGAGTGGTTTAAACATTTTTCGTCTCTCTATTCGGATGACAGTGCACAAAGTACCGGCGCTTCTTCTGTTAATGTTCCCACAGACCTAACCCCGCATGACAATGATCCCTTTACTGAAATTGAAGTCATGTCTGCCATTAATAGGTTGGTCCCAGCTAAAGCTGCAGGCCCAGACGGCCTACCTGGAGACTTGTTCCGCTCTGACCCCAAGTCTTGGGCTGTTTATTTTACATTTCTACTGAATGCCCTTTTAAAGGGATTACCCATCCCCGAGTCTTGGAGGGGGGCGGAGGTCATACCCATATTTAAGAAGGGTTCCAGGGAGGACCCTGCTAACTACAGGCCAATAAGCCTCATTGACGTCAGTCAGAAGGTGGTTGGCAGGGTCCTGCTGGAGCGAATTCTACTATGGGTCACTGACAACGACATCTTATCACACTATCAGGCTGGGTTCAGGCCATTCACGGGCACGATTGACCAGGTCTTTAGGCTCCTATTGCTATACTGGAAAACTGTGCAGATTGGTAGGGGCAATCTCCACCTAGCCTTTATCGACCTGAAGTCGGCCTTCGACCTGGTCCCCCGTGACCGTCTATGGTCTGTCCTTCATGACCTGGGTCTCCCGCCTTATATCCTTGACCTCCTGGTGCGCCTACATGAGGGGAATTTTGCCAGGGTGAGATGGGGCAGTCAAGCACAGCGCACCGATAAGATCCCAGTCAGCAGAGGAGTCCGCCAGGGCTGTGTACTAGCGCCCACCCTCTTCTCTCTTTTTGTGAACGGAGTGGTGAAATTTTTGCTAGAAGTCCCGGCGGACGCTCCTGCCCTGGCGGGGGAAAAAGTCCCCACCCTTTTATTTGCTGACGACACCCTGCTATTGTCTAAGACTCCAGCAGGGTTACAGAAGCTTTTAGACAGATTTTACTCGTTCTGCACAATGAGAGGCTTGGTCATTAACACTTCCAAAACTAAGCTCCTCTCTTTTAAATCTCGTAAATCACCTAGTGTATCTATTTCTTCTGATGGAGTCCCCCTAGAATACGTCAAATTATTCGACTATCTAGGTATTAGGATCTCCGACAACATGAGCTGGAAGCCCCACATTCACAAAATGCTACTTAATCATAAGCGGGCTGCGGGGGTAATTGCTAAAGAACATCGCTCCTCGAGGAGTAAGCCAATTACTCCCGCATTAACAATCTATCAGGCCAAAGCAGTAGGTTCAGCTATGTATGGAGCCGAACTGTGTGGGTTCGAGAACACAGACGAACTTACTTTGTCCGAGAACAAATTCCTAAGAGAACTAGTAGCAATGCCCAGGGGTACTCCTTTGAAACCTCTTTTCAGCGATCTGGGTAGGCGCTCACTTAAGGACATTGCCAGGTTACGTCCCCTTTTATTTTGGGCTCGTTTATGGCGTACCCCGGAGTTGAAAAAATATACTGAGGGCTTGAGAGAATTAATGAACACATCTGGCTCCCAAAAAATAAGCTGGCTACGTAATATTAAAAAATCCCTTATCCAGCTTGGCTTCAACGACCTTTGGGAACATGGAGCCCCTGTGAGCAAGGCCGACATCAAAAAAGCCTATTGGGCTTGGATCGACAATCGAGATCTTAGTAGACCCAACCCTGGAAGACTAACTGAAGCTTATTACACCTTCAAGCAGTCAGTTAACTTTGAGCCCTTTCTTGAGTTTATAACAAAACCTAGGGACAGAGCATTGTACTTCCAATTCAGACTCGAGACCCTCCCTACCCGCGAATTTACCAGCAAATGGAAGCCTCCCTACCAGACCCCTGCTACTTGCCCGATATGCCCTGAAAAGGTTGAAAGTATAGCACACATTATGTTTGAATGCCCAGTGTATAGTAATCCTAGAAGGCGATGGTTAGCCCCCGCCTGTCGTCTTCTAGGCATTTCGAACTATCGAGTTGCTTTACGCATTTTGCGTTCTGACACAAGTTTGGTCCTAGTCTGTGCTGTGGCAAAATTCCTGGGCTGGTCCTGGATCATCAGAAACAAACTGAATAACTGCACTAGTTGATATAATGAATTGTCTTTTTATATGCTTTTTTAAACTACAGTTTTAAACCATAGTTTTAAATCAGTATTTTTTTAATATGTTTTTAAACTAGTCATCAAGCCATCATCAGGAATTTGCTGTAAAATTGTTCCCTAAATGAACTCTCATTTTTGTCATGCTTTTCTTGTATATGCTTTTATGATAATTTTTATCGAAATAAAGCTTTTTTTGACTTTGACATAAAAATATGTTTACTATTTTTTTAGTTAAATTAACTTTTCTACTTTTTGTCTAATACTGCTTAATTACCATTTTATTTTTATTTTCCCTCTTTTAGCCAGCAAGGAGGGCGATGCTCCTGAGCCGCCACTGGACCATATGCAAAATCTAAATAGGAATTTGAATATGACTATATCTTGCATCAGAAACAGAATACCATTTTATGTTTCTTCTTCTAGCACTGCGAGGAAGCAACCACAATTAACATATATGCTCCACAAATGTTCTGCAGACAGGCATAGCATAAACATAACCATCATGTTTGTCACACATGGATGGGATGTGGGACCTAATTAATTGGGCCTGGCAGTCAAATTAAAAGAAGTACAGTAGAGGCCAGTAAGTGACTCTCCCTGAGCCAACCAAAAGGTTTTTCTTGGCAAACCAATCTTTTTGATGCCACCCCTGTCAATCTCTTATAGCGGCTTTTCCTGACAAAACCATATTTTTGCTGCCACCGCTGTCATTCTCATATAGTGCACTAAGGTGATGGTACTCACGCTCAGGAAGGAGGGTGCACATGGTGTGTCCTTCCAAAACACAGACCACAGAACATGCTTTCAGCATACATGCATGATTGTCATGGTGCTTTGTTGGGGGGGTCAAAAACATACAAAGGTTGCTACTCGAGGTGGGACGAATGCTTAGCAGAGCCATGTAGAAGATCTTTCTTCTTCCCAACTGAGACCTATTCCCAGTCTCTGCAAATATAACCTAAGCCTAACATAGTGTCCTAAGGGGAATTTCAGCTAAACAATTGCAAATGTTTCTTATCAATTAAGGTGCTAGTATGTAGGGTTTTGGACAATTACATAACTGCTAAGGAGGAAATTCCTAGTAATTTCAGTTGCGCCTGAAAGTTGGGCATTGGTGCCTGTGAAAATAATTATTTGCTGGCTCTGGGGCTATCAGACGATACTGGGTGTCAACTGTATTAATCAGGGCAGTTTTTCTTTAGTTTCTTGGGGCCTTATAGTGCGGACCCTCAATCTGGGTTGCAGGTACAACTTTTATAACTTGATTTGCATGATTGAAGGGCTTACTTTGACAGATCCTGTGGGCTAACATTTAATGAATAAGAAATGTGCAAACAACATACAATTAATTCATGAATCAATGTCCAGTAAGTGTTCCATATTAGATCTATACAAAATTAATTCTAAAGGAATACACAAAGCCCTTGAAAGAGATCTTACAAGACTGAAAACAGAGAAAAAGTTTCTACCTCAAAGATTTGTCAAAGAGAGTAACTAACACCAAAGGCCTTTCCTACTACAGTAATCAGTGAGATTCCATACAACAAAACAACTGCCCAAAACCTTTATAATAAGATATTCACGATCCACCTATAAAAACCCAGTGATACCCAGTGATATGTTTTAACAATCATAAATACAGCCTTTAATGTTTTACAAGGCATTTTATAATCATCATAAAATACTTACAGGCTTTAACAATAATGATAGGTTTCAAACTAGAGAAACAAATCCACTCAATTGCCAGACCTAATATTAGTGAGTATGAGGTTTCTAACTAGAGAGATCAAGAACTATATTGCCCAGACCTAAATATGTATACAATTATATAAAGTAGCTTGCTAATCAGAAAACCATTAACTTAGCTGGAACCAGTTTTAACAAAACTCGGGATAGACCCTTTTTCACCTGCAAGTGAGTTGCCAAAACATCCACCACTCTATCTGCATTTGATAGTTTCCTTGCAAATGTACAAAATGCTTTGTTTTTTGTTTTCAATCACAGCTGCTCTAATAAATACTGCCATGCCCAGCAAGCCCTAGAGGCAAAGGCAGGAGCAGAAGTTCCTCCATTGCAGTCAGGAGCAGGGATGCTCTCCTGATGCGAGCATACTCTCTCAAGCTTCCCAAGCCTGAGAAGAACCTTGCTTCCCCCAAACAGGTGCTACTTCAAGGGCAGCAGTAATAGAGAAATGATATTTGAAATGTGCAGGATCATGCTTGGCGTCAGCTCAATTCATTGGACCCGACGCTAGCAGTGATGTGGCAAGTTTGTTAGTTGCAGCCATTTACATGTGGGTGCAACTTCACAGCACATGATCATGATAAAATGTTTACAATTCAACTAGTGCCCACATTCTCAGGGTCCTCATAGTTAAATAAAGCCACACACAAACATTAAGTTCAATAGAGGAAATCTTGTCTCCTGGATTTGATTGGCGTTTAGTGTGCTTGCTCAGGAGAAGTGCAACCCTGGAGCAGATCCAAAGAGAATTGCTCTGTCCCCTCAGTCCCATAATTTGGACAATGTCTTCAAGTTTTCTCAGGCTCTCGACCACTGCTTCCCCCTCCTTGCAATAGTAGTATACCCAAAAGAGCTCTTGGCTATCCTGGGGGTTCATCAGCCCAAGAGCAGCACAGGTTCTCAGCAGCAGACTTCCCTCAGAGCCAATACACATATGACACCAAGGCCCACATCCTCTTCTTGGGTACTGGAGAGCATTGGCAAGAGTCCACACTGCCTATTCCTTCAGGGGCAGTCCAGAGTGGCTACCACAGGGGCACAACAGGTCCGCTGTCTATTGGTCCAGTGGAGAAACCATGAAGTGGTACCACCAGCGCTAGAGAGAGTCAAATAGAAAGTTTAAATTGAAGCCTATTGTTTGGTAAACTGCAAAATGCTTCATCCCAGAAGGATTACATTTTTGAGCAGGTAGCTATGATTTGGCTCAAAGAACATTAATACAATTATTAAAAGAGCTTAGATGCCTCCGCTAATGTGAAAACAAGGCATCTCTTTTTTCTAATTACAGGCTATACTACATACAAGAAAGAAACTATTATTTTTGCGTGTAGTTCAGTCTGAAATAAAAAAGAATTAATCGTGTTGTCTTTCAATTGTGTAGGGATAAAGATTTGTGGAAAGGAAAGGAATTACTAAGCCATTCTTGCCATGCAAGTTAACATTCCATTGCCAATTGTTGTACCTAAAAGTTCACTTAGACCCTCATTATAAGTTGGCTGGACGGGTGCAGGAATCCTCATTTTCATGTGGTTTCTCTGCACCAAACGTCTGGATCTTATGATTTTTTTCCCCCCCAAAGTGAGGAACAACGCCTCAGACCCATACTTACCTGGTGCTATATCCAGCAGTATTTTTCTAATTTCAGTGGAAAAAAGACTGACATTGTCCACCTGCTTTGAGCAGGCAAAAAGGTGTCAGTGTGAGTGCGTTAAAGGTAGGGGGGAGGAGTGGGGTGTCAGAGATGCAAAGCATCTGCATTTCCAGGTGAATCATTGTCTGCTCCCCTTGGACTGATGCAGGAGTTAGGCATGGTCCAGGCAATGCTGGTGCGTACAGCATCTACTCTTCAGCAACTTTGAAATTCCTGGTGTCCTCCGACAGAGAATTATTTGGTACGTAAGTTTCAGATTTAATAATTCCACGCTCAAACAGACTTGAATTGCATCTAGGGGAATCAAACTTGAAATGATCACTCTGAGTGAAATACCTTAAACTGTAATAGGGATCTAAGAGATCATATATGAATGAATGTCTGTTTTTTATATGCGACAAGATGTCTCTAGGCTCTTAGATAGGTTTGCAATGGAAAAAATATTCTTCATTCTGTCTAACAAACTAATTTAAATGTATTTGAATCTTAAAAATATGTTACCGTTAATAAAGCGGTGGAATTTGGCAACATGAAAACAGACCAGAATTACAGGATTCAACAATGTATTCATTGCAAAATTGTTGTTATTGCACACCAGCAGATATGTACAAAAGACTAGCATTACATTAACTTACATTTGATATAAATTATTCATATGTTAGGTTAATCCATGAGATGCTAAAACCAAAAGAGCTATGAAAGCGATATCCTCAATATTATCATTCGTACTTAGGGTTAGATCAGCTATCTCATACATTACTTCACAGAGATATAAAACTGGTAAAGGCCTCCTTTCTAAACTTACCCAGATTCATTTGTATGATGCTACTGGTAGACCTGCTTGCCAAAAATGTATTTCTATTACTTCCTTTATCCATTCATAGAACGAGGGAGTAATTAGAGTCCTGCCCCTGACACACTTGTTTGGGGAATATAAATTATCTTGCAACTATTAGTTTATAAAGTTTGAGGCAAGATATGCTAAAATCATTAAGGAGCTTGATAAATGGATAATAGATAGAAGGAGGGGCTGGTTAAAATAAATATACATAATGGTGGGAATGTTTGAAATATCTTACAGCAGCATAGCAAGTCACTTCAGTAGAGCTGCTCAATGGTAAAACTGGATGCTAGGGATTGCTCATCCTCACTTGGTCAGCTGAAGGATGTGGTGAATGCGCCTAGATTTTTCTAAATAGTAATATAGCAGTGAAGTCTTTAGTGCCCTTTAAACTCCCCCTTTTGTGAAACTTTCACTGACTTACAGTCGCAAAATGTTTTCTTTTTAAAAATGTTTGTATATATCACGAGGTTTTTGAAAATCTTGATCCTAAATTTATCTCAGACATTTTGCATACATATAAGCCCATATGTTCTGCTTTCCCAGCTCCAGCATTCCTCTTAACAATGCCTTACATCATAAGGCCTAGGCAAGGAGGTCAGTCTTTCTGATATCAAACAGTTAAACTTGGAACTCTTTGCCTCTACCCTTCAGTGTCATTCTATTCATTTAGCATTCTGACTTTTGTAGAGGAAGTGGCTATTAAAACTATTGTTTCTAGTTAAGTAACCTAGTGCCAGGGCATCTTCACAGTCAATCTCACACTCACAATAAAACCGAACTAATTCAATTAAAGGAAGATGTACGTCTGTGAATAGGAAGAGATTGAAACGTAAATAATTTTTGAAACATATTCATCTCAATCATATGTGCCTGTCTCAGCACTGTTGAAGGTAAATTATCCCATTTCTTGAAACGTCAGACCAGATCCTGGATAGCAGCCTCGTAATTACAGGACTTTCTAATTTGTCCCTGATATATAGTGGTATATATTACCCATTGACATTTGCCAGTGGGCCATTATAGTTAGGTCTGCATTTCCATTTAGTTTGCTAATAACAGTGGCACAGTTTGAGCAATCTTCATCAAACGTCCCAAAAATAGTTCATAGACATCAGCTCCTTCCTGGAAAGGTTCGGAATGATTCATGACGCGGGGGCAAAGAAAAGAAGGGGGCAAGAAAAAATCCCATGCATTTTCCATAGACTTTTTTGAAATGCAAAACTTTTTGCAGGAAACTAGGCCTTGGTCCAGAAAACACATTTTTTGTGATTAGATGTAAATCCTTTCAGTAATTTTTGAGAAATTAAGGATGAAGAATGTTTTTATGTCTTGATGGTTAGGTTTGAGGGAGTCCCTAGAACCAAAGTTAAAAAAATAGACCGTTCTGCTTTGCTCAGGGGGCTCTTTTTCCCCTTGACAAACTAGTTCCCACAGGAGTCAGACTCCAGCAGAAGCAAGCGTTCTGATTGGCTGCATGCAACACGAGAAAAAATTTAAAATTATTTCGTATTTTTATGCAAGGGAGCATGAGTGGGGCCCTCCTGCTTAAATCACTTATAGCCATGGGGACCCTAGCTGCTTGGGCCGATTTCACAATAAAGGGACAGGAGGCACGTGGAAGCCTTCCACATGCCTCCATTTGGCCCCAGGGACCCAATTTCTTTAAAAAAGGGGAGAGGCACAGACCCCCTCCCTGAGCCTCCATTAGGTCGTGGAGACCGCATACCCAGGGGCCAAACATTTACAAAGTTAGTAGGGGGTCAAGCACACAACACCCTGTGCTGAGATCAGTGCTGGGGATCCCAACCCCAGGGGTGTGATACTACACAGTGTCCCAGGGAGCCCAACCCCGGACACTGTGGTAACATGCCATGGAACTTCACTTGGCTCCCGCATGGCAGATGCAGTAGAAAAATGTTCCTGCCACCTGGGTGGGAGTAAAGGAAAGGTCTTCGCTAGGAAGTCAGCTCAGGGCACCCCCCACCAGGGCCCACAACATATTTTTTGTGGGTGCCCTGGGTGGACACTGGGGTACCCACCAGAGGTCATGGGTGATGGGGACCCTGGGGCCATAAAGGGTCAGGGAGGGGCACAGTGCTCCCACTCCCCTGAATAAAAGAAAAGGCCCTGGCATGGTATCCACGGGTCCCAAGTGACACTGGGGGTTGCATGGATGCATGCCCCCTTCCCTTGTAAAACCAAATAAAGCCCGGGGATGGGGTCCTGGGGCCTGTAGGAGCTCGGAGAGGGGGTTGAGTGCCTCCCTTCCCTTATTGGAAAATAAGGCCCAGGAGATGGTGTTACTAGGGCCTGCAAAAAATATATAAAATACTACTACTACTACTACTACTACTAATAATAATATTAATATTAATAATAATAATAATTAATAATAATAATAATTGTAATAAAATAAAAGTAAATACAAAAATAAGATATAAGTGTCTTGGGTGGGCACCGGGAAACCCACTGTAATGTTTTTAAGTGAATAACATTGAGTGTGAAGAGCATATTATTTACAGGAAGGAGATTCCGATAATGCCCTATGGAATTATAATAAACTATAATGTTATATGCTTGTGATGCCCCTGGAAGTGGCAGGTCACAAGCTATAGTTATAAGAGAAAACTATAACTGGTGAATTTCAGTGGTTGATTTAATGTTTTTTTTTTTTGCTTTTTGAGTTGTTTTTGCACTGAATATCATTCTTGATAATCCATCCAGCTGTCTAGACTTTATATAGTTCCCAGTTTCTACTAACATTAAATATTCTCCAGGCAACCTGGTACTGAGGGTCAAAAATTAAAACAGACCTCTTTGATAATGTAATCATTTGGCGACCTTTATGAGCAACACTAGTCTCTTGCAAGTAGGTTATGCTGAGTGTCAAATGGAGCACTTCCAGCTTGGCACAAGCATGATTATAGAGAGCATTAAGTCCTTTACATTGAGGATAACAATTCTTAAAATGCTTGGCATTTAGCATCATGTATTATGTTCCATCGCAATGGTAAATAGGATCCCTGTGACCTGCCCCAGTGTTAGAGTGCTGAAGTACAGCTGCAATATATGCTCAGTGCAGGCTTGCTGTCGTCCTCATATCCCACCCCGGTTCTAAATAAAAAATGCAATACAAAATAAATATAAACAACATAGCCTCCCACTTTGCACTAAATCAGCGATATGTATACAGCTGTAGTTGAACTTGCTCTATATGCTCCAAACTCCGGTAGAAATATTCAGCACATTGATGAACCAAACAATCTACTGTTCATCCCTTCAAGCTACTTTAAGGTTAACAACTGCTGGGTAAGGCTTGATAATCAGTTCATTGAACAAGTCAGTCATCTAGTCAAACAATGTCTATAGTAAATGGGAATCCAGCAAACCTATCAAGTTCTTTGAACTAAGAAATGCATACCCTTTTCTGGTTCTACAAATGTCTAAAAAAAAAGGGCCCTGTCTTTTGACAGGGATGAAAGAGTCAGCAAACAAGGTAGTGGAGCCTGACAGGGCTTGTGGCTCTGGTACTAAGGTCCTCATTACACATTGGAATTTGCCATTTCTTAACACAAGATCTGGATAGGTTGAACAAAAGCATTTCTTTTGTTAGTCGTGATATGACTTTTCTCATGGAACAAGTCCCCTAGAGTGCCAAGTCCAAGTAGTTGCAATGAAATTGACCATTTTTTTCAGATTAAACTCATCCCTATATTCTTCAATTCCAGAATCTGCTAAGAACTACAGTTTCTCCCAGCCAATAAGGACTGTTGACCCCTCCCTAGAAGGTTATTTTACGATTAAGAGAATCTCAGTGGAAAACCTATGCTCCATGGTTGCTAAAATCAAACCTGTATCTCCTTTAGACCCGGCACCACGGCTGTTGTGGAATGTGGGCTTACGGCCCTAGCTCCCACTCTATGTGCTGTGCTTAATTTATCATTTGAAGTCGGCCTACTTCCAGTTGAGTGGAAGCACGCTATGGTGATTCCTCTTCTAAAAAACACATCTTTGGACCCCTTTTAACTGGAGAACTTTCATCCAATCTCCCTGCTTCCATTCATGACAAAAATGGCTGAAAAGTTTGTTAACGTTCAACTTATGGAGTTCATCGGTGAGAATAGTCTCCTTCATGAGACTCAATGAGGATTCAGGCCACAATCTAGCACAGACTCCACCTTGCTTCTAGCCTCTGAGACACTGCGAAGGGTGGCAGATGAAGGGAAAAAGGCTGCTCTCATTATGCTGGACCTAAATGCAGCGTTTGACACTGTCTCACAAGCTGTTCTGCTGGAATGGCTGTGGCCATAGGGCACAGGGGTAAGAGCTTTTGAGTGCTTTGCAGATTTCTTTCATAGACGCTATTTCCTGGTGATTCAGAAGCCTTATCCCTCTGAAATTTTCTCCCTTCAGCAGAGAGTGCCAAAAGGTTCTGCACTGAGTCCTACTCTTCTCAATTTGTATCTCCGTCCTCTGGCGTACGTAACTGAATGCCATGCCGTGAGAATGGTGTTGTATGCTGATGACACTCAGCTAATCACCACACTGGCACAAGATGACCTTGTGGCTTGGATGCAGGCTAGCTGGCTGAAATTAATTGCAGACAAGACAGAGATCATGGTGGTGGGGAGGCAACTCTCAATTTGGTCTACCACATGGTGGCATTGTGTACTGGGCCCTATGCCGATCCCCAAACCCAAAGTGAAAAATCTCAGCATCCGGTTTGATGCACAGTTATCCTTTGAAATCCAGGCCATGGTGGGCATTTGTTTTGGTGTGCTGAGGCTGCTGCAGAAGATTCTGGGGCTCATCCCAGATTCAGCTAAAAAAATGGTAATACAAGCTCTTTTTGTATCCCGGCTTGACTATTGCAATGTGCAATATTAGGGGGTCTCCAAAGTAGACTGGGAATGCTTCAAAGAGTACAGAATGCAGCAGCTCGGATGTTATTACAAATTCCAAAATGGCATACCTTCGGTCTGCTCCCCATTAAACCCAGCGTGTCTTTTATAGCTCTCTGTCTTACACACAGGATACTGAATCAGAGGGGTCCTAGTTATCTTTTTCTCCTGTTTCAATCTTATATCACCTCCAGACATCTCAGATCCAGTGATGCAGTCCTAGAATGCGCAGACTGCGATTGGGGGGCAGCTCCTTCAGACTACGGGCAGCCAAGCTGTGGAACTCCATGCCACTGAACCTGAGACTCTTACCCTCAGAGGCAAGGTTCCGGAAAGACCTTAAGATTTGGCTCTTTAGGTAGTCAGTAGAACTCGTGGGCCTTATCTGTTTTCTGACTTTTTTTACTATGACTGGGTGCTACTGCTTAGCGCGGGGGCACTCCTTGGAGTAACCAGGCACCCTACAAATTTCTAAATAAATAAATAAATAACACATGATACTCCATCAATTGCTGTTTTACCTGAAGTACTCAAGCAAATTCAAAATGAACATGGGGCTGCCCTTCCACTGAAATTGGGGATGAAATTAATTGCCAATTTTGCAACTGTATCCTCAATGATTTTAAGTAACATAAAAGGGGAGGCAGCAATTTTGGTAATACACCAGCCGCTCCTGAAAGCTCCCTCTGCAGATCAGGAATGCAAGTGATCTAAAATTATTTCTGAGGCCTATACTTCTGTAGGTCATGATAATTTGGGAACCTGGCCTGGTAAGCCACAAATTAAAACAAAATATAATACAGCTACCACCAAGCAGACACCTGAGTCTTCTAAAAAATGCTTGGATAATAATAATAAAAAACAAAAACAAAAAACGGAGTGGATCTCCCCAACAGGAGTTCACTGAAAAACATTATAATTTATGTAACTGTGATACAATTAAACCGCCTGATAGGATCAGTATTCTGATACACGCCCATCTCATTCCTTTCAGGACTCTTTAAACAGAAAGTTAGAGATAGTGGAATGAGGCAAAAACAGACAAGAGCAGTATGTGAAACCAAAAAAGGACCCACAACGCTCCTCTGATCTCATTATAGAAAAGGAAGAGAAACTTCAACAACAAAAACCACACATTAAAAAAGAGAAAGTGGCAGGACATTTCGCTGTATATGCCACAAATACTCAGGACGCTTGTTCTAAAAAAAGACCGGTCAAGAGTTGCTGGTGGCGAGATCGACTAATGACTAAAATCAAGTTGAAACTTTAAAATGCATTTGTGTACCTTTCTTGTGTTTATCTTAGCTTTCGGCTTGGGCCTTTAACGCTGGAGCGGGTCTTTAATAGCCGGTATAGCCCGCTACTGCGGGCTATAAGGCTATATTGAATCACTTAAAGCACATTGGAAGTGTCATATAAGAGCCATGAGCAACTGCAATTTTAAGCATCCTCTGTTCCAATATTTTATTGAAAACTATATATTGGATAAGATGCAAGAAATCGTAATAATAGATAAATAATATTCAAGCCAACAGAAGTGTTGGCAATTAAGAACTTGGGGACTTATGTACAAGCCCCTTGCGCTGCCACTGTGTCACTTTTAACATGAGAAAAAGTGACGTACCGGCGGCGCAAGGGGCTTGTAAATAAACTCCTTAAATTGAGGGAACAAGAAACTTTATAGATCAATGAGTTAGACACTTTCAGAAAGAGAATGAACAAAAAATGTATTTAAACCCTTTTAGTAATGAAAAACGAGGATTAATGATTTTGAGGCATTCAAATAGAGGTGCAATAATAAGGGTGTTTTGCACCTTATGGAGATAAAATCTCTAAAAATGATATGCTGCAGTAATAGTGTTGCATAAAGTAAAATTTCTGATCTTCCACCACAAAGAAACATGAACCTGCCCATAGCAACACAAAAGAAGCAATCTTAGCAGCAGTGAATGGCAAGCAGGCATCATGGACTTACTTTTCTATGTTGCTCTTGTCCTGACCTACGGTGCGCTACTACTTCTGTTGCTGGCCTTACCTGGTGCACCCTGTGCCCTGTGCGCTTCGCCCTGCTGATCTCTCCGTCCTCCGCCGCCGCCTTTAACAACAGCGGCCGCTGAGCGGGGACGATATTACCTTAACTACAACTCCCAGCAGCCCGAGAGGGGGAGAGTCCTGCCGTCAGCGTTACCCGCGCCAGGAGGCGCTTAAAGACCCGGCACTTCCTCTGCGTCGCGGGACGCGCGTGGGCGGCGCCGGGCTAAGCCCGGGCAAAGGGCGGGCCGTCTGTGGCCGTCCGGGGCTGGACAGGGCTGGGCTGGGCCACCCCCTTAACCAGCTTCCACTGCATTCGGGGACTATCTGTTGCTGTCGCTGTATAAAGCCTGTTGTAAGGTTTGGTTAACAATTGTTTGATATGTCGTGTTAACTGTGGTCATAACTGCCCCAAGAGACTTGGCTTAGTACTAGCTATGGCAAAAAACCACAGTAAGTGCTCAACTGTGGCGGGATCAGGGACTTTAGATGCCTTCTTAAAAAAAGCTGAACATGCTGTCTCTAAAGAAATTTAGATCGTTGAGAAAAGGTTGTCTTTAGAGCCCCTTACCCAGCTTCTGATATCTGCGCCCTCCCAGGCACCTCATTCTATTTCTGCTGGGACTGTTTTAGAGTTTGGTCATTCTAGCGATCAACTTTTGTTGAATGTATCTAGTCCTTCATTGTCCCCCCCTGCCGTACGTTCTAGGCAATCAAAGCCCCCCTCTGTTGTCCCTGTTAAAATACCCAAGGGCAAGAGAAAATCTACTCGTGCCCCTACTGGAAACTGCCAAAACGCTAAGCAACCCAGAAATAAAGATCCTGGTGAGGGGCTGATTCATCCGATAGGTAGTTTGATGGTTGAGGCTACCACTCATTTAGGAAACGGGTTAATTGAGTCCATTGCTCAAGGGAGCACTGCCACCATGAAAGACATGTCAGCTGACTTGATTAAACGATTGGAGGAGAGTTTGAGTAAGCTTATTTTGCCAGTCTTGGATAGACTTAGCGAGATTGACAATAGACTCACTCTTATCGAACGCCACATCGCTGGTCAACGCGCTCAGGTGTCAAGGCCCACTCCTTCTGATTTATCTCCCTTGGGTGAAGTCACCTCTAGAGTGTCGGACATGGTCAATTGTATGGCAAGTTCTGTGGCAGGCCCTACAATCCCCTCACCACCTGTACGGAGCATTAGCGGTGTTAGACCAGGACTGAGGGACACTACTGATAGTCGACCAGCACAGGGACAGTCGACACATAAGGAACGTCCATTAAACTTGCCACCAGAGGCATGTCCATATACGATCATCTTGGCTAATGTCCCGAAGACTTGTGACGGCAAGGAAGAGCACTGGTCTTCCCTGAAAAATAAAACTCTTCACTTTTTGACGGGGAAGACAGTGCTGGGGAGTCATCTCTTTGATAGCTTTAAAATGGTGAGAAGGGTTCCGTGGGTGGGGAAAACCAACAAGACTTTGAGGGGCGATTGCGTTGTTGTGAATTTTAGTTCCCCTGACATAGTAGATCACATTCTAAGACAAGCAGGGTCTTTGAGAATTCAACAGAACCACATCAACGTTCTTCCATTGGGCTTTTTTTACCCTCCACCTTTTCTAGGTCAGGTTATACAGAGAGAGTGCCCTTTTCTGCAAGTTCCTGGAAGTAACCCACTGGATTTAAAAAACAGATTTGAAGCCCTTAGTACCTTAGACACAAACGATTGACTTAGGGTTAATGGAGTCTTCTTACATAATGAGATTTTTAGTACACTTCCCTCTAACCCTTTTGGGCTTTTACCTGTTAGGTCATCTGCTGTGGATTACAACGTTATTTTCACCGCCCCAACAGATATTAACTCATCTTCACAGACAGAGGTTGCCATTGGTGTTACACAGAGATGTTCCAAGGTAGTCTCCGCAGTAAAGAGAGGTACAACTCCCACTCTTAACTCTGAAAATTTGGGTGTCGTATTGCCTTCTTATGGAGTAGAGGTTGAGCCATTACCCCCTTCATGTGAATTGGCCAATTGTTTAGTTAGCGAACAAGCGGGTGTAACGGAATTTCCAGCAATCGATTCAATTTCTGCTTTATCATGGAATATTGCTGGTCTCCGCTCTAAACGTGGTGATCAAAACTGGAGGGCTTTCCTCTCTACTCATCATATAATCGCTTTACAAGAAACATGGGAGGCCACTGATCCTTATTACCTGGATGGGTACCAATCTTTCATCAAATACGCCATGCCCTCTGTTATGGGGAGACCACGAAGGGGTCTTTTGTTATTATTTAGCTTAAAGTTATTATATAGCACTGAGCTGATAGTAACCAATTCTCCTCATATTTTAGCGGTGAAAATGGAATGTGTTAACTTACCATCATTTTTGGTGGTTAACTTTTATAATTCATTTACAAGGTCGGACGAGTTAGAGCATCTCAAAGCACTGTTCAGCTTTCTGGATGAGTATGATGCAATTAATGTTAAACCTTATTTTCTTTTACTTTTTGGCGATTTTAACATTCATGTATGTAATCTTAACTGTTTTGTAAATAATTATCATGACTCATGTTTACAAGAGGCTATCCATTTTGAACACTCTAAGGGTGGGAATTTCTTAGAGAATATGGTATCGTCCTTTTACCTTCATATGCCTGTTCAAGATTTGTTGGTCCCGGTTCACACGTTTTCAGGTCAAGGCCATTGTAGCACAATTGACTATATTTTTGTACCACGCATAATGGTGAACCTATTGGGTACTTTTCGAGTCACGCATAATGTTCTAAGTGATCACAACCCACTCACGCTGGAAATTAAAGTCAAGGCACTGAGGAAAGAAATTCTCCTGCCTTTGATTTCTAACACAAATCTTGAGTCTACCAGTCAGGGAAGACGACTGAGATGGGAAGTTATTAACCCGGCCGACTTCCTTGTTAAGTTATATGAACGTAAAAAAGAGGACTTTAGCTTGTGTTTTTCGCCATTGGCTCAACCGTTGGTTATTCTGGGCGCTTTTGACAGAATTACTAAACATGTTACGGGGAACCACACCACTCATGGGAAACTTAAGCCCAAGAAATTTAAAAACTGGTTTGACCAGGCCTGTGTTAGTGCTCACTCTGCCCTTTTATCGGCTCTTAAAGAACCTGGCAATAACCCAAGTAAGTTAACTGAGGCTAGAAGAAACTATAAAAAAGCGATTAAGGCCAGGAAAAGTGAGCTAAAAAACAAGGCTTGGGACGAGTTATCAGATGCAAGCACTCAGAAAAACAGCAGCCAGTTTTGGAAGGTGATAAATAGCCCCCTTTTTAATGAGCAGGAGAACACTATTAAAGAATGTTTTATCCCGCCTGATAAATGGGTGGCCCATTTTAGTGGCCTATACTCGGAGATACAATATGTTAACCCAGTAAATTACGCAGACCACACATTAGCCTCAAGAATCCTTTTAAGGAGGAGGAAGTCCTAGAGGCCATTGAGGCAATGGCATTAGGCAAAGCCCCAGGACCGGACGGAGTGCCTGCGGACCTTTATAAGGCTGACCCAGGGTTTTGGGCGAAAGTTTTAACTCGCGTTTTTAACGCTGCCTCTGAGGCCGGAGCTCCAAGATCATGGGGCAAAGCTGTTATTGTCCCTCTTTTTAAAAAGGGTTCAAGAGAAGACCCGGCTTGCTACCGGCCCATTTCTCTCCTGGACTCCGCCGTGAAAGTTATGGGTAAAGTTGTCCTTGCCCGTTTAACATTGTGGTTGGAGGAGCAATCTATAATTTCTGACCTACAATATGGGTTCAGACAAGGAAGGGGAACTGTTGGCCAATGCCTTAACTTGCATCTGATCATAGGAAAGTACACGGTCGCCAAGCAGGGGGACCTCCATCTAGCCTTTATGGATTTGTCCGTCGCTTTCGACCTTGTTAATCGACAAAAACTATGGGCCTTACTAGCCACTCTGGGGGTTGACTCAGTTCTGATTTCTTTCCTGGCTGTTATCCACGAGGACACCACTGCAGTTGTTCGTTACAGTGAAGACGGAAGTCAGACTGATGCCTGGCAGGTAAAGCGTGGTGTAAGGCAGGGGTGTATTCTTGCACCCCTACTTTTCTCGCTTTACATCAATAACTTGGGTCCGGTTTTAATTGCAACTAGTAAAGACATTCCGAAAGCCGGCTCCAAAATGATCCCCGCATTGCTATACGCGGATGACACAGTTTTATTGGCCAGAACTGCGAGAGGATTACAAGCTCTTTTAAATGGTTTTTATGATTTTATGGTCTCTTTAGACTTATTAATTAATTTTAAAAAATCCCACTCTATGTCGATTGGCTCGGGGAGAGCAAAAAGGGTGAAATTCTTCTGTAATGGGCAGGAATTAACCAAAGTTCAGTCCTTCCCTTATTTGGGGATTGCATTTGACGACAGATCATCTTGGGTTATACAACGCGCTCAGAAAAAGAACAATTTAGCCAGAGCTACTGGCGCATTGCTGGGCTTTGCAAAACGCATAGGGTGTAAACCGCTTCCTGCTCTATTAAAAATTTATAGCGCAAAGTGTTTGCCCATGGCACTTTATGGAAGCGAGGTCTGGGGTTACAAGGCTGCTCCTAGTATTCAAGTAGTCGAAAACAACTTCTTTCAGAAATTGTTGTCTCTCCCTCCCTCTGCTCCTATTTTTAACATTCATGAGGACTTGGGGATGGGATATGTTGCTGATCAAATAGCTGTTGCACCGCTATTAGGTTGGTTGAGGGTTTGGGCACAACAGCCACCAAACCTAAACCAACAAATTATCGAAGATTGCCTGTCCTTGGAAAAAGCCCTGTCTATTCCGTGGTTACGTTACATTAAAAACAATTTGAAATCACTTGGCTGTCTGGAATTGTTCACCAGCCCTTGTGTACTAAGTAAAGAACAAATTAAGGCCATTAAGCATCAGTTTTTGTCCAGAGCAATGTTGTCAAGGGAAGGTGAGGAACTGGGGAAACCGTCAGTTAGGAGGTTTGTTATGTTAAGTTCAGGGAGCGAGATTCAGCCCTATTTAACCTTCATTAACAAACCTTTCCACATGTTTTTGCTAATAAGGTTTAAGCATGGTTTGCTCCCTTGGCTCTTGGCATACCCAAAAGGATTTTTTAAAGAGGGAACTTTGGGGCCCTGTCCTTGTGACAACATTTCTGAACAAAATTTGTTGCATATGTTATTTTTCTGTAAATTTTACTCTTCTCAGCGTAAAAAATATATTCTGCCGATCTTGAAGAATTGTCAATTTAAGCAAGCAAGGCCTGCACTGACCTATTTACAAATGTTGGACTCTCCTTTGACTTGTTTCGGGGTTGCTTGTTTTATTGTGGGTGCTTTAAGAGCTAGAAACAGGGCCCAGCTTATATAGTTATCCACTAATGAGCACTGCTCTTAATATGTTGTTGTGGACAGAGCCTTTTTAGAAGACATGATTTTTTTAGAATGTTTTATTATTGAATGAATGAATTAATTGAAAAACATACTTTTATTGTATATTGCGCCAAACAGTATTGTATTTAATTTTTGTGTTAATTATTTTCTGTAATTGCATTTGCCTGTATCATGAATTTCTGTCCTGTGCTTTGATGGTTTTAATATTTTAACCGAATAAAGCAAATTTTGACTTTGACTTTGATGTAACCATTATTTTTTTGTTTTTCACAAAGAAACTCCTAAAGCGTGAAAAAAATGAACCGGCCCTGACATGTAGTTAGTTTACTTCTCGGGTATCGGGCCATTGTGCCATCAGTAAGACTGCTCTCAATAATGTGGTCCCCCTGACGCATATAATGAGGTCCCTCTTTGTTGGATGTTCTGACGCCTTTGATCTACCACAGGTGGAGCTTGCAAAGGCTCCACCTATAGTTAGTCAGTCAGTGGCTCCCCCACCGCTACGTGACGCGGGGGAGGCATGTGCTCGGTCGGGTAGAAGAATCGCTGGTTTACAGTGTTTCTGCCATCCCACCAAGCCTTATATGACCCCGAATGTGTTTTGTTTTCTTCTTGTTCTGTATTATTGTTTTAAACACATGACACATTTTATTAACATTAACGTCTTGCAAGAATTATACTGGGAAATAAGACTTACCAATACACTTTAGAATGTGTGTTATTTGAATTGTTTATATTCAGTTTGATTACTAGAAGCTTTATTGCTGTCCATTTGTGATCAGAGAAAAATAATGCTTACAAATGCTTGCAAATGGTTTAGGGTATACTAAAGTAAATATTTTACAAAATAGTATTGTTAACATTTTATAAGGAGCTAAGGGGTCAGTGATCTCTGAATACCATTTCTGGTATATGTCTCTAGGGGTAGTTCGTTCAATTGTGATAAATAATATGTATGCACCTCCTAATTGAATGGGAATATGATTTTTTTTTTCTGTTTTCTGCGTGCTAATCACAACGAGCATTTCATTTTATTTTGTTGTGATGAATTTCATACTTACGGGGATTTTCACTATTTATTTATGTGTTAATCATATTGTTCTTCATGTTGGAATAGAATGATGGCATGTGTTCCTTTATCATAACAACCATGGTTTCAATTAATTAGATGTTAATGCCATTTTAAAAGAATTACTTATTTCATGTAAAGAAACAGCTGCTGACTTTGAAACACGCAGTGGCTTCAGAATGATTTTTTTTAAACTTGCATAATTGAAAATTGGATGCAGTAAATCCACAAATGATTAATCTCAAAGTGCCTCTGAAGTTTTCCACTTTAAGAATAACTCAGGATGCTTTGGGTGTGTGCAACGTTTTGTTGAGGGTGCACCATAGCGTCGGGGAATGCTAGTCGAGGAGTGATAGTGTTACTACCAATGTTAGGATTCGCACAGAGTTTTCTATAAGAAGGTGTCTCTTACCCATACTTAGGTGGTAATTACACATAAAAACCTAGGGGCTTATTTATGAGAACTCTGAATCACTTTTGCACAGCATAAAGTGGTACATGCGTGACACAGGGCTCTCAATCTAATTTATGAAGTCACGCAAACCCATGCTGCGTGGCGTTGAGTGGCCTAATAAATCTTGAGTTAGGCAATCGCTGTGTCACCGTACTCTGCACCCTAGGAGGACCATGTAAGTCAACGCCGTCTCCTCCTCCTGCTTCAACACCCTCCGCATGCTCCGCAAGATCTACAGATGGATCCCGACAAATACAAGAAAGACAGTACGGAAACGCCCTCTACGCGGAAGCCCCGATCAAGCTCATCAAACGACTACAACGCATCCAAAACGCCTCAGCGCGACTGATCCTCAACGTACCACGACACGGCCACATCACCCCCCACTTGAGAAACCTGCACTGGCTCCCCATCAACAAGAGGATATCCTTCAAGATCCTCATCCACGCACACAAAGCACTCCACAAGACCGGCCCAGCCTACCTCAACAGACGGCTCTCCTTCTACATCCCCAACCGCCAGCTACGCTCCGCCGACCTTTCACTCGCCACCATCCCGCGCATCTGAAGAACAACCACCGGTGGGAGATCCTTCTCCCACCTCGCCGCCAAGACATGGAACACCCTCCCACTGAGCCTACGACAGACCCAAGACCTGCTGACCTTCAGGAGGATACTCAAGACCTGGCTGTTCGATCAGTAGCACCCCCCCCCCCAGCGCCTTGAGACCCTCGCGGGTATGTAGTGCGCTTTACAGATGATTGATTGATTGATTGATTGAGGTGTTCCATGGGCATTGCGGTGGGTTTTCCCATGCAACACCCATAGATTTTGACCCTGCCCCAAATTTACAAAATCATGTAAACCTGGAAAAGGTCCAACGCGGTACGCCTCCCGAGGTGAGGTGTAGCGAGGAAAAATATGTTTTCTTCTCTTTGTTTTTTCCTCTGAATACAGCACACATAGGACGAGGAAAATGTCTCTGGGTTGCTTTTGTGAAGGTGTTCCTTCCTGCACCAAAAATATCCTGCATGCAATGGAGGCGCCCTTGCACCATGGTGCGAGGGTGCCTACGTTGTTGCTAGGCTGCCAAAACGGGATGGTACCATATTGCACAAATACAGGGCATTCCTGCCCTTTCACTTTGGCTTAGGGCAGCTCAGTAAAGTCCCTTGCTGCACTGCCCTATGCCAAAATTCCATAAATGAGGACCCTTAGATATGATTCACAAAGCATTGGATGAGACAAAAGCCTGACTGGTGAAACAAGTAATATGCAGGTCCTGGGAGGGCTGAGCGATGGATCGAGCTTAAGTTCCAGGTGTGGAAAGGGAGAGGGGAGTGGGATAGCTCCTAGAAGGAGCAAGGGCCCTCACACACCCCAAGAGGTGTCATGCTTAATCATAAGGCAGCTCCTCCTTGGACTAGTGCCTCAAAGTCCAAAGGGCCCCCCAGGGGGGCTCTTTCCGGAGGGCTTCTCTGTTTTTTACACTCACTTCCACTTGCACTTTGGAACACAACATGAGTCCAGACTACAGGAAATTGAATCTCTCAGTACACCTACTGAGCATTCCCATTAGTGTATATGATGATCCCCCGGTCCTGATGAAATGCCATAAATCCTACTGGATTTCTTGGCCATGAAACATGTCGACCATTTCCACCATTCACACATCACTTTGAGCTGCAGCAGGTTTAATTTTCCTTGCCAGCCACAACTTTGTTTTTAACCAAAGCATCAGCATCCTACGAATAAAGCGGTTTTTGGAATCCCATAGCTATTTTTAGATGCACCTTTTTCACTCCCACTTCTGCTCTTCTCACACACGCCCAGCACATGCCCTTTTTGGCTTCACATCGGCAAACAGAGAAGACCTCTGGGAAAAAGCCCCCCTGTGGGGCTCGTTGGGCATTGCAGCGCTGGACCAATGAGGAGCTGCCCTATGATGAAGCATGACACCTCTCGGGGTGTGTGAGGGCCCTTGCTCCTTATAGGAGGTATCCCACTTCTGTCTCCCTTTCCACACATGCAACTTACCCATCCCCCCCACCTCCCAGCTCGATCCATCGCTTAGTCCTCCCCAGGAACTGCATACTACTTGTTTCACCACACTTCTCAGGGGCATGTAAGCTGGACCTTCCAAACCCCGTCCCTCCAATTGTGAATACAAAAAACTGACTCACACAAAAGGCTTTGCAAACTAGGCCCCTAGAATTGTCTTCTACACATTCTCAGTTTGTTACATACGAGAAACACTATGGCTGAGTAGTGTCTAAGTTAAACTGATGGAGCGGGTAAAATAAAATTTTTAGGTATACCCAATCCATTTATATATGTTTATATTAAAACAAATAAAGAACTAATCCTAATGGATAATAGGGTGTTTTGTTTGAATTAATCAACCTTATTAACCAAGAGAATACACGTGGGAATGCATTTGCATGGCTAAAATAATAAGTGAACTAAGTTTGTACGCATATTAAATTTATATGTTTAGCTTAAGCAGTGTTAACGTGATTTGCGCTTAAATAAACCAGCATTAACTGCTTTAAATGTTGCATATGGCTAGATAAATGCATACACATAAGGGTATTAGTAAGGGAATAACACTGTTTTAGTCATTTTCATGTATTAATTGTGATTTGTGTTTCTTTTACTTAAGTTGACTATTTCGGCCTACGAAAAGATGGCTGCCGACTGAATCCTCACTAAAGTACATGACTTCATGCATTAAGCGATGGAGGAAGGCGTCTGCACTGACTTTGTCGTGGCCTTACCATGAACTTTTGAGCCGGGTCCATGAAGACTACTCTGGGCGAGATGCCAATGTCCCTGAACATGGAGCAAATGTTGCCATCTGGGAACCAAAAGCCACCTATTCACAATAGACTGATACTTTCCTGACCAGGGAACAGCTTTTCCCATGCGCCTAGTTTATTCATCATCCGTATGAGAAATTTTGAGAATGTTTCTTAAAGTATTGGGACGGGGCTGAATTCAGCCAATCCACGGTCTGGAAATAAAGAAAATGATGCTGTTTTATGTAAATTTTGGTATAAAAATTAGTAGTCTAGAGAGGGAAAATGTTGGTTACCACCCCTTGTTCTTGAGACGCACCCTGATCGATGCTACTCTATGCGATACCCCATGCTGACAGGAGAGGACGGGACGTTAGAATACTGATGATCTTTCTGAGGACTGGTGCTGACTTAGAAAATGACAAATGGCCAGAATAGGTAAATATGACAAAAGATAATATGGCATTGTTAGGATTTAACCTGCAATTTAGATAGATAAAGAAAAATCATTATTTCAAGAACTGTGTCGGGTGATTATTTCTTGTAAATATTTTATTGAGTAATATGAGAGTTAAAGTGTTTTCTATCAAATTCCAAATCAACTAAATGATCTATTCGACCTCCGGATGGAGGGACTGTTAGAGTAAGTCAATAGAAGTGTTTCCTCTATCCAAAGTGAATAAACTGTAGTTTGGAATCAGGATATCTCTCCCCTGTAAGGCACGGATAGTTTAATGTGAATGAATGTTGGTGTTATGGGCCCCACCAGCGTGTGATGTGTGTGTGTGCGTGTGACTGAGGAATCATTCCGTCCGTGGAAGCAGGAGGAGATTTTGTATTCTGAACTGCACCAGTATTTCTGGTAGCAAGATGATGGTTTTTATTGTTTTGGTTTGATGATTTGGCATGTATATAGTTTATCGATTATTGATTGGTATTGATTTATGTACTAACACTATATGTTGAAGCCATATTGAGTTTTATGTTGTCTGTACGGCTTCTGGGAGGTAGGAAGTCGGGAATTGATGACAGTTCCGTAGTAGAGCAGAGTTAAGTGCTGCTCTCGGGGAAGAAGGGATTGTAGTTGCCCGTAGGTACACGGGAGAAACGTGTGACAATTGAAGTTGCGCGTCGCATTGTCTGGGTTCGATTCGGTGACATCACTGTGTGTGTTGCCATTAGAGACAATTTCTGTGTGAGAGAAGTGCGTATGATAGCAAAGGGTTACCTGTGAAATTTTGGTCTTAAGTACCAGGAAACCAATTGGTATGCCGATAACGCTTATCACTGAAAAGGTAGCAGGTGTTCTCTGAGCTTGTTAGAAGGACAAAGTAGAGGTAAGCGCTGCTTTGTTAAACGGATGTTATAATTCTGTAGTAGGACAGACTGTTCGCTGTTCTCGGAAAAGGCAGGATTCTGTGTGAATGAACTATATTTTTCCTTGTGTGAAAGTGCGTGAATGAAATAGCATTCGGGTTAATTGCGGAACTCTGGTTTTATTTCTCAGGAGCATTGCATTTCCACCTATGTGTTTTAATTCCGGAGAAAACTGTTAATTGATGCTTGAAAGAGGGGTGAAGTAGAGGGATGCGCTACTTTGCCAACGGACGTAATGATTCTGTAGTAGGGCAGAGGTAAGCGCTGCTCTCGAGAAGACAGAATTCTCGTGGGAAAGGTCTTTTGCTATTCTGTGGTTAGCGGAGCAGACAATGCAGATGTTTGTATGTTGTAACTAACAAGTATTGTAAAATCGAAACAAAGTCTACTGAGTAGTCTTGTAAAGAAGGGGTAGACAGGAGACAGGAGCAGGAGCTGCTGCAGTGACTGTTGACGTCAGGTGGACCGCGCTGGCATTGGACAGCTTGTCAGTGACGTAGACGCTCCAGGATTGGTGCGTTAGTGTGAGTCGCGCTAGGATTGGAGGTTGTGACAGTGACGTAGACGCTCCAGGATTGGTGCGTTAGTGTGAGTCGCGCAAGGATTGGAAATTGTAACAGTGACGTAGACGCGCCGGGATTGGTGCAGGAGTAAGAATCGCGTTGCTATTGGACTAAAGATCGTACAGTTGTAGAAAAGACTAAAGGGTTCACGAAAGACAGGGAGATGTATTATCATTCACCCGAAAAGAGGAAAAAATCTTTATTTAGTAAAATGCGGAATTGGTTTGTAAAAGACAAAGAGATTGTGACTAGGGAAGGACAGTTACTTCCCCCAGCGAAGACCCCGCATCCTTCATGCTGCCAAAATATGGGTACCATACTTGCATCTGGTTAGGCAATTGGGCAAAGTATACAAAGGAAGACGGAGTTCTAGCGTTTCCAGAGGATGGGTCCTTTAATTTGGCAATATTGAGGAACTTACGGGAGAGGATGATGAGCTTAGATCCGCGACCTAGGCCTACGCAGTTTGAGGCATTGACAGAGTGGGAAGATGAAATGCATGAGCGAGAGAAACAGAGAAATGGCAGTAGGTATCGGTATATGTTCGGACGGCCAAACGATCGTGAAACTCATTGTGATCGAATGAGAATGTGGCGAGATGCTAGCATGACGGAAGGATTGTTTCCCGTTAGAACAGAAGGAGAAAGTGGAGGAAGGAAATGCCTAGAAAAGAAAAATCATGTAGAAACCCGGAGGTATGGGGCTAACGAGACCGACGATGATGTCCTAGACGATATGTTTTACAAAAGCCCACCTCTATACAGGCAGGAACCAGAAACGCCAACTACAGAGACACCAGTGAGGGAGACTTTGAGAATCATTAAAACAGAAGTTGTGACCCCAGAATTAAAGAGAAGAAATTCACTTAAAGAGAAGGGAAATAGGGCCGAGAGTGAAAATTCTAAGGAATTAGCAAAAACCACATTAGAACTAACAGAGAAAATAAGAGAATTGACGAAAAATCTCGAAGCAGTTACAGTTCCGGTGACCATAGGTCCTGTTATGCCTATTTTTGAGAAGCAGAAAGACAGTGGGCATGGACTAACGGTCCCGTATGTGAACAATAGACAGGAAGAACAGCCCCTGATGAGAGCAAAAGAGAATTCCTGGGGACAAATTATGGGTAAAGGGGAATTGCATGTGTCAAAGAATCCATTTTACTATTCTGATACTACCGAGAGCAGTAGAATGGTAGGAGGATCAATATTAGAACCACGGAGATTGACAGAACCAGGGAATGTAGAGAAATCAGTGAGCATAACTACTGAAGAATTGAATGAATGGCTGAAAGTCTTGCAGGATAAAGAATCTCATACCATTGATGTGGCAAAATTACGGATGGTATTAGAAGAATTGATTGTAGGGACCATCCCCACAGAAAAGCTGAAAAATTACCAAGATGAGGAACTGCTGTTCCTCTGTAAAAGTGTCACTTGGAGAGCAAAGAATTTACATGACAGACTAGCAGAAATTGAAATGGGAATTGACATGGACAAGGTAAAGGCTTTACAGAAACCATACCGAGTGGACTTCACAGAAAAAGATATAGAGAATCTGAATGCTGCAGGACTGATAGGGCAGATTAGGGACATAATCACGGTATTGAGGAAATGGGGAGATGTGGACAAATGGAAGAGCAGGTGGTATAGGAAGCGGGATGACACCTCAGACAGAACATTTCCAGCGTTTCCTGTGAGAGAAAAGGAGAAAGTGGTGATGGAGTTCCCTATGAGAGAGATTCCAGGAGGGGGATATGTGCATGTCCCATGGACCAGACAGGACATTTTGTCATTTACAAATGACTTCTCTCGGTTACGGGAAAAACCGGTCGAGTGGTACAGACAGATAGACAGATTTGTGAAATTGTCAAAAAGTGCTGTGGATTGATTTGAATAGTCTGTTTGATATAATAGTGCCAGCAGACTTGTGGGCAGAATGTAAGATAGTCATAGATTGGCCCACCAAAGAATACCCGAGAGATCCCAAAACAGGAGCCCCCGACCCCGAGGTTATGAAGAAATATGAACAGGTCATGGCATTCTTGAAAAACAAAGAGCCTCCAAAAGAAACAGACTGGGTTAAAATAGATCGAACACATCAGGAAGCGAAAGAGTCAGTCCACGCATACTATGAGAGGCTAATTTTGGCTTTCAAACAGTTTAGTGGGGATGACAGTCTGGGAGAAAAGGACCTGAGTCATTTTGTGTACAGATTTGTGTATGGTCTGCGTCCCGAAATAGGGGACATGATCAAGCAGCACACCGTGGACTGGCAGAGCAAGAAAATAGATGAGATCCTGAGGCATGCTAAATACTTTAACGATGAGATTGAGGCAAAGCAGCGAAAACTAAAAGAAAAGGCAATATAGGCTCAAGTGAAAGTTGCAGAGAGACAGGAAGCTCAGCTGATAGAACAGGCAAATAATCCAGGCAGTAAATCAAAATTTGGTCCAGGAAAGGGAAAGGGTGATATAGAAGAAGCCAAGAAAAAGTTCCCTTGTCACAATTGCGGAAGATTAGGGCACTGGAAATCCGAGTGTAAATATCCACCAGGTACTAATGATGAAAATCCGTCATTAAATCCACAGGTGCAGTGTGAGGGGAGTGGCCCACCGCCGCAACAGCAGAAGGCTGTTAATCTACAGAATCAGGTGCCAAAACCGCCCTTACCACAGAGCCGGAGCACACAGAAGTATAACAAACAGACGGGATTCTACAACGAAGAAAAGGTAAACAAACCGCAACGCGCGAGTGCTGTGTCACAGTATTGGCTGCAAAATGACGAAAGTGAGCCAGAAGAGATTTATTGACGGTGCCGAAAAGAGGAAGCAGGGTGCGTACTTTGCGCATCTCTAGAAATAGATCAGACAGGACCATTTGTGGATGGGAAAGTTAATGATGAAAGCATTACTTTTCTAGTAGACACTGGAGCTACACGATCCACTGTCAGATCAGCAGATGTTAAAAATCTTCCTCTTTCGGATGAAATAATCCAAGTAGTTGGTGTGTCCAACACCCAGATTAAAACGTACCTTACTGATCCTGTAAAGGTCAGAATAGGGAAATTTTCAGACATGCATCAATTTGTGGTGTGTGACACCAGTCCTGTGAACCTATTAGGAAGGGATTTGTTGTGCAAGATGAATTGCACCATATTCTGTACACCAGACGGAATAGCCTTTGAAACACCAGATGAAGATGTTCTGTACAAAATGACCATAGCTAACCGAGAGTGTGAGGTTGCTGGAACCTATGCAGTATTCAATCCAGATGAATTGCCCCCAGAATTGAAACAGACAGTGAAAGCAGCAGTCTGGGATTTCACTGGGGAAGATGTAGGCCTGATGAGAAATGTAGACCCAGTGAGAATTGCTGTAAAGGAAGGAGCAGTTTACCCAAACATTCCACAATACAGACTGACACCTGAAATAATAACAGGAGTAACCCCTTTGATTGAGAAAATGATCCAGCAAGGAGTGTTGAGGGAGATAATGAGCAGTCCATGTAATTCGCCTATCATGGGACTGAAAAAGCCAAGTGGGAAATTCAGGATTGTGCAAGATTTGAGAAAGATTAACAAGATTGTCGTCTCATGTTGTCCAATTGTTCCAAATCCCTCAGTAATCTTATATCAAATCCCACATGATGCAGAATGGTACACAGTAATTGATTTGTGTCATGCTTTCTTTTCCATTCCGTTGCATCATGACAGCCAGCCTCTTTTTGCATTTCGGTTTGGAAACCGTATTTTGGCATGGTGCTGAATCCCACAGGGGTACACAGAGAGCCCCTCCATTTTCAATCAGTTGTTGAAGAAATCCCTGGAAAGTCTTATTATGCCTGAGAGTTCAGTTTTAGTCCAGTACATTGACGACCTATTGGTGGCGTCAAAGACACGTGAGGCCTGTGAAACAGACACTATCGCTTTGTTAAATCATTTGGCAGATGGAGGACTGAAGGTATCTCCAGCAAAATTGCAATATTGTAAGAAGGAAGTAACATACTTGGGTCATAATATCGAAAAAGGCCTGAGGAAAGTAACCATAGACAGGATCAGAATCATTAAAGGAATGAGAGCTCCAATGACCCAAAGAGAGGTGAGAATGTTCCTAGGAATGGTTGGTTACTGTCGTCAGTGGATAAGTAATTTTTCCCTGATTGCCAAACCATTGGTAAAATTGACAAAAAGCGAGGTAAAAGACCCCCTTGAACTGAACAAAGAAGAATTGGCAGCATTTAAACAGTTGAAGAACAGTCTTTGTGAAGACCCTGCGCTGGGTATGCCAGACTATGAAAAAGAGTTTGAGCTATACTGTAGTGAGCGAAATGGATGCGCACTTTCAGTGTTAATACAGAAACATGGAAGGCAAAGGAGACCAGTGGCATATTTCTCGTCAATGTTAGATCCAGTGGCGATAGGTCTGCCAGGATGTCTGAAAGCAGTAGCTGCCACATGCCGAAGCCTAGAGCAGAGTGAGGGAATCGTGATGGGGTATCCAGTAAGAGTGTTTGTACCCCATAGTGTGGCGATCCTTTTAACAAGGAGTCGAACACAGTTCATGTCACATACTCGGCTGACTAAGTATGAGAAAGTCATTCTAGGTGCAAACAATGTGAGTCTGGAAAGATGTGTGAATGTGAATCCAGCTACACTTTTGCCTGATGCAGAGAGAGTGGAGATAAGAGAAGAGGTTGATCATGATTGTCTGGATGTGCTTGACTATTGCACAAAACCTCGGCCTGATATAAGAGATCTGCCACTGCCAGAAAGTGATTATGTGTTTTTTGTGGATGGATCCTGTTTGAGGACGGATGAAGGAGTGTTGAGTGCAGCCTATGCAGTATGCACAGTTTCAGCAGTTATAGAAGCATCACCCTTGAAAGGAGTTAAATCTGCTCAAGTAGCAGAAATAGTGGCATTAACCAAGGCATGCAAAATTGGGAGAAATGCAAGAGTGACTGTGATGACTGATAACCAGTATGGCTTCGGAGTTGTCCACGACTTCGGCCAATTATGGCTGCAAAGAGGTTTCCTGACCTCAAGTGGAACTCCCATAAGGAATGCAGAAGTGGTTGGAAAATTGTTTGAGGCGATACAAATGCCCAAAGAATTGGCTGTGGTAAAATGTGCTGCTCATGGACAAGGTAGTGATTACATCACTACTGGAAACCGTTTCGCAAACGACATGGCTCAGTATTGTGCCCGAAATAAATACTCAATTAATCGGTCAAAAGAAAAGGAAATGTCTTCTTGCTCCATAATGTTTACTAACGTTGTGGGAACATGGGATGAAGTGAGACAGTTGCAGGATGAGGCAATTGATGAGGAAATGTGGCAGTGGGTAAAAGCAGGTTGTGCACCCAGGGAAAATGATCATGTGTGTGTCTATCGGGATGGAAGACCAGTAATGCCTGATAGCATGATGTCAACCATGGCACGGATGTATCATGGCCAAGGACATCTGGGAAGGGATGCCATGATAAGGGCTTTTAAGCAAACCTGGTACAATCCAAAATGTAGGTTAATAGCAGAAAGTCTCTGTCAGAGATGCCTGACATGTCAGCAGTACAACCCTGGAAGAAAAACTGTGGTGAGTCTAGGCACCATAGGCCGGAAGGGAGGACCTTTCACCAGAATGCAAATAGATTTCATTGAAATGCCCCCTTTTAACAAACTGAGGTATGTGTTGGTGGTAGTTTGTCTGTTCTCTAGGTGGGTGGAAGCATACCCGACCAGAAGAAATGATGGAATCACAGTGGCCAAGCTATTGTTGAGGGAATTCATCCCAAGGTACGGGTTCCCAATAACCATAGAATCAGACAGAGGAGGACATTTCTACAATGAGATCATGAAATTAATTTGTGAAGCATTGGGTGTACAACAAAAACTGCATTGTGCCTACCGACCAGAGGCTTCTGGTGTGGTCGAGCAAATGAATGGTACTATCAAAAATTGAATATGGAAAATGTGTTTAGCCACAGGTTTGAAATGACCTGATGTCTTGCCTCTGGTTTTGATGACCATTAGGTCTACTCCAGACAGAACTACAGGTTTAAGTCCACACGAGATCATCATGGGACGCGCCATGAGACATGTGTTTGTACCAGTCAACAAGCTGATGACTATAACTGATGGCATGATTTTGGATTACTGTAAAGGCCTGGCTGACGCAGTTCATTCTGTGTTTCACCAGGTTGCAGCGGATGCCACCACACTTAAAAAGAAACCAGCACATGATTTGAGCCCAGGGGACTGGGTGAGGATAAAAGTCCACAGAAGAAGAAATTGCCTGGTTCCAAGGTGGGGAAGGCCAAGACAGGTCATCTTGACCACAACAACTGCTGTGAAGTGTGCAGGACTGAAAAACTGGATACATGCAAGTCACACTCTGAGAGTTCCAAATCCAGCAGACGGCATTGGAAAAGAATACTTTGACGAATCAGAATCAAGTGATGAGTCAAGCAATGAGAATATAAAGTCAAAAGAAAATCCTGAAAGGGGGGAAAAAGAGCCAAGACTAGTTCAGACCCCCAGAGAGGAAATTCTGAGAAAAAGATTGCAGATTTCAGATAGTTCAGATTCTGGAGATGAGCAAAACGCCAATTGTGAACACAGAAAGAAGAAAAGAAAAGAAAAGAATGTCCAGTCAGAAGTAACATTTACACCAAATGAGAGAGTAGAAGAAATTCCACCTGAGAAAATACTGGAAGAAGAAGAAGGGACAGTCACAGAAAGAGAGGGACAGATTGCGGAAAAACCCAGAGGAGGTGTAGGGAACTGCAACACCCAGCTAGGTGAAGGGACAAGTAGCCAGCAGGGAGATTGCGTGCCGGAGACCCGAGGAGGGACAGAAGTAGGGCCAACCCAAGAGGTGGAAAAAGAAATTACTGAAAAAGAAAAGTCAAATGAGACAGAATCTGAGGACAGTGAGACTGAAATACTAGAAGGTTGAGTTCTGAGAAAGAGAACTTGGATTGAGGAAAGAAACGGCAAACCAAGAAGAAATGCTATAGGTGATCTTTGGCCAAACAAAATTAAGAAGCGGAGATATCGATTGACACGAGCTAAACCCTCAGAGGCTGAACAAGTAAATGAAGTAACCAGTCAGCATCCAGAGAAAAAGGGAGAAACAGAAGTGTCAGAAGCAAACAAACGAGTAAGAAAACCAAACCAGAAGTATAAGTCACCTGAATGGACGTACTTGGCACTGCCTGCACAAAGGGAAGAGGCAGATAGTCAAGGAAATCCAGAGGAGATTTTGCTGAGATTTATAAAAGAAGAAGAAACAGGGGAAATCCTGAGAGTTATCCTATCCGACATCGGAGAGGAAGCGGAAGATCAGGAAATCCTGCATGTGGATGACGAAAAGGAAGTGAAAAACGACGAAAGGCCGAGCTGAGTAATTTGAATTGATCCTTGTAGGAATACACAGGATTGAATAAGAAATTGAAGTATTTGGATCACCTGATAAGGTCTTAGCTCTTGTAGGAAAGCTACAAGAGGCGGAGTAGAAGAGGCTTAGTCAAAAGACACGGTTAATTCTAACAAGATGGCTAACATAGATAATAACAAGAGTAGATGTACCTTCATGAGAAGGTGGTGCAAGACATGTAGTTGTTGTACCGGACTATTAATGCTTCTTTGGAGCGTACTCACTCTTTTGATCTCTTTCAAAGTGACTTTAGATACACAAGCAGGACATACTGAGAATATGACTAATATAGTGAAAAGCTCACAAAAAGTAATACCGGTTAGAACAAGCACAGAGCATGTGCATCAAGATAGGTCAATAACTGATTTTTCTAGTAATGTGTTTTCAAGTTTATTGTATGAATATGTAAGAAGGGGTGACTTATCATCACCTCCCAGCAACTTATGGAATAACATGTAGCGTCTTGACTAGTATATTTTATCAAGTAGGGAAATTAGAATATAATTTGTCTAATATAGATAATATTCTTGGACGATTGCCCATGAATAAAGAATTAAATCCAGCTAAAGATGCTAATGTATTAGGAGAGATTTTTATAGAAACTAAAGGACTAACTCTAAAATATATTTTTAAGAACAATTTAACTTGCAGTTTGAAAACAGAGGAGAAAACATTTTTGGATATGGTTGAGGAGAGAAGATTGAAAATACACAAGAATGCAGAGGGACATAAGGAAGGGGAAAACATTTGGGAAATAGATGGGAAAAAGGAGACACCGGGTGGAGTTAAACCGACAATAGCTATAGACTCACCCCAGAAAGGCAAACTATGCATCATGAGGGAAAGGTCCCAATATGATTATATTTATATAGGGACAAGTGAATGTCATGATACTTATTTCATTGCATCCGGATGGGGATTTAGAGGTAGAGAAGATCCAGTTTTCCCTGGACTGTATTATATTTGTGGGAACAAGGCTTACTACAGGTTGCCCGACCATTGGTATGGCACATGTTATGTTGGGCTGGTCTTTCCAAAGATTTTTCACATGGATAGAGTAAAAAATAGTGGACCAAATAACCTACTAATGCGTAGCAGAAGAGAAACTTGGTTAGAAATTGTAGGTGATATTTTTGGAGCCTTGATACCAGCAGTGGGAATATCTTTGAATGCAAATAATATTCGGAAGTTGTCCACCATAGTGGATCGCTTGTCAACAAGCACCGCTGGAGGATTTCTCTTGGTAAACACTGAGCTGGTTGCCATGTGTGCTATGATTATGCAAAATCGACTTGCCCTTGATATCTTATTGGCAAAAGAGGGTGGAGTCTGTGGAATGCTGAAAGTTCAACATTGTTGCACTTACATTCCTGACGAAAGCAGAGATCTAAAGGTCTATATAAAGAATATTACAGAATTGCATGATGAAAAAAAACCACAGGAGGTTGAAAGTATCTGGACTAGAGTTAGTAATAAAATGGCTGCTATTAAACCTTTCTTAGGTAAATTAGGTAGTACTATAATAGGGAAAATAATATTTCCATTAACCTGTGTGATTTTCGTATTATTGATACTTAGATTAGGATGTATGTGTTGTAGATATAGAATAAATAAAAAGAAGGTTAAACGAGAAATTTACAAAAAGAGAGAAAAGAAACCAGAAAAAGATCTCAATGAAATAGAAATGGAAGAGTGGAAGGAGAGTATTTATGACAAAACAAAGAGAGAAGACGAAAGAGAAACAGAATTTTAATTAAGCAAAAAGACATTTCAAAATTTCTGCAAAAGGGGAAATAAATTGAAATTTTGTGGGTTTTTGTGGTGATAAAATCACCAAAGGGGGGGTTGATGGAGCGGGTAAAATAAATTTTTTAGGTATACCCAATCCATTTATATATGTTTATATTAAAACGAATAAAGAACTAATCATAATGAATAATAGAGTGTTGTGTTTGAATTAATCAACCTTATTAACAAAGAGAATACACATGGGAATGCATTTGCATGGCTAAAATAATAAGTGAACTAAGTTTGTACGCATATTAAATTTATATGTTTAGCTTAAGCAGTGTTAACGTGATTTGCGCTTAAATAAACCAGCATTAACGGCTTTAAATGTTGCATATGGCTAGATAAATGCATACACATAAGGGTATTAGTAAGGGAATAACACTCTTTTAGTCATTTTTATGTATTAATTGTGATTTGTGTTTCTTTTACTTAAGTTGACTATTTCGGCCTACTAAAAGATGGCTGCCGACTGAATCCTCACTAAAGTACATGACTTCATGCATTAAGCGATGGAGGAAGGCGTCTGCACTGACTTTGTCGTGGCCTTACCATGAACTTTTGAGCCGGGTCCATGAAGACTACTCTGGGCGAGATGCCAATGTCCCTGAACATGGAGAAAATGTTGCCATCTGGGAACCAAAAGCCACCTATTCACAATAGACTGATACTTTCCCGACCTGGGAACAGCTTTTCCCATGCGCCTAGTTTATTCTTCATCCGTATGAGAAATTTTGAGAATGTTTCTTAAAGTATTGGGACGGGGCTGAATTCAGCCATCCACGGTCTGGAAATAAAGAAAATGATACTGTTTTATGTAAATTTTGGTATGAATATTAGTAGTCTAGAGAGGGAAAATGTTGGTTACCACCCCTTGTGCTTGAGATGCACCCTGATCGATGCTACTCTATGCGACACCCCATGCTGACAGGAGAGGACGGGACGTTAGAATACTGATGATCTTTCTGAGGACTGGTGCTGACTTAGAAAACGACAAATAGATAATATGGCATTGTTAGGATTTAACCTGCAATTTAATTAGATAAAGAAAAATCATTATTTGAAGAACTGTGTCGGGTGATTATTTCTTGTAAATATTTTATTGAGTAATATGAGAGTTAAAGTGTTTTCTATCAAATTCCAAATCAACTAAATGATCTATTCGACCTCCGGATGGATGGACTGTTAGAGTAAGTCAATAGAAGTGTTTCCTCTATCCAAAGTGAATAAACTGTAGTTCGGAATCAGGATATCTCTCCTCTGTAAGGCACGGATAGTTTGATGTGAATGAATGTTGGTGTTATGGGCCCCACCAGCGTGTGATGTGTGTGTGTGCGTGTGACTGAGGAATCATTCTGTCCGTGGAAGCAGGAGGAGATTTTGTGTTCTGAACTGCACCAAAACATGATGTGCGCACGACGTAGCACGTATCACCTGAAAGACCTTATGCACTTGGAAGAATTAAGCAACTTGAAAATATAAAAAGGTTGCATTTTCCAGAAATATTAGGTATAGGACAGTGGAAAGAACACTGGGTACAAAAGGTATTTTAAGATAACCCTAATTTAACAAAGACGTATTTTATCCAAAAACATTCTCTTGGTGTTAGCCCATTTCAACATTGGAAATTGCTTTGCAATTCAACAGTAAAAGAGAAAGGCACGTTTCTCTTTTGTGTGGTCATTTAAGTGTGAATCTAAAACATGATGTAGAGGTATTGGAATGCTAGAAAAGGTCTATGAAGCTGCGGCTTTCAACAGTGTGCCAGAGGGGTATAACGGACATTACGAAGTGGGGAGAAACCACATTTAAATATTCAGGAACTGTGTAAAATATTTATGTTACATCGCTTGACCAGACTGCTGTAGCAAAATGTTCAAATTGACAATGCCGACTTGAGAATTCATGGCTGTATCATCACTTACAAAAATAAATGACAAAGTCAATATGTGTCTCTCATTGCCTTATTAAAGAAAAACCTTCCAGAGGCCTTTGAGACTTTTGAAAACATTCAATAAATTATTGATTTTTGTTTCCATGCGTACTGTTCCAAAGATATGACTGTGTTCGTTTTCACATTCTGTGCATCGCTGTTGTCTAGCCATGGAAAGAGAATAGGATTGGTAATCGATAAGAAACATAGGATCTAAGAAACAATTTATGCACATGGATCCATTTTGATGTAAACAAATGTAGTTGGTAAACCATTAACATCAACAAAGTGACAGTGACCCAGAATGCAATGCATTTTCACAAATATGTATTTACAAGCATCATTTTGCAAAAGATCCTATTACATGTAAAATATTTCACTACTTTTGTGTAATTCATCACACTTAGTGACCTAATTGGTCGGTTTGAAACTTGGGCCTTATTTGAAGTTTGGTAAATGAGATACTTTGTTACAAACGTGTGGAATTTCCCGTCCATCTTATTACAAGTGTGTTATAGACTCTGGTACTTGAAATACAGCGGACAGGGTTGCCTCCATGTTTTGACAGAGTATACCATTTGTCAGGCTCCAGATCGGACCCTTACATTGTTCCTTACATGTGGAATCAATCAAGGCCTACCTCAGGAAGTATGTATGATCACTATAACTGCAGCTCCCTCCACTTTGCTTAAAGAGATATAACGCTAGGCCCAATGGTCCCAGCCCAGTATTCAACAATTTCTATGTTTCCACATGTTCACCTGCAGATTAAAACATTCAGAAATATTTTGTGATGAATGTTCATGCATTTAAAGCTCCTTCAGTTTTCTCCAAAGAGTAATAATTTTTTCTTTCTTGAAAACTGAAACAGTTAGAGCCCAATTTTTATGCTGGCGGAAGGGGCATTCATGTCGCAACAGCAGCAGAGTAACCTTCTCACCAACATAATGGTCCACTTGCCTGATTTAAAAGCAAGTAGACCTACTTCCTCTTTGTCGCCACCATGGTTAGGCACATCCGAAGGCCCAATGGAGTAAGAGCCATAGGAGGCGACCTGTATGTCCGTCCAGCTAATTTTAGATGCATGGACATACCGGTCAGTTTTCACTGTCCGTCACTGCATGAAAAACCGTGGCACTAAGGGCCAGTAAAAACTGCAAAATGCCCCCTTGCCATGGGTGATAACTAGGGGTGGGCGGAATTTGCGAAATTAACTTTCGCAAATTATCGCGAAAATGTTTAAAATTATCGTAAACAAGCGGAAATATCGCGAAGATGCGGAAGTTTTTTTCCGGCATGTTCGCGAGATTTTCTGCATGGTTGCGGGTCGCCAACTTACCCATGTGGTTGCTTGCGGGCGCGGCCATCTTGTTTTGAGTTGTCTCGCGGTGCATGATCGCGAGAAGAAAGACGTGATCGCGCGACGCATGACGTCACTGCGGGCGCGAACTGTCGCGAGATAGCGCAAATGGCTAAAAACAATACAACATCTCATGGAGAACGCGACCGGATCAAGAAAACTTGTCGGCGAACACAGGGATTCAGGTAAGGCGATCGCGCGCGCGCGAGAATGTATTATTTTACAGCGCGAGCAAGCAACAAATTATCGCCAAGCTGCGGAAACCGGAATTTTTGACATTTTCACGCTCTCCGCGGAACGCAAAAAAGTCAAATTATCGCAATTTCCGCGAACGGAACGAAATTTTCGCCCAGGCCTAGTGATAACATCCATGGCCCGAGGGAATTGCTATTTTTATTTTCAAAAACAAAATCTCGCTTAAGGGTTTAGTTTTTAAAATATACCTTTGCTGTACATCTTTATCATGTTTGGCAACATTACAATGCCTTGATAGGATCTGCATTGGCTGTGGCTCTGGTAAAGGCATTAAATGCCTGTCAGCACCTCCACGAGGGTGACGGAGTAAAATACTCAGTTGACCTGGCATAGGATGACCTGACTGCCAATATATAAATAGGGCCAATAGAATTATAAAAACATTGGTGAATGAGGCCCATGATAGCTATCTATTGCAGGACTTCTTCCATCCTGTTTCCATTTCTTTCTTTAAAAACAATTATTAATTTTGTTTCATTAGGTCCTCCTTGTTAAAGCAAACAAAACAGAGAGGGAAAGTGAGAGAAATTTCTCAAAGGAGAGGTGAACTTAACATGCTCCATAAATGCAGCCAAAAGACAGAAAAAATCCATTCATTTATGTCTCATATATACAGAACATGCACACCACTATCTGCTGCATACTATGAGATAATAGAAATCAAACTATGCTGGACCCTTACCCACCTAGTGTGTCGCAGTTCATCATCATATACTCTATCTAGCAATGGGAGGCATTCTGAGAGAAGCTAAGTGTTGGTGTCTTTTGTGGATTGGATGATGGTAGAGTATGTGCAGAAACATGTGTAAATGAGGAAACTTGAAAAGAATACAATTGTGTGAAAGTAGGTCACTCATTAGAGAGGAATTATATTTATGCACTCCATCCACAAGGCTAAAAAGAGGCATTTCTATGTCGGATCCCACATGTAATTTTCCTCTATATGTTTCAGCACCTTGTATAAACATAAAGCCTTCTTCAGCGCTAGTTTTCACATTATAAAAGGAGACATGGATCAGTAACTCCAATGATTTTAGAATGTTCTCACTGTTCCAATTTGCCCTGTAGTCAAACAAATGGTGGGAAGTTCCAACTGCTCTTAAGCCACTATTGACTTTGCAAAATAAAGAATAAGTGCCAATACGATGAGGTGTATGCTAACAGAATTTGTAATGTTTTCCTGTTATTAACGTGTGTATCGTACTGTATTGTTTGAATTTGACTGTTGCTTGCTTGCGCAACTTACTTCTGGGTCCGCCAGCTTGCCACTGAGAGTCGCCATTTTTGGGCAGTGCGCTCTCTAGTCTTGTGGCACCCAGACCTATTTAGATGCGCTCTGCGAGGACGCAGGTGCCTTTAGGTGTTCCCTGTCTGTGGTTCCCGAGTTTGTTTCCTAATTACTTGCACTGACTTGCTGCTTGCAAAATTTATTTTTAAATGCTTTTAAAAACCTTGTATCTCTGCACTAAGTATTTATTAATTTGTGTATCTTACTGTATTGTTTGAATTTGACTGTTGCGCAACTTACATCCGGGTCCCGCCGGCTTGCCACTGAGAGCCGCCATTTTTGGGCAGTGCGCTCTCTAGTCTTGTGGCGCCCAGGCCTATTTTGTTGCCCACAAAGGGCGCACCGCTGGTGCGCCAAAGACGCGCCTAAGACAAGCCTGTCTGTGCCCGTCAGCGTCCCTAAAGTGGCCATGCTGCCCGTCGAACTCCAGGACTGGAGGGAAGATTGTACTATACCAGGGATTATCTGTGGGCTCTCTGTCCCCGTGCCTGCCCCCCTTAAAGGTAACTGGGATGTGGCGGACTGCATTAACACCATATGCCCGACCTGCAGCTTAAACTGGGTGTGGGTTCAGTCTCTTCTGCCCAACCCAGCACTTCTTCGCACAGTGCCCCACCGATCTCCGCTGCGCTAGTCAATGTTCGCTCACTCAGGAAACATCATGTTGATGTCTTTGAGCTTCTCGTCGACCGACCTGTAGACCTTCTGTTTATTACGCAGACCTGGCTTGACTCTCCATCTGATCCCATTGTCACCCTGGCTACGCCCGAGGGCTATAAGATCTCCAGAGCCGATCGCCCAGAGTGGATGGGGGCGGAGTGGCCATTATTTATAAGAATAAGTGGGACCTTCGCAGGGGCGATGTTACTTCCTGGGGAGACTGTGAGGCCCTTGATTTTAGCATTCGCTTTTCAGCTCACTTCACTATGGGAGGCTCCCTGATTTACAGGCACCCTGGTCCTACGGGCCCCTTTTTGGAAGCGTGGGGTGATGCTGTTATCTCTCGGGCCTTGCAATTCTCCCACTACATTGTGTTAGGAGATCTTAATATTCACTTTGATCAGGCAGACAACAAGGATTCGCTTGACTGTCGGGACACTTTGCACCTGGCTCAACTTTCCCAGTGGATTAATCTTCCCACCCACCAGGCAGGCCATATACTAGACCCTGTTTGCACTAATTTTCCCATTTTGTTGGAGGATCCACTCCCTGTCTCATGGTCCGACCACTTTTTAACATATTTTTCCAGGGTAGTTATCTATGGCGAGCCATCAGCGCGATCGTATGGCAAACCAGCCTTTGGAAAAATTAACAATCTTGCATTCAGCCAGACCTTGGAAGCTTCCAGGACCACCCTCTCAGGAGGTTTCGAGGGCCGGCTTGCTGATTTTACTAACTGGGTCTCTAGTGCAGTGGATTTGCTTGCCACGCCACCATGTCCAAGGCTGTCTAGGGGATCTCCATCTAAACCCTGGTTTACTCCTGACCTTAAACCAATCAAACATGAATTCAAGATCCTCAAGCGTGTGTGGCGTAGCAGCGAATATTGCCATGCAGCCAAGCAGAAGCTCAGACTCAAACAAAATATCTATTATGGGGTTATAACTTAGGCGAAAAGGCAATTCTACGCAACTTGCATTGACTCGGCCAAAAACAATGGCAACATTTTTTTTTCTGTACAGAGTTTTATGTCCCCTGCCGCTCTATCTAGAGAGTCTCCATCCACGGACACCTGGTGCGAGAGCTTTTCCAATTTCTTCAGGGATAAAATCCTCTCCATTTAGACGGCCTTCTCCTCCTGCGACAAGGGCATTGGGGCAGCTTTGGTGTCATCACCTACTGATCCTGACCATTCTCTGCATGCCTTTAGGCCTCTGCACCTCTCTGAGTCCCTTAAAATTCTTACGGGCCTGTAGTCCGGATCTCATTCGGTCCCCTGTCCAGAATGTTGGCAGCAGTCGCTGGGACCATTAATAATGAAGTGAATGGCATCATCAATTTGTCTCTTCAGGTTGCCTGCGTGCCAGAGGCCTGGAAGCAGGCCAATTTTCTCCCTATATTAAAAAAGCTGTCACTCGACCAACTTAGCACAGTGAATTACTGCCCCATCTCCCTTCTACCCGGCTTGGCCAAGGTGTGCGAGAAGGTGGTGAACAAATCACTCACAGAGTTTGTTGAGAGAGTGGGCCTGCTGCATCCGGCCCAGTCAGGGTTCAGAGCCTCCCACAGTACCGAGTCCGCCCTGGTGGCGTTTTCGGAGGCAATTAGGGAGTGTCTGGACGCCGGCAGGAAGGCAGCATTAATTTTTCTCCACCTGTCAGTGGCGTTCAACACTGTCCCCCTCTCTCTCCTCCTCTCACGTCTAACCGAGATCGGTGTTTCAGGCACTGTTTGGGGCTGGCTCAGGTCCTTCCTGGAAGGACGGGCTCAGCAGATATGGCTTCCACCGTCTTCTTCTTCCTCCCAGGCAGTGACTACAGGAGTCCTACAGGGGTCATCCCTCAGCACCCTTCTTTTTAACATTTATGTTACACCTCTGAGGTACCTGGCAGAGGACCTTGGGGCTAAGGTTATGTGGCCTACGCAGATGACACCCAGCTTCTCTTCACTTGGTATGAGAATGTGGACTCAGTATTGTCTGTCTTCCATTTTTAATTGGCTAGCTGCAGCACAACTTTAGTGTAATGAAGATAAATTGGAGATTCTCCTACATGGAAAGCTATCTGTTAACAAAACTCCAGGTAGTCCAAAATGTGGCAGCCAGACTTCTTCTTGACATTCCCGCTAGGACTAGCATGAGACCCCATTTGCACTCTCTGCACTGGCTTCCCTTAGCCGAACGGGTCAAATTTAAAGCTTTAGCTATGGCCTATCGTGCTCTTCATGGGTGTGGCCCCATTTACCTGCAAAAGTGCTTCTCCTTCTACACTCCAACGTGACATATACGTTCTGTGTCCCAGTGCCTTGCCCAGGTCCCCAGCTTTAAATGTCAGAGGCTTGGAGGCAACTCTCTAGCTCGGAAAGCTGCTGTTGCTTGGAACGCTCTACCTTTCGCCCTCTGGAACATTCCGGACCCACTGATCTTCAAGAAGAACTTGAAAACATATCTCTTTGCATAAAACTCCGATGTTAGCCCCTCTTTGCTCCGCATTGGGACACTCTCAAGTATCTGTGCACGCTACAAATTAAATTAACATAACATACCATATTGTTGAATAAGCTCAAAACAGCCCCCATATGAAATTCTATTACTTTTGCTAAATCTGTTTTTCATTTCTTACACTGTAGAGCAGATTTACTAATATTTCACGCAATGCAACGCAGCAAGGCAAGATGCTGTACTGTGTTGCATGAAGGGAGAGAGCTGTACTGCACCATATTTACAAAGATAGGGCACTGTTCAGCTTTCTCCCCAGCTCTCTCCCAACATTGGCACACTTGTCCCTGCCTAGCGACCAGTGGCGTAGCTAGAGCTTCTGCCGCCCGGGGCTATCCCTCAGATTGCCGCCCATGGCAGGTAGCGGGGGGAGGGGGGTGCTGGGGAAAAAGGACGGCGAACAGCGGGGTCGAATTGGCAGTGTTTAAGTTACGACGCCACTCTCTGCTCCACTGCAGGTGAAAGCAAAGGTCGGAGCGGAAGTGCTGCGTGCCCAACACTAACCTCACTATCCCTGAATATACAATGTAAGAGCTTTAGAATATTGACATGTGTGCCTGTGCAAAGAGGGCATGAAATAGCTGAGATTGGGTCATAAATTCAAAGCTGTTCTGAACAGGGGCTCCAAAATACGTTCGGCCCCAGGCCCCCAAAATCCTTAAGATGTCCCTGTTCTTATTCGCTTTTCTCAGACCAGGAGGGGTAACAGTATGCTTTCATTTGGAAGTGCTTCTAGTCAACCACTGCCAGGGAAGAAGTACGCTGGGTACATGTTATGGGGTTATCGTGACCTCTGAATGTTTTCTGGTTTTCTTGCCCTCCTGTAGGGGTGTTAGGTGATCTACATTATTTTTTGTAGGAGGGAGGCGTGGGCGTCTGGCCTGGGTGCTTGTACTCTGTTTGTATGCTCACAACAAGGGTGGGGATGTCATCTTGATATTAGGTATGTTCGAGGAGGGCGACCCAGCGCCCAACCCACTGAGAAGCGCAATCTCATTTCGATGATACCACTGCTCAAGAGGGGTTTTATTAGCACTTCTGCTCACAACTTATTCTTGGATATGAAATTCTTTACAAAAGCACTTTTCTACTATACCATGCCACTTATGGTATGGGAGCTTAAAATTCATACTCGATGCAAGCAGAGGGAGTCTCCACTGAGAGGACTATATGTGCTAGCATTGTCTTTCTGCAGGCACATGAGTCATTTCAGGCAAGAGAGGCATGTGTTTCCAGCTGTTCAGGTCATGTTCCAGTTCGAGGGATCAGTGTGCTGTAAATGAGTGGCCTGCAAGGGCCGCATAATGCCACCGTGTATACAAAGTACTGTTAGGATGGATTTTCTCAGCATGTTAATGTGAAGCATCAGAAGAGAACACCTCTTTGGCCACAGGCCAATGGGCTTGTAGAACGTTTTCATGAGTACTCTCAAGAAAGCTATGATTTACAACCTTAAGCACACGCAAACAATTTAAATGATAGTACAGTATGTAATCAACAACAGTATTATTTCTGTGGTTTTATTGTTTTCGGCCCACTGGCCTCTTCTTTTAAGCCTTAGCCAACACGTGTTTGGTCGTCAAAGGGCGTAACCCTACGACTTTGTCAGGGCTAAAAACAGAAAACAATTCCAATTGGAATGCTACATGTCATTCCAAATCAGTCCCAAACCCATTTTCTGGTGACATAGGTGTATTGTTAACATATTCCAATACCATTTGTGACATGTCAGTGGAAACCCATGCACATTTTCTCACAAAACCCATTTGATTGACTTGTTTCAGACGTTGCTTCAGTATCCCACAGTAGTCCAACACATCACATCATTATCCAAACGTAATGTTTCCAATAATATACATGCAAAGTTAACGTTAGCATACGACATACTGCGCAGTTGAATTTTCCATCATACTTGTGGGGCAAGATAATATATTTGTCAAATTGCCCCATCATTTAAACCCTGTGAAGTGTGACCTTAAAACTAAGCAGCAGTGAAGTGCACTCCCTGTCATCCAACGTGTAATATCCCACTCCCATAGGGTCCCGACCAAAATCCATAAAATAACAGTCCAGAAAAGCGGTACGTCCTAGGTCTCTCCTGTTCGGAGAAGGTGAAAGGTCACCATATGATTTTAACAAGTCTATCACATCTCTAATATGACAACCAGTGACTACTGCCCACCTGTACTGACGGTTATAGTCCCAAGCCGGAGCATGTAAATATCCACCGTTATCACCTGAGTAAATATAAATATTCCGCATTAGTTTCCACCTCGAATCTACATAAATATCCAACCCATAACTGATCCACCGTGTCACTCACCGATTCTTAATTGACTTGACCACTAAATCAACACATCATAACAATTAAACAACTGGCCATATTCTCGTGAATTCTGATCAAAATCTCTACGAGTAGCCTGCAGTGCTCTTCTAAGCCATCGCACCCTGGTCTCAGAAAGGACAGCGTCGGTCCAGCCATGACCCATGTGCAAACCCAATAATGCAGTAAAAACACAGGCGGTGACTCGAAACAAGGGGACGTTGGGAAAATATGATTGTCTGGTCGCCTCTAGAAGTGGAGAATCTACAGGTAGGGACGATGGTGAGGGTGGTGGGGGGCTCCTCAGCAGACAGACACAGTGTCCCAAACGAGGCCTCCAGACACAACCCTTCTGCATAGGCTCACACATGGCTGCACACAGTTATCTGGAGCTCACTTCTACAAGTAGGCAGGACGCCTGCTACCTGGGACTTCAGGAACAGTTATGGACTCCAGATCAGATCAACACATCCCAGGTGTGTCTCATGACCCGACATTGTTTCCAGGCTCAGACTCAACACAGTAACCCACGTTTCTAAGGACGGGGTAGACACCTAAAGGGAAGGGCCCTGCAACCATCACGGGGTCCCCAAACCCTAGGGTGCTGGGTATTTCGGATCCGGTTCCACTGAGCTATCTACATGAAACATAGCTCTGTGATCCGTATGCTACATGTTCTTTGCAACAGGCATAATAACTCTCTGCGCTACCTTATGATGAGTCAAACCTGCCACAGCAGGTACATTACCCACCTGAATTATCTTTACATGTTTGTTGCCTGAGAACTCTCAGACACACAAGCTCTGCAGAAGGTGCTTTAACACCCATGAGTTATTTCTAAACACAGTGCCCAATAAACCCCCCTCCCCAATCCCCCGACACTGCTCTGAAGCCCTCTCTGTGGGCAGGCCCTGATAAATGAGGCATGCTTCAATTTCAAGACAATACCTGCCATTAAGCAAATTGAGAAAAGGCAAAATGTAAGTCATTATTAAAATCTGGCCGAGCCACTGGTGTAACAAAGGCCCCCACAACACCAACAAACGCAAATGTTTTTCAATAAAGCTGGATCAAACCAGCAGAACGTCATTTGGGACATGTTCATTACCACCACAAAGCGTTTATTTTATTGTAAATAACAAACTCACTCAGTGTCAACCATGCCTCGTCGATTGAATACACGCCCCGTTGTCTGCCGCCGTCACCTCCCTGACATCATCAAGCCGGCCTCGATAATCATACACCGCAGACCAGTGACCACCCATCGACGACTAATGACAGGTGCTCTGCACTGCACGAACAAAAAACGCACTGGTTCCAATGTGCTTAAAACACACTTTTAACGACTTTATTTAGCTATCTCTGTGGCAAATCTTCCTGTACTCTCCAGACTCGAGAGCGTGTGGTGGTGGCTCACGTCACAGCTACGCTTTCAGCGCAGGGGTGGGGCTGGCCAAAAATGATTCCCAGAACCATCATTGGTAGCGCTTTCGCGCGCTACCAGATTGATGGCTCTGGGACCCACATACGCGGCGGCCGCGCAGCACGGATGGCCTATGACGGCGGCCTTTATAACTTATTTGGGAACACTGTGTCAGTGTCCGCAAATAAATTATAAAGGGCCGCCGCCATGGGCCATCAGTGCCGTGTGGCTGCCGCCCCGAAAATAGTGCCACCTGGGGCGGACCGCCCCCACCGCCCCCCCTAGCTACGCCGGTGCTAGCGACAATACAGAAATCCTTTAGCCATGGTGCAATCAATCAATCATAGGTTTGTTAAGCACAGCTGCTCACCCAAGAGAGTCTCAAGGTGCTGGGTGGTGGGCGGATGCAGGTCCCAGATGTTCACAGCACTCCGTCGAAGAGACAGGTTTTGAGGTCCTTCATGAGTTTTGAGAGTGTTGGCGTCTGTCTGAGGTGGAGTGGGAGGGTGTTCCATGCCTTGGCCATGAGAAAGGAGAAGGAGCGACCTCCTGTTCTCGTCTCCTTGACACTAGGCACCATAGCAAGGGAGAGCTGGGCTGAGAGGAGGGATCTTTGGGGTGTGTGGAAAGAGAGGTGGTAGTTCAGGAATGTAGGTCCGGTGTTATGGAGGGCTTTGTGGGCGTGGGTGAGAAGCGTGAAGGTGATTCTCTTCTCGATGGGGAGTCAATGTAGTGTCCGCAGGTGTTGGGTGATGTTGCAGTGGCGCGGTAGGTTGAGGACTAGTCTGGCGGAGGCTTTCTGGACGTTCTGGAGTTTGGAGTTTGCGTGTGAGGTTCTTGTTGATTTTGGCATATAGAGAAATGCTGTAGTTAAGACTGCTGTGATTGAGGGGGATCCATTTGAAGGTCTTTGGCAGGCCATTTTGAGTTCAGAGTCCAGGATGATCGCAAGGTCGGTTTCCAGAGGGTGAGGGGCCACCAGGTGTTGTTCGAGGCATCCATCAGGGTGTGAACCCATGATGAGTACTCCGGTTTTGTCTATGTTGAGTTGTAGCCAGGTGATCTTCATCCCCTTGGGAACTGCTTCCATTCCTTCCTGAAAGTTGTAGTTGGAGACGTTGGGTTCATTGTATAGGGAGAGGATGAGTTGGGTGTCATTTGCATAGCATACAATGTTGAGTCCGTGGGATCTGACGATGGGGGCGAGCGGGCCATGTAGATGTTGAACTGGGTGGGGCTAATGTAGGGTCCTTGGGGAACTCCGCTAGTGGTCATTGCAGGATCTGAGAGGAAGGGTAGGAGTCTGACATGCTGCGTTCTGCTGGAGAAGAATGAGCAGATTCAGTTCAGGGCCGTGTCCCGGATCCCTGTGTTATGCAGTCTGTGGGCTAGGGTGCGGTGAGAGACTGTGTCAAAGGCTGCGGAGAGGTTGAGGATGAGGTCCACAGTCTCCCCTCTATTGAGGAGGGAGTGGGCATCATCTGTTGCGGCGATGAAGGTGGTTTCGGTGCTGAGGTTTTTCCTGAAACCGGATTGAGAAGTATAAAGGATGTTGTTTTCTTCAATGAAGGAGGCAAGCTGGCTGTTAATGGCTTTTTCAATGACTTTTGCCGGAAACAGGAGTAAGGAGCTGGGTCTGAAGTTTTTGAGGTCGGTGGGGTTAGCCGAGGGTTTTTTCAGGAGCGGGTTGATCTCGGCGTGTTTCCAGTCATCAGGGAAGGAGGCGGTGTAGAAGGAGCGGTTGATGATTTGGCAAAGCTTGGGGGCGATGATGTCAGGGGCTCTGTGGTAGATGTGATGGGGCAGGGGTGCATGGAGGCCCCAGATTGGATAGACTTCATAGTCTTCCTGGTGTCTTCAGAAGTGAAAGCGGCCCACATGTAAAGTCTTGGCTACTTGGTGTCGAAGTTGTCGTAAATGGTCTTGATTTTGGTGGAGAAAGAAGCTGAGTTTGTTGCAGAGGTCTTGGGAGGGGTATGTCTGTAGTCTCACTGTTGGATTGGGAAACTCTTTGATGATGCTGAAAAGCTCCTTTTTGTGTACGTGGGTGGAGATTCTTCCTTGTGTTTCTGATGAGCTTGTGGTGGGCGGTGGTGACTGCTTTGAAGTTGTCATGGTCTGCTGTTGTTCAGGCAATCCTCCAGATCTTTTCGAGGCATCTGCAGGTTTGTCTGGATTCTTGGAGTTTGGTGGAGAACCAGCTGGCTCTCTTGGCATGTGTGTTGGTAGTTTTTTTGAGGGGGGCTATGGTGTTGGCACATTTGGTGATCTATTTGTGCAGGGTTCGGGCTGTGGTGGTTGGGTCTTCATCCATGGTGTTTGGAGTGGAGCTTCTGAGGGAGGTGTTGAGCTGGTCGTCAGAGATCTTGTTCCAGTTTCTGTGTGGGAGCTGATGTGGAGGTTTGCAGATAGTTTTGAAGGTGAAATGGATGCAACAATGGTCCATCCATGGGAGTTAGGAGGTGTAGCTGAAGGCGATGGAGTTACCCACTGTGAAGATGGGGTTGGGTATGTGTCCTGCTGAGTGTGTGGGTTCTGATCCAACGTTGCAGAGGTTGTCCAGGAGGGAGGTGGAGTTGGGATCTTGGAGGTTGTCGCGGTGGAAGTTGAGGTTTCCCAGTAAGGTGTAATCGGTGGAGGTGAGGGCGTGTGTGGTGATGATGTCGGTGATGGAGTCGGCAAAGGGTGCTCAGGGTCTGGGGGCTTTGTAGACGAGGGTGCTCTGTAGGGTGGTGGTCGGGTTGGTCTGTATCTTGAAGTGATGGTGTTCCATCAGGTTTGTGGGCCCGTCGGTGTTGGTGTTTAGTCGGAGGTAGGATTTGTGGGCGATGCCTCCTTCGGGGCGGTTGGGGTGATCCTTCCGGGAAATCTTGTTTCCTTCCGGGATGGTGATCGCGATGTCAGGTCCCAAGGCGGTGTTCATCCAGGTTTCTGTGAAGAAGGCGATGCTGAGGAGGTCCCAGATTTTTGTGGCGTGTCTGTGTAGGGAGTGGACATTGAGGAGGATGCATTGCAGGGTTTTGGTGCAGTGGTGTTGTTGCGTGAGGGTTGTGGTGGGTCCTGGGATGCCGTGAAGGTGAAGGAGTGGCAGCAGTGGTGGCAGGTGAAGGGTGCGTGGGTGTCGATTGGTGAAAGACACTTGCAGTTGGCGTCCTGGCTTGTGTTGAGAGCGTGGAAGGCCGAGGAGCTGTAGAGTTGGCGGGTCTGAGGTCCAGCGTTCCTGGCGATGGTCGCTGTCGGGTCGTGGACTGGCACATCGGACACCATTAAGTAGGGGTCGGGGAGGGAGAGCAGCAGGGAAGTGGGAACACATGGGAGGGGAGGAGCCACAGGGGCAGCAGAAGGAGGATGGAAAAAGTTAAACTGAAAAGTAAGGGAAGAAGGAGGGAAAGAGTAAAACTGAAAAACAATTCAAGAGTAAAATGAACGAAAAAGTCAAGAGAGAAAAGGAGGCAATAAACCACAGTTATAAAAGTGCAAGGTGAAGGGGAAAAGGCAGAAGGACCTCACCAAGCGCAGAGCAGCACAGGGACCTCAAACACCACCCTGGGCAGTGCTGGGGGCAGAGGCTCTACAACAGAGCTGCGTGAGGGGAGAGCAGTTTCCTGACCAGGAGGTCAGAGGTCTTGCTCACCCCAATGCGCAGCAGCCGCCATTAAGTAGGGGCTGGAGGAGGGAGAGAAGTTGGGAGGTAGGAGCAGGAACACACAGGAATGGGAGGGGGCACCAGAGGCAGGAAGGAGGATGAAAAGGAGGAAAAAGGAGGAAAAAAGAAAAACTGAAAAGTAAGGTAAAAAAGGAGGGAAAGAGTGAAACTGAAAAGTAAGTCAAAAGCAAAATGAGCAAAAAAGTCAAGAGAGAAAAGGAGGCAATGAACCACTATCAGAAAAGTGCAAGGTGAAGGGAAAACAGGCAGAATGACCTCACAGAGCGCAGAGCAGCACAGGGCCCTTGAACACCAGCCTGGGCAGTGCTGGGGACAGAGGCTCTAAGATGGAGCTGCGAGAGGGGAGAGCAGTTTCCTGACCAGGAGGTCACTGTATTGAATGAATGAATGAATGAATGAAGATGGATTTATATTGCGCAACTAAAACCCGAAGGCATCAAGGCGCCTACAAACAGATCAAAATCAGAAAACAGAGCACCACTACGGGTATGATTTTGCGAAAAGACGGGTTTTCAAGGCAACTCTAAAAAGCTGTAAGGTGGGAAGAGACCTGAGTTCCAGTGGAAGATCATTCCACCACTTAGGTGTCAGAAAAGAGAAGGCTTTGCCTCCCCATCTAGCTTTCCGAATACGGGGGACTAGTAAGAGAAGTCTGTTGGAGGAGCGCAAGTTCCTGGAGGGGTTATAATGAGACAGAATAGATCCCACTCCAGAAGAGCTACCATTAGCTAGAGCCCTATAGGTCATACACATGGTCTTGAAAAGTATCCGGTCCTCTATAGGAAGCCAGTGTAACAATTTTCTGGCAGAAGTAGCCGAGGCATGTCTGGGCAGATCAAGGACAAACCTAGCTGCTGAATTCTGGGCTACTTGCAGGCGCTGCAGCAGACTTCTATTAAGTCCTGCATATAACGCATTGTAATAGTCCAGCCGGGAACCAATAAGAGCAACAGCAACTTGTTTCCTTGTCTGCTGCGAGAGATAGTGTCTAATTTTTCTCAGTATATATATAATGCCCCAGCAGGTAGAGACCGTTCTATTAACTTGTTGACACATGTTAAGGGTGGGGTCGATCAAAACTCCTAGGTTCTTGGCCGACGAAGCGGGATCAGGACACATTCCCAATGAGTCCGGCCACCAATCATGAGACCAAACCTCTTCCTTCCCTCCAATCACCATCACCTCCGTCTTCTCCCCATTCAGTTTCAATGAATTATGGATCATCCATTGTCCCACTGCCTCCATACAAGATTTAAAATTGGAGGCAGTCGACCTAACTGACTGCATTGTAGACAGAAGTGTTTTTTTCTTTTATCCATTAGAGGCTTAATCCTCTTGGTATGTGTGCAGAATGTAAGCACATGCAAAGAGGAAGTAATGAGGAGGATTAAAGATATTTTCTTCGGTTCCATGATGGAATATCGTTAACATAAATATCGTCAGAAATAAATATCGTCACTAAAATATCGCTTACATTAATATCGTCATCCTATACTTAAACAAGAATTCACACAAATATCGTTTTTTTTTTATCGACAACCCTAATATCGTTCACACTAATATCTACAACATAAATATCGACTACTACATTATCGACTTTATTTTAAATATCATTACCTTAGACATTTATATCGACTACACTAACATCGACGACCTATCTGCTTATAGAAATATACAAAAAATATTGTCTTTTTATTACCAACTCGATATGCACGATTCTTTTATTTTACTCACTTGTTTTTACTATTTTACTTTACAAAACTATTCACACATATAATTATTTAGTTTTCCTAATACTTACTGATATAAAAATATATAATATATGTTAAAAAAAATTACATTTACTGATACTATCATACACTCCGATGGCCTAAATGTGAAACACATTTCATTATTTTCTACATATAAACTATTTACATATAAAACAAAAAAGCACATATAAAACTTTTTACAATGTACTTTAACAAACAAATAGTGATGCAACAAACTCTTACGAAAATAACGGTTTTCTAATTCGAAATTAAGTTCTCGACCAATGATTTTGAAATTTCACTAATTGAACCAATCAAAAGCTACCATTAATTAACTCACTAATATAAAAACAATTATACACTTAACGTAATTTACCATTTTTGGCACAAACTTGGAGAAAAACGGTTACCTTGCTGAGAGAAGAGAATACAAACCTACGACTACAACTACAAAACGTCATACTACACTTCAAGTAAGTAAAATCCCATTGCTTTTTTCATTCGAACTTAGCAAAAAGTAGATAAACTCCCTAATTTAAAAACTGTTCTTCTTTAGAGTGAAAACAAAACATGTTGAACTTATCAACAACGACCAAAGAATTAGATGTAAAAACATTTATAAACTACCTTATCCATGTCTACTTAGATAGCTGATAAAAATTATTTAAACTTGCTAAGTAAATGTACTATTTACTTCATATGTTAACAACTACTATCATCCAAATACTACAAGTAACACAATGATTATTTTTTCCACAGACTCTACAAAATTATTTACCTATCTACAACTACACTACCAACATCTTCTACTACATCAAGTAAGTATAGTCACTGTATGTATAACAATTCTGAAAGTAAAATCAAACACCTATAACACTAAATCATGTCTTTCAATTATTCTTTAACACTACTACAGAACTTAAAAATAAGAAAATTCAGAAAGAGAAATAAGAATAAAAGAATTACCAGTGAAGCCACATAGTAAGTATATGTTCACGCTTTTTCCTGCTCTTATACACATCTCTGTAAATCGTCTTCAATGTTCTTAAAAATACATATATATATTTTCCACAGATCTACCTTAGACATGGCAACTGGAGCTACTTTCATTACTTCGCAAAAAGGGAAACTAATGCTGAACTACATGGGTTACACCTACACCCAAGAAAGAGTAAAAGCGAATAAGACCCATTGGAAATGTAGCAAATATTACTCAAGTGCATGCTATGGTAGAGCAACAACTGTTGATAACAATGTGGTAAATGTACGTGAGCATAACCACCCACCAAATGTAACAGAAGTGGAAGTTAGAGAAGCACTGGAAACATTGAAATATGCTAGTAAAGGATCACAAGAAACAAGCACTAGTATTTTGAAAAATGTTTTAAGCAAAGTGCCAGAACATGTGACAGGACAGCTACCTTCTATTCCCAACTTAAAAAGATTAATTTCAAAAACTAAACGTGCTTCAGATCCAACTCCACCAACGCCAGAAAGTTTTAAGGATATAAAAATATATCCTGTATATACCATTACACATACTGAGGATAAATTCCTAATGTATGACAACCAGAGTCATGACAAATGAGTTTTACTTTTTGCTACTAATAGTAATTTGCAAAAACTTAAATCATGTGAAACATGGATGATGGACGGGACTTTTAAAGTTTGTCCCAAACCTTTATATCAACTTTACACCATCCATGGGGAATACCAAGATACAAATATCCCTCTAATTTATACTCTGCTGCCAAACAAAACAAATACTACCTACGTTGAACTTTTAACAAAGATCAAAGAATTAACAGATAATTACTATCCTCAAAGAATTATAATTGACTTTGAAATAGCCATGATTCAAACTATCCTTAAGATATATCCCCATACCTCAATACAAGGTTGTTATTATCACTACAACCAAAGTATATGGAGGCACTTACAAACATCTACCTTAAGCATTGAATATTGTACAAACAGTCACTTTGCTTATCAAATAAAAAAGTTGATTGCATTGGCATATGTACCAACAACACAAGTAGCTAACTACTACAATTTATTAATTGACAGCCCTTTCTACCGCACCAATGAGAAAATACTAACTCCCTTCTTGGACTATTTTGAAGATACCTGGGTTGGAAGATTACATCGTTCAGGCCACCATAGACAACCTAAATTTCAAATTCCATGGTGGAATGTGTATGCTAGTACAATAGCACAGAAAGCTAAAACTAACAACGCAGTTGAAGGATGGCATAATGCCTTCCAAGCCACTTTAGGAAGAAGTCAACCAACACTTCACAAACTAATCCAAAGCATTAAAAAAGAACAAAGCTACCAAGAACTCAGAATAGAGCAATCCCTTTCTAAAATTGGCCCTAAACTAAGTAAACAAACATTAAATATGTACGAATATCTCCAGCAAAAAACTAGACTGTACCCAAGTATAGAAGGTCTAGAATACTTAGACCTAATAGCTAAATCCATCCTTTAAATATAAATTTACCATGTTTAGTAATAATTTACTTTTTATTCTTAAAAAACAAATGAATATTGTAAAATATACATTAATATGTTCAATAGAATTATATATTAATTGTTTATTGTATATTAAAAAATGTTTTTCATTGTTAAATATTTTTCTCAGATGTTAAAAAATGTAAATTTATGTTATGTACATATCGTGATAAAATCAATGTCATAAAAAATATGTAATATATTACATTTTTATAAAAAATATAAAAATTTAATATACTAATGTATGCATAATTGAAACTGTATTTATGTACAAAACTGCAATATAATTTGTTATCAAAAATTATATTAAATGTTTTATAAAATGTTCAAAATCTTTGCAGTAACAAATTAAACTATGAATAAAAAAAAGATCTAAAAATTGTTATTTCTTAATTTAGAAACTTGTCATATGTATGTAAAAATGTTATAAAAATGTTTTTAATTTATATTGTTGAAATGAATATTACAACATGACATATATTATTCTTATTAAAAATAGTAAATAGATAATGCTGGATAATAAACCATAATATTTAACTATTCTAACTCCAATCCTACGTAAGTCAGGGTAAATGGTGGATAGTAAACCATTATAATTAACTATTTTAACTCCAAACAAAACATAAGTCAAGGAAAGTGCTGGATTGTAAACCATAATAATTTACTAATCTAACTCCAATCCAACATAAATCAGGGAAAGTGCTGGATTGTAAACCATAATAATTTACTATTCTAACTCCAATCCAACATAAGTCAGGGAAAATGCTGGATAGTAAACCATAATAAATTACTATTCTAACTCCAAACATAACATAACTCAGGGAGACTGCTGGATAGTAAACCATAATAAATTACTATTCTAACTCCAATCCAACATAAGTCAGGGAAAGTGCTGGATTGTAAACCATAATAATTTACTATTCTAACTCCAATCCAACATAAATCAGGGAAAGTGCTGGATTGTAAACCATAATAATTTACTATTCAAAGTCCAATCCAACATAAGTCAGGGAAAGTGCTGGATAGTAAACCATAATAAATTACTATTCTAACTCCAAACATAACATAACTCAGGGAAAGTGCTGGATAGTAAACCATAATAAATTACTATTAAAACTCCAATCCAACATAAGTCAGAGAGAGTGCTGGATAGTAAACCATAATAAATTACTATTCAAACTCCAATCCAACATAAGTCAGAGAGAGTGCTGGATAGTAAACCATAATAAATTACTATTCAAACTCCAATCCAACATAAGTCAGGGAAAGTGCTAGATAGTAAACCATAATAAATTACTATTCTAACTCCAAACATAACATAAGTCAGAGAGAGTGCTGGATAGTAAACCATAATAAATTACTATTCAAACTCCAATCCAACATAAGTCAGAGAAAGTGCTGGATAGTAAACCATAATAAATTACTATTCTAACTCCAAACATAACATAAGTCAGGGAGAGTGCTGGATAGTAAACCATAATACATTACTATTCTAACTCCAATCCAACATAAGTCAGGGAAAGTGCTGGATAGTAAACCATAAAAAATTACTATTCTAACTCCAAACATAACATAAGTCAGGGAGAGTGCTGGATAGTAAACCATAATAAATTACTATTCTAACTCCAAACATAACATAAGTCAGGGAGAGTGCTGTATAGTAAACCATAATAAATTACTATTCTAATTCCAATCCAACATAAGTCAGGGAAAGTGCTGGATAGTAAACCATAACAAATTACTATTCTAACTCCAATCCAACATAAGTCAGGAAATGTGCAGGTTAGTAAACAATATAAATTTTTCTATCTAAATTATTTTTTATACCCTATTACCCTATAATACCAAAATAACGCTTCTTCAATATTAATTTAATATTTTTTATTAATATTAAAAAATAAATTTCATGTAAAATTTAAAATTTCGAAGTTAAATTTTGATTTCATGATACATTTCTAATTTATTATTTTTTCTACACTTTTAAAACACGACATTTTTAAATTACTACCCACCCTAATCCCCTATAATACCAAAAACCCGCTCCTAAAATTTTTTGGGGGAAGTTTAAAATTTAATTACAAATTTTATTTGGTGAACAATTCGAAATTTCTAATTAAAATTTCGATTTCTTAATTATTTTCTAATATTTTTATATTTTCGAAATTTTGTAAAAACCAAAATTTAAATTACTACCCACCCTTATCCCCTATAATACCAATAACCCGCTCCTAAAAAAAATTTCTAATTAAAATTTCGATTTCTTAATTATTTTCTAATATTTTTATATTTTAGAAATTTTGTAAAAACCAAATTTTAAATTACTACCCACCCTTATCCCCTATAATACCAATAACCCGCTCCTAAAAAAATTTTGGGGAATTTTAAAATTTAATTACAAATTTATTTTCGTGAACAAATTGAAATTTCTAATTAAAATTTCGATTTCTTAATTATTTTCTAATATTTTTATATTTTAGAAATTTTGTAAAAACCAAATTTTAAATTACTACCCACCCTTATCCCCTATAATACCAATAACCCGCTACTAAAATTTTAACAATTCTTTTGTAGAAAATATTTTTTAACACATATTATTACTAGTAGGAGTTTTGTAAGTTTTTTAAAAACATAATACATATTTTTTTATAAATTTTATAACAACTTATATTTTTCTGTCGATATTATATGAAACGACATTTTGATCAACGATATTCTGTTCATCGATATTTTTTCTTGACGATATTTTTCTCATTCTCAAGAAACGATATTTTTTACAAAGATATTTTCTATTACGATATTTTTCACAGTCGATATTCTTACCACGATATTAATGCTAGTCGATATTTTCCCGTCGATATTCTATCTTTATACCACTTCATTGACTAAGTTCACAGAATCCTTGCAAAGTTCCTGCCATGGATGACTTACTATATCAAAAAGCAAGTTATTGGATTTATTATAACTATGATTCTGATACTTTGAATTATTGTTCTAGCTCACTCCTGTCAACAGATAGACTTTATTAAAATGTAATAAAGCCTTCCCATGTTAGCCCATGGAGCTAGCAACACAAAAACTAAATTGGCAGTTTTTCCCTCACCAGTGCATATAAAACATATCTTATAATGTCCCTGCTTTTCATTACAAGGGACCCTAACGTTGGGGCACCTAGGGCAGACCTTAGGGGTGAAATATTGTAATAAAAAGGTAGTTATAAACTTCGGAAGTACTTTTAATTCCAAAGTTGAATTTGGTCAAAGTTTGACTTTAAAACCAGCCTTCAAGGCAGGGCTGGATGTAACAGCAGACACTGCAGCAGTGCACACTTAAGTGGAATAAATCCACTGGGGTCTCTAAATCTGCATGTTCTACCATATACACGTGACTTACAGGTAGGTTGTCTGAAACAGCTATAATCACACCTAATTGCCATTTACCTTTTAAACAGAGCACTGGCCCTGGGGTTGTTTAGCAGAGCCCAGGGCTCAATCAGAGTCACTAACCACCAGTATTAGTCCAAAAATGGGGGTGATCAGGGCAAAAAGGGTGACTTTCTCACAGTATGGATTAGAATGAAATTGATTAAAATGTTAATCTTGGTAGAAATTTTGGTACATTCATGTACCTTATTCCACATTGAGTTCATCAATTCTACATCAAAAATATGAGTTCCACTTGGCCCCTCCAATGGACTTGAGTGCTTAGGTTATTGTGACAGGACATATTTTTATATACAATACAAATTGCCCTTTTCCACCTACATTCCAAATGTATGTTAATGTTATCAAAGTCTAAATATCTGCCGCCCATATTCAATGTATACTGTCTGTTCTCAGTTGCTCAGCGTTTATATGATAAAAGTTTTTTGAGATTGTTAAAACTATGTTATCTACAGGACACCATAAGAACTCCTACGTGGCTAGTCCTATAGAAGGGTGTGATTTGAGAATCATCAAATGCATCAGTGAGTCATTCCATTTCAATATGTTACTGCAAGAAACAAGGTAGTTTCAGAGAAGACCACAACCCTTTATAGACTTTGTTTCCACAAAACTGAATGTTATCACTTCATTCATGTCATTGAAAGATTTGCTGTGATCCATCAGTTTATTGACTGACAGTATATAGAGACTACAGTCATTTTAAGTATTTTCGATATGCCACATCCCATATAAATATCATTAAATTCAGATGACTACCGATCCCTGAATGCAGTCCTCATATTAAGTTATGTTATAATAAGCATGCAGCACTATGATATTTGATAGTTACATATTTGTGGTACACGTGTCAGTGGGACGTCCCTAATAGTCTCAACATAGATGTTTTAGTGAAAAGCAACACACAAATGGGGCCTGTTCATCATTCTGAATTTATGAACCTCCTCCAGGAGACAATGAATTGTGAGAGTGGGATTCCTCAAATGTTCCAGCATGTTAGAAAAAACATTTGGCCCAAATGATTTGGGTCTGTCTCAGAAGGAGGGGTTCTGCAAATGTAAATAAGATTCTTGCAGCTATGTTGTTCAATTGAGAAATGCAAACAACAACCGTAATTATAGCACACTTATCTTACCCCTTTTGAATGTACTACTTTTCTAAGAAGAAAGTGCACATTTTCAATGATATGTGGATTAATGTACATTGGCTAGAGTGTACCATTGAATTTAGGTTACTATTTAATTATCATTTTATCATTATAAATAATACATTAAGGTGCAATGCAATGCAGACCAATAATTACAATTATTTTGAAAGCCTCAAAACTAGCAATAAATACCTCCCCCTTCTGCTCATTGACACTACAATTCGGCAAAGAACAATTCAAAAAAATTACAGCAGCTTACTGAATACATCACAGAGGACCTTATACTTACAACACACAACATATTCTTATTATTTAATCTGGGACTGATGAAACTATAAATGCAGATGCACATCAGCTGTTGAAATCCACAATCTCAAACAGCACAACTCGCTTCCCACTCACAATGAAGAAAACAGCTTGAATTGATTTGTTATGGTTCTGCATGAATGCCATGCAGACAGCCCACCCATATTTAATGGTCAAAAAATTATCCAGGCTCTTATTACCTTATTTTGTAACGAATACCCAAGTCCAAAAAGGCTGGCAAGAAAACCAAGAAAAATCACTACCGCTCATCGTGAGGACCACATCATTCATTGATAAAGCAACTGTAGGAAGATTTTTTTTATGTAGTGCACCAAAATGAGGTACACTATGTAGAAAGTCAAGATGACCCTTAGTGGCTTACAGGGCTTACATTTATAATCCCAAATGCTCGCTTTGTTGTAGTGTGGGTGAGCAGTTTAGGCTTATCAGAGGGTATTGTTAAGCATTTGTTAAACACACAGAGTAAATAAATGAGACAGACACTCAAAAGCAATTTAGAATACTAACACAAATTGTTTATTGGTTTAGACATCAAGATCATTGAATCAGGTAAGTACTATAAACATTATAGATTTTTACAGGAAAACAGAACAAAATCACAACTGTGAATTTGAGGCATAAGCCTTGAAATCGGTAATGTTATCCTATGGGAGAAACATTCACTGCATAGGTAAACCTACAAACAAATCTCAGGGTTAGTCTTTTGGACTTAATGTGCTTAGGCGCCAAGATCCAAAGAACCACCAGCAGTTTAGATTTACCTGCCCAGGTGGGTCCAGATGCAGAGGTGCCGGTCAGGATGGTAGCCTCAAACACTACCCATTAAAGTCAATAGAGAAACCTGTACCAAGAAAAAGGCTGCAAGTGCAGGCTTGGGGACAAGTCAGGAAGTACCCAAAGGGGGGCTTGGCTCTTGAGAGTCTTGACTCCTGCAAGGGCCTTGGAATCTAGGGTATTGGTTAACCCTGGGCGTAGTTTGCGAAGTAGCACTTCGCGAAGCTACGCAAAGTGCAGTTCGCACTACGCGAGCTACGCGTAGCACTTCGCGAACTGCGTAGTACCTTGTTCGCACTGTGCCAGATGTCGTTTTCAATGATTGCACAATGCGAACAAGCAACCGGCACTGTGCAATCATTGAAAATGGCATCTTGCACAGTGCGAGCTGTAGTTTTCTGCTGCTCGAGTAGATTTTTACTCGAGCGGCAGCTTTCTCAACGCGAACTGGTAGTTTCTCATCGCGAGCGGTCGCGAGCATACGTGACCACTCGCAATGAGAAACCTGACCTCCTCGCGTTGGGAATCTCGCCGAGAGGTTTATTTTCCATGCTCGCGATCGCAAACTTGATGTTGCTGATCGCGAACAAGGAAAAAGTCTCGCCGGGATGTCATTTTGCTTGCTCGCGGTTGCCAACTTGACGTTGAGGACCGCGAGCAAGCAAAAAATGACCGCAGCACTACGCTACGCGTGTTCGCACTGTGCTACGTGCAGTTCGCGTAGTGCGAAGTAGCTCAAACTTCGCAAACTACGCGAGCGTAGCGTAGTGCTTTGCCCAGGCTTAGTATTAGTGCTAGAGGGCTCCTGGAGGGTCTATCAGCTCAGGACTCACTGGGTAGAGGCTGACCTTGGGGAGCCACAAAGTAATCTTCCTGTGGTCCGGCTTCCTTGGTGGACCTAGTAGACAGCATAATGGCATACCGGGTAGATGCGGTTGGTACCTGCAGACTGCAGGAAAATGGCTCCTCCACTTCAACGGAGATGCTAACTGGTTGATGAAGTGCTTTCAGCCCTCAAAGGCTTTAGGAGGATGCACAGCTGCAGGACGAGTTGAGTCTTTGCAATTGGCGGGACAGCGGCAGGCAGGGTTAAGTGCCAAATTCAGGGCTGGTCCACAGTTCTTGCATTTACAGCTCTCCTTGGTCCTTCTTTTGTTCCCAGTGTACAAATATGAGTTCCTGGTGTCATTGGGACACCTAGATAATGTAGGGGTGTTAAGGGGAGTGTAAGGAAGTAGCCAATGGGCTTTCTACAACTGGTGTGACTACACTACACTACACTATATAACCACTTCCTGGAGAGAGTGGGCATAAACCTGACCCAGTCCACTAAAAGCAAGATGGTTCAACCCTTCTTTCACATTTCTGGTAGCCTACCTTAGGGTGTGACAAGCCTGAGAGTGTACGCCTTCTGACTAGATAATTTTCCCACCTGTCCCAATGCCAAATGGGCCTCAGGGCAAGAAGTGGCATCCCCCAGGTCTGGGGGTAGTCAGGTGCGCATATCCAAGGCAGTATTGACTTTAAAACCTCAGGCCTTGATATGCTAAAACACTAGCCATCCTGCTGGAGGAGGTATGAATACCTTCCTCCTGAATAGGCCTTGTTTCTGGCCTGTAAGAGTCCAGCTTTCACCTGCAAGGGGTCAGAAACATATCTGTGGTGGCAGGCTGGACTATACCAGTCAGCCAGCACACGAAGCACACAAAGAGGCATCAGTATGGATTTTGCAAGATGAGGTGTTTGATACCAAACACCATTATTTTCAGTGAAGCTATCATGGAGCTAGGTAACTCTTAATGGCCAGTGCCCAGTACATATACTTAAGATAGCTTCCTGAACACTTGCAATGTTGTGGCAATGGAACCAAACATCACTGGGGCATATCTGCTCCTGCAGATATGTCATCACATATAATGTAATGCACCCTGCCTTAGGGTACCAAGGCCTGCTGAAAGGGTGACTTACATATAGTATACGCAGTGTATGGGCATTTAACACAGGGAGTGTGCCATGATGTTTTTTCAAAATAGTTTGCACCATTTCATGCACCCTGTGCATAATACATGCGGTAGTCCTTAGGGACTCTCTTTAGTACCCATGCCCTAGGTACCAGGTGTACCATTTACTAGGGGCTTACCAGGGTGCTAAAGTCCTTGCCAATTGGGTTACAATTGAACATGTGTTTAGTTTTAAGGGGAAGATTTTTGGCAACGCGGCCTGGTTAGCAGAGACCGAGTGCACTTTCAGTCGAAAAGCATCAGTACTACAGTAAAACACACACACACACTCAAACGAAAGGGAATGAGACTAACCTTTCCCAAGAAAGTCTTAATTGTCTAAGTGGAAGAACCTGGAAAGGCCATCTTCATTGGCATAGTCAGTCCCAGGTCTGTGGTCCATTGTAAGGGTCCAGACCCTGTAGGGAGATGGACCACCTCAATAGTTTAGGATTTTACCCCATTTGCATCAGCCATCTGAGAGGCCTTTGGTCAGTTTGTACAAGGAAGTGAGACCCAAACAGGTATAGTCTCAAATTCTTTAGGGAACAAACCACAGCAAAAGTTTCCCTCTCAAAGGCACTCCAATGCTGTTCTCTGGGGAGTAACCTCCTGCTAATAAAAGCAAGAGGCTGGTCCTTCCCATCATCATTGGTCTGTGATAGGACTACTCCTAACCTATGCTCAGAGGCATCAGTCTGCAAAATGAACTGCTCAGTATAATCTTGAGCTTTTAGAATGGGTGATGATAACATTGCTTCCTTCAGAGTTTCAAAGGCCTTTTGACAGCTCACTGCCCAGTTTACTTTCTTTGGTTGCTCCTTTGAGGTCAGTTCAGTGAGGTATGCCACAATGGTGCCATTTAAAAAAAATGTTATTTGTTCTCATGTCACCACCGATTCGCCCTTCGTGAGTGCCCAGGATTGGATATGGATCAATCAGAATTACTGGGTTATTACGAAAACTGCACTGCCCTCCCAGTTAACTCAGGGCTTACCTCTATGTTGACACCCACAGAACGCGATATGGTCTTACCCACTGCTGACAAGAATCCTCCCAATTTAGAGTAGTTGACAAACATATGCACATCGTCAGCATCTCCGCTACCACATCGCTTGCACCTTAGACCTGTGCTTCCTTTTATCTTTCCCAGCCTTTTTGGGGTCCAGTAGATTCTGTGCAAGGTAAAAACAGTCATTTTTCTTTAAAGCAGCAGGTTTAACCACCAAATGAAGTGTAGCGCAAGATTTTTGCTATAAATCTGCCAGCTCCGTGTTCGGCAAGCATCCATCCCATACACTATATGGTGTTTTCATTTCTGCCAGCTCTGTGTTGGGAAGAAATTGATACCATAATGCCACCTCTTTTTTTTCTTGCTGTTGTGATCTGAAGTTCCAACTCCATTGGTTTTAGACTCTTTACAGCCCGTTCAGACTCACTCTTAAGCCAACAATTAATCTGGTAAATTTTAAATCTAGATATTGCCCCAATTGTCTTGTTGAACCAGTAGCTCCAGGTTAGTATTTTTTCCATCATCTATCAATTGACCCCACTGCCTAACATCTAACTTATTCAGTGGTTTTGCTCGGCTATCTAATAGACATTCAAGGGTGCCTGGAGTGTCCCATTTAGGGGATAGTCTGCTGTAATAAGGTATCCCTAGAACCGATCGTGTCTCATACCAAGTTCTTGCCGCTAACTGGAGACATTTTAGTCTGAATTTTTGAACATTTTTGGAGCCCCAATATTTATAAGAGAAACCCTCCTCGGTAAGGCCCACCAGTATAGATTTAAACATAACCCCTATTAAAGAGTCATCAGGGCTTTGTAAAAGCATTCTGCCATTTTTAAGTTGGAACTCCCAGCAATAGATCTGAAGGTCGGGAAGACCCATACCTCCCAGTCCCATTTTCCATCTCAACCTTTTCCATGAGAGGCGTGTTCCTCTACTTGCCCATATAAGGAGGAGATCTTTCCCTGCAACTTCAGGAGTGTTTTCTTTTCGAAGTGCAAAGGGATATTGTCAAAGAGAAAGGTGAGGTTTGGTAGGAAGGACATTTTCACCAAATTAATACGACCATATATCATAAGTGGAAGATTCTGCCATCTTTTTAATAGTACATCTATCTCTTTTCCTACTTTCTCCAAATTAATAGCCGCTATCTTTCCAAGGTCTTTAATTATTTCAAACCCCAAGTATCTCAGTTCCACCACGCATTTTATTTCTCCGCTGTCATGGTTCCATATCATTACTTCTGTTTTTTCTTCATTTGCCGCATATCCTGCCAATTTACCAAATTCCCTCACTTCCGTCATAAGTTGAGGTAGAGTAGATACCACGTCCGAGGTGTAAACCACAAGGTCATCAGCATAAAGCGAGATCTTCCTAAGATATGCCCCAATTTTAAAGCGTTTAATCTCATCATTTAGCCTTAAACTTTGAGCAAAAGGCTCCATGTAAAGATCAAAGAATACAGGAGACAGAGGACAACCCTGTCTTTTACCTCTCTCAATTTGCACTGGGGTAGACAGGCAATCATTAACTAGAATCTTTGCCTTTGGAGCTCTGTAGATTTTAAAAAATAGTATATATCAGGATTTTACTGAGACCAAAATGTTCTAATGTGATCTTTAAATACTTCCAATTAACACGATCAAATGCATTTGCAGCATCTAGCGTAACAATTGCAAGAGGAGCATTATGTGTTATAGCTAAATCTATAGAGCCAATCAGGGCGTAATTATGCTCATTCATATATCTCCCAGGGAGAAAACCGTTTTGATCTTGGTGGATCAGCAACCCCATTAACTTATTCAAACGTGCGACCAAAACCCTAGAAAATATCTTGTAATCATTAATGAGTAAAGACATTGGGCGAAATGATTGGCAATGTATCAGGTTCAATGGTGCCATACCCCTTAACAAACCTCCTGTACCACTGAGTCAAGGCAAGAAATGCCCTGATTTGAGTATGAGTCATTGGAGCTTCCCAGTCCAGAATAATGTGGATCTTGGGCTGCAAGGGTTGAACTTGGTCTACACCTAAAAGGTAGCCCAAGTATTCAATAGAACCCCACCCTATTTGGCACTTGCTTGCCCTTATTGTGAGGACTGCATGTTGTAAACCCTCAAGGGCCTTTCCAAGGTGGATCAGGTGATCCTGCCACGTGGGGCTATAGACAGCAATATCATTGAGATATGCTGCACTAAAGGACTCCAACCCAGCAAGGACTTAGTTCTCCAACCTTTGAAAGGTGGCAGGGGCATTCTTTAGTCCAAAGCGCTTCACAGGGAACTGGTAATGCCCATCTGGGGTTGAGAATGCTGATTTCTATTTGGCTCTAGGTGTTAGACCAATCTGCCAGTAGCCTGAGAAATTTGGCTGCACCCAACCTGTCAATTAATTAATCATCTCTTGGAATAAAGTGTGCATCTGTCTTAGTAACAGCATTAAGGCCTCTACAGTCCACACAAAACCTCTGGTTTATCACCCTTGGAATGAGGTTTGGGGACCAAGGACTTTCAGAAGTTTCAATCACTCCTAACTCCAGCATCTTGCTGACTTTAGCTCCGATGCTTTCTTTGACTTGATCAGACTGCCTGTAATTATTTTTTGGAGAGGTAGACTGTCCGAAGTGTCCACATCATGTGTACACCAGGTTGTCTGCCCAGGGGGTCAAAGAAATGAGCTCAGCATACCACCCCAGGACTTGTCTGCAGTTAGTTTGCTGTTGGGCAGTGAGCGTGTCTGAAACAACAACTCCCTCAACAGACCAATCTTTAGGGTTGTGGGAGAGGAGGTCAGGGAGAGGTTCACTCTCTTCCTCCTGCTCCTCATCAGTGACCATGAGAATGGCCATATCAGCCCTGTCATGAAAGAGTTTAAGGTGTCTCACATGAATGACCCTGTGAGGGCTCATGGAAGTGCCAAGGTCCACCAAGTAGTTAACCTCCTCTTTTCTTTACTTATACGTCATCCCACACTCAGCCTACATGGCTTTTAGGTAACCAGATATGAAGTTAATACTTCTGCCTGACACCACCTCCTCAGGAAAACTCACTCTAGTAAAGATACTTATGAGGACCCTGGCATCTGCAGGAGCAGTGACAGTCTTAAGTGGAATGGATCCAGGATACCTGGTGGCGTGATCGACTACCACCAGTATGATTCTGTTTGCACATGCTTTCTGGGGGTCAAGGGGAACAACAATGTCAATCCCTACCCTCTCAAAATGAATCCCAACCACCGGTAGTGGAATTAAGGAGGGGTTTTGGCTTGTTACCTGTCTTGCCACTGACTTGGCAGGTAGCACAGGAGTTGCAAAACTCATTCGCTTTCTGGGACTACTTGGCCGCCTTGAAAAAGAGAGCTGGAGCAATAACATATTCCCTGACCCGACTCAACCAGTCCCTGAGTAGTCCTTCTGCTGAACCCATTCTGAAGGTGATTAAAGCCACTCTTCTCCCCGCCTTAAACTATGGGCATCAGGCCTTTCATGACGCATGCTCGGCCACTCTCGACCATGCCCAAGTTTCCATTTATAAAAAAATCTTCCATCTCCCGAATTTCATCCACAGGGCAAGACTATGACTGGAGCTGGGCCTTCAAAGACAATCTATTTTCTGTGAGGCTGATACCCTGAAATACTTTATAAGGACATTAAAAGCCGCAGACAACACCCTAAGAGCCCGGTTAAAAGAAACTCTTACCAGCTCTGGGAATCTGTGGAACCGTCAAATTATAAAGGCCATAAGAACGCTAGACATCGACAATTCATTACTAACCGCAGACACTATTCCATACAAAGTCTGGAAAAGGGTTATCGATAAGTAGGCTAGACAAATTTCTACCAGATGGACATCCAGGTTCTAAAAGCAACAACTATCCTGCTTCCCTGCTTATTCCCTTAAATAACTCATACCTCCCTGGGGTATCTCAATCTTACCTCTTGGAAAGTCTGAATGCAGTGGCCCGGAAGAATATAATGTTTATGCGTCTCTTAGGTTTGCGCTCCACTGCCTTCAACCGATGGGCTCCAACAAGTGAGGAGGGGGCCTGCAGACTGTGCAACTACAGGTCTGAATCATGGTTGCATCTTTTAAAACCCTTATATTTAAAAAGGAGCATCAGAACATGTTGGGAGGCATCAGCCCTTTGCTTTACTTCCCTAGACAATCAAGTGCTTGCAAGGTCTGGAAAATATGTGAGACTCTCGGACAATCTATTTTTACCCTCTCTTGCTCCTGCCCTTCCAGTTCCTCCCCCCAAAAACCTATCACAGACATTTTTCGCCCCCTGTCCTAGTATCCCTGTACTAAATTATTTTATCCTTGGCTCGAGAAACCTGTCACGTGATTAAAATAGTAACTACAAGACTGCCTTGTTAGTTATATGTATATGAACTTAAACTTGATGGTTTTCTTTGTGTTTGCTTTTAAAGTGGCAACTGTACTATGATGACATTGTATTGCAATGGTTTTAATTAACTGTGCTAATTTAATTTAAAAAAAACCCAAAAAACAGTAGAAGTGGGTGACTAACCTACTCCAAGTTTTTGTCTGGCCAAGATGCCTATCAAGGTGGATGTTATGTGCTAAGGGGGGTATGAACTCCCTGTACTGCTGAGGCACTACCACTCTCCTAGTGGCACCAGGTGTTGGGTCTCTGGCCTCAGTGTAAAGGAGTCCCTCCTTCCAATAGAGTTGGACAAGTTCTCTGTCCCTGGCAAAGATCTTTCCTAAAGGGTCCCCCTGGGCCTAGGAGCTCTGTCACGTATGTCCCATGTTCCGGGGGTTCAGTTCCTTCAAGAGCTGACAGGTCTTCTCCCTGGGAAGAGGGACCCAGACTTGTATCTCACTAGAAGTTGGTTCACAGACTTTTTCTTTTTTATCTTAGAGGATCGTGCCATTATTCCAGGCTCCAATACCTATAGTTTAACCTGGGCTTTGCTTTCTGCTCTTGTTTTTACACACACCCATTCAGGTATTCCAAGAATGGCTCCATGGGTTCTCATCTCTACCTCAGCCCATGCTGATGTCTCCAGATAATTGCCTAGCAGACACACTACTGGAATTGCAGAGGACATGACCACATTCTTTTGACCAGTAATCCCTCCCCATTCCAAGGTAACCATCTGTATGGCAGCCTACAGCCTTGCCACTGGAACTTTGAATGCCTACTACCCTGCCAGTTTTGGGGAATGGGCCGGCCTAACTGAACACTATATGTGATGCCTAGAGGTGTGCTGGGGATCCCAAGATCCTGCTCTGTTAGATGGGCCTCTTCTTGATGGTCTCCCCACTGGGGTTACACCCCTATCCTACCACATCTGCTATATGAAGATAGGAGAGGATATGATCCCTGCTTTTTTACACTCCCAGCACTTGGCCTAGAATTGATATTGATAAACCCAGCAACACTGGACAGAAGGGGCACACGGAGATCTCTTCGAGTGAAGCCAATGACATACACGTAAGGGCAGGAGTGCCTAGTCATACTGGGCGATAGGGTGCCCTGGGCAGCTGCACCTGACGCTGGACAGGACCTTAGCTGGAGACCCCCTGAAAGATTCCCTGCAGCCAAATAAGTCTTGGAACTGCGGTGAACCGCTCATTCCTACCTTTGCTTCCTCCACTATGGACCCAGATTTAACCTGAGGTGGACATCTGCGTCCCCGATTGTCCCTGATTTGCCTAGGAGACAGAGGGGCATGGGCCATATGAGGCTTAAGACAGGTGATGGTGGGGGCATGGTTACCCCCCAAGACATCCAAGCCCCTGCCCCAGAAATCCATTATGGCCATGCTGGCGGCCACTCCTGTGCAGGCAGACATAATTTGCCAACTGGAAACCAGATTGGAGAAACACACAGAAATGTTTGATAAAATTCTACAGGCAATCCAAGACTCCAAGAACGCAATGGAGGCCCAACTGGGGGCAATACAAGCTGACACTGTTCTATTGCGGAAAGAAAATGTCAGACTTGTGGAGCTCCCTGGACGAAACCGAGTCCTCCCTCACATCGATAAGACCGCTGCTGGTGAATATGCTGGAACAACTGAATACCTTGCGAGCGAAGGTGCAGACCCCTAGGGCGAGAACTGAGGACATGGACATTTGTTTCCTGGGCTTTCCCAAGGGGTCTGGGGACCAGAACACTGTACTCTTTTTGGAGAACTGGTTAATGAGCATGGTGCGTGTCACAAGGGTCCCAAAATTATTTTCTATTGGAAGGGTTAACAGGATCCCGGGCCGTCACATCCTGCCGCGTGCACTCCACCACCTACTTATAGCCCGATTGCTCAATGTTCGAGACAAGGTCCTACTATTGATATTGTTCAGAACTAAAGGCCCCTGGGTTTTCCATGGAAATATCATCACGGCCTATCAGGACTACATGGCGAAGGTCCAAAAAAGAAGGCACAACATGTTTGGGCCGGTCAAGGCGCAACTCAGTGGCCTAGGATTGTCCTATGCCTTGCTGTTTCCAGCCTACCTGTGAGAGAATAATGAAGACATCACTAATTTCTTCCCATCTCTGGAGGAGGCAGGGCTTGGCTTGGCTCTGAGGGGACACAAGAACAACTGGAGGCAGAGGGAGATGACTTACATAGCTGGTCAGATGGATGACCTAGGTTCGGACACTGTCCACGCAAGATGAAATCCTGCCCATCTGAGGAGCAGGCTGCACTTGAATGAGAGTAGGGGTGGCTGAGGTCTCCACATGCAACGTCAACAGGTTCCTGGGACTGTCCCCTTATACTGATGTGGACTTGGAATCTGGAGCGCCTGGCTCCTGGGTATCTGAGAGGAACTCGCTGAGTGGGCTCCCCTACAGGTAGATACTAATTTCCTAAGGTGTTTCAAGTGGCGAGTTCTTCTTTGATTGGAACTGATGGATATGCTGAGAGCCACAGTGGGAAGCTATTATCCTATGGGAGGAAGAAAAAGTATGACATTCAGGTACAGTACAGCGAACTGCGAGACCAATCTCCAGGGGTTAAAGTGAGTGGTGGAGGAAGACCAAGGCAGCACCACCAAGACAAGGGGAGAGGATGTGGTCCGTCGGCTTAAACTGCCAGGAAACCAGGGTTCGAGCCTCGAGGTCGCGTCCACATCCTGTGATGCTGGGCAAATCACTTAATCTCCCCGTGCCTAAATGTGTAATGTAAATACGGTGCTCATGTAAAGCACTCCAATACCTTCGGGTCAAGTTCGTGCTATATAAATATGCAAAAAAAAAGAAAAGACAACACCAGCCTCACTAGGGCGGCCGGGTGCAGGGATGCAAAACAGTTTTGGGTACCCAATGTAATTCTACGGAGATCAGTCTTCACGTAGAGAGGCTACAGGCTTCGACTGTGTGGCCAGTCGGTCTGAACCAACAGGGGGAGTCAGGCCTCATGATGCTCGTGGACGTAGGGACACCTTTGGTCCTCTTCTCCATGGGCCAGGGGTGCTTAGGTGTCTGTTTTTCCTTACCGGAAGGAGTTGCGGTGCAGGGGGTTTGTGAACAGAGGCAGCAGACAGAGTTAGGAAGTCTATGAGAGGCCAAACCAAAGTGAACTCTGTCTCTGGTAGGCTGGGGGACCATGCAGGCACAGTTGATCTACTTCAACTTGGGCTTGGGGCGACGGGTGCAGTGGTGTTCTTAGGCATTGGATTTGTGCTGGGTTGAAGTCCTCTCAGGTCTCTTTGGATGCCTGCAGGATGCAGGGAAGCAGCTCTGCTGCTCCACAGGAGTTATTGGTTCCTGGGAGATGTGCTGGCAGATCTCCTAGGCTTTTGTGACTCAGCAGCTGCAGGGCAAGTTGTCTTTTGGAGCAATTGTCTAAGTCAGCAGGCAGGCTGGCACGGTTGGTGCCAATTCAGTTGCTGGCTCTTCTGTTCTTGCGCCTCTTCACGTTCGTCTTCTTCTTTTAGGCTTGCAGGATCTGCTCTTCTGGTGCCAAAGACTCCCCTAAATACTGAATTTATCAGTGTATGGTAGTAGCTAATGTGCTACTTACCCTTGGGGTCACTACGCCCCCTCTAAGACCACTTCCTCTGGGAAGTAATCATAACCCTGTCCCAGAATTCCTAAGTTTGCCATCACAAAGATGGCCAACTCTGAAGTCGTGTTCACTTCAGGTAGCCCACCATAGCGGTGGTACTAGCCTGGAGGTGGGTACCCCTAACTGACTGACACTTGTCCAGGTTTCATAGAGCTCTGGACAAAGGGCATCTGCTTCTTCTATTGTGAGAGGAGACAGATTTGCATTTCAAAGACTGTGACTTCTTTAAAGCTTCCCTGCCTTGGAATGCTAATCAGCATGTCCTCCTGAGAGAGGGGGTGTGATCACATTTTTCCTATGCAGGCTTTGTTTCTGACCTCCTGAAGTAAGGGCCCTCAACCTGGGAGTTCAGAAACTTGTCTCGGGTGGCATGCTGGTGGTGACCAGTCAGTCAACGTACAAGAGGCTGGTAGGTTTCCAGAGGGGCACCTCTAATGTGCCCTTTATGTGCATGTATTCACAAATACACCACAGGAATTAGGGTGAGTTTGTGAATATGAGATGTTTGATATCAAACATCCCTATTTTCAGTGAAGACATCATGTAGCTGGGGAACTTGTATTCATCAGTGCCCAGCACATGTTTTAAAATGGCTTCCCTGTTCACTTGTACTGGCAGTAATAGAACTGACCAGCACAGGGACATATCCAATCATGCAGATAGGACCTCACATGTAATATAAGGCACCCTGCCTTAGGGCTGTGAGGCCTGCAGTAGGGGTGACATACAAATATTACATGTAGTGTTTAGAGGACATGGCACACAGGGAAGTGTGTCAAGTCATGTTTTCGCTTTTGTCTGCACCAAAGCATACAGCCTGCAATAGCAGTCTTGCATGAGTTTGGTGAGTGGTCCCTTAGGGTGTCACAATTCGTGCTGCAGCCCTGGGAGATCCTCTTTAGTACCTAAGCACCTAGGTAACAGGGGTACCATTTACTAGGGGCTTATAGAGAGTGCTAAAGGTATTGCCAACTGGGGAACAATTGTACAGATTTTGGGCAAGAGAGCTGGCATTGGGGACCTGGTTAGCATGAACCCAGTGCACTTCCAGTCAAAATCACATCATTTCCCAGGCAAAAGGTGTGGGTGACCATGTCAAAAAGGGGCACTTTCCTAAATCACCCAATGGGTTGACTGATTTATATTGGGTTCAGCTGTCCCTAGCATGTAAGGAACTTCAGATCACTCACTTCCTGGCTGAGGCTGATGGGAATTTCTTGAAGTGACTATTGCCCTGCTACCTACTACACTTGGCCCATCCCAACAGAGAATTCTGCATGGGCTTGGTGCTGTTACAAGCTTATGTGCCAGTTGCACGGTTTGTGTTGTTCTGGCATGATGCTGATTGGCGTTGAAGCCTGGGATATGGGAGTTGTACTTCAGTTCTTTTTCTTTGTTTTTATTGTCTGGTCGGGAGTGGTGCTGGTGGGGAGATGGGGTGTGGGAGGCTGGGCGGGGGAGTGATGCAAGAGGTGTGATATATGTGATGATATACACTCATTTATGGTTGTCACCTATACTGACTTAACTTGGAATATTCGGAACAGGGCTACCCCTGACAGTAGACTAGGATATATGTGTATCTCAAGCACAGACTCGAAGACTGTGCATGCTTACAGAAAACACACCTCACTTAAGGGAAGCTTCAGAAGGTTACTAGGAGGTGGAGTGTTCAAATCTTTGGGACTGGATACTCTGCATATGCATGAGGGTTCCTGGTTTTGGTGGCCCCGGGGTGCCCTTTGTGACAACCAGGGTACTAAATGACAAAGAGGGTGGCTATGAGATCTTAAAAGGATTATTGGATGGGCGCCCCATCTACATGGCATCATTATATGCAACTAACACCCTTCAGGGTTGGGGGTTAACATTGCTGTAGATATTTCAAATTGTGTTGTGGAAGAAGTCTGAGAGGTTGTTGCAGAACTCTTAAGCAGGGGGGATGGTGTTGGTTTCTGCAATGGAGCTGGAGAATTCTCTGACAAAGTTAAAGACTTCCTGGTGGTGGTGTTTGTGCGTAATCTAGTTTCCAGGTGAGCGCTGCTTCCTGGCTTCTTTTATCTGTGAGTGGTATCTCCTGAGGACAACTCCACAGGTTTCCATTGCCATGCTCTCTCTGTTTGTTCCCTATCTTCTTTCCAGCTGCTTGTGGTGGCTTTTGGAGTCTCTCAGATCCACTGTGTACTAGCAGGCCTGTGCATTGGTTCTCACTTGTTTGAATTCCTTAAGAGTCACCAGTTTGCCGGGACAGCTAGAGATCAAGTTCTTGAATGCCTTTACATAATCTTGCAGGTTGCCAGTGGGGGCGGGCTGGTTGGATCGGAGAGTGAGAGTCCATCCGTCTTCTGTTATTTGGCTCAAGATGCGTCTGATGTTCTTGGTCCGTTTTGGTGTCCTGTGGTGGGGTGCATTGATGTGGAAGTTCACAATGAAGTGGTCGGTTCAGGTGAGCGGGTGATGTGACCAAAAGTGACCATGTTGCTGGCTGTGAACATGAGATCAAGGATGTGCCCTGCGATCTGCATGGGGCTGCTGATGATCTGAGTGTTACCATGTTCTACATTTTTATTGGGACCAGGTAGGAAGTTCATGTTTGTATCTATGAAATTCTAATGAAAAACCCTCTTAAATGGTAAAGTCCGATTTTAAAATACAATTTTGAAAATGGAACTATTAGAAAATGTGCATTTTCCTGTGCTTAGCCTTTCGGTTCCTGCAGCCTATCTTAGGTCACATCACTGGGTGTACCTGACAATTATACTTTGTGAATCCCTCCCAGACAGTCACACAATAGAATAATTGGGTGTGCCTGAATGGGCAATTTGCTGGAAGGATGGGGGTGGTGCTGGGCATAGTACCACTTGCAACTGAACAAAGGACTTATCACCTCCACATTGTCACTGCAGCCAGGTTGGAGCAAGGGCAGTTTGGAAGTGCCATGCAAGCACTTCAAAGAGTAAACTCTAGAACCCTCCCCCAACCTTCAAAAGAGGCATCATATATAAAAGTAGGACCCTCAGACCCACTCTTCAGTTCACTCCAGGACCTGTGGAAGAACTCCCAGGGGACTGCCTGCTACTGTGACCTACTGTACACTCTGCAAGACTGCTTTACTGTATGTGGGAGGACTGTTTAGCTACATGGAACCTGCCTTAAACCCTCACAGGCCAGCTCTGCTGTTTGATCCCTGCATCTTCACCTGAACCCAGGAGTACCAGAGTGAATCCAAGGTCTAATTTGCTGGCAGCCTGTTCCGAGCCATAGGGACCTAAGAGGTTCTAGCCATCTTGAACCCGCACCTGGGACCCACCTAAGTAGGTACAGAACCCCCAACTGGGTCCTTGGTTGTGGTGCTGAAAGTGTCCAGATAGTCAAAATGCAAATCTTGGGACAGAGAACATTTTTGACTAAAATTGCTCTGAGGTTCGATTGGAAACTGGAACCAACCTGCTTGTCGATCTTCCCAAGGTACATTGCTAGTAGGCCTAACTTTGTGGCTGCTCCACTAATGTTCTTCTCCGCAGCAGCAAATTCTGTTCAGTGGTCGTTTGTCAAAGGAGTATCCAAGATCCAGGAATTTTCTTTGGCTACAGTCTCCTGCCTCATGCCGACTTCCATTAAAGTGACTAAGGGCCTGATTGTGAGTTTGGTGGACAGGGTTACTCCATCACAAACATAACGGATATACCCTCCACCATATTATAAGTTCCATAGGATATAATGGAATTTTAATACGGTGGACTGGATATCCATCACATTTGTGATGAAGTAGTCCTGTCTGCCAAACTCGTAATCAGGCCCTAAGTCCAAATCTAGAAATCTTCAACGTGACTTCGTCCAGCAGCTCCCCAATGACAAGGTAAACTCCTCGAGCACCGCCTAAAGTCTTGCCCCACTGAACTTACCTTCTCAGGACATTTTTCTGGAAAAGTCTTCGAAGTCTGAAAGTGAGCACTAACCGGACCCAAATCCACATCTTCTATATTTATTTATTTTATTTATTTATTCATTTGTATTGCGCAACAAACCATCCCCAGGGGGATCTCTCGGCGCATGAGAAAGGAGCACCATGTTTTGGAGGAAAATTAGAATAGCCAGGTCTTGGTACAGGCACGGATCTCATCTGGCAAGGAATTCCACAGAGTGGGAGCCAAGTACCAAAAAGCCCAGCCACCCATCCTAGCCTTCCTGACTCTGCAAATACAGAGCAAATTACGGCTGCTGGATCTCAGCAGTCGTGTACGATGATACAATTCAAGCTTCTTCGTCAGGTAGGCAGGGTCCAACCCATGAAGGGACTTATAAACTAGACATAACAGTTTAAAAGTAGACCTCTTTTTGATGTAGTTGGCGCAGGAGGGGTAGCGAGGGGGTCCGTGCCTGCTTGTTAAGGACAAGGCGGGCCGCCGTATTTTGAACCACCTGTAATTTGGCGGCCAGGTCCTCCCTCATCCCAACCAGCAGTGAATTACCATAATCCAGTTGACTAATTAAAAGTGACTGGATAAGGGTCTGTCTGGCCGTAAACGGAATCCATGGAAAAATGCTTCTAAGCATTCGCATGGTTCCAAAGCAGGCGCCTGCCACTGATTTTACCTGCTCGTCCATTGATAGATTGTTGTCTTATGCCCAAATTCTTAGCCCAACCTCTGGGGGCGGGTGCGTCTCCTAGCTCAGATGGCCACCAATCAGGGGTCCACATCTCCTTTGCCTTGCCATATAGGACGATCTTGGTCTTTGAGGAGTTGAGCTGGAGAAAGTTCTTCTTCATCCACTTCACTATACTGATCATACAATGTCTAAATTTAAGTCTGGTGACCGCAGGACTGTTCTCGATAGGGACTATCACCTGGGTATCATCAGCATAAGATATGGTTTCAAACCCACAATTTCTAATGATTGAGGCCAGGGGAGCCACGTATATGTTAAACAAAGTAGGGCTCAAAACCGAGCCCTGGGGAACCCCTTTGTCAACGCTAGTGGTTTGAGAGGTAAATGACCCAAGCTGAACACATTGAGTTCTATCCACCAGAAATTTCTGGAGCCATATAAGGGCCCTGCCTCTGACACCAATCTCTCGCAACTGGTCCAAAAGGATCCGATGGGAGAGGGTGTCAAAGGCAGCCTACAGATCCAGCAGCAACAACATAACAGGGACATCCCTATCCGAGGACATCCTTAAAGTGTCTGTTACTTCCAACAGTGCCGCCTCCGTGCTATGTGAGGCACGGAAGCCCGACTGGGAGGCATCCAGTATGTTGTTCTGCTCCAGGTAATGGTAGAGATGTCGGTTAACCAAGGACTCCATAGTTTTTGCACAACACGGCAAAAGAGAAATCGGTCTAAAATTCTGAAGATCGCTAGGATCCGCTAGCACCTTCTTCAGAAGGGGTGTTATGCACGCATTTTTCCACTTACGCGGAACAGTGGAGGTTGCAAGCCAGATGTTGCAGACGTTTGTAAGGGCTTCGGCAAGGACTGGAGATAACACTGACATAACAGCGGGGGGCATTAAATCTGATTTTGCTCACGCTATATGAATTGCACTCCATCGCAGTCAGATATATATTTAGACTTTGGCCTTGTCTCTCGCGACTAAATATCCAGGTTGGTGCGTTGATCTTTTAGGACCTAGTTTGTACTAAAAACGTTGAAAATTCATAACTCCGGTTCTACTGATTAAATTTTTGTTGTTATGATTTCAAATAACTTATTTCAATCTACTCTATTTTCTAAATTTGTGTGGGATTTTTCTTGTGTTGTGTTTTCACTTTATTACTGTTTGTGTGCTGCATAAATACTTTACATATTGCCTCAGAGCTGAATCTGACTGCTTTTTGTTCCAAGCTTCTCAAGGTTAAGCACAGGTTAATTTAGTGCCTTTTTGTGGTTCACCCTGCCAGGAATTGTGGCTGTTGCTTGGCCAGGGATCAGACCCCAGTCACATAACAACCCAATTTCTCACATTGGTGTCCAGAGGTATGGATCAGGACTCATGCTTGTGCAGTGCCACCTCAGGAGATGTTGATGGTGATGACAATGAGGAGGGAGGATCACTATCAGATGATGAGGGGGATAGAGGATTCATCTTAAGGGTCCTCAGCTGGAAGTAGAGTGCAACTCAACCCAGCAGATGACCAGGATGCCCAGGATTTCCACGATGGAGCAGGGAGCAGTATGCCTGCCAAGGCCCTGATCCCAGAAGACAAAAAACAACAAGTGTTGTTCAGCAATACTGGTGGCAGTGTATCCAAAGTGTCCACTATAGGGGTAAAGGTCTGCATATTTGCCCAATTAAATGGTGGGAGATGATATCGATAAACGTTTTTCTGCATATAAGGCAGCTATGGGGGTGTACAAAGTCCCAAAGAAGTACGGGGAGTAACTTATGGAAGTTCATGCCTACAGTGGGGAGGGACACATTTCTTACAACTGAGGTAGAGGACCAGACCAAGTAGGCCCCCATGAAAGTCATCCATGTTTCTAAATTTGGGCTGACCCCTTGAAAACACTGTCAAATGTTCAGGGAAATCCACAAACTCCCAAACCTGTCCTAGGTGGACTTCCTGAATTAATCCAGCTAAGCATTGAACAGCTGGGTGAGGGTAAGCAAAATGGATGATTTTGTTGGGCTATACAACCTGATTTTGACTGAGCACATGCTCAGTACTTGTTTTACAGAGCTGCGCCAACACCTGGTAGATAGCAAGCTGACTTACCCCAGGAAGCTTGCAGAGGAGGTGGACCACTGGGTCACAACCAGAATATCCAAGAAGGTATCGGGGGGGTCCCACAAGGGTGATCAGGGTTTCCACCAGAAGAAAAAAGGGGAGATAAATCAAGAAAGATGTATCTCTCAAGGCCCCCAAAATAGTTCTCTAGTTAAAGGTTTCTATTCCCAATATGGTCATCAGAATAAAGGCACCATTTACAGGAACTGGTAAATGTGTCCCCAAGTGCTATGAATGTTACCAGTATTGACACACTAAAGATGATTCAAAGTGTCTCAAGAGGATACAGACCCCTAGGAGTGGCCAGACTCTGGGGTTGTCTAGCATAATGTTTGTAAAGGAGATGGCCCCAGGCAGTGTGGGTGATATTGCTGAGCTGAGATTAATATGTGCCTCTGGGTGACAATGAGATGTCAAATCAATCAATCAATCAATCAATACATTTATAAAGCGCGCTACTCACCCGTGAGTGTCTCAAGGCACTGAGGGGGGGGGGGGTGCTGCTACTGCTCGAAAAGCCAGGTCTTGGGGTGTTTCCTGAAGGTGAGATGCTCCTGGGTCATTCGTAGGTGCGCGGGGAGGGAGTTCCATGTTTTGGCTGCCAGGTAGGCGAACGATCTTCCTCCGGTGGTGGTTCTGCGAATCCGTGGGATGGTGGCGAGGGCGAGGCTGGCGGAGCGGAGCTGGCGGGTGGGAGTGTAGAACGAGAGGCGGTTGTTGAGGTATTCGGGGCCCGTGTCATGGAGCGCTTTGTGTGCATGGGTGAGGAGCCTCAAATACTTCTACTTACCGGCAGTGGGTCACCATCAATGGGCAGAGGGTGGAGGCTCTGAGGGACAAAGGAGCCAGTATGACTACTGTCAGGTATCATCTAGTGTCCGCAGAGCAAATCATACCCAATACATTCCACCAAGTTATACTAGCATACATACAGAAGAGCCACCCCCTGTGGCTTTGATTCTCTTTGAATGGAGGTGAGGTGATCGTGGGTCTTCTGAATGTTGCTGTGACCCCTCTCATGCCTGTGGACTGTCTGTTAGAGAATGGTCTGAAGCACAGGTCATGCCTGGAAATGTTGGGGTTGCCTGAGTGGGTCTGTATGACCACCACGTCCATGGCTGCCCAGGAGTGGAGTCAAGGAGATCTGAAACCTGTAAGAAATGGCCCAATCAGCAGCCAACAGAGGGAAGGGCAAGGGTGTGGGAAACCAGACCCTGAATGTACCACAGTAGAGGTGGATGGGGCTCTGCAGCAGCCCACCATGGAGCCTACCTGAGCCTGCTGGATGGCAAGCAGAAAGGGGACCAACAAATAAGGCATTCTGTAATGCATGGGGGAGTTCCCAAACCAGCAGGGCATGAGGTGGAAAACTAAAGGCCGGTCTACAGGTGATACCTCTGTAGATCATCTCATATGTTGGGAAAATGACCTCCTATGTAGTGAACCTAAGGCACCTATGCATGGAGCAACATGAGTGTTGCTAGTTCCCATATGTTACAGGGCCTTCCTACTGGGGCTGGCTCATGACATTTCCCTGACAAGACATCTGGGGCAGGACTAGACCTTTGCCAGGCTTGTCTCCTACTTTTATTGGTCCCAGATGAGAATATTCACAGATGCATTCTGCACAACTTATCTCACCTGCCAGGCCAGTAGGAAAACAGGGAAAAAGATGAAGGTTCTCTTGAATCCCTTACCTGTCATCGGCTCCCCCTTTAAAAAAGAGAGCATCAACATTAAAGGACCCTCAGACCCCAAGACAGCCTCAGGCAAAAGGTTTATACTGGTGTTGATGGACCATGCCACTGGGTACCCAAAGGCAACCCGAGTGGTTCCTCCATGAAGCAGTTTCTGAAAGGGGCACCAACTTCAAGTCTGTGTACATGAAGTCAATGGGGAAGGAATGTGGGGTAACCTACATGTAACCTACATGTTCTCCTCAACCTACCATCCACAAACCAATGCGCTTGTTTAAAGATTTAGCAAGACCCTAAACGGCAAGATTAAGGGCCTTCCTTAGCCCATGAGGTAGAAGTGGAACATTTTCTTATCATTCCTGCTTTTTGCATACAGGGAGGTACCACAGAAGAGGGTGGGGCTTAGCCCATTTGAGCTGATGTATGGTCACCCTGTTAGGGGTCTTCCCAGTCTGATAAAGGAGGGATGGGAGCAAGCTTCCAAGAACTACCCCACCACCCCAGGTTGTGGTTAGCTACAATCTAGCACTAAGGAACCAGATGACCAAGTTCTGGATGAAAGCTTCTGAGAACTTGAAGGCCAGCCAGGAAGTTATGAAACAATAGTATGACAAGACAGTTACAATGGTGAAATTTCAACTGAGATGAAGGTGTGGTAATGGAGCCAGTGGACCCCAGGGCCCTCCAAGACCATTGGACTGGGCCCTATGAGGTAGTTGAGAGGACAGGGGAGGCTACCTACCTAGCGGATATCAGGACCCCTAGACATCCCTTAAGGGTACTTCATATGAACTGCCTCAAACCCCATTACAAGAGGTCTGAGTTCATCATGCTTCTGGTGACAGATGATGGGGAGGAAGAGGTCAGTGAGCATGTCCCTGAAACCTTGTCATCTAAAGAGAAAGATGGGTGGCAGGCGCGGCTGCCCGCGCATGTGCATTTGTCGTGACAAATGCGCATGCGCAGGTAGCCGCACATGCGCATTTGTGAGGAAGTCATCGGTGAGAGAAGGAAGAGGGAGCCCCAGGACGCCGCAGCTCGGGTAACTTATTTAAATTACTTAAACCTAGTTTTTTAAAAGTTTAAGATTATTCTTAATGTATTTTAAAAGCGGACGGGAGGGAGGCAGGTGGCGCATAGAGGGGCTATGTGGAGTGTGCGGGTGGGCGTAGATTTGCACACTGTAGTATGGAGAACGAATGAGACACTATAGCTAGTCAGATTTGGGTTCTGGGCACTGAGGTGGGTTGTTGGTACACCACTATACACCAAGGTCCTGGTTTCTTGCACATAGTTCTGGATATGTGCAGAATCCCAGCAACATGGCGTAACCAACTTTTGGTCTGGCTCTTAGCTGCGAGGCGCTTGAGTAGTGCTTGTGCTGGTCCACAATCCCCTCGCTTCTGTTTCCGGAAACAGATGTGATGATGTTACCTCCTACATTGATGTTTTTGTAGGTGTTTTCTTTTCATAGTTACCCTCTATTGCGCTGCCACACATTAGGATGTTATACGTTATTTTTCTTCATGGCTGAAGTAGATATACCAGCGCATAGTCATGCAGCACTCCGTCGACATTTGACGGCATATGGAGCTCCTGACATGGGTGTTGATCTTATCTTTGTGGTGGAAGCTGATCCAACACAACACTTTAAAGTGTTTTATTCGTGGGTCACTTTTCGGGCAGTGGATGGAGACGATGATTTCTTCCATACATATACTGCTTCAGATCTTCCTGACAAATATTGACCCTATACAAATCTAGAAGTTCTGCTCACGGCATGGCAACACCATATTTGGTTTAATGGCGCCCTCCCACACCCAGTGACTCCGATCCGTTTGGGCCCTTTATCTATCGATGGGGCCACTTGTCCAGTTTTGGCAGGGTACACTCCTCGCCCACGTTATCTGACAGTTCGAGTGGACAAACTCTGCGTGATACACACCTCTTTACTATGGGTGAATAGAGCTGTTGTACGTTACGTTATGTGCAAAGTCCAGGTGAGACCACCTGGAGTTGCTGCACAACCAGCTGGACCTGGCGGTGTGACTATTAGTCCCGTTATGGTTAATTCTGTAATGGGCAAGCGTCCTCAAAATAAGGATGATTTACCTTATTGGCTTGCTGAATAATTTGACCAGCTGGAGGCTGTATTTCCAAATACCTCTTCTGTGGAAAAACACACGATATTGACAATTAGTTTGCAGAAAGACTTAATTCCCAAGTTGGCCGATTGTAACGATTGGGGAAAGGTGTTTGCGGCAGTATATGCGAAATGTTTCGGCACTCCCTCAATGACCATACTCCCCTCCATGATTAAGCGTGTTCAAGATGAGCACAGACCAGAAGCGGCTGTTGAATTGGGGATGAGATTGGTTGGGGTGTTCGACGTAGTTGCTGATTTAATCCTTGCTAATGTTAAGGGAGATGCAGTAAACTTTCAAATAGCTAATACTTTGGCTCTAGAGCTCTGGAGCCTGATAAGCCATGCAAATTGTCGAAGATTATTGCCCAGGCTAATAAGCCCATTGGACGCAATAGTTTGGGTGTTAAGCCTTTTACTAAAACACCAGCTCAACTGCAAACACAACAGAAGTCTCTGTCTGAGAAAGACGAGCGTCCAATCTTTAATAAAAAAGAATTGGAGGACTAAGAAATAGGGAAAGCAACAGCAAAAAAAGGGGTCATGTGCCGCGTCACCAACACCCGAGTTTTCTGAACACACTTATGATTTGCGCGACAGCGCGAGAATTAGGTCCCCTGACAGATTTCAGGCTCCTGATCAGCGTTCTCCTCGTTCTTCACAGGAAACATCAGGCTCGCAGGCCGGTGGAGGTGAACGCCAGGAGCGCGACAGAGGTCGAGGTGCCCCACAAGGACGTGAGCAACTACTTCAGGCTGACGGAAAGGGGAAACAAGCTGATTTTCCTCGTCAGCGCCCACAGTTTTAGAAAAAAAAAGTTGCAGCGTTAACAGCTAGATAAGCCACAGACAGTGAGGACCCGGCTCCAGAATTTAACTTGGGCAGTAAAGCTGCTCGACAGCGCAGGGGAAGTTTCCATAGTGGGGAAGGCACTGCATTCATTTCTGGAGGTGACAGCAACTGACACTTTCATTACAGTTGAAACAGCTAACACTCGAGTGGCTCCCCCGGATAGACTATATGAAATAGTTATTCTGATTGAAGGTGACATACAGCTTGTTATTAAAGGGATTTTTTGGGAAAGTCTGACATCTTCTTACGACACATTGTTGGCGGAGGCAGATTTGCCCCCACCATTTGTTCTTGCTGCTCCTAAAGGGGAGGAGGTGATACTTTCGAGTTTTTCACGTAATGTCTCCAAGGAGAATACACGGTCTGTTGCAGAAGAGTGGGCTTTGGTGCTTGCACTGGCTCTGTACCGTACTCATGTGGGCTGGGATAAAAACTCGCCGCCCCATGAGATACCATTGTGGTCTATGCCTCAGCCACAACCCCAATATCCCCTCCGGCGGGAAGCGAAAGGTCCCATTTCTGAGAATCTGACACAGTTAGAGTATCAAGGAGTGATTGAGACATGTGTGTCATCGATGAATAACCCTCTTTTAACCCTTACCAAACCCGATGGGTCGTACCGCATAGTTTTGGATTACCGGCATTTGAACTCTCATTGTCGCTCTTTTGCGGTACAGAATACCCATAGTTCTGCTCTTGTAGACAGTCTTGTTCGTAAAAAATATAAAACTACACTTGACATTTCCAATTGCTTTTTCAGTCACAATCTGTCCCCGGCATGCAGTCAATGGACCTCATTTACCGCCGGTGGTAAACAAAAACAATTTAGGAGATTAGCTTTGGGCTACAAGAACAGCCCCAGAGTTTTCACCGCCCGTGTTGTCTCTTTGCTGGACAGCATAGATGATATTTATCTCACGGGCGACGAATTATGGCCACATCTCTGCCGAGCCGACCGCATCATTGTTTTGTTTGCGGACTACGGTTACAAATTTAACATTGCAAAATCACACTTTGCAGAGTAAACCATTTTGTTCTTGGGCTATGAGCTCAATAATGAAGGTAGAGGCTTAGAGCCTCACTTCCTGGAGAAGTGCACATGTTTGCGATCTCCAACAACCCTGAAAAAACTTCAATCATTGCTGGGATTTTTGAACTTTGGACGTACTTACATTCCCGAATATGCCCAGCGTATCAAGCCTCTTTATGCATTGATACAACCTACTTTTTCAAAGGCCTGTGGCTTCCAGAACATTCAGCTATCCTGCAATCTTTGCAGTCTGATCTTCTTGAATCTTAATACGTGATAACCACACAAATGGTGATAAGAATAGTCCCATGCGCAGTGGATTTCACTTACTTGACGTTTAATGAAGGTGACACAGTACCTATTGCTTACAAATCACATTCATACACTTCTGTCGAGATGCGATTTTCCAGTGTTGAAAAAGTCTTGACTGCTGTGAAGATGGCGAGCTTGAAGGAATGCGCACTGGCACAGGGAAATTGATTTTGGTGGTGACACCTTACCCTGCACTTGAAGCAGTCACAAAGGCAAGTGTACCAAACTCAAAGGCCTTGCATCCTCATTGGAAACAATGGGCTACTTCTTTGACATCTCCCCATGTCACCTTTATCTTTGACTCCTCGCTTCAGACACAGGAGTTCTTACAGTATGAATTTGTTCATCCTTCTCCTCTGTCTATGCGCCTGCTTGAGGAGTACCATTGTATCATTTACATCGATAGTTCGGTGCAACCGGCGACAGGTTCTAATCATGCATATTTGGCGGGCTGTGCAATTGTGGCAGGTGCCATGGTGAACCAGTGAGTTCAAATCCAGTGTTGTGCATACACAGGCATTGGGAGACTGTACCGCCCAATTGGCAGAGTTGCGCGCTTTGGTGTTTGCACTAGAGTTTGAGGATCCTCATGTGACTACTCTCATTGTAAGTGATACTTATTACTGTGTTCAGTCCTTCAATAACAACTTATTCTTTTGGTCTCAGAATGACTATCATGATTCCAAGGGCAGCGCAATTAGGCATTAAATGCTTTGGGTTCGAGTGGCAGATCTTAAACAACATCTGCCACTCACACATGTTACATATACTCTTGGCCATCAACATGTGGGAGCACACGCTGTCGGTAATAGCTTGGCTGATGAAGCAGCCAAGTCAGCAGTAGCCACGTGTTCCTTTGCAGCCATTATAAGATCCATGACTCAGATTGGATAATGAAATCTTGGCCGCTATTGATGCTACAGAGAAGAGTGGAAATTACCCACAAGGGTTCCCTTCAAAGTACTCTTATCATTTAAGTCCCTACCGAGTTCCTTATGTGAGAATAAATAACATTGGTGACAGGTTGATTCCCAAAGCAGACCACAGACTTTCTTTGATAACAGCCGCACACAGTGTCTGTGACGGTTTCTATGTTGCAGCAACGTTACTTGTGGCGTGGTTTAAATAAACAAACTCATAATTATGTCCTGTCTTGTGATATTTAGCAACAGATTAAACCCTCTGCAGTCACACGTCCACCACTGGCACAGCTCTGTATTTCTAATAGGCCTTTTGGCTGTGTATATCTTGATCAATGTGGTCCATTTTCTTCAGATACTGCTTATAAGTACATCTTAGTTGCAGTTGATTCATGCACACGTTTTGTGTGGGTTTGGCCACAAAGCAGTGCTAACGCTCAAAAGGTCATCAGGGATTTGCGTGTCTTTGTGGGAATTTTTGCATGGGGTACCTTCCATTCTGACCAAGGTCCAGCGTTCACCTCTAAGGTGTACAAGGATGCAATGAGGTCTTTGGGGGTGCAGGTGAAATTTTCGTCTCCATACAGGCCTGAGGGCAATCGGTTGTGGAGTAAATGAACTGTGACTTAAAGCAATCCTTGACAGCTAGAATTTTAGGTACTGGCAGGAGCTGGCTAGCCCACTTGTATGGCTTGCAACGCGCACTTAATGACCTCTCTAGAAGCTCTCTGGATGGGCGGACCCCATACGAAATGCTCTTTGGCATAAACATTTTTGTTCCGGACCTTTATGGTCTAGACATGGCGGCGGCATCTGCAACCTTTGACATAGATAATCATTCTACTATGTTACAGGACTTACAAGGGACCTGTGACAGTCTTGCAAAATAACATTTACCCTCTGCCACTGATGCTGCACTACATATTCCGGTAGTTGGCTGGCTACCTAAAGTTGGAGATCTGGTCCGAGAGAAGGTGGTGAACAAAAAGGAATTTGGCCCCTCTTATCATGCACCGGTTCCAGTGCTTGGTGTAAAGGGCACTCATACAGTCATTTTACCACCGCTTCCTGGTCACAAAGACAACAGATACATCTCCGTGGACAATGTCAAGCTACAACATCTGGCCGATTTTAAATAGTATTTCACCTGCTGCATTGTGTCTAGCAATTTCAAGAAATCCTTTGATCGGCGCATCTGGCCGCGCACAACATGACACTGCCATCGATATGGACTCTGTTACACATTCCTTGCTAATACCACCAGCTTCCCCCGGTACTGAGGAAACTGAATATGTTTAGCCCACAAGCGAGTCGTTGCCTGGTTTGCAACCAACTACACTTAACCAGTCACGTCTTTCCTTTGACTCGACATCCATTTCATCATTTGGCCCTACTGAATTCAGTATTTTTGTCTCCTGGTTTAAACAGACTTATATGGTCCCTCCTTGGTCTACATCTGGTTAGTGCTGATCCTAATTTTTCTGTTCATGCCCATTGGTTTTGTGACTGTATTTTTCCTACTCATCAATGATCACTACTTGTCAGAAAGCTCTGCCTGTTCAGTTGGTAACTAGAACTTTGGCTCCGCACTCATCTTCTCACATCATGAAAGGAGACCAGACTTTTGTTACCATCTCCGCCTTTCCAGTCGCTGATGGTATTGTCTGGGATGCTGTGGATTTCCAAATTCATGGTCCAACTGAAATTATTAATGTACCAAATGTACTTCGTGTTTCAATGGTTGATGTAGTGAAACAGAACATTCATTCAGATGATTGGGATGTGCAAGCAGTGCAATCTTTATTTTCAGATTTGAAGTATTATGCTGCCTTTGATGCTGAGGATTTGTATTTAAATACTGGAAATTATGCTGATTTATATTGTTACCAGCATTTTGGACAACTCTACTTGCATAAAGCTAATACATTTAGAAATGTTTTTAATTACACACAATGGGAACATTGCCTAACTCCATTAGAAGGTAGCTCCAAAACCCTTCTAAAGAAATTTACATATTTTACAGATTTTGACAGGTCCAACCCGGAGTCCTTTTATTTCAAAATAAAACATTTCATCTACTACCAAGGTAATGTTAACCCACACACAATTATTATATTCCAATTTGTTTATTGATAAATTGTCCGTTGGCGGCTGCAAACATTGGAAGGCCACCATTGATTTAAAATCTGTGTGAAGTTCTAGATCCTGGCAGGTTTGTCGCACTGAAGCTTTACATCGCGCGTTCCTCATCCCAACACAAATTCTATTTTTAAATGATTCAATTTATCAGAGTATATTTTTTGGTTTGGCAACTACCAAACAGATGAATGCCCCTAGCATTCCTCCTCTGGCTAACTATCTTAACTGGTGCTTGCATACCAATTATTGCGTTGAGGAGCTGCAAGCTTTATTTTTAAATATGAAATTTAATGTCTCAAATTTAGACCCATTATGATGGTTGGTTTGGCAGACAACATCGGGTGCCTGCCAATTACGTTTTCTTAACACAGTGCCTGGTTATAAACAGGATAGACTGGATCCACGTTTTGCTTAAACCCATTCTGTTACCACGTATTCTGTGGGTAAATTGTGTCAAAATTGGTTACAACACTTATCCCTATCCTCCGTAAAACAACATTTGTCTTGTTATCCAATAACATTGATTTGGCTGACTTTAATCAAGGGCCCTTCTGGTCCAAGAACAAAAAGGTTTATTTACGCAGCCCATAATGAAATATGGAAGTTTTCTCAAATTGAAGCTGCATCACGCTTAAGGGAGATAGATCAGGCGTAGTTTGTTGTACAAATGTGCTTTTCCCACCCCCGCATGGGAAGCTTGATACCTCGATTTGGCCTTGTATCCCAACTTTGAAAACAGACTTCAATAAGTTGAGCAGAATAAAAGTGATATTATTCCAGCATGAGGTCGCTCTCCCTTCTGTGCGAGAGACTTTCATCCTGCAGATAGCGAGCAACCATTCTGAAATACAGGTGCTTCTTAATACGAACCTCCCATAACATTTCGGTGAACTAATTCATCGTATCTTCAATGCGTCTGATACACATGGCCTGGTACATTTTTTTAAAGGTGTGGGCTCTGGCCCAGTGACTTCTTTTCAGACTATATTTGGTGTAAAACCAGCCTTTATTAATTCAATTTTTTCCAGCGTCTTTGTGGGATTACCTCTGTTGGTTACCATAGTCGCTGGCGACCTTCTATTGATTTGCCTGCTACGTAATGGCTGTACCTCTTGTGGTACTCCACAGCCCAGATTGGCTACAACTGCTCCGTGACTGTATGCTTGAGTGCTATGGCACGTTGCCACTGGCAACACTCAGCATGACATATAGACTGTCTTTCCGCTTTGTGTACTACACTTGCGTGCAACCCGTCTTTTCATGCTTGGAATGCTCCTTTGAATGGGCATTGGATCTCTGCCTCTCCAATACGTCATCTCCCGACCTGGATTACGACCTGTTGATGAGTCCCTTAGTGGCCCATGAGCAAGAATCCTCCGAGGTTGGTTTTATGGCATGCACGGCTGCGCATGGAGTGTTGGCACAATGGGATATCTGTGCGGCGGCGCAGGATTTCCTACAATGAAGCTACATTGAATATTACGCAAGTTGTCCTACGATGGTGCTAGAGTCACCCACCTATGAAGATCATGAATGCTCCTTCTGCTTGCTAAATTGGATGACATCTCTTTTTCATACCGATGACAATGATTTCCTATTGGAAGCTGTTGCAGTTTACTGCTCATACACTCTGATGGATTAAAAAGGCTTGCGCTCATCTTTGCTGATTTTTTTTGTGATATATATATACTTTTTTGGGCACCTATTCACAAGCCCCAAAAAAATGTTCTCTCTCTTCCTTATTCCCTTGCTCCAAATTCCATAAAGTATAGATGCTTTCAAATTCTGCTCATACTTCATGAACTCTGTGTTCATCCTATGACTACATGCAATGGACTGACCAGGGGAGGGTGTAGTGAGGATATGGGATTCATTGCGTACATTGCCAAGTTAGCATAAGTTAGTATAAGCTTGGCTGCCATGTTTCCGCTTTTGCACACGTTTCTACATGACTTTGTTTTCGCAAATCCTCTGCTTGTGCTCGCTCACATGGGAACCATCTACCTTTCATGTTTCTTGCTGTGCTCTTTGGTCTTTGTCTGCACAGCGTGTTCAAGATCAAAAAACAATGTGCTCTGTTAATCTGCTTTGGTCAGTTCCACTCATGTTAGACATAATACTACCACAGCTGTACTACTGAAAATCAAGTGCTTTTAATATGGCATTGCATGCATGATAGGCACTTGGAGAAAACCTTTCTGAAGAGAAGAACTGTGTTTGTCCGGAGATGTAAATCTTAGCATCTAAACCTGGAGGTATGGGGTCCCCCGACAAAGCCAAGAGGTCTTCTATAATTATTATAAACTAGTTCCTAGCACGGGGAGGGTGGCAAGGGACATTAGGCCTTTTTTCCACAAAGCTTTATAAAATCATATCCCGGTTCATATTTTATGGAATTGTAACAATGCTCACTGTATTGAGTTTATGCATTTTGCTGCTAGTATTGGCTTATGTACGGCATTATAGAGCACGTTAGTTCAAATAAAACATTTTAAACTATACTGTGTCTCTGATTACTTATGTTGTGGACAAGTATGAGTGAGTTAGCGAAAGAGTGTTCTTGCTCCCGCGATTACTGAGAGAGTCTGAGTTACATATTCTAGGATGTCTAATCATTGGTAGCTTCTCTGTAGTACAGAGAATGAATGAGACACTATAGCTAGTCGGATTGGGGTTCCGGGCACTGAGGTGGGTTGTTGGTACACCATTATACACCGAGGTCCTGGTTTCTTGCGCGTAGTTCTGTACATGTGCAGAATCCCTGCAACAATACAGACACAGGCCCCTCAGGTGGCTCATGCAAATGATGGGTGAGAATCTAAAGTTTTTGAGTTGGTCCACCTCTCTACAGGGAACGGACTTTAAGGTGGGACACTCTCCTGTGTCAGACCACTCCAACGCTGATGGTCTTTCTAGGTTAGTCTGCCTTAGGGCCTTATGGATGGAAAACTCCCTCACAAACGTGACAAGTATTCTGTCCACCATATTTCAATCTCCATAGGATACACTGGGATCGTAGTACAGTGGACGGGTTCTCTGTCACATCTGTGACAGAGCATTCTCCCATGCCAAGATCTAAATTTGGCACGTAGTGATGAGAACTCCCAGGAGAGTAGTTCTCCCAATGTTCAGCTGGTGGGGACACTTGTTAGACCTGTCAGCTTAAGGGTGGTGTTCCCCCAAATGTTTTGCCTACATAACTTAATTTTTCTGTTGTAATTTGTTTTTGTTAGCCTTAGGAATCTGTGCACTTTACCCCTGCTGACCAGTGCTCAAAATTGGTTTACACCCGATTGGCATATTTAATTTAATTATGAATCCTCTGTAGAGTAGTACACCATATACCCAGGGCCAGTAATCTTAATGCTAATAGTGGGCCTGCAGCACTTATTCTGCCACCCACTTAAGTAGCCCCTTAAAGCATGTCCAATGACTAAGTCCGAACAAAGAAATCCTCACCTTGACTTCGTCCAGCGGCTCCCTGATAACGACTCTCACGTTTATTTAGTTACTTTTTGTGGTACACCCTGCCAGGGATTGTGGCTGTTGCTTGACCAGGGTTCATACCCCAGTCAGCAAACAACCACATTTTTCACGCTAGCTAAGAAAGAACTGCGTTACATCATATAGTCATGTTCTGCATTGTGCAATACTATAACTCCTGTACTTTTCCAATAATTACCTTTAACTGCTGCAGGATGGATATTATACCTGTGGTGTTAAGTTAACACAAAACTCCAGTTTGAGGCAATCACTGTACTCACATTAAACCTATGAGAGGCAACTTGCGGGGCAAAAACAGAGTCATTCAGCAACTAGACTGTGGAGTCACAAGAATTTTCTTGCTATCTTGTTCTCTCACCGTTCATGTGTGTCCCAAGTTTTATATGTAAACCTAGCAGACATTTCAAGCAGGTTTTGACACTGTAGTGTCAAAATGAATGCCCATGCCCACAGATCCACCCTGCATATTCTCTGGATTTTAGAAGAGTCATCTCTACCCATTCAAGTCAGCGTATTATTTCCTCCTAGGAGTTATTTCACACATATTCACACCTATTCAAGGCTAATTACTGGCTGGGAGATGGCAGATACTAATGGTAATTAACCGTATGACACTTAGGGTGAAGGGTAACCATCTAAATGTTACATTTCTTAATATTTATTCAAAATCCAAACTCGCTATTGAACTGGATTTTTAGTAACTATTAAAAATAGTTGCTGCTTTTTTTTCTAGATGGACCCTTTTCTGGGATAGGAGTTTAGTATTTTGATATGCACTCCGGTTTTTAATATAGGATAGGTAGGCCTTCCTTATAAAAATAGCTTTTTAGTGCTAGTCACTGTCAGGACATGTTAACATTACATTTACTTTTAAATGCCATGCATCCTGCCTTCTTAGCTACAAGGCCTACAGAATTAAGTCTTATTAATATTTCAAAGCTAGATGTTGACCTATCAAAACGGGATTATTCTGACAGGTCACAGTGCATGTTTTGCACTGTTACAGTTAGGCTACAATGGTAGGCCTGAAGCCATGTTTGCACTGCGAAAAAATGGATGGCACAATAGGTGCTGTAGTCCACTAGTGACATTTAACTCATATGACCTTGGGAACATTTTGCAATGTATATTAGGGACTTATAGTTAAGTTTAGTATGCCAATTTGACCACTGTGCAATTGTTCAATGCAGATTGTACTTTAAACAAGTGTTAGAGAAGCGCAAGCTGTGTACTAGAGAAGAGGCTTTGGACAATCTGATGTTAAAGTGGGGATAGACCCGACCCTCAATATCCCTGCTCAACAGCTCAGTCAAAATTATGGGTACGGTGTTATCGGAGAGGTTACAACTCTGGGGGAGGAACACTCTATTATTTCTGATGTGCAATATGGATTCAGCAATGGGTTACGTATTCTGGAACAGTGTTTGAAACAGGTACCAGCTGGTGAGCAAGTATGCTAAGGTTAAAAAAAGATTCTTATTTTTGCCTTTTATGGACATTAGCAGTTTAATTGAATGTGTTAATCACACTCAATTGTAGTAAATTATGTATACAATGGGTGCTGATGTTCAGATAACGAATTTACTTTGTCATTTTTATCGGAATGTCAATGTTAGGGGTCCAGTCTGGTGCAGTGTATTAGGCCTCTTTGGGTAAATAAGGGAGTCAGACAATGACCCCATTTTTATTTACTCTGTATATAAATGTCCTGGAAAAAGTTCTCTTGCAATCCACTGTTGACTTAGCTAAAATTGGCTCTCGATTGATACCTGCCTTGCTATACATGGACGACTCAGTTTGTGATTGGCTCGTACTGAAAACGGGCTTCAGTCACTGCTTAATTCATACACCCTGTATATTATGGAGCAAATCTTCACAGTTAACTTAAAATAGAACTCCTAAAATGAGGAAATTTGTAGGTAAGGACATTACAATCTTGATAGTTCTTTTTTGTCATATTTAGGGGTCCTAATTGATAGTCAGGGGAAATGGTCTCCCCCATATTCAAGAGAAGATCCTGCAATTACAGAAGACTGCTACCTTTGTATTCAGATTTGATTCTAAACTAGGGTCTAGCTGAATTAGAGAGATGCTTACAATCTATCATGAGTATCTAATCTGCCACCTATGGAGCTAGTATGTGTATGCTTTCTCTGATGCTTTACAACAGGCTGAAAATAAAATAATTTGAAGACTCTTAGTAGTTCCCCAAATTCCTCCGGCACTTATTCATCACAGGGAACTGAGTCTTCCATATGATAGGAAGATATTGGCAAATTGTGCCGATTGCAGCTATCACACTAGATGTGGGTGAAAGCCAAACCCACTGTGAATAGGGCTTAAATTGTAAATTGTTTATCACTTGGTTGTTCTTGTGGGTACATTGTGGATTTGAGAGTGTACCCATGTGATGGAGTGTCTGAACAAAGCCCTTTACATACTGTGTTTTTAAGTTCTATAATATCTGAGAGTTCGTTTATTAAATCAATTTATATTGCACTTTAAACAATATAGAACTGTGCTCTTAAATTTACAATCTCTGCAGTCCTTACCCGTTTGACAAGCTGTGTTCAGGTTTTTAAACAGTGCTGTGAAATCTGTACCAAATATGCGCACAGTATTTGGATTTGATGTTATGTTTTGAATTAGTTTTACTGTATTGTTTTATGCTACCTTTTATGGCTATGAAATATTAACTGAATAAAGATTGTTTGATTTGATTTGATTTGACCACGTAAAAAAGGGGAGCACGGGCACTTTACGAATGGTTAGCTGGGTTAAAGTGCACAGGGTTCTAAAGCCAGCGAAAGTTAGGGTCCAGTCAAAGACAAAAAAAATCTGAGGTGATCACTCAAAAAAGGTGGATTTCCTGCATACTTTCAAAACGACAAACAAACACTGTACCAAATGTGTTTTGTGCCACTTCATCTCACTTTTAGGGACAGATTTCAAAATCTGTGTAAAGGTAACTGCCTAAATAGTGGCCTATTTGCTCAACACAATTACAAATCAAAATCTACTCAGTTTAAACTTGTTTTACCTGTATCTGTAAAAACATTTATTGAAGTACATGTAGTTTTCCAGCTATTGAAATGAAATTTTAAAAACCACATACCATGGTTGTTAATATTAACAAAACTATTTTATTTAGTAAATTGACAATTTGTATCTGTATGCGTAAGTAAAATATGCTCATGAAGAAATTCATTTCCCTTGAAATTACAAAAGCAATATTGGGTAATACAGCAATGGGTTTGTATGTGAAATACTGTATTATTTAGCACTTGGAGGTTTAGCCACTAACGATGGGGGGGCCGAGGACACCACCTCCAACACCATAGCCATCTCAGCACATGTAAATTTAATCACCTGATTGGATGCCTGTTTTGTTCAAAACAACTCTCCACCCTAAGGCGGAAATTGCTTCACCGAAGAGAAACTTTGTCATCATGTCTACCGGAAGAAGCTGCATGGTTTACCTGTGAATATTTTTTTTCCAAGGTCAGAGTTAAAAACTGGGGGTTGTCTTTGAAATACTCTAAACTAATGGTCCTCTCACGTTGGGGTCGTTCTCCTGACATGTGGGGAAAATCTGTGGACTTTTCATGTTCACGACTGCAACGGATTATATGACAGACCCTAAATGGACATTTTTTGATGAGAATAGAAATCAGAGCGTCCACCCTAATGCTGGTACCCCATCCAGTGCTGTTTTCACTTTAGTTGGGTTCTCCGTGGGGGTTTTTCGGGTGATGGAGCTGGCGCAGGGGGTCCAAACGGAATATGGCAGCATTCTCAGCACTATAAATGAGGTCCGGGATGCAAGAGGCGGTGCAGATGAGACAGCCACCAACTTTTGACAAGTTCCTCATTAACACCTCCTTTTAATTGAGGCACCGTGTGTCTTATCTCCCAGTAATATTGGCTTTCACTAATAATTGTGAGAGAGTATGTATTTAGAAGGTGAGGCTACCACTTATAAGGTGATATGTTTTGCTGCAAACATTTTGAAAGTAATTTCTCAGAATAGCACTTGGCACCCTCATTAATGTAGGAAGGCATTTATGTGTAGAATACTTTGAAGGTTGAACCAAAAGAAGGCAAGATGGAAGAATTTAATTAATAAAATGAGAAAAAACTAAGTACTACATTAAGAATAAGAAAAGAAAGATGATAGAGGGAGAAAAAATGAAGAGGAAAAAAGGAACACGGACTAATGCATGCGAACGAAAATAGAATGTCATGAAGAGAATAATGGGGGAAATAAGAAAAAGAAAGGGAAACGTGAAGAATAGGGTGCATTAGAGAAAAATTAGAAAATCATATAACTGTGTTTGGAGATTGCTTTCTGGGTGTTCATTTCCATTAGGCGAACAGATCAGCATTTGTTCTTAAAATAACACACCGTTTACCAAACATTGTATGTACTCGGCGGGCATTCAGTAGACAGATAGACACTTGCTCATAACTGCATTGGCAGTGAAACGTTTCTTTGCCTGTGGGCGCAATTTTCATCTCTATCAATATCATTATGACCTTCTCCATGCCACACTATTGCTTGCACATTTTCCTTAACTAATCTGTCTCTCATGCAAGATTCATGCCTTTCTTTCTGAATGACCAAGGGTATTACAATTCATTAACAAATATATGCTGGGCTAATCTTCGTGAATCTTACTTTGTCTTTCAAGAATTTTATATCTTCGTTCTGTGGCAATATCGAGAAATGCAAATGATCAGTCTGTACACATGACCTTGAAATAAAGGATTTTAAGTCAATGAAATGTTTCAAATAATCATTTTCTCAATTCAGGTTTTTATTATTTAAAATCGAAACATATAAGTGATTTAAATATTATAATCGAATATAAAAATAACTTTTGAGATAGAACGGGATCTTTCTCCATAAAGTGAAACAGCATATTTTATCTCTGGTGCTTTCAATAATACAGCCTTAGAGCCCACTGTAAAGGCTCGCTCCAGTTTTCGACGAGGGCCTTTAACAAGAGGACAGGCCTTTACTGGCCTGCTATGGAGGGCTCTAAGGCTATTAGAACATTCCGCTCCTAGGGCTGTATTACGCATTGTCATTGTTTGTGCCCAGCGCACCTTTTAAAAGGAGTGCCGGGGGCAAACAATGACAATGCTCCCCATTATGGTGAATGCACTGCTCCCAGGGCAGCCGCTAACTCGCGCTGCCCTGGGTGCAGCACATTTTTTTTAAAACACAGCCGCTCCGTGTTTTTACAGTGCAGGCTGCAACCCACCTGCACTTTTAAACGGGAATAGAGATCCCCTGCAGACTCTGACTGCACCCGCCTGTAAGGGGATGTCTTGGGGGTCAATAGGACCCCCTTTCTCCCCTCCAGAGCGACTCCTGAGAGCTTATTTGCCTCTGCACCTGCATCTGTAATATGATGTGGGTGCAGAGGCCAAGGAATTCCCTCGTTTGCACAGGACACGCCCCAATGCAAATAAGGAAACACCCCCTCTATGGTAGCACTGGAGCTTTAAATGAGCCAACGCTATTGATATTATTGGGCCTGTGCCCCCTTCTGCGATACCAAAGTGCCCCAGGGTCACACAAAGTGAGCTCCAGCACCCATTGCGCTCCTGGGGCACTTATTGTAAGACAGCCCCTAGAGAGCAGACTGTTCTAATTAGTAAAACATAGATCTAATGGAGCCCGAGGGGGTTGTAATCCTCTCGGGCTTGTGAGACCTTTGTTAAACATTGAAATGTTGATGCTCTGGGCTTCTACAATTGAATCAAGAAGGTACCTAACATGGGTTAGAACATTGAAATGTTGTGAGCTCCATTGAAAACAATGGAGTGCTCCAGGCTTTTAATGGCCAGTAGAAGCCCGGAGCTCCAACATTCCAATGTTGTCGTTCACAGCTTTTGCTGTGAACAAAGGCCTCACAGAGCCCAAGGGGATTACCATCCCCTCGGGCTCCGTGAGGCCTTCGTTTTATTCGTTAGAACATTCTGCCCTCTAGTGGTGAAATGTTCTAAAATCCAAATAGCCCTCCATAGCTGGGCTATACCAGCATCATAGTCCCGCTCCTTTGTTAAAGGCCATTGCTTTCAGCCCCGGCCTTTAACTTTGGAGCAGGCCTTTAATGGCTGCATTGGCCCCCTATGAACAGTGGAATGTTGGGAGCGCCATTGAAAACAAGGTCATGCTCCAGGCTTCTTATCTGTGGTAAAAGCCCAGTGCATCAACATTCCAAAAACCAAAGTAAGTGTTATGGTTATCAAAAATACGCAGCAAACAATATAAATTATAAGGCACCTTCTCTGATAGTATCATTTTAGCCATTTAGGACAGAAAGAATATTTTTTGTGAAATCTGAGAATTTTGCAAATTATGTGGCAAAAGTAGTAATTGCTTAAATCCTCTGACGCTGATCATTGTCCATTGTTAGTTAGCATTTTATATAAGAAAGAAAAAAATGGCATTTGTTCAAGAAAGGAAACAAAACATTCTAACTCCAATCAATGCTCATTGTCGCCGGCGTGTTGGCGAAAACAGCTTTTCCAGATAGCGGGACTAGAAAAGACATGCAATATAAAACATATTTATAATAGGTACCATTTGTGATATGGTCTTATACTGATGTCCCAGGGTTCTGATGACATTTACAAACCACTTAGCCATCGCCCTGTGGTTTATGATGTAACCATAATCACCAAATCACTTGATAGCAATATTGAGCTATTTTATATATATTATTTTTGCAGCATTCATGGGGTCTTCATTTTTATCTGTTCTTTCGGTAAGTCAAGCATTGGCTTTTAAAAAGGGATCCAACATACCACTGGCTAGTGAAATTAACCAAATCTTTAGAAAGTTTCTCCACAAGCAACCCTCACTTTTAATTTATTTTGATGTGATTCCAGTTTCCAGGAAAATCATAATCCCCAATAGTTCTTTGTGTACGGAAATGGATAATGGCCAGAGCATCTTTGGACCTATTTGTCATCATCTTATAACTAAATCCTTTACACACCGGTATAGCCCATTTCATTTAAACACAGCACAATTCATTCACATTTTACTAACCTAGGCCCAGATGTCTGGCAGAGCAGTGGAGTTATTAAGTCTGACAAGAATTTTTTTGGTGAAAATCCATTCACTCTAGTCTAATCCCCTTCCTTTACCTTGATATCATGTGTAATGGTTGAAGTCTGGGCCTGCCCAACATTTCCTGCATGGCCATTAAGAAATACGAGGACGGTTGGGGTTTCTAGCCAACAGTTGTGAAGAGGTGTCTTCAGACACTAATATTAGAGCCTCGTTACTTCAGTACAGTGATCTAAGAACCACTATATCAACGGTTTTAAAAACCACAAATGAAAAATAGCTAGATAGAATATGACTACAAATGTCAATGTTTCTAACCAAATTACATTTACGCTGCATATTTTGGGCCTGATTTAGAGTTTTGCAGAGGGGTACTCGACAGCAACAGAGTACCCACTCCGCTAAACTGTTGGTCTGCCCTCCGTGACAGTGGTTCAAAACAAGCATTGGCATAGGCAAGAGGTCTCGCCTTTGGGACCTGATAAGTGTTCAGCCAGAGCAATTTTGCCAATATCTTTAAGCTATGTTGTAAGACAGTGAGACTGCTGTACAGCATGTTGAAAAGTTATAATAAAAAAGTGTTATAAGCATTTTTGTTATCTTATATATAAACCAAGAAGGCATTATGTACAACTGAACGACCCTATTTAAGAATTATTGGAAATGCAATAGGGTTCCCATTTGCTTGAGTTACAGGTTTTGGCATTGTAAACAACATTGTTTTTGACCTATGTGTTATGGAATGTGTGTATGCGGTGTGTAGTGTGATTATATGGGTTGGAATTGTTAGTTGTGGAATTGAATGGTGTGGAGTGGATTTGTGTAGTGGAATTATGTGGCATGGTGTGCAGTGGAAATATGTGGATAGTAATAATGTGGTATTGAGTGTACTGGGATTTTTGATGTAGTGTAATTATATGTAATGGTATTTTGTCTTTTGGAGTGGTATGTAGTGTAGTTTAATTATGTGGTGTGCGGTTGAATTTTGTGGCATGATGTGGAATTTTGTGGCATGGATTGGATGTATGTGGAGTGTTGTGTAATAGTGTGGTGTGGATTGGAAATGTGTGGAGTTGAATTGTGTGGTGTGGAACTGTGGGGAAAATCAACGCTTACTTGTGAAAAGCAGCACACAACAGCAGCAACCAGCTTTTCGCAAAGTGCAAGACCTAGTAACAAATCTCACTCACCCTGATGCCCGACCTATTATTCATATTAACAGGAAGGGAATTCATGAGCCAAACGCTCGATATGTACTGCACCTAGCTGTTTAACCATTTTACTACACCTTCATACAGATTTGAAGGCATGGCACCAGAATTATCAAGTCAATCCATGTCGCACACCACATCTTGAATGAGCTAGGGCTCAACCAACGAAAATTTAGCATGTTATGGTTTTTATACCATATACAACAATATTAAAACAATACTACACATCCCAGAATACCACATATTGCTAAAAAGCCAGCACTGTCTGAGCGTGTTGCATATAGCATGGACTCTTGTCAGTTAAAAATGGATGTCTTTGGTTGGAGAAGAAATATGTTGGCATGTACATGTAAAATCGTGCCTGCCAGGGACATATGAGTATGGGAGAAGCAGCTCAGATGCTTGCCATGGCTTGAGCACAGTTCAGAGATGCATGACACCTCATGGTTCGGAGGTGAAGGGGACTCATTAAGGAGGTAAGTGAACTCACTCATCAACTGCAGTATCCGCATGACTGTATAATGCTCGGTACAACTCAGAAGCACCAATTATCTGGCTTCAGCCTTGGCTTGTGGAACCAGTGGCATACAGTGCACACTTGGAAGCAGTTAAGCAGCCATCCAACTGACAGGGAATCTCTGCTGACTATGCGACCATATAAATTGTCAGAGTCACATGCTCGCGTTGTTTTGAGGCAGGACATTAATTGGAAGTTAATTGCGAGAGGTTACGAAGCACTGACAAAAATAAAGTACAATTCAGCACTTTTAGTAGTGCCCACTAGAGTAGGCGTGACCAGAAGGGGGCTACGATGCTACAATCTGAACAATGGCATTTACTTTTCACCCAAAAATGTTCCTTTAATTGAGCGCTGATGAGTGCTCCAGCTGATCTTACCATGTCCGCAAGTGAACTTCTCTCTATGTACTGTAATGGAAGTGCACAAATAAACAGCACAGCCACAGGCTGCTGGGAGAAGAAACAGGGATGGGTGAAGAAGAAACAGACACATGGTTGTGTGAAGACCCTGAAGCAGTTCCTTGTGGACGAGTAAAAGCCTGGTCTTTTGGCTTTGGATGTTGAATGCACCTTAGGTTGATAGAGAGCAGAGGTTGAAGTGGATGAAAAAAGGATGGGAACTGTGATCCCAAGCACAAAGGGGACGAGATCAGTGATTGTGGGAAGGAGAGGGGGAGGCGCATTTCATTCAGGTAGCAGACTTCCTGGAGGCGGCACTCGTGGAGATACCAACACTTCGCCTTTTGGTGAAAGTGTTTGATTTACTGTTATTTAAAGAAGCAGTCACATTTGATAGCAAACATTTTACAAAAAATTAAAGTAGAAAAAAATTCAGAGAGAAGTCATCCTTAGTCACATTTTTCTTGGAATCTGAGTTCAGAGAGAAGTCATCCTTCTTAGTCACATTTTCTCTTGGAATCTTAATTCGGAGATAGTGACTTCCTCACCTGCGCTGCAGGAGCCCCGCCGCCACCTCTAAGATTCTACGCCCCTCTGCACCTGTAGACTTTTCGAAAATAAAGCCCCAAAATCCAGAAAGTGTCCTCAAACTTACAAAAAAAGGAAAGACATTGATGGTTTTCGCCACAGTTTCTGGCAATCCGACCGAAAAGGGGACTGGAGAGATCACGAACCTCTGGCAAGGCAGCCTCTTCAATGCCAACTATGATATCCAAAGGTTTATTGTTTCCTCCAACCGGGCCATCTTTATGCTGCGTGATGGAAGTTACGCGTGGGAAGTGAAAGATTTCCTTGTACAACAGGACAGATGCGCCGATGTGACTGTGGAGGCCAGGTTTACCCTGGCAAAGGAGCGGAACCAGAGAAACAGAATGAGAAGGACAAAAATAAAGTGAAACCAGAAAAAAAGAAAAGCAGTGAGGATAAAAAGTTAAAAACTGCCAAGGAAAACAATCAAGCGGCCAAGCGGAAAGAGGATTTGAGAAATAAAAATGACCTATGAAGCGCTCTGCAGCTGTATCGGCAGAGGAAATGGCAGACTTTTGGAATCAAAACCTGGTCCTTTCAGCAGATTCCCATGTTGGGGCTGATGTGCTGTAGGGGGATGGCAGTGACACCGACACTAAAGGCTGCTGCCGCTGATGAATGAGTATGGGACTGAGACAGGTTTTATATTTCTGCTCTTATGACACTGAATACGTGTTTCAACGTACAATTGTCCGAGTGTAGCGTCTGAGCTCCGTGGTGTGTATGTTTTTCTGCCTTTGTCACAAATGTGACATAGGGAGCTTTTTATTCCGAGGAGTCAGCTGGATGCTAAAATATTCAATTTGAGTAATTCTACCTAAACATTGCTCAACTGCCACACTCCAATTCCTTGTAAGCCTGTGTTACCTTTCATTATATTGGGCAATGATCAAAGTTCAATTTTTCGCCCAATGTTTGGGCAACATTTATGGGATTTAAAATCTGAGTACACACAGTACACGCATTATACCCGTCTCTTGGATTAGCAGTTGGGCATGCCTGTGCTATGAAGAGGGTTATAATAAATTACACTTCGTGTGCCAAGAAGCTCATCGTATGTTACATTTCTTCCTTAAAAAGCAATGCTGCTCTAACTTTATAGTGTGATCAATCAGATGAATCAGTTTATACATGTTCAACATGTGATGCTGTAAATGTCCCTAGGTTGCTTTTCCTGATTGTTGCCTCTTGATAAAGAAAAGACTAGTAATGTGAAGATCATTACAAATCTTTGCGTCACGGAGTTATGTTACTTTAATCACGTGGGGAGGGGTTTGTGGCTTCGTTCTGGTACAGTATTAGGGCGCTTGTGAATTTATAGACCTTTCTTAACGGTTAAAAAAAAAACACACAACTTTGAAAAAACGAATCAGAGGTACCATGCTTAAAAGCCAAACACACAGAAGTTGTGTTTTACATTGTGCAACAAAGTGGCTTCGAGGTCCATGTGCATACGTCATAACTTTCCTCTTCATAGTTACTGGACACAAGTACAGATAACATGCCTTATATATAAAGATGCTTCTCTAGGTACTGGATTCCTTTCGCCCACAATATGCTCATTCGCACCTCATGGTAAACATGGTGGCTCACTTTGACAAGAGGAAACATTGGATGTCAGGCAATTAATAGGCTGAGACAATGGCATCTGAGGGCAACAGTTGCCCTATAAAAGGGTTCTCCAGCCCCATAATCCACTACCTTATACTCGTATGCAGTACCACATTCTAGTTGGAAGTTTGCCTTTTCAGGATTGGTATAACTGCCAATGGCCCTTGCAATCATTTAGATCAGGATATTACTTGATTGTGGTTTACAATTCTATTTTTCTGATAGGAAACCTTTGTCCTCGGATTTTCTTCTTTATTTTAGCTTGTGCTACCCTTGGTGTGGTTGTGTGTCTTGGGACCATTTGTTTTCTATTTCAGAATGGGTGCAGAACAGACATTTCAGAAGGACTACATGGTGAATCGTTGGTCACCTGCTTCCATCCAGTTTCCATTGACACCGGTGCAACAGTAAATAATATATGGAATAAAGTACACCCTGTTGTGCATCATGGGGACGTTGCGGGTCGCATCAGAGTTCCTGTGACCATGTAGAGGAATGATGCCGAAGACAGTGTTCCTTTATGTGTTCATGGAGCTCTGAGGTGACTTGCAAAATCATTGTAAAGTGCGGCGGGGGTACTTTGTTGCTTATGATACATGGTCACATCACCCTTCCTACAAACTGCTTAAATCCTTGAAGTGTTGCTCATTCATTTGAAAGAGATAGAATATTTTCAAACCTGGAAAATAAAAGCAGACTCTCTACTGCAAAATTAAACACACCAAAAAGCAGTTAGCTATGTGTTGCAAAAAGATATTAGAATTTGTTTAATACAAGTCCAGTTTTTAAAATAAACACTGTCGCCCTGAATGTGTAGAAACATTCTGAGGAATTTCATCTTTCTGTAATTTTTTTTACATTCACAAAAATTAAGCATGTTTCTATAATGATCTTTTTACTGCTTATCACTGTTCACCTAAAAAAATGGGGCAAAAGAAGGTAAAGCCAGTTTTCGTTTTTAAACTGCAGATTAAATTATGCTCAATGTCCTGCCTTTCTCTTTGGATCTGGCAGCAGGCATTGTGACGTCCTACCTCTACAGTAATTAGGTATTACAGTGGAGCAGCTACGTCATTTCTATATTACAGACAACTAGAGCTAGAACTAGTTGCCTGTAATAAGGGAATTTAGAGACTTGCTTTAATACAGGGATTACAGACTCCCATGAATTATAAAGAAATTCTTAGTGATGTTCATTTCTGACACACTTATTCTGGATGATGCTAAAAGTTTTCGGTTTTATGTCTTGGCACATGTCCACTGGCTGACCTGGCAATTAAAGTGTTCAACATAAAAAAAAATAAGAAAAAAATTCAGAATTTTAATAATAAAAAAAAGCTAGCTCCTAAATTGACTCACTGCTACAGGTGACTTGTTTGCTGCGGCTCACTTTCGAGCGTATGAGGAGGATCAACTGGAAGCAGCCAGCAGGAGTGGTTGGGAAGGCAGGGCTTTGGCGGACACGAATGCCACAACTAGGTTGTGAAGCCCAGACCGGGAGGAGGGGACAGCATAGGGGCAGCTGATATTGAGTGGAACTTGCCTGCACTTCTGAAAAATACTTGCTGCCTCTATTGCGAGTTGCATCCATTCAATTGATTGTAAATAGAGCAGAGGGTTGTTTACCTGAACCGGTGTTCGGGAGGAGCCTGGGAAGTGAGGCTTCAGCGGGGCACGAATTCCACTACTAGGCTGCAAAGCCCAGACTGGGAGTAGGGGCCAGCGCACTGTGCTTGACGAGAAGAAGAACCAGTTATAAATAAACCAGATGGGAGGAGAGAGGAGAGGCAATCACACACTGAATAGTGTGATGGCCAAGCAAAGTGTTCCCTTAGTGAAATCGCAAGTGAGGGAGCTAAGCCCACAAAGGAGGGCCATTTAAACAAATGCACCAATAACAAGCCAGCATTTATAAATAACCCAGATAGCAGCCAATGGACAGATATGTTAAATATGTACGTGTGATTTGGGCTGCTAAACTGTTTTCAAAACTGACCTGTGAACAACATGAAAGGCTGCCTCTGTCTATTGTCCTGGCCTGCAAGTGGTTAATTATTACGATTTTGACTGGCTTTAGAACAAGTCTACCATCTTCACATAGCACCAAATGGTTTAGATAAGTTATAAATATACTAACGGGACAAAGGAATACAATCTTAGAGAAAAAAAACTGTCGAAAACACTTCTAGTAGTGTCCGAGTTATTTGGGTCATTCGCTTGTTCAGGGGTATTGGCTTGCCTTTCAGTTGTATTTATTCCTCGGCCAGGCACAAAGGTCCGTCCACTGTGACTCAGCTGATAACCCTGCGCCTTTTTAGGTAATATACAGCTTTACTCTTTAATTGCCATGATAAAGTTAAGTAAAATCAGAGCAGACAATGTTAAAATAACTTGCTTATTGCATAATAATTCACACCACACTTTTCAATACACTATAATTAACACATTAATAGAATTATCTAAATGATGTTACATAAGTGACAAGAAAGATAAATCATAATAGGATGTGGAAATGAAAACCTGTGTCTCACCTTTACGTAGTGCTGGGACATCCAATCTAAGATGGAACTGATAACATTTTTCATGAGAATAATACCCATTCCACACAAACGCATGCACATATATCAATCCATTCATGTTATACCATTGTTATTGGGAATTGCAAGATAAATGTCAAGGTAGAGCTTACATCTTGTTTTTAGTTACTTTTGTGAAAGAGAAATGACCTTGCAACACGCTATTACAGCTTCATATAGGTTCTGGTTTCCGTAGCTGCAATATTACATCTTCAATAGTTTCATTTAGAATGAATTATGCTTCGTGAACCGTACAACCGAATATCCATCTGTAGTCTGTAGTCCTGTTTGGAATATTAAATCGCGCAATTCTTTTGACCTTGCTTTACTATTTTATAACCTAAGCTTCAGATATTCTGTTAACTACTTTAATTTAAAAGTGCAACCTTTAGCTTGACCAGTGGCCCAGTGAGTGCTTATTTTCTTTTATGTTCAATCATCTGTAAGGAGAGAGTCCTAATGCAGGGGCTAGTGGTGAAAGTGGGGTATCGCTCTATGCATCCCATGTCAACGTCTACGTCTGTCTCCCAAATAATTTACGCCCCTTCTCTAAATCAATATGGGGTGACGGGCTATTCTGGCAGTTCATTTATCATCTACGTTCCCCTGCAGTACCGTTCAATTGAGTGTGTGTTAAGCTGTCGTCTCTGATGTTATCCTCTTTATATTTCTAACCTGTCCTTTTAAACTCTCTGTCATTCATTATGCTTTCAAATTCTAGCTTATGCCTTCCCTCTTATGCGCTTTGAGACATTTTTTCACTTTCCCAGCTTCATTTCTTAGTAGGGCCTGGCTCTCACATTCAGGGCCGTTTCTGGGCTGCTTTTCTTCAGTGCCTTCCGCCTGGTCTGGTTTCAGATTTCACATCATTGGATAGTTCTTTTGGCTGAAAATATTGTTGCTGCTGTTGCTGATTTCGGTCACAGCGCCAGCCCTAGAATACACTTTTCGAATGTATTGTTACAAGGTGTCCCCCACATCTTTCTCAACAGCTCACAATCCTCAGACAATCCCAGTTTGTGTGTAAATGCTGCTGGTTCAGCTTTGCATCTTGGGCATTATTTTGTAGTTGTTCGATTTATTTTTCCAATTGTCTTTATGGTCCTGTAAGGCCTGTTTAGCTGTGTGTATTGAATAGTTTTGAAGCTCGCATTGTGCAATACATTTGGGGTTATTCTAAAACTTTTCCCGTTTTTTTCTCTGTAGCCCCAAATCTTATTCCTACCTTGTCCTTAATGAGCCTCGGGGCTGCGCTGATTGTTGTTCACCATTCTATTTGAATCCTTTTGTGCTCGGCAATTATCTTCAATTGGAAATATTGCTCAGCTTGTCTTCCATAGTCCTCTTTGATCGAATTGTATCACTAAGTCAACCTGGTGAGAGACCCGAAAATCTTCCTGGATGGCTAAATACCTGTTTGCCTTCAACAACCAAGAGTTGGGCACCCGATTTTCGCTTGCTCTGCATACTTAGCCAGCATTTTAGCCCCTATGTCTGCTCCGCCAGATAATATAACTCAAAGTCCAGTAATCTCATTCCACCTCTGCCTAGTAGTAATTCTATCTTCCAAATGTGTTCAGCACCCTACCCGCATTTAACATTATACTGCCTAATAGTGCATCTAGTCCCTGCAGTACTATGTTGGGGATATGAATCGGTAGACTGACAAAACAATAAGGGAGTCTGGGCCATCTAACCATTTTTGACAACAATATGCTTCCAGCTACTGATAATAGCAGTGTTTTCCAGATGGATAATTGTGATCTTAAACCCTTTATTGCCATCAAACAAGTCCTCATCCACGTGGCAGACTCTGACACTCAAATACTGGAAGGTGATTGCGTCCCACTTCATAGCCTCTCCTTCTGACCCTTGCCTGTTTTCGGACATAGCTGGATCTACATGGTAAAGACAATGTTGGCACAATTAACTTTGAGGCATTATTGCCTCCCAAATTCTGTTCCATTCACTCCTGAATATATGTCAGTGCCCAAACACTAGCTATTCAGAAGCGAGTCATTTGCATTTGAGGGTATGGTGTAAGTAATTTTACACACCTATAGATCTAATTCTTGCCTTTCAAGTCTCATTTTAGCCACAAAGGGTTCTATTTCTAACAGAAATAAAAGTAGGGATATTGGATATGCTCACCCTGTCCATTTATTCTGTACTGATCTGATATCACTTTCCCAGTACATACTGTAATTATTGGGTTAGCACAAATCATTGAGATCCATTTCACAATTTTTCCCATGTTGATTTTTTAAAGTACTAGAAATAGAAATTGCCAGTTAAAGGAACTGAGGCCAACACCGTTTTGATGCACTAGGACTTACTCCAACCTGGTATGAATCCATTTTGGTCATTGCAGATCAGCAGGGGCAAGAGGGGGACTAATTTATAGCTATTGTTTCCAGTATTATATAATTGATAGTGAGGATTGATAGTGGACTGTAAAATGATGTGTCTCCCTTAAGCTTTATGAGAGTTAACAATAATACCATCAATGCTTCTCCCTGGTCTGGGGCAGTGTTTCATTCTCAATGATCTTAGCACAGACCTCTGCTAGATTAGGGGCCAGGAGAATCGAATATGTTCTATGGTATTCTTGATTAGTCCATCCGTTCATGGTGCCTGTCCTGAGGCACACTCAATCCTGGCTCCCAATATCTCCTGAAAAGAAAATTGCTTATCAATCTCCTCACTACTCTCCTGCTGAATCTGTGGATGCTCAATCAAGCTTAGATAGTCTTCCATCTCTCTTACACTGCATCGCCTTTGCCCTCCGATTATTGGGGGTAGTGATCATACAACAAACTATGTATCTGTTCCTGAGACAGCCGAAGCTCCTCTTGAGCATTTTTATAGTTGTCTCTAAGACCCTCTTACTTCTGGTATTTGATAAACAAGCTATAACTCTGGCCGTATTGTCTATCTCAGAATGGCTTTTTGCTATATATGTGGCACACGCCATGCAACACTGCATTTCCACCATCTTGGCATGTTCTTCTCTACTTGCTCTGAGGGTTTCTACTTTTATGGCACCATGTATAGCCTCATTCACAATTGCCCTAAGAGTATTATCAAGTCCTTTCAAGATTACTACTCTGCTCATGCCATGTTGGGATAGATGTATGTCACTTGCCCCATGTGATAGCAAACAGCTTGTCTCAAACAGATGGTCTGATAGCACAATGTCCAAGTACTTTACATGCACAGTGTTCAATATAAAAGTATTACTTCCTAATATACAGTCCAATCGACATGCAGCTGATGCATAGGAAAGTAAAATGAGCATTCACGTGACTGCAGATTTTTAAACTGCATACATCTAACAATGCCTTTTGTTTCATTTAATTGTTGGGAGCCTTGGTCGAACTTTGTGATGGAGATTGCAGTAAAGGTGGGTGAAACTGATACTTATTAACATCTAGCACACTATTATAACCCAATCCTAAGAGCATCTGAACATCCATTCACTCCACCAGTAGTTGGGACAATGATTTTTGAAAGGCTGACTGGTCAACGTTAGTGGAATATATAGGCTTCCAAGTACTAAAGGCTTACCTTCCAGCTTTCCCTTGAGCAAAGCGTATCTGCCCTCATTATCTGTTATTATCAAAAAGGGGTCCCCAGAGGGGAAGTGTAGCCTTGGACTTCCATGGCAATAGGTACACAAAGAAATTTCAACATAACTTATTTTGACACTGCAATAAGTGCATTTATTTATTTAGATAACAGGAACTTTGTTCAACCGTACGGTTCCATACCTTTTAAGAAAACAGATAATTCTGCATAATTCCCTTTGAGTACTAGAAGAAGTAATTGTCCATTACCTCTAAAGGGGTTGAGTACCTTTGAACCACTCTTTGAGCCTTTATATTGAACACCAGAGAGAGCAGCAAATAAAGTAAAATTTAAACCATTTATTGTTATTCCGACACAGACTATTGAAAATTGGCTTCTGATTACCAGTGATATAGCCATTCTTACAGGTCCATGGACCCTGATTAGCTGTTGTCTTCCATTTGTATTCTCTCCTGATGTTGACCCTGCTTTAAAACATTACACTAAGGGGTTGAAATGTCAACAAAAATTCTATATGGACTGATTTTAAAATGTGATTGTGTCATGTGACGCTCATTGCAAGTGCCATCTATAGCAACGGATTGTCACAATCAGTCACATGTATATATTCTGTATATAACACAAACGCACCAACATAGCCACTTTATTCACTTTCACTGTGCCTACAAACTATAGAAGCGCCTGATTATTTATTTTATTGTTTGGAAATAAAAAAATATAAAATATGGATGTTGTGCCATTTTTAGCCCATTATCTAAATAAATGAATGCACTTATTGCAGTATCAAAATAAGATCTTTTTTAACTTTCGTTCTATATTTCTATTGCCTTGGAAGTCCAAGGCTACACTTCCCCCGTGGGGACCACTTTGGAGAATAAGGTGGGGGAGCCGAGGTCAGACGTATAAGATAATACCCAGGAAGTGGTCAGGCTTAAACTGAGGGAAAGGGATCTATCCAACAGGTGAGAAAGGCTGGAAAACAACTCCAGAAGAAATAACATCAGGATCCTCGACATAAAGGAGGGGTAGGAAGGGGATAACGTTAAAGCTTTTGTGATAGATCTTGACTAAAGCCTTCCCGCAAGTTGCTGCCACTGCAGTGTGGGAAACAGAAATCCAACGGGTGCATCTTGACCCTTTCAAACTCAATTCTGGCCGGAAGAAGCCCAGGAAAATTCTGGTATGCATACAATCATTAAGGAACAGCTATTGGGTTCAGCCCTTAAACAAAAGACCGTCCGGGTACAGGACGTATCATTTAAAATAAGGCCGGACATTTCACGCATGGCAGAGGGCAGTAGGTGGGAGCTAGGTAAGCGGATCGACCCTTTGAAGGAAATAGGCACCCTTGGGCAGCTAAGGTTTCCTGCTTTCCTCAAAGTGATGTGGGCCAACTAGATGTAACATTTTCATTCTCAAGAGGAAGCAGATAATTTTCTGGTGCTTAATAAGCCTTCAGCTAGCTAAAACATATACTTTTTGTACGGTGAGGGCTCAGTATGTTGCTGTATGAGATCAGTTGAAGGGTTGGTGGATAGCAGCTCGAATTGGCATTTGACAATTGGTAGTCAGGGAGGGTTAGTAACACAAAAAAAGGGAGGAGAGGGTCCAAGGGAGGGAGTCTAAAGACCTACAAGGACAAATATCCCCTTTTCCAAATACAATTATAGCACAAAATAACCTTGGGTCTAAGTACACGCGAAAGCAAAATGAGAGTTGTCAAGTATATGTCTCATCACATCTTCTCGGGGGAGAGATCCCTTTCAGGACGAATATCCTCACCCACCTATGGTGGCATGCTTCATCATATGGGTTTCTCCTCCCAGTGGGGAGGCCTAGTCCCACTGAGGGCTGCAACTCCCTCAATGTGTGGAAGGAGCTCTGGGATGTTTTTTTAGAGCACAATGCTACTAAGGATGCTAAAATCCGTTATGTTCAGTGTCTGGTGAGGAGAGGACACAGCGCAATAGAATAAAGAAGTGAGTAAAGGTGGTGAGTCTAAAACTTCCTACTGTGAGCAAAACGAAACCTTTATTCACTTGCTCGTACTGGTAGGATTAAAAAGCAGTGCAAAGAGCAGTATAAATTATAAACTGCTAGGTATCAAAAAATGGTCGACATGTTTCAGTCAAAATGATCTACGTGAGTATCTAGGCTTTCTTCAGGACCAGAAGTAAAGTAATGCTACTGCTAATAAAGTGAAATAAAGTTGTATACAGAACCAGTAATCCTATGCTTTGTTTGTTTAGGTATTCCTGGCGCTATCTGTAATATGTGAGACAAAAAGGGTGGGGGAACAAGTACGACAAGTCAATCAAAACACAATGTCAATGCGTGTTATTTAAAAAGGATTAGGTAGATATCCTTCTGAAAATTGTATGGAAACTCATACATGCTTGAATTACGAAAATAGTTTTTTCTATGAAACACTTACCCAAAGGTATTGGATAAGTAGCCACACCTCAACCTGGCAACAGCCCAGGGAAGGGGGTCCGCTCTGAGAAAATAGACGTAAGACCATGTGTCACACTTAGTGGCAACATAATGTAGACACTGATCTGTAAATAAACACGTTGGTGAGTCCATCTCAACCGGGATAGAGTACAGTGCATGGGAAACCTTATACGGGTAACTCGTCAGGATTATACCAAAGTGACATGTACAGATAGATGGGAGTCAATTTTTGTAAAAGAGTGACTTGCTCAAACCACTACTAGCGGCAAAGTGGGTCATGTAGTAAGTGAATGAAGGGGTAGAGGATTGAACAGAAGGAGTAGAGGCCAGAGAAGAGGAGGCCAATTGGGCCAAGGACCAGCACAATGGTGGCCACCAGCTCCCTATGGCTTCCATCAACCACCCATGTTTCTGTTTCAACCCTAAAATATTATGGCACCTAACCAGCCTTTTTTAGGGTCTGGCCAAGGTTGCTCAAGAGGCTTCAGGAGAAATCAACAAGCAGCCGCACATTTGAGCCCACAACTGGCATCCAGTACAACGTGCAGCATGAAGAAACCCCCTGTGCAACCCGGGAGCAGCCATGAAGCGACCTAATTGTGAATTTGAGCACTCGTGTTTTGACACATGATGAGACAGCAGTCCTAGAGAGACAAAGGAGATACCTTCCAAATCAGTCAAGAACTGGCAGGTTTCTTTAGAAAAATCTGCCTTCATTCTTTTTTTGAGGACAAGACCACTGCTGAACATGACGAAAAAATGAAGAACACAGGACTGAGGACAAAATCTACTTTTAACCCTCCAGCACATCTTGTTCCCACACAAATTGCCACTGCACACCGCAATTTAAGAGCCTACCCAAACTTGAACGACTAGCACTCCAACAACTGGCAGAGGACGTATCTATCATCATAAAGCCAGTGGACAAAGGGGATGCCATCGTGATTCTGGACAAGATGGACCCCACAAAACGACTATCCTCGGAAATCAAGAGGATAGTGGATGAAGCCAGGGCAGAAGGGTGGATCACCGACCATGAAGCCTCCTTTCCAGTCACACCATATCCGACCACTCCCTATTTCTATGTATTGCTGAAAATACATAAAGAACAGCGACCACCACCAGGGAGGCTGATCATTTCTGGAATCGGTTCAATACTAGAGCCTTTATCTACCTTTGTTGATTTCTTTCTTTGACCCCTGGTTCACAAGATGCCTACGTATATACAGGACACAAAAGACCTTCTACGCCTCCTGGCTGAGACCTCCTTTGATGTAGAAAAAGACTATCTGGTCGCCTTTGACGTAGAATCCTTGTATACTTTGATACCCCAGGATGAAACACTCTCTACAGTAGAGGCTTTACTCAACAACAGTTACGTGGACAGCATCACTCCAGTGAACTTCATTATGAACTATGCACGTTTAGCCATTAAAGAGAACTTTTTCAAATTTGAGGATGACCTGTTCTTACAAATGTCAGGTACATCCATGGGCAGTGTTTTCGGCCCGAGTCTGGCTAACCTCTATGTGCACCACTTTGAACAGACAGAGATTCTACAACAACACAACCCTTATGAGAAGCATATCCGCGTTTGGAAGCGCTACATCGACGATGTGTTCGTGATATGGAAGGGAACTCCCGATACCATTGTGGCTTTTCACCACTGGCTGAACACGAGAAATTACTTCCTTAAATTCACCTTTGAATTCTCCAATACTAGCTTGCCCTTTCTTGACATTCGGGTTTTTTCAGAAGGAGATGGTCTCGGCACCGAGCTATACAAAAAACCTATGGCTCGTAACTCACTGTTGTCATTCCAGAACTATCATCCTAAGTCTCTCTGTGAGAATTTGCCGTTTGGCCAATTTCTCCGGATTAGGAAAAATTGCTCTTCAGTAAAATACAAAGAAAATGCAAGTAATCTGACTGTCCAGCGGAAAGAAAGAAAATATCCACTGAACATCATTCGCAAATCTAGGAATAGAGCTGCCAATAACAACAGAGAGGCTCTGATTGAATTGACACCTCCCAAAGAAGAACAATCCAGGCTGAGATGTGTAAACACTTTCTGTAATTACTCAAACCAGCTCAAGAAAAGCATTCTCAGGCACAGGAAATCTTGAACATTGGGAAAGAACCGCTGCCCCGTCCGTTGTTTGCCTTCAAGAGGAGCGCAAACATTAAAGATCTGGTAGTCCATACTCGGCCTTTGACGAGGAGATCTTCCGGTCAAGAATCCCTGTGGGGCTTACCGCCCATCAAAGGTAATTTCCCTTGTGGCTCCTGTGCTGTGTGTCCACAAACCAAACAAACAACTGAGATTGATATAGGGATGAATAATCCTTGGAAACTATCTGGACATACGAATTGCAACAGCGACAAACTAAACTACATGATCATCTGCCCATGTGGTCTTCGCTACGTGGGTATGACCACGCGCAAGATTAAGACGCAGCTACTTGAGCACAAAAGCACCATTCGGTGCAAAAAGAGATCTACAAAGATGACAAACCATTTCTTAGATCTAAATTACAGTGAAGAAGATCTATACTGGACAGTCCTAGAACAACCTTGGATCCCAGCACATGTCACAGATGTATTCAGATTTCTGTTCAGATGAGAACAACGTTGGGTATACAGGCTCAAAAGTGATACTACTGGACTCAATAACAAAACTCCCTGGCTTGCTCTCTGAAACTCATGTACATATTAGCATTTTCTTGCACCTATATTGTTGTGCTCATTTCTGGGCATGCTTACAACAGCCTTCCCACATATTTTGACCATGACAATGAGAAACTCGAAAATATCACATATTGTAGTAAGAATTACTTTAAGGAGAATGTTGTCTGATACTTGCGTTTGCATCTCTCGCCCTCTATGGCAGTTTCTCTGTTAATACGACCACTAAGATGCGATCTAGCTCCACTCTATGGTGATGAAGCGAGTGGCTCTTAAAAATACTAATATAAAAATTAGGCACAGCTCTAAAACCTTGCTAAACTACATGCTCCATGTATAGATAGATTGGTGTCACTTTGTGTAAAAGAGTGGTTTGCTCAAACCACTACTAGCGCCACAGTGGGTCATATAATAAAGTTATATTGTTCAATAGAAATTGCACAGACATAGTGGTTTGGTAGCGCACATGCGCAGTATCTGTCCCCTATTCCAAAGCGCGCACATGCGTTTCTCCCGTACAATAACCACACAGGCATTTTTATCAGCCACCTAGGGGTCCTCACAGTAAACGTGTTGGATCACTTACAAAGACATAGACTATTTAAGAGCCTCCCCTGCCTCCTGTCGGTTACCTCCGGCCACAGCTCCTGTACCGCGACGGGGTACTGACGGAGAGGTAAGTGATATGGAGTGTGTGTTCATTTTTGTTACAATCCTTAGAGAACTCTATATCCAGTAGTTCCAACACTGGCCCCTGGCACATGTTTACAGCAAATTCTAAGTGCACAATTTTGCAACTGGGTCGTTTAGAATCATTGCACATCTTAACAACTTTAAACATGGTTGAAGTTGTATGTCAGACACAAATCGTATCCCACCAGATCTGGTATTTATCAGCGCTCCACGATTTCTTGGGAGGCTGACTGCTCATTCCGACATAAGCTTATAGACCCTTGTGAGCAGTAAAACTCCGGTGAACGTTTCTGTAACTGGTTTTACCTGTAATCGCTCGACATTTATATAAAATCAAGTATGGCTATTATCTAACATGAGTCATTTGATATATGCTAAAGGGAATTATTCGACCTTCTGTTCATCAGTCTACTGGTTAAGTGCATTAAATCCTAACACTTTCTAGTGAGACTCTTTCGGTATGTAACAATATGAATTACAATTAAACTATATGTTGTGACCTATCACTTGCACAACCGAAACACAGTTCTTCATGGGTATTGAGCAATATTGCTGCCAATTAGACAATAACAATCCAAGTCACTTTGGTATAATCCTGACAAGTTACTCGTATAAGGGTTTCCATGCACTGTACACTAGCCCGGTTGAGATGGACTCACCAACATGTTTTTTTACAGATCAGTGCCTACATTAAGTTGCCACTATGTGTGATACATAGTCTTACTTCTATCTTTTTCAGAGCGGGCCCCCTTTCCTGAGATGTTGCCAGGTTGAGGTGTGGCTACTTATCCAATACCCTTGGGTAAGTGTTTCATAGAAAAAACTATTTTCGTAATTCAAACATGTATGAGTTTCCATACAATTTTCAGAAGGATATATACCTAATCGTTTTGAATGAACACGCATTGACATTGTGTTTTGATTGACTTGTCGTACTTGTTCCCCCACCCTTTTTTGTCTCATATTCTACAGATAGCTCCAGGAATACCTAAACAAACAAAGCATAGGATTACTGGTTCTGAATACTACTTTCTTTCACTTTATTAGCAGCAGCATTACTTTACTTCTGGTCCTGAAGAAAGCCTAGATTCTCATGTAGATCATTTTGGTTGAAACATGTTGACCGTTTTTTGATACCTAGCAGTTTATAATTTATACCGCTACTGCTTTTTAATCCTACCAGTACGAGCAAGTGAATAAAGGTTTCTTGTTTTGCTCACACTAGGTAGTTTTAGACTCACCACCTTTACTCACTTCTTTATTCTATTGCGCTGCGTCCTCACCTCACCAGACACTGAACATATGGGATTTTAGCATGCTTAGTAGCGTTGTGATAAAAAAATCCCAGAGCTCCTTTCTCACATTGAGGGAGTTGGAGCCCTCAGTGGGACTAGGCCTTCTCACTGAGTGATGGAGGGTTCCCAGGGGAGGAAATAGGGAAGGGGGGAAGGGGGATCTGCTCAAGTGGTGGTGGAGAGCATTGGGGAAAAAGGGAAAAAAAGGGAAAAAAGGGAAAAGTGTCCTCATTTTATATAACCTTCTTTAATGGATATAGTTTTACATGGGAATATGATGATGGGGATAGAGCGGGTCTTATAGGAGGGGACTGTCTAGAAATCTTCTGTTGGAATGTGAACAGCCTAAGGGTAAAAAGAAGACAGCAATTGGTTCTTCAACACTTGAAGGACAGCCCGCTAGGAATCTTGTGCTTCAGGAAACACATTTGTTGCAATCTGAATGTATGGCATTGTTTGATAGACAAAGTTGTGTGGATAAAGTCGTAGCCACAGACCAACAATGTTCCTCTAAAGGAGTTGCTATAATATTTTAATCAAGTTCTGCAGCAGAATTGAGCAAATGACAAACAGATGAGAAAGGGTGTTGGGTGGTAGTGGAATTTAGGAGTCCTTCTACTTCCTACATGTTGGACAGTTATTATGGCCCTAACGGTGATGACATCACACCCTTGAATAGTCTCAACCTCTCTCTAGCTGATTTTGAAGCTCCTCTTATATTCAGGGGGATTTTAACATCCTTCTAAACAATAGGCTTAACAGATCCTCTCCCCGCACCCAAATTGCTTCACCACAGGTCAAAGCCCATCTTCTTGCTATGCTAAGCAATTTAAATTTATGTGATGTATGGCGGAAGAAAAAGGGTGACGCTAGGAACTATTCTTTTTTAGTAAAAAAAAGTCTACTACTCAAGGATCGATTATATCTTTATGGAGCTCCCAGAAGTACGGAGAGTAAGGAATATTGAGTATTTGCCCATTTATCTTTCTGACCATGGTGCAATAGCTTTAAAAATAGAGCTCCCGTCAAGGTCTCCACCCAGAAGGTGGACCTTGAATAGGAGGCTACTTCTGCAACCACATATTCCGGACAAAATAAAGAGGGGGACTTTTAAAATCAAAATTTAGACTCTGCACCTCGACATGTAGTATGGGACTCTTTCAAGGCCTGGTGGAGAGGGATTTTGAAGGGTGCCACTATGGGCTGGCAAGAGCTGAGAAAAGAGAGATTGCTGCGTTACAAGAGCAGTTAATTGAGGCCGATGCATCTTTAAAGACCGGGCATGTGTGTGGTGTGGAAAAAGAAAGCTTAGTGGGGAAAGTTGAATACCTGCAGAGGGAATTTAGACTTAAAACTGAAGAAATTATGCTACCGAAATGGGAAGTCAGCAAAATGAGTGACTTTGATCAGGAAGAGAATTATGGCAAATTACTTGCAAAGAAGAGCAGAATAGATATATCCCATAACTACATCAATAAGATTAAACTGGGTAAGGGTGGCCAGTATGTTGAAGATAGAGATGAAAATGAGCTGGCTTTCACCAAATTCTTCCAGGACTTGTACTGGGAGGATTTAGTGGTCGACGAAGGCGCCCTACATCAGTGGCTCGCAGAGAAACAACTCCCAAAACTGAGTTTATATAGTCTAGTATGGCTTACCCAAGATATAAGAGGGAATGAAATACTCACTGTCCTTAATCAAGAAAGGGAAATCTACAGGGCCAGATGCGATCCCTAATCAGATCTATGACTTACTGGCAGATGAATTTATCCCTATTCGGCTGAAGCTGTTTAATGAGATCCTGAGATGCACCTCACCTCTACCAGACTCATGGAGTGAGGCTGTCATTGCACTAATCTTAAAGCCTGGGAAGGATTTTGCACAATGCCAGTCTTATCGACCAATATCACAATTGAACAGCAACTATAAGATCTTTGCTTGGGTATTAAATGCCCGTCTTTGTAAGATCGTGGGGCCGATGATTCATGAAGATCAGAAGGGCTTCCTTCCGGGGAGGCAGATTAAGGATCTGGTTTTCACTCTAATTGGCTCAATAGATCTGGCAATGGCACATGGTGCTCGCTGTCAATTATCACCCTAGATACAGCAAAAGCCTTTGATCGAGTTAACTGGCGTTACCTGAACAGAGTATTGATTGTTTTTAGTTTTGATGGGACCTCCTGAGAGGTCCTTAATAAAATCAATACAACTCCTCGGGCTCAAATTGTGGTTAATGGCAGCCTCACAGCTCCTGTGTTAATAGAGCATGGTACGAGACAAGGGTGCCCTCTGTCACCTAGACTTATACATTGAGCCTTTGGCTCAATGTTTGAGTCAGAACAAAAAGTTCTAGCCCTTTGTCGTAAATGGTTTTACAAGGAAGCTAGCCTTGTACGCTGACCATTTGATCATATTATCATCTAATGTCAACCAAACTCTACCAGAAGTATTCACTAAAGTACAGGCTTTTGGGAAACTGTCTGGGTATGAGGTTAATAATGACAAAACCGAAGTTATGGCTTGGAAAGTGGCAGTTCAGAGGGTAAGGCTATCTAAGGAGTAATATATCTTGGTGTAACCATAGTGCAGGAGCTAAAAGAAATCTCTAAAGTAAACCTATTTCGAGTCTCCAAGGAGGTTGATGCGCTCCTAAAAATATGGCAGAGCCTCCCGGTTACACCTTTTGGTAGGGTTAACTTGATTAAAATGGACATCCTCCCCTAATTTGGCTATCTGTTTAATAATATTCCGTTGGCATTTGATAAAGGCATTTTAAATGAAATCCAGGGAAGAATTTTTGCTTTTATATGGGTGGGCAAGGAGATCAGGCTGTCTTGGAAGAAGCTAAGACGTACGCTTTTGCATGGCGGCCTGGGTCTACCTGATCTCCAGCTGTAGTGTTGGGCATGCCAACCATAGAACTGCAGGATGTTACTTCTTAGGCCAGATAACACTTTGATTGGCTGCATGTTTAAGGCTATGTTAATGGACAGCACTGCGGAGGGTTTTATGTGTGAATTTGGCACCCCCAAGTACTTTTAAAAAGTCCGGCTGAAGGTTTCATATGCTGTTGCCAAACTGTGGTATGACTGTCGCTCTAGTTTTGGTTTATCCTACTATAGTAAATGGGCCCCTGTGTGGGACTCCCCGGGAACACCTGAGTGCTTCTTGGACGCTTTAACCAGCCATTAGAAGATGTGGGTGTTGCACGCTGGATGGACATAGTAGATGGAGACAAATGTCTGCCTTGGGATACCTGGAACAACTTAACCAACGGCACATTATCCACATTTAAATATTACCAAATCTCAATGTTGTGCAAAAGCCATCAGTGGCATTCCCCTGTGGACATCTCAATGGAGGATAACTTGCAAGATCAAAACCCAAAGAAGAAGGACAACTATCTCCTTTCTGCAGCAGACAGAAAGCAGACATATCCTTAATTGATCTGGGAGAAAAACTTGCCTGATGAGGAGCTGAAAAATCTATGGCATGAATCTTTTTTTTATATATATATTTTTATTGACATTTGCATATTAACAGTACATTTCCGAATAGATATATCAAAAAGTTACATTAATGCTCATTTCCATTCGACAAGGATACAATTGCACTTATCACATGGTATTGGTTACTTCTGTTCTTATCGTCCCATTTTTATCACATAGATTGCACTGTCATGTTTTCAACTGTAAACAACATTAACCTTAAACTTATCGCCCCATACCCCTCCGGTCATGAGTTGCTATGTTTTACTGGGAACTGGGAAGCCACCTCCTTATCATATACCTCATCCAACTGAGCTGTTATCTGGTACATGGGGGGCTTCTGGCGTCCCCGCTGCATCATTCCTATCCTGAGTGGGTTCTAATGAGTCTACCTCCCTCTCCGGATCTTTTTCTTTGGTTACATCTGTTATCATTAAATACCAAGCCCTCACATCCTCTTCAAGTTTGTCATCCTTCCTAACTTTTTTCATTCAAACTAATTCTGCTGTGGCCCACTCCTGCATAACCCTGGTCCACCTCTAAACCGTGGGGGGATCCAAACTCAACCACCGAATAGCTATTCATCGTTTTCCTAACACTAAGCCCAGTTGACTGAATTTCCTAGAACGTTTTCTTTTTTTGGGTGTGGGAAGGAGCCCCAGCACCCCCCCTCTTTAATAGTGGTTGGTATTGTCCATCCCGTGACAGTCTGCAGGTTGTCCATCACTTTCCATCAATATTCCGCCAACTTGGGGCAATCCCATATCATATGAACAAAGTGTGCCCCTGAATACCTGCATCTGGGACAAGAGTCTGCACTTTCCGGGTAGATTTTATGGAGCACCCGGAGAGTCAGGTATGTCTGATGTAGTACATTATATTGTATTTGAACTTTGTATTAGAACTTATCTGTTTGACCCCTTCATGTACTTTCTTGCATTCTGTTACTGTAAGGGGCTCCTCCAAAATATCATTTCATTTTACATGTATAGAAAGTGGATCACTGGGTAGATCTTCCCAGAGTGCTCTAAATAAGTGTGATACCAATCTCTGTCCCTCTGCCATGTTGAGTATCCTCTGTAATATTGTGGTGACCGGCGGCTCCTGCAGGAAGGACGGCCATAGTTCCCTGTCTATTGTAGAGATCTTTGCATATTGCAGGAACTGCCCCCTACCTTATTGAAACATATTCTCTGCTTCTTCTCTTGTCATAAACCTCTCAGCAATATAAAGATCCCCCATCGTGTGACAGCCCCCCTCCTTCCACCTGTTGATGTTCATTGTTCGCCCTATCAATTTGAAAGTGTTTACCACCCATAGTGGTGTCTCCGGGGCATAGGGTGCTTTCTTGACTACCATCTGTACTGCTAGTTCCCAAACAGAAGCAACATGCCTTATTATATATGGGAAAGACTCAGGCACTCTGAATCCCAACATAAAGAGCTCCGGTAGAGAAATCCCCCGATGTGTGCCCATCAATAGTCATCCCTCCCAATTGTCCTGTTCATCAAACCAGTGCACTGCGTGTTGGAGCTGTGCAGCCATATAATAGAGTTCTAATCGCGGCACCTCCAAACCCCCCTGCCCCCATTCCCTCTGCAATGTGCTCAGCTTTATCCTCTTCCTTTTTTGCACCCACATCAAATCCACTATCAAGCTTTCGAGCTGAAAAAAATACTGGTGTGGGACTCTGTATATAGTTGTGTAGGGTGTAGAAGCAATGTGGTAGAATGACCATTTTAGTCAATGCTTCTTTACCCATTAGAGACAATGGGAGCTCCTTCCAAAATGAAACAGACTTTCTAATGCCTTCACTCTCTTCCCTATATTGTCTTCCAGGTATGCTGTGCTTGTATGTGTTAATCTAAACCCCAAATACCTTACTCTATCTATTACCCATCTCATCCCCACACCAGGCAGCTCATTCTCGCGTTTTAGGCAAGTATCTTTAGACATGCTTTACCCGTTGATCAAATCTGCTGCATTAGGGAGAAACCACTTTTTTACACTCCACAGGATATACTGGTCTCCACTCAAACTGTCCAAAATAAGGGGCGGTGGAGAAGCCAGGTGTACGAGATGTGATGCACAGAAGGCGGATGACATCTGTATGTTTACCACCTGCCCCCTTCTAAAGGAGTTCTGGGGTAATGTGGGTAAGACCCTGTCAGACTTTTTGGGTAAAGATGTGAAGGTAAGCTCCTCTGTAATTCTCTTTGGTATTGTCTTGTTGCCTGATGGGATGGAAGGCTTTTTGGAGTTGCAGAACAAACTAGTGTTTTACTTAATGCTCTTAGCAAGAAGGGAAATCTGTAAGAACAGACGCCAGATTGCACCTCCTACATGGAGACTCTGGTGGAACTCAGTAAGATACTTAAGGGACTGAGATCAACAGGTCAATGCTTACTGTGTATGGGCTATTTTTGAGGCTTTTAGATCTTGAATAGTGGTGTTTGATAGGAACAATGCGTCCAATGATTATACCTCTTGTTCAGCTCATGATGCGCTCTGCGGGCTGGCTCTCCCAAGAACATCGGCTGGGACTGGACCCCTAAGTTATGAGCAGCAGGGTCAGGTTAAACTGAGAGGTTGCTCATTCTATGGAGGTTATATGAGGACTAACACTTTTTTTTTTAAGGAATTGTGCAGGGCCATGTCATCAGAAAGAAGAGAAAAGTTCTATTTCACCTCAGACAAAATTGAATGATTGGGTCACTCTAGGCACAATTGTCCAATGCTCTATGGTGTGACCACTTCTGCAAGTTGTGCAGGCACATAACGTGGGTCTGTCCTACTTTTCCTAAACCCTTTTGTGTTAGTATCTTATGGCCACACTGACTGTCCCTCTGTGTAATTTGTGAATTTCTGCCAATTAGCATAACATGCAAATGCAGGAATGTTTGGTTTATTTAGATCCTTTATCTTAGCCGAGCTGAGAGTAGGGGTGGGAGGAGCTCACGGAGTTTCACACCACAGCATTTTACAGAGCTTCAAAAAAACTCCACAAAATTCTGTGGAGTTGCACGAGCAGGTGGAGTATTGCTTGACCCCAAATCAAGTAATATCACTAGCAGCAGCAACACAGAAATACTCATGAGCGATAAAATCCCTTTTTCAGTACATAATCACATTAAAAATCTTGTTACCCCTTCCAAAATCCCCTCACTCACAGCCTTTTCTCAACCATTGTACCCCACACTTCATTAACACCAGTTCCCTCCCAGGCACACACCTAACAACAGAGGGTGTATGCAGCTGTGACAACTGTGTAGTAGCAAAGCAAAGCATGAGGAAAAGTTGCAAAGTGCAAGAGGTAGAAGATGTCCACGCAGATGATTGAGTCGCACCTCGTTGCTGCTTTTTTTGCTGTTCAGTGCCAGTGTGCCCCCACTCCTGCTGTCCAAGACTATCGCCAACACCTAGTTGTTTGTTGGAGTGAGCTGCTGGAATGTGTGGATGCCGTTCTCCCACAGTGCACCACACCTGGAGGCAGCCGGCTCTCAGCTGGCTCTGCAGACTTGGGCCTCAGAGTGGTAAAATAAACTCCCAGACACAAAGTTGCCAGGGTACATATTGTGATTCATTTTCTTTAGACTAGCATCTCTGAGTCCTGGGATGGCTCCATAATCAGTTGAGTTCCAAGCCTTGATTCCGTATATATCTAACAAGAGGCTTGAGAAGCTGGATTTAATAAAAAACATGTCAGGATTCAGAACAAGGCTGCGTTTCAAGCCTCCTTCTGAATGCTGACATGTTTATCATTTAAATCCCGCTTCTTAAGCTATTTTTTTGATAGCTTGAAGGTCGCTTGTCTGGTTGGTGTGCTCAGGGTCAGGGGTAGTGGGCGCTAACCTCCACTACGCTAAGGCTTGCTAAGTTTTTACAAAACTCCGCTCCCCAAGCAGAGTGCAGAGCAGGGTTTGCTGCCCAGCCTTAGCTGAGACAGAACATCTGCTGCACAGTTTTATTCAGGAAAGGTTGGTGTGGTACAAGGCAGGCTCTAAATAAAACCTCTTTCCCCTGAACTTGCCAATCTTCAGTTCCCCATTTAAATTTTAAGTCGATATTGCCTCTCCAAAAATGTCGACAACTTGGAATTGAAAGATGCAGAATAGATCACCTTAGTGTCAGTAAGCATATTTTTCTACACCGGTGAAAGTGCATGTTTGTAATAATTTAATTAGGGTCTGCTTGATTATGAACAGAAAAATAGGCACATTTCTGTGCAAATGTCTTTGACCGACCCTGGGGAGGTATAAGGCAGTGTTCCCATTTGGTGTACTTAAATGCTGGACATGGAGTACTTGCTTGTTGTAAATAATGGTGACCATAATGGTGATAACAGGACATTTCATCATAATTAGATGTACCATCATACATTTCATCAAAATTAAATCCTTGAAATGCTCTACATCAGCACGCATTTCATGCACTGTGTTAATGTCTAAATCATCAGATATAGTACAGGACTCAGGAGTAATGACATAATTTAAAGATAAACAAAATACATAAAGCACTTGTAAAGTTTCAGTCGGTCCAGATATATCACATGATACCTTATCCCAAACAATTCCATCAGGAACTGGAACAGCTGAAATGTTAACCAGGGTAAGGTCTCCTCTCACTTTGTGTGATGTAGAATGGGGTTTCAAAACCTTGTTTGCCAGTGCACCAGCAGAGTTTTCTGGGAGATAGTGTCCATTAAGAAGCAAGACAAAACACGGTCATGAAACCAATCAAAATGACAAGGTAATGTAACTAAATTGAAATCCAAATGTCTGTCCAAGGAGAGATAAAGTATGTCCTTTTCACCACATGAAAAATTCACATGGTCCTACTCTGTGGAGGCAGATCTGACACATTTGAAGAGAAGTCATCAAAGTTGACGAAATAGCCTGACGCCGTTTGTACAAATATGGGAGACTTGTGAAGTTGTGTAGGACTGGTAGGCAACTCTAATGGTATTACTTTGTAGATACCATGATTGTCTGCTTAGAGAGTTGAAAACTTTGTAGTCGTACAAGACAATTGCATGGCCTTTGCAGATGTATCAGGAAGAAGTGATACTTCAGTGTTAGGTGTCCCCAGCCCTGAGAAGAAGCTTCATTATAGGACAAGGCTTGTAACAGGATTACCTGTAAGGTAGTGGGAGGAGGCAGATAACTACCCAGGAGCCCTTGAGGTCTGCTATGTGGAATCAGCCACAATATGTGGTTTGATGAGATCAATAGATACACATTGCTTGTGTTTGCTACTGGCAAGGGGCAGAATAAGTACAGTTCTGGTACCTTCAACAGCCAGGACAGGTACAGACATTCTGTAAGATGGACTGAACTCCTTCTTGTGGATCATTGTCTCCCCTAGTAGATCCCAGAACTTTTGAATCCAACCAAAAGCTGTCGGTGCTTCCTTCACTTGACCAGTGGTGGATTGTTTCTGTTGGACATTAATCTGAGCATCTTTGAAGTCATTCAGGTCCTGTAAAACATCGAAACATTCACTGATGTCAAAAGGTGTTTCTGCCGCTTATATACCGGGACTATCAAGGTCTGGAACTCACATTTTAACCTCTAACAGGACTTCATAAGGCTCTTCTAGGGAGATTGTTTTAGGCTGTCTGGACTCCATACATGTGGTAGACCCAACTGCAACCTGAAGCAAAGACTCTAGCTATTAAAGACTGCATCAAGTCACAGTTTTTTCTCTCCACTACAGCATTTCCTTCAGGATGACAGGGTGAGGAGTACTGCACAGTTACTCCAATTTTTCCCTGGTTTCCCTGGAGGAGAATGCTGGACCCTGGTCCCAATGGAATGTGGCTACTGCATATGTGCCAATAAAGACTTGCAAGTCCTTTATAAAAGTTAGAGTATCAGTCAATCACTGAGGCCATGCCCATAGGATTAGAGATCAGGAATCCACTGCTAACATGATATATAAGTAATACCCACCTGACTGAAAGGGTCCTCAATGTTTCAAATAAACACAAGCCATAGGCTTGTAAGAGATCCAAAGAGGTGTCTATGGTGCACGAGCTGTGGTGGATACTTTGATTTGCTGGCAAATTTCACATTTAAGGACATAGGGCAATATTTAGATCTTGGTGGATGGGTTAGTCCATCACAGTAGTAATAGATATCCATCTGCTGAAATATAAATCCCATAGGATATAATGGGATTTATATTTAGGCAGATGAAATGTCTGTCACCATTGTGACAGAGTAATTTGTCTACCAAGATCTAAATCAGACCCATAATATTTGTAAAGACCTGGCCACCAATAGCGTTGCGGCAATAATATAATTGTAGCCGCCACCCCTGCGTGTGCAGAAGCTATGCCCTCATGTCCTGTGATCTGAATTAGGTATCACTCCATCCCCCACTCCAGTAATATGAGCAAATGGAATGTTTTGCACAATTAACTGAAGTAGTATTTTAGTGGAAAACATTTCTGTAGATGGGTGCCATTGCACTCAGCATTAACAGACAGTGTGATGCCTCCAGCTATCCTCATAGTGGAACGGGTTATTGCAGTGACTACCACAGTTTGCACTGTTGCTTCTGCGACTTTGTCAGCCATTGAATTCTCTGCCATCTGCATGTCTACACTTTGGTGCCTCAGTGTATTTATGACATGAACTCATGGTAAACATGCTTTAAGTTTAGCCCGTTGTCCTCAAAGCATATTATGGATATTGTGTAGCCCTTGGAATCTCTGAATCCATTCTGTCTCCAGTAGTGTAAGACTGGACACAATAATATGACTTGCATACTATAAGCGTGGGGGACTCAGGATCTGTATCCTCAAGTGCCAGAATTAGAGCTTTTAGTTCAGCCAGCTGTCTAGTGCAATCACCAAGTGACTGGTTGTATGTTTTATGAGGTTGGAAATCTCCACCACTAATTTGACCCTTTACAGCTGTGCAAGTAGAAGAGTATTGGTGTTTTTTCCTACTGCAGGCTGGGCAGAACCATCAGTATAGATAATAAAATCATTCTGATCTTGAGGTTTTATTTCATTGTACAGAGAAAACTCCTGTTCATATTGAATGTACGCTTGTATTTGTAGTGTAGAGTCAAAGAAGTAGTCTACATCTGTTGCTGTGAGTGAGTTTGCTCATTGTATCCTTCTTGGATGTAAAGCTCTTGCATTTGGAATGTTAGCCTTTGTAAAAGCCTATAATGCTAGAATGGGATTCATAATAATTATTTGTTTTCCCTGAGTCAATGATCTTTCTTTCACTACAGCTATCTGTATACCATCAAGACCTTTTCTGTCGGTGCAAAATGCATTTCTGCATGTGTATATAAATACGATTTATATGCAATTGGTACAGAATCACCTTAATTGAATGTGACACAAGTGTATCTTGATGCACTCGCAATTATGGGGATAACCAAGTTTGTGGTGTTTTACACATGCGTGTGTTTGGAAGCCAACATGTCAGTTTGTACTGAACGTAAAATCTGTTTGTGTTCAGATGTCCAATGTGTGCTTGAAGAACCTGGATTAATCAATTCATAAATCTCTTTTACTCATTGTGCATAATATGGTATGTCATTTCTAACCAAAAATTAGAAAAGCCAATATTGATTGGAGATTTTTCAATGTGATTGGAGGCTTTAGAAGTGCAGACTTCTCCAAGAAATGTGTCACCAGAGTTTTGCCATCACTTGGCAGGTCGTATCCCAAGAACAGAACATTGAAATAGGAAATCATTGTTTTTTTAAAGTAAAAGTAGAAGCCCATGTAAACAAATCCTACAATTATGCGATCCACTCTGTTCAAGTGTGTTGTTAAGTCCTCACCTGTTAAGTTTATGTGTTAGAAATGGGGGTCTCTGGTTGGCAGTGGATGGCCACTGTCCAAGCAGGGACCCTTCTTTCTAAGTCAGAGTGAAGGGCTGCACCCCCTTGACAACCCCTGCTCCACCCTGTGGTAACGTAGCATGAGCAGTTAGGCTAATCTCAGAGGCAGTGTGTAAAGCGTTGATGATCATACACAGCAAATACAGTGAGGAACACTACAAAGGGACACAACACAGGTAGTTATCAAGAAAATAGTTATATTTATAGAGACTTATCACAAGGCCAAATAACGAGGAAATCACAATACTCTACAAAAATAGTTCTCTCTGGATGCTGCAAAGATAGTTCCAATGGGTAAGGTAAAGTTCAGTTCAGGACAGTGGTCTCTGCGACCCCTCTACTCACAGTTCTGAGATGTTGGGAAATAATCCAAAAGAAAGGTTGCTCTGGTGGGTTAGCGATGGTTTTCCTCACGCTCTGGTCACGGGCGCTCGCTAACGGGGGTTAGCGACGATTTTCTTTACGCTCAGGCGGGGCGATGATCAGGCCAGCGGGCCCTCAGCGCCAGTGATGCAATGATTTTCTTTACGCTCAGCAGCTGTAGCGATGATTTTCTGGCTGCAAACGTGCGGGGTAATGATCAGGCCAGCGGGCCCTCAGAGGCAGTGATGCGATGATTTTCTATACGCTCAGCAGCTGTAGCGATGATTTTCTGGCCGCAAACGTGCGGGGGAATGATCAGGCCAGCGAGCCTTCAGCGGCAGCGATGCGATGATTTTCTTTACGCTCTGTAGGTGTAGAGATGATTTTCTTCACGCTCCTCGGCTGCGGCGGCTCGCTAACAGGCCTTAGCGACGAAAATGAAGTCTACTGGTCCTGAGACTTCTGTCAGGAGGCTAGTTCTCTCTCTAGCCCTTGGGTGATTGCAGGGTCAAGATTAAAAAGTTCTCTTACAGCTCCTTTTCCCTCCTTTTTCCAGTCCAATAAAAACTACTGCAGGCCAATCCAGGGAACAGCACACAACACCAGGACAGTCCTCTCCTGCAGCTTTCTTCAGTTCAACGCAATGGACAGAGGTTGGTCTTGAAATCCAGGGGCAATACAAATTGTAGGGGTTTCAGCCTAGATATTTATACTCCAAAAGTCTTTGTTCTCAGAAGCTACACGTCACTGAACCCAGCCAGAACCAGTTCTGCCCAGCCCTGGAGCACTTTGTTTGCCAGGCTGCATCCTTCCTTTCAGGAAGAGGGGGTCTGCCCTCAGACGCACAGTGGGAGGTGGAGCCAGCATTCACCTTGCCAGGCACAGCCCTATTCGAGTGCAGGAGCTACCCCTTCAAGGCAGACCTCTCTATTCAACCTAGGTCTGACTCAGCCTGCCCTGTCCCTCCAAAACCAGACAGCCAATACACATAACAGCAGAGCACACTGGAAGGCTTAGGCAAGAAAGTACCTACATTCTAAAAGTGGTATTTTCAAACACAGAATATAACAATTCCTTCACTAAAAGATGTATTTTAATATTCTGAGCTCAGGCATACTACATTTGTTTTTCTACCATTTTCTACGGGTCAGTTAGGACTATAGAATGTAATAGCCAAAACCTCCCATTCTGGCCTATGGAGAACAGGTAGCCTTACAGTAGTGAAAAACGAAATTGGGTGTACACACATCAGAGCATGTCCTACCTTACACATACAATGCACCCTACCATAGGGGTGGCTTACATGATGCCAAGGGAAGGTTCAGGGGCTGGAAAGTGGGTGAACTTCACAGCCAAAATGGCAGTTCTAGACTGCACACAGACACTGCAGTGGCAGGTCTGAGACACACTTTACAAGCTGCTTCTGTAGGTGTTGCAAATCAGCGCTGCAGGCCCACCAGCAGCATTTGGGTTACCAGCCCTGGGCACACACAGGCCACATTACTAGGGACTAACAGTAGACCAAATAAGCCAATCAGGGATACACCAATTCATATGTCATCGTTATACAGGGAGCATGCGCGCTGCGGCACTGAATGGCAGTGGCGCAGCGCCCAGAGCATCTATCACCAGAAAAACAGAGGAGGCACAGTGAAAAAATGGAAGGGAGACTCACGCCAATGGTGCCAGGTCTAACAATAAGTCATCAACATAGGGCAATGCTTGGTCATCAAATTCTTCTAACAGTTTTGTTAACTGGGCTGAAAATAGCCCAGGGCTATTCTGATACCCTTGGGGAAATTGAAAGAACTGTCTTTGAGAATCGAGAGTGTTAAATGTGGTCAAGTACCTGATTACAGGTGCTATGTTTTCGCAGAAGAACTCATTTAAAATGTCTAATGTGATTTTGTATTTTTTGTACACTATGTTGTTCATTAGTTCTGCACTACACATTTTGTATAGCAAATGTGCATGTAGCAGTGTCTGTAATCTAATACTAAATCATATTAATGGTCCGGTTTCATTACTGGAAACAAGGGATTATTCATTGGTGAGGTGCAACTTTCTATTACACCTTGGAATTCAAGTTGTATGAGTATTGCTCTTACTTGTTTTTTGGCCTCTTGTTTAATGGGGTATTGTCTTTGTGGTTGTGGGCTGGACCTTACAGGTACAATATGATAAGGGGATCCATCGTCCTAACCCAAGTGGTTGTGGTACAACGCTAGAGCTTGTGCTAAGGCCTACTCCTTGGCAATGTGTTTTTAACAGATTCTGAAATGAGATTGGAAAGAGCTGGTAAAATGACTGCTTCTCCTTGTGGGCAATCCCTACCAAACACAGGTGGTCAAACCTTTTCAGCCAAGAGAATTTTGTAGCCGAATGACAAGTTTTCACAAAAGAAAACATTGATAGTATGTTGTACACGCCCCTCCATCTGGAATTGCAACTCATATAATTGACTAGGGACACTCAACTCTGGTCGGTTGTTTCCACCTGGACATAGTCACTCATTGCTACTGCCTCCAAACACTCCATAAGATTCAGGTGATCTATTGTGACTTCTGCCATGCTGTCCAGTATGGTCAGAGCCCACTTCCCGTTCAGCAGCCAAATCCTCAATATCTGTGGCATGTTTGGCTTTAATCCCAGCCACCTTCTTCCTTTTAAATTTGGCTTTGACTGCATAGGTCTTTCTTCCATTTTTATTATGCAGTTAGAAGAGCATTGTGAGGCCTTCTTCAATTTAACATATTCTTCTGATCTGCTCCCTGATCATCCTCCTCTTCCCGATTGTTTTTTGGATGACTCCTAAAAGGAATGTGAAGGACGTGGATCAGTATACTGATACCCATCGGGCTGTTTAATTGAATCACGGTTATGCAAATTATAGTGCTTTTCAATGGATTCCTGTTGATGAGATCCACCCCATGTTTTAGTCTTTTCTTTATTTTTCTTATTGTCTCACTTCTTATTTGCTGACTCAGGTGCCTGATTCAAATTATCTTTTTCATAATTACCCTTTGTTTTCAGTTTATTAGGTCTGGTCCCCAAATTATATCTATCTATTGATTTATAGATTTCCTCAATAATTTTAGGTCGTTTGTGTTCCTGATCTACCATACAACCAGCGTGAGTCGCTAGCATATAGCCAATGATGCTGCTTCCCCTTTTATATTACTAGGTATGATTGCCGATGCTGCAAATTAATTGTCAATTATGTTCATCCTTACATACTGGGCAGGGGCTGCCCCATTCTCATTTTAGATCTGTCTAAGCACCTCATGCAAAACAGCTAATGATGGTGTACCATGTGTTCTGATATAGACTGCAGCAAAGACTGTGCCCCAAGTGGGGACAAACACTGTTTCAAGCTGACTAGTTTTTGTGTGCAATGCAGAATGGAATCTAGTCCCACCTGATGTGAACTTTACCCATTATTGCAGTAATTGTTACTAAACCAGGTGTAGTCAATTGTGGATGTGCAGCTTGAGCAGCCCTTTGTGGGAGGGCCTCTGTGGTTCACATAACAAATTGTACTAGACGTCTGTGGAGTATATCATTTTTCTGTATAATTCTCCATGCTGTACGTATGTAATGTTTGCTATATCTGGATATGGTGTATAACTGGCCAAGACTGGCCACTTTGCTTCCTCATCGCTGAGAGGACCTAGTCTGACATTTTCCAATGCATGTTGTAGGGCACCTAGAACCTAATTCATGCATTTCTGATAAGTGAGTCAGATTTCTAAATCCTCATATACTCTGTATTGGTTTGGTACTGCTACTTCAGTGTATGAATTAAAATTTCCTGAGTTGGTATTTAAACCAGCAATGTGACCCATGAATAGAATACTTCTGTTTTGTATGCTTCGTGGGCCTCTACCACAAAGGTCAAATCCCCAGCTGTTTGCGGGAGGTCTTTCTGTAATAGCATTTGTGTTAGCGCATGTCTGCAATTTATTGGTAGAAACACTTGTCCTGGATTAACCATTGAAGTATTTGTAACATATGGAATTTAGAGAGGGTACCTCTTTGGTGTGATCATTTTAAAGGTTCAAGCTTGAACAACCTACAGCCAGAAAATTGGCATTCCCTGCCTGGAGGATTTTTCCAAAACACCATAGAGATCTCCTTTATTAGGTGAGTATGGACTTTAGACACGCAAATGGAACACTACTCGGGAGAACCATTAAATAGGTACCAAAGCTAGAACGTTGGTGGTGCCATGTCATACTTTTCATACTTTCTCAGTAAAACTGTGCATTTGTTGAACAACATAAATGTCTAAACTGTGTAAGACTGAGTTCATGTGTACCATCAGGATATTTATTGGCATTAGTCCTGGCTAGCTCACAGTGCACCATCGGTACCTCTAAACTAGCAAGGTAACAGGTAGAGTTTGCAACCTCAGGACATGACAACCCTAACTCCCCAAGGACATTGTAGAAATATATCTAGAACCCTTTTGTTTGTCAACTCATGCATGCCCAAAGGGAGACACAAGAAATAATCAAGTTTACTTTTCAAATATTTATTGAAGTAAAAAGAATATTGTGTAATATATGTGTGCTGCAATTATCAATAGAAGCAAAAAAAGCAGAGTAATTAGCATCCTGAGAATGGAAAAGAAAATGAACAGTTCAACCATTGTGCTATTACATAGCTTATATGCTTGCATATAAGTACATTGATAGTTATGCTCCTACCTAGCGCTTCCTATCCTAGTGTGCGTGGCAGCCTCTCTGAATGAAGTGCTGGGCACCGTCCTTCTCAGGAGGTAAGCAGGATTCAGCTGGGCTGGAAACCTGGCATGGGTCGACATCAACAGTGTCAGCAAAATGTTCCTCTAATTCAACAAAGGAGTGATGTAGTTTATATAACAAACTTCACCCGTGTTGCCATGCCGACGTCCTAGTCAGGCTGTCATTATTGATTCTATCTTGACAAAACTGTTGCCAAGCAAATATTAACAAACATCAACATTTTGTGCAGTAAACACTATCTTTTGTACAGAATGTTCACGGTTCTGATTATACGTCTAAGAAGAAATGTAAATTTAAGCAAAAGTACTTTCAAATAATATTATCCATATAGGTACACAAGCAGAAGTGTGTCAAATGTCACCATTCAAGAAACATGGCATCTTTATGAACTTTTAAAATGGTGTTGTATTCACCAGGGCCTAGTGTGACATGCTGCTTTCCACCCAATTGCAGAAGTTTGCGTAATCTCACAGAGTTTTCATGTTACTCCATGTAATTCTGCAGAGTGAACATTTATGATTTCCACCCCCACTAATTAACACAATCTCATTCCCTCTTTTGATTACTTGGTATATGCATGTTGCCAAGTTGCATTTTAATTATGTAATTATATTTTGAACTTTAGTGAGACAACTTGGGTTGAGTACAAGTTGAAATATATACATTTTCTAGTATGTAAAACTCCTGCTATTGTGAGGCACTCTATTATAATTCCTGTCTGTTCAAGATACCCTAAGTGGGTGTGCACTTAGACAGACAATTGATCTTTGATTTCATATCAAAACGTTGTCCACTTTCTTTATAACCTCATCTTGATAAGCTTCATATACCTAGTTGAACTGAAGTTGTTTAATTGAAGGTATATATTTGAAATGAGAGGATTACTTGGCTGGCTGAACCTAGGCCAATGCTCCAAGACAAAATATCACCAAATAGGGATTCAAAAGACAGCATTAACTATTATTTAAAACTGCTTCCTATAAGTAGCTTTCTACACATCATTACAGTTGAGCCTTGAGGTGGGTCATTGACATTTGGTACATCCACATCACAGATGCATATATGTAACTATTATACTCACTGCTTATCTGCCTGAGGCTATGTTCTGCAAATTGACCTCTCACTGGCCTCAGTGGGATTAGTAAACATGATTCACTTCACAGAAATGTCCAAGGCTGCCAGTCACCATAAGATTTAGATGAGTACCTCACTACAACTCATCCTGGATGTCTTGGAGTAAAGATAAACATAGTCTTCCTTGGTAACGGAAGTGGTCCTGCCAAACTTTCTTCTCACTTAAGAATAATGACCTGAGGGGTTATGAAGACTCTTCATCAGCTAGAACCAGCTGTACTAATGTTCTAAAAAATTAAGAATATCCCCATTTTTGTATGATCTCTGATCACCACAGAAACATTGCTGGATGTGCACAATACAGATTTTTCTGAGTAGAACAATCATTGTATAACATAATGCAATATCATTGGATTCTGTAAAACATAATGTACAAATGATTTGCCATTGTAGACGTGGTCCCCAAAGGCAAACAATAAAACATTTCGAAGCTTTTCATCTATTGATATAAGATTCACTGGGGCTTACTATGTCATCTCTACCAGGTCAAATTCATTATCCTTAGGTCGTAAACCTGCATTCACCTTTTCAATATTTGTTATTCTATGTGCAGTGGAAAACTAAGCTGGATAAGGGAACTCGAACATCTCGCTTGTGCCAATTTGGGATTTTATATCATGCTTGTTGAGAATCATCAAAGCAATGAGGTGTAGTAGAAGTTATTTTTCAGCAAGACCGCTAACATGATCACCTTAGAATGAAACAGAACCTTCCTAAAACAGAAAAAGAAGAGGTCTGTAATGTCACAGAGGAAGAGGGCAATTGAAGTCAGAATCTGTGACAGATAGTGACTGTGATAAAGATTCTGGAGAGCAAGATTTGAGGCCTTGCTATTACTGGCCAGCCAGATCCTGACTGAAAGGCAATTGCATGGATTTTCCGAGGAACTCACAGCTTAACTCATTACAGGGTAGAAGTGAGTTCATGCATGTTTTAGATATGCAGAAAAATGTATTTCTGTTTCAAATTATATTAGAAAGGGGCAATGAAACATTATTTTTTTCATGCCTGCTTTGACACCTCCTCATGACTCACTAACATGAATCGGTAATGGTCACAGCCAGAGGATTATAATTGTGGCAATAGTATTTAATCAGTGACTGGTAGCTAATGGATAATACAAGTTCAAGTTTAATTTATTTGATTTAGTTCTCTGCTGAGAACAACAAATTTCATACAAAGTCATTGTTATAACTATACACATAAAACAAGCAATACACATTTAAAAAAGGTTTTAAAAATTTAAACAAGTTGTGACAAATTCGTCTGGGGGAGAGTAAAAAAGCATGATGAGACTCTGCACAGATGCGCTGTTATGTCTAAATTGTATTGGTTTTAAATAGCGCCTTTTAGCCTCAACCAGTATCGGGTTTGGGCATACCTATAATATGTGCTTCAAATCTTGCACACCACCATTGCACAGATCACAATTACTGGTAATGTTTTCTTTGTGAGTCCATTTAAAAGTCAGTGAGTTAAAAGGGAGTAACCCGAGCCACAATAAAATTATACACCGCCAAATTCCATGCCTTATGAAAAACGAATATATTGTTGGGCCTGTTTGTATGTAATGGCTTCTGCATAATGTTCATAATGGTGTAATTTGGAACAATGCAAGATGTCCAGATCATAGCTGATCCTTGGTGTCAGATGTTTCAGGAAAAGCTTCAATTGGGTGGGAGTCCATGATTTCAAAAGTGCAATTGTGTATTTTGATAGTTTAAAAGCAATAATCAGATTCTGAGTTAGAGTATATTTTGTAGATTCTGGCTCAAATGTCTCTTTTTTGCATAAGAATCTTAAGGTGCCTTGATCTGCGAATAAAAGATTGTACGCCCATCTTAGTAAATTGGTGATCGCTCAGGCAAAAGAACGGACTAAGGAGAATTCTAAACGCAGAGTTTGTGCAGGAACAGCTTGTTAGACCGTAGCCAATTTATGGAGGATTTTCCCTTCTTTAGTTTGTATTTGATGCCACTGGGAAAATTGGAATATATTCCAGAGCATACAAAAAAATTGGAGGAACCTTAGAACTGTCAACCTGTAGTAAGGAATGGAAGTGCCTTTGCCCGGAAGAAGAATATAATCGTTGTAGCGCTCCCACATGAATATCTGCTTTACGGTTTAAGTGCTGCAGGTGGGGAGAGTTTCCTAGTGATTGGTTAAAAATCCGCCCCAAATAGGTATGTTCTTTTACCACTTCTAACGTTTCTCCTCTCAATGTCCAGGTGTATTTTGTGTAGTGGTTTCTCCATCTGAATGGGACTACTTTTGTTTTAGTTGTATTTGGAACCAAGACATTTTCCTTTGTATATCTTGTTAGCGCATCTAGGTTCCTTTGTAATCCGAAAGGGGTAAGATCAAAAATTACTACATTATCTGCGTACATCATTGTATGTATGTTACATGATGCTATCTTCGGGGGGAACTTAACAACCTGTTGAAAACTGTCCAGGAGGTCACTGAGGTACAATGAAAAAAGGAAGGGAGCCAAAAGGCAACCTTGCCTAAGAACATTTGGTGTAGCGATTGGGCTGGTGAGTCCCTTTCCTTTTCCCAGTTGTCCCTGGCACTAAGTTTCGGAATGTAGTGAAATAATTAGATGAAGAAGAGTTTCCGGGATTCCCTGGTTTCTGAGTTTTTTCCAGAGTGTTGGTCTGTCCACTCTATCAAATGCAGTTGAGTAATCGACAAAGACCGCATAAATGACCAGCGCTTTTAAGACTACGTAATTGTCGATAATAGTCTGTAGAACCGCTATATTATCCGTTACTGAATGTTTCTGTCTGTACCTGGCCTGATTAAGAGGGATCACTCCGGAAGAAGGCCCAATCTTTAAGATGGTCCAGGACACTGGCCTCAAAGATCTTCCCTATTGCATCCAACAGTGCAATCTCTCGGTAGTTGCCTGGATGCAGCCGAGATCCTTTCTTGTAAATTGGAATAACAATACTCCCCTTCCATGATTTGCTAATTTTTCTGGTAGAGTAGCAGTGAGAGAATAATGGTGCTAGGAATTTGCTTCATTCCACGGGATTACTTTGTAGTGCCTTCATCGGAATTTGATCCGGGACCATTGCAGCTGATGATCTTGCTTTCTTTATGTGATACTCTATTTGGGCGGGCCACAGGAGGAGAAGTATTTTGAGTATTTTCCATCTGCGTACATAGTGGATAACTCCGTTTTTCTTGATTCCGATTTGTCTTATATAGATTGAGTAGGAATTTTTCCCATTCAATCGGGGGAAATGGTGATGCTTGCAAGGATTTATTTGTTCTTGTTTGTTTGTCTATTAAGCTCCAATACACCCGAGTAGTGTTTTGTTTTGCTGCAGTTTGGATTTTGACCCAGTTTTTGTCCTGCTGCGATTTTCGCATTTTTTCTTTTTCCCTCCTCCGGCATTATTTTTAGATGTTTAATTTCTTGTTCTCTTGTCTCAGAAGGGTGTTGAAATTGCATGTGAATTAATTTGTTTAATGTGGTAACTCTTATATTTGGGATCTTTCTTATTTGAGATTTAGCTCCGTTGTCCCTATGTTTTAGATTTCCCTGAAGAGCTTTCATTATTTTATTGAGCACTATTTCGAAGTTTGTATTGGGTCAAAGGAATGCATGAATTGTAATACTTTTGCCTTGTGAATTGCGTAGTTGATTTTGTTAAAAGCGGTGGATGCCCATAATATTCTCCTTTGGACCTGATTCACAAGTACAGATCTTTGTACATGCATAATGGGTCCCGGAGATGTGCGTTGCAGTGTTATTTAAGTTTCGAGTCTTAATGTGGCGTGATCACTTCCATGATAAAATGTAGTACTTAATTTTGCAACTCTGCCAAGCAGATCTAGACTGCAGATCATATAGTCTAAAATAGAAGAGGTGAAGTTGCCTTTTCTTGTTAAGGTTGCTGGAATGTCTCCTTCTGTACATCCATTTAGGATGATACCATTTATTGTGGGGAGGGAAGATAGTAGGATTTTCCCTCGTTTGTCTGCCTTAATCCCAGGTGGGAATAATGGAGTAAGATTGATAAAGCTTGATAACGCTTCTGCTTGTTCTTCATATTCCCATTTATCTATGAGATCACTGGATATTTTCCAGTTAAAGTCTCCTATGAGGAAAACAGGAGATAAACCTTTTTCTTCCACCACTCTTTCTATTTCTTCAAAAACTTTGACCATAAGAACGTGGTTCGAGGGACCCAGCGGGGCCTGGCGGGATGTAAGCGTGAACAATTATTAGGTCAGTTGAAGAATCCTCTGTGGCAAGCCGGCATTTAACCTTTAGGTATTGGATATTTCTGTGGTCCATGGGGATTACTTTCCGATCCCAAAAGTAGTCCTCATGAACCAAAATTGCTAATCCTCCTTTAGCGTGACCCCGAGTCGCCGTTTCTACTGCTGTGTCATAGACAAAATAGTCGTTTTGATCGAAGGGCTTTGTTTCCCAAGTTTCCTGGAGAGTGACCAACGCCGGGATAATACCATTTTGATATTGAATAGAATTTTCCTCTTTGGAGCCAAAGGTAATGAATTCAATGCAGATGTGATCCTCAGGGAAAGGCTGCCTAGCAGTCACTCTTGAATTTACCCAGAGACGTATAGCTGATTTCATCCATCAAGGAATGTGAATACATTTTGGCCGCTATCCATGTAGGCAATTTTGGGCCTTTCAAAAGTATAATGAAAAAAGTCACTACTTACTTGCTCAATCACATGCAGGGTCTGGTGACTCATTGTTACAGGTTTAAATTCTGGTGAATCCACTCAGATTTTCATTATTCTGATGTGAGTAAACTGAGTACCATTGAGTTGTGTAACTAGACATATCTGTTTTTCTGCACCAATATCCTGCATGAGATTTTTCAAATACAAATATTATGTAGGGAAGGTGGAGATCACTTCATGATAAGCACAGTGTTTAAAAAAGACATGGTCAAGGGTATGGCCAAATGAATGGGCTAAGCCTGCTGTAGATTGTAAGAAACTAATATTTCTAAATAGTTTACATCTTTTGAGTTGGTACATAAGGTTTACTAACTCATGGAATAAAGCCACCAACAGTGGAAACCAGGGCCACAAGAAATACCATGCCTAATACCATGGAGGCTCCACACAATGAAAATTGAGATACAAAGAGAATTTCAAAGTTACAGGAGACAGACTGTTAATAGGAATAATAATAACAACTATAATGGTATGAACATTCTTCTTTAATCCTTTTCTTCTTATTTGAACCATTGTTGTTGTAATTACCACTGTGATGGCACACTTAGCAACTAAAAAGTCTTTCTCTCTTGGCAGTGGTACGGTATGTAGATATCAAGAGCGTTTTTAAATAACTAAATCTTGAATAAATGAAGGAATAAAAGAAAATTTCTTAACCGCACAGCTACTCCAGAGGAGTGTTCTGGCGCTAGTCTGCTAAGTTCAGAACAGCCACTCACAGTAAGCTCAATGAGAAAAGATGAGATTTTAGTTCCTTCTTGAAGCGAGCTTTATATTGGATAGCAAGCAAAATGAGCGGAAGCTCATTCCAGTCTATCTGACACGCAGATTGTAGCTGATTGAACATTTTGCATTTACTTTTCACTGCCATTATGCCTTTAATAAGCTACTGAGGCTGGAATAGACTGCTGCTCCCTCGCCACACATTCACTCTCTTTGTATTATTCTTTGCTCTTTTGATCTAGTTGTCCATCCTGGGATAGAAGATGATCTTCTTGATAAGCATGTAAAGTAGCCCTGGGAATAGTTTTGGAACTGGGTTAAGGATGCTACAAGCTACAAGCATGCGTATTGGTATCAAGAGACCTCTTGCAATAGCCAATGGTACTGGTGCCAACACCGGAACAGTGCATCTGGAACTCAGCTTTTCAAAGGCATAAGAAAGAAAAGAGACCTATTGGCTGCTGTTAGATGTAAGAAGGTGAGACAAAGAATTGCAAATCAGCATTCATGTCATGTGGCTGTGGTGGATATTTTCTTTGGTTTGGCGGGGATGGGGTACGAAAACTCTTGTGCCAAATGTGCACATGTCCTTTTTGTGTGTGGAAACATGTTCAATGATAGCCTCACTGCCATCTGAAGATAGATTCTGTGTGCCTTTGAAGGACAATGCACTAACACATATTGTATAATAGTTTCAGATAGCGAAACAAACTGCTGGCATATTTGTTCCCCTACTCATAGGCCTTGCACATCATGTTGAAGCAATAATCAATACCCACATGTAGAGAACTTGTGAGTATTTTGAAAGGTTTCTGACCTGTGAGACATTTCAACATGCAATGTAATTCTTATTGTGTTACAGAAAGGCCCAGACTGACAGTACCTTCACACAACCCAGCGCAGCATCAAAAGTTGTATGCAGCATTGCTTGAGAGGGAGAGTGCAGGAAAGCACAATATCTACAAAGATATGGCACTATTCTGCTCTCTCCCTAGCGCTGGCACACAAGTAGGCTGTCTAGTGCCATGCAAACACCTTTGTGGCATACTGTAAAGGTGTCTGCGTGAATCTCGCATAAGTTTTGTAATTTAATACTATGCCTAAACTTTTCCCAATTGGCTGTGCGCTGTAGAGTGCAGCAAACATGCAAAGTGGGAAATGTTAGGAGAAATAAAAGCATTTCTCCTTTTAAATGCGTATTTTAAAGTGCCATTATGTTTTATTTTTGTAAAACTGTGTCTAATAGTGTAGGTAGTTAGTTAGATAGACAGTGTTTTGCATCAAAAGCCATGGGTGGTTGCCTACGAACACCCATGTACTAACCATGCAACACCATTGAGATGCAGAATAACTCAAAGCAGCGCATTGTTTCCCGGCAATTTCCAGTGCAAAGCCAGGAATCAATAAAAAACACATTTTGCAGTGGCGGCTCACAGAGGGAGTGTTGCGGGGCGGTGGGTGGGGCGGGGAGGGGCAGGTTGGGGGTAGTGTACTCAGACATGCAACGGACAGGAGTAAAGTCGGACAACGATGCAGCGAGCGCAAGGTAAATAGTTTTATTTATTTTATTACTTACTTTACTCCTGTCTGTCGTAAGTCTGAGTCCAATACTCGCCACCCTGCCCCTCCCCCGCCCCGCCTCACCGCCCTGCAGCACTCCCTCTGAGAGCCGCCACTGACATTTTGTGTACATTTGCTTTTGGGATGCAATTCTCAGCACAAAATGTTTGTTAATCTGAAACTGTATTTAGAAATATTTTTTCTCAAATGAATAGTTCAGTAGCATATCAAGGATGCCATGGGCCGTGGTGCAAGCAAGAAATATGGCTCCTTTGACTGCTGTTCAGGTATCAAAATTCAGTAATTATTCGGGTTCAATGGGCCTGTCAGGTCTTGGGCCCGAGTGCTACTGCAGTTGCTGCACCAATAGTAATACACTCCTGAAATAGTTATGAAAATGTTTAATCAGACCAAAGCAGGGCAGACATCGAATTACATATATTGTTGCAATTTATCGACTTCGATTGATGGTGAAGAAGGCAAGGGTAATTGAATGAGGTTCCTGCTACTGTATGATGTAATTTATAACAGCATTTTTCTTTGTAGATTTACATTAACTTTGTAATACAGAGACTAGTAATTTCCATTACGTAAAACATGACCTCTGATGATGATCAGTAATTTAAATGGAGTGTAAATGATATCTAAATGCAGAGGAGGATAACTAAATTATACCTTCCTCGCAAAAGGAATCATTCATTACTGTGTAACCTCAAAGCATTTAGAGCACTGCTTGCCGCATTGCGAAGCATTGAAGCCATGCCTCGCAACGCGGTAGTCACTGGATACAAGTATGTAGTAGTATTTTATTATACAAACATACCTCCTGTTAACTGCCTCCCTTATAGCATGTTTCTATGGACACAGCTCTACTAATAGTCAATAGGCCTCTTCACTATGGGGCAGATTTATGAGGCCCGTTGCGCCATTGGAACGTCACTTTTTGTGATGTTCCGTGGCGCAGAAACCTGCGTGATATTTATCAGGCAGCACTGAGCCACTTTTTGTGGCTTAATGCTGCCTCATAAATATCAGTCCCTTTAACGCAGTGTTCTGCGTTAAAGGGGCGTGCAATGGGTGTTGCTGGGGGCGTTCCCAGCAACATCCATGGCCTTTTGACACTGCCCCAGATTTACGAGAAATCGTGAATCTGAGGCAGCGCCAAAAGCTTCCACCTCCCCAGGGGAGGCGTAAGGGAGGCGCAACGGGGAGAAATATCTTTATTTCTCCTCGTTTTTCCTTTTTCTATGTGTGCTGCATTCTGCAGCACCCATACAAAGAGGAAAAACCTCTTGTGATTATTTTTGTACAGAAAGGTTTCCCTTCCTGTACAAAAATATTCATCTCCGCAACGCAGGCACCCTTGCACCATGGTGCAGAGGTGCCTGCGTTGGCGCAGGCAGCCCATTGTGCGCCGGCGCAGGAGAAAAGGACAGGAATGCGCCGCATTTTATAGATACGGCGCATCCCTGCCCTTTTCTTTTGCCGTAGGGAAGCGCAGCAGGAAGGCCTGCTGCGCTTCCCTACGGCAAAACCTCATAAATCTGCCCCTACAATTTTACATTATACGTAAATGTAACCCTTGCAACCAGAAGTTGTTTTTAAAAACAAATAGATTTGAAAAAATACCAGGGCATAAACCATATTGCAGATGCTCAGAGTGTAAATTCCAATTTATTGCCAGGGTTGAGGGAGGGGTGTGGACATTCTTACCCACGTTGTCTATACTGATCCGCACTTACCACTCTTAACAATGGTAATTTGCCCATCTGCATGTATCAGAACCAGTCACAGTCAGAAAGGAGGCACAACATGCGATTTTCAATGTACTAAGGTCTGATCAGGATTTTTCTGCCCAACATGTAATAGATTTGGAAACACACTAAACTGAAACGGATATGAAAGCAAAAAATGAGCACGTACGAGTTATGTCGTAAGAAATTACAAATGAATTCATCATTAATGGAAATTCTAATACGAAACACAATTATTTAACAACACAAACACAAACAGTGTGATGATATATAACCCAAGTGACCATAATCATATCAGAGCAAGAGGATAGTGATACCTTCAAAAATATGACTATTCCACAATGTTCTTAGAAATAGTTGACACTCAGGCCAACCCCCAAACTTGTCCATAAATCACTTTCAAAACAAAACTTCAGTCCATAGTAAAAAGAAATCTTGGAGATTCATCCATATTTATCCTGAAAATAAAATGAAAATGTTAACACGAAAAATAATGGATTAATTTTATTACTTCAAGTCCGAATAGATAATTTTCCCCATTGGCACATCAGTTTCCATTCCCCTTGATCTATTTTACTTATCACAATAAATTGCGGGGCAGATTTACAAGAAAGTGACTCAGTGTGTGCTGCTCCGCACTGAGTCACTTTCAAAGCACAGGGATGCAACGTATTTACAACAATACCTCGCATCTCTGTGCTTCCCCCTGTGCTGACGCACAAACTGCTGCCATGCGCCATCGCAGGCACCCTTGCACCATGGTGCAAGGATGCCTGTGTCGTGGAGAGATTGTTTTTGTGCGGGAAGGGATCACTTCCTCCACAAAAACAATCTCAAATGCCGTTTTTCAACTTCAAAGTTTGCTGCATTAGCACACAGAGAAGTTGAAAAACGTAATTGTTTCAATGTTTGTTTATGTGCAGGAAGCGACACCTTCCTTTACATAAACAATCATTAGTGGTGATTTCCTCTATGTGTGCTGTAGAATGTACCATGCATAGAAAGAGGAAAAAAAATTCCCCGGGGAGGCGTAGCATTCACACGCATTTCCAGATTTACGATTCCTTGTACATCTGGAAATGTGTCTGGTTGCGTGGGAACACCCACAGCAACACCCACAGAACACCCCTTTCACGCAAAGTGCATTGTGCAAAGCGGCCATATTCACATGGACAGGAAAAGTTACGCGGGGTGGCTTTTCCTGTCCTTAAAAATATGAAGCAGTAAAATGCGCCACCGGTAGGTCACAAAAAGTGACACAGGGGTGGTGCAAGGGGCTTGTAAATCTGCCCCTGCATTTTTTAGTCTTTTGTCCTGATAATTCTTTTTTCAGGAGTGGACATAAGGACTTTCAGCATATTTATTTGTGTGTGCATGTGTGATGTAGTTACCACCACATTATAAACACAGCCTTCGTGTTTTAGTGATGTGGTAGTGAAATATGTGATATAGTACAATACAATATTGTTTATTCATGTTTGATTCATTAAAATCATTACATGTGGGAGACCAGGTTTAGAGGGTTACCCATAATTACAAATTACAGACAATTTTGGGTAACATATAATAAGTGACATATTGTTTCCATTAAAAACGCGCGTCGCTCTGTAAAAAGTTTTTAAAAATGATTTTTTTAAATTATAAAATTGAGAGTAAGTCAATTAAGTATTATGGGCAACTGCATTGAAAATGTTTCTAAGGTGCCAGGGCGAAGTAAAAAAAGAAAGTGCAAATGCAAACTGGTTAACTCCCTTCACAATTATGGGACTGAAAGTGTTTAACAAGAGAGTACCTCGGGGTCTTTGTCTCGGATAGACTGATGTCTTGGCTCCGCTGTGAGCCTACTGAGATGATTTTGGCTGATGAGTAGTTCTGTGCATTCTTACTGTTTGGCCCTAGCATGCAGACACTGGCGGGAGTTCACTTGTGGCACTTTCCAGATGTTGAAGCAAATCGGCAGTGTAGAGGTTGAAAAGTGGCAGGGCTAGCATGCAGCCCTGTTTTAAGCCATTGTTTGATGGGATTTTGGGGATCACAGTTGTGCACTCGTTTTAATCCTGACCCATGTCCCCTGATGCAGTGATATTATGGTTGTGAGAAGTTGGGTGAATATCCCCCACCAATTTAGTTTGTGCCATACGATTCCCTGGAAAACTCTATCAAATGCAGCGCTGTCATCCACAAAACAGCAGAATAATGGTGGTGTTGCTTGTTCCGTTTGGCTCTCCTCGATAAGTAGGCCAATGCTAATATATTGTCTGTGGTTGAACAATCTGATTTGAATCCTGACTGGGTGCAGGGGAGAATGCTGTTTTCCGCTACCCAGGTTTCCAATTCACCTAGTAAAATGCGAGCATAGGCTTTGGCTTCGATGTTCAATAAGGCTTTCAGCAGGTAATTTGCTGGATTTGTTCAATCTCCCTTTTAGTGAATTAGATGTAGGCTTTATCCTTGCCATGTTTGAGGAATTACTGCCCTTGGGAAGGACTAGTTAAAGAGCGGCGTGAGATGCCCTGCCCAAAATGTTTGGGCCGAATCAAACACTCCTTCTGGTATTCCGTTAGTTCCTGGCACTCCATCGTTTCACATTTGTTTGATGATTTTGATTACTGCAGGAATTCAAAGTCTTCCATAACCGAGAGATTCAATGTCAGTGTGAAACACTTTGCTTGTGTTTCAGCTAGCACTCCACTGTAGAGTTGTTTGATGTAGTTAACCCATAACCTGTCTAATTCTCTGTTCTCCATAGTCTGGCCGTGGTTGCTGAGTTGGTTGATGTGCTCACAAAATAAGGTACAAATATATTTTTTACACATTCTGCTTCTATCTGTTTGGTTCATTGCCGCAAACTTTTTTCTTATACAGAGGGCTATTGGGTCTTGGCTCTGGGTTGAATTGCCGCCTTTCCGTCTTGCCTTTAAGGCTTTAAGGCCTTTTGAAGTTTCCACTTTCTGGCCACCATCTCCTTAGCGTCGTAGTAATGTGGGCCTGTTGATTAAATCTTCCTCCAGCATTTGTAGGCAGCTGGGGTGTCCTTCAGTATCAGTTGTAAATTGGCTAGAATGTCGGCACAGTGTTGAAACTAGTTTTTCATTGGTTGCTATCCAAGTAATTAGTTTGGGGCCTAGGTTTGCAGACCGTTTTATTCTGCAGAGTACTTTGTTTCATTCTTCCCCTGTTAGTTCTCCAATTGATGTGTACTGCAGTGCATCATTTGTGGTAAGTCTTAGGGTTGCTCTAAGGGGCTGTGGTCACTCTCTTTCCGGTCGTCAATATCAAAATTGCAGAGGTCTGGTGCTAGCAAGTCAATAATAAAAATGTAGTAAATTGTGGAGATGTTCCTGAAAGTGGGCAGCAGGAGCCATGTTGAGTCTTGGATCTGTTTAAGCTTGTTTACAGAATGTAGACTCTAAATGTCTAAAAGAGCTTGCAGTTGGACGACCTCTTTTGGTAATTTGTGAATATTTGATAACTTGCCCAGCGATCTGTTGCTGAAGTGATTGTGATGTGGATAATTGACAAAGAGGTCACCGACGATGTTTGCCACATCAGCTAGAGCATGATTCTTCTGGTGCAATACAGGATTGACGTAGCAGTTAATAAGAAGCAGTTGATTTTGGTTTTTGTGCCATTGATGAGTAAAGCTTGCATTCCAAGTGAAGAAATTAGAATTACTGTGACTTCCACCTTTTGGGCGTGTTTGATAAAAATGGAAAGACTCCTGGTTGGTGGCGCTAATATGTTGCACCTGATGGCCGGAGTATGTATTTCAAAAAACCCTGTTAGTAATGCAGCATCCATGGCCCAGGTTTCCTTCAAGAAAATAAAAGTCGCTGTTGGGGAGGTACTCAAGCACTGATTTTGTCTTAGTGAGTTTCTGAATGCTTGCCACATTCCAGGGGATGACGGTTAGGTATGTATTTGGGCCATGCTGGGAGCTGCCGAAGTTGTGTCTAGATGATTTGGGGGTCCAGTCGGAAATGATGTTTGCTTGGCAAGGCCAGGTATCTGAGGTAATTGCAAGTTCCAGTTTTGCCCGAGAGAACTGTCCTTTGATCTGAAGTGCACATGATTCTCAAGGCATCGTATTGGTACTGCTTATTGGAGAGGTAATTTCCTGTGTGATTGCTGTCAGTGCCGTTTAGGATGGAGTTAGTGACCGGCTTTTGAGCTTTGGTAGTTAGGAGATGGGTATATCTGTCTTGTGGCCGGTGCTTGATCTCAATCCCCAAGTCCACCAGTTGATTCGCTTCTTGAAACATTGCGGTCTGATGTGACTGCTGGAGCAGCCAAATCAGAGTAGACTCGCCAGGGGTGTCCCCTGGTAGACACTGTAATTTGACCTAGGTGAGATATGCTGATCTTATATGGGCCAAGGACAGTATGTGTGTCATTAGGTGTAGTATGTTGCTCCTGTTCAAGATTTTATGGTGACCTTTGATATGGTATCTTGGTGTGAAGGCCACCTCGATGATGCCATACTCTGACTTCAGGGTGCTGCTGCTCTGTGAGTTGGTAATGCTTACAAGGCCCTCAGCGACCACTGGGCTTTGGATGTTTGGAAGCAGCCCTTGTGCTACAGTGCTAGAGGGTACATCTGGTAACAGGCTGTTTGGATTTTGGAGACCCCTTACTGTTGTGGGCACTGTGTTCTAAGTTCCAGGAAGCTTGCATTCAGACATCCATCTTTCCCCTTCTATTTAATGAAGTAGTTGCTGGCCCAGTGTCAGTTCTCATTTACACGTCTATGTCATCAGTGGGGCAGTCTGGATAGCTTGAAGGCAGACAATCGCCTTCTCCATGCCAGAGAGTGGCGCATGAGATGGGTCAAGGCTTATCCTTCTGCCCGTTTCCTCAGGTGCTCACTTGGTTGAAGTTGGTTTGATAGTGTGTGAGTCTTTAGCTGGTGCATTATTGGACATGTTGCAAACAGACTTTGTTGTGAAAATTGAGAATAACTGAATGAGACCGGAGTCTTTTCCTATTGTATGTTTAAGGCTATGGAGGGACGCCGTTCTATTTTTACATCAACTGTTTTTTGAAGTTTTCTCTTTGCTTTCCTGGAGAGTGTCCATTCCTGCCACATAGCACTCGATGGCCTTCAGACCCATCCACTGCCAGTTGCTGGGGATGGGTTCTGTGCCTGGCCTCTGGGGAGCTGGTGAGGGCTAATTTATGAGGTGATAAAAGTGATTGTAGGGTTGATGTTCTTATTGGACTTTCTGGTAGGTTCGTTTGGTTGCCAGAGGCCTCAATGTATGTTTGTGAACAGATTGAAGTTGGATTAGGTATTACTGGTGGGGTTTCACTAGCACCTCAAATTGAATTGACCAGAGCTGTCAGAACTCTCCGTAAAGTTGCTCACTGGTCAATGATTGCTGCTTATGAGCAGGAGCATTGAGTTTGCAAGGCGAGATATATATTCTCAATGTGATGATGTTTATTGTTCAGATCCGCCAGGCATAGAGATATTGATGGAAGAAGGTCTATTTAGAGTTTCATTCTAGAAGATTGCCATAACAGAGCTTTAGCCGTTATGTATTGTGGGTGGCTGAGTTTTGGGGATTCAGAGGTAGCCATCATGTAGTGGTTATCTGTATTTTGGGAACTGAAATGGAATTGGTTGGATCTGCTGAGTGGTGTAAACAGCTGTGGGGTGCTCCTGTTTTTGTTTGATTATGGTTTCCATATTTCTATATCCCGGCTGCTGCGATCTTAGGATTGTTATTTGTTTATAGGGATCCGTGGGTCAGGCCAGTGCCCTGTATGATCGTAGCTTTTGTTTTTGGTTCTTGACTTAATGAACCTGCACCTTCATTTCAATTTGGGGCGGACTTTGACCAGGTAACTGTTTTCCTTTTGGACATCTTGTACTTTGAAAGTGTGATTTCTTGTGAGATGATACAAAGGTTTCCGTCTGGAGAGATGGAGGTCTGTAGCCTGCTGGCTCAGTTCAAGTGTGCTCATGGCGTAAAGTGAGGGGAGAAGACCATGATTAGGTTTTATCAAGGGGAAGATAGTATTTTCATCTGCCCCTCCTGGGGTTTTTCCAAGCTGATCTGCTGGCTTTAGATTGACTGGTGCATGTGTCTGCTGGTTAATTCCCTTGTCTCTGCTTGAGGGTCGGTTATTCAGTAGATTGCCCAGGTTTTAGGGAAGCTCAGTATTGCACTCTGTAAGGAGTACTAAACAAGTGCCGGACGAATGTTGCTCACTGTTGTTTGGTTAGGTGAAGTTGGACCGGTGCAAACATTGATGCAGAACTTGGTTGTAGGATGATTTGTCAGTTTTGGGCACTTTTAGGACTGAGAGAAAGCGTTCTCTAGGGGAGGCTTAATTTAAGCTCCTGACCTCTCTCAGTTAGTTCTGGGGTGAGCCACTAGTGCTCAGACAATATACTCTTTATGCTGGCAACAGGAAGTTAGATTTTGTTCCTTTGGGGTCTTTAGGGCCTTGACTTCTGGTGGAGGCTTGGTCTGCAGCCAGTCTGCAGATGAATGGGTGCTGGGAATTTCAGTGGTGGCTGATTAGAAGTGAGGGAGGGCGGTGTAGGTATAAGCCTGGCCTCTTGCCGTGATTAACCTCTTGGGAGGGCTGTTCTGTTGCCCTGAGACCCAGTTGCTCCCAATGTCTCCTGACCTCCCCAGCGCCCTCTGCTCTTCAGCTCTGCTCAGTGCTGCAGTGCCTTACAGTGTTTCCCTCTGCACTGGGCTCCTCATTCCTATAGGTGCTGGTGAACTGGAAGACTCGGTGCTGCACTTGGGGGTGCAGGGTCTGCCTGGCTCTCCCGAAACTGGTCTGTGGTGGCTGCTGTCTGCCAGGTGGGCACCCAATGTGAGTGGTTGTGTGAGTGGCTGTATTAGTGAGTGAGTGTGTCTGTTAGTAGTTGTATGGGTCTATAAATGGGTATATGAGTGGTTGTGTGGTGGGAGTATGAGAGGTTATATGAGGGAGTGAGTAGGTGTGCATGTGGTTCTGTGGATACTTTCATCAGTGATGTCATTTGAGATATCATCAATGATGTCATCAGTGATGTCACTGACCATGAAATTAGTAATGTAATATTTGAGTTCATAAGCAGTTCATTGCGGCGGAGTAAGTTATAGTTATCTTGGGTAACTACAACTGCTGAATTCCAATGGCTTTGTATGAATGAAATCTGAGCCTAACTATAAAATCCCTGTAACCTTTGGTTTCTTCAGTGAATTTCAACAAAAAAAATATTCTATTTCCTAACTTAAACATCACTATAACCTTTATTTTTTTCAGGGAGTTTCTTTATTATTTTTTTCAAATTCTACTTCCATAGCTATAACGTCCCTGTAAACATTTTTTTTCCAGTGAATTTCAACTTTTTAGAAAATGTATTTCTTAACTGTAACCTGTAACCTTTGGGAGTGGGTGTGTGAGTTGCTGTAAAGGTAGGTGAGTAGGTGTGTGAGTGACTGTATGGGCCTCTGAGTGGGTGTGTGAGTGGGTTTGTGGGTGTGCAAGTAGCAGTATGGGGTTTTTGAATGGGTGTGTTCTGTGAGTGGTGGGTGTGTGAATAACTATGGGTGTATACATAGCTGTGTAAGTGAATGTAGGAGGGCCTGTGTGGATCTTTGAGTGGGTGTGTGAGTGTCTGAGTGGGTCTGTGACTGGATGCACGAGTGTCTAAATGGGTCTGTGAGTGGGCGCATTAGTGTCTGAGTGGGTGTGTGATTGGATGTGTGAGAGTCTGAATATGTCTATGAATGAGTGCATGATTGTCTGATTGGGTCTGTGATTGGATGTGTGAGTGTCTGAGTTACTCTGTGAATGGGTGCATGGATGTGTGGTTAATTACATGAGTCTCTGAGTGAGTCTGTGTGTGGGGGCATGAGTGTCTGAGTGTGTCTGTCAGTGGGTGTATGAGTATCTGAGCTGGTCTATGAGTGGGTGCAGGAGTGTCTGACTGGGTCTGTGAGCGAGTGCATGAGTCACTGTGTGAGTCTCTGAGTGGGCAAGTGTGTATCTGAATGCCATCATCGGCTTGTTTCTGCCCTTTATTTTGCCTTTCTGCTCATTTCTGATCTCTATTTTTCCTCTTTCTGCTTGTTTCTGACCTTTATTTTGCCTCTTTCCGCTATTATCTGACCTCTATTTTGCCTCTTTCAGCTAATTTCTGACCTTTATTTTGCCACTTTCAGCTCATTTATGCCCTTTTTTCTGCTTCTTTCTGGTAGTTTCTGACATTTATTTTACCTCTCTCTGCTCATTGCCAGACTTTATTCTGCTTGTTTCTGACCTTCATTCTGCCGCTTTCTACTAATTTCTCACCTTCATTGTGCCTCTTTCTGTGTTGATTTCTGACCATTATTGTGCCTCTTGCTGCTGTTTTCCCTGGGACTGCAAGGGGAGCCTCAAGGCCCCCCCAGTTCCAGCAGGCTCCCCGCCTGCTGTGGGAGCTGGCGTTGCTCTCACAGACAGGAAGCTGCTAAGCATCTAGCTCTCTGACTGTGAGAGCAAACCTTTTTTCTGTTTCCCTTCCTGCTTGAGAACGGGCAGGTAAATAGACAAAACCTCCACTTCCAGTAAGCAAGAGCATTTGTCAACTCTCACTTGCTGGAAGCCGAGTGTTTGCCCCGACTTGGCAGGAGCTGTTGAAGCTCCTGCCAAGTCACAGCAAACAACTATGTACCAGGGGTGAGCACCCAGAGAGCAGGAGACAGCCCTAGGGGGTGGCAGTTCCCAGGGCCATTATTGGCTCACAGGAGGGGGGCTATGTGCCCCCCCTTTGATTTAGTAGGGCCTTCTCCTAGGAGGAGGCAGTTTCCGGGGCTGAGAATGACTCAGGATTGGGCCCCCCTTCCTTAGAAACAAATGAAAGCCCCAGAGAGGTAGTGGTCCCTGGGTGGGGGTCCGGGCTAACCCCCTCCTGAATATGTTTATTTTTGCCCTGGGGAGGTTGCAGTACCCCAGGGCCAGAGGTGTCCTTGCAGCCCCCAGATCTATTTTTTTAATGTGACCCCGGGGAGGTGATGGTCCCTGGGGCAAGTGGGGGTCCAAGCGGCCCCCTTTTCTTCACTCATAAGCCGGATGTGGTGGTGGTCCCTCGTGCATATTTAATCCCCAGTAGGGGGCCCCATGCTGCCCTCTACTTTTACTTCCCCAGATCTGACCCACCTGCGGTCTAAACATTAGAGAAGCGCGGGAGCCTGTGCTTCCTTTTTGTTTCTTATTTCAGAGGGAGCCATGTATATAAGTAGTTGTGTGAGTGTGTATATGAGTATTTGTATGGGTGAGTGTAAAGCTGCTGAGTGAATGGCTGTGTGACTGATAGTATAGTTGATTAAGAATGTGAGTAGCTGTATGAGTCAGTGTATGTGTGTGTGAGTTGCTGAACAGGTGAGTGACTGCTTGTGTTAGTAGCTGTATGGGTGAGTAGATGGCTGTGTCAGTGCATGTATGGGTGACTGCGTGGGTTTGTAAGTGGCTCTATGGTTGAGCCAGAGGGTGTGTGAGTGACTGTATGGGCCTGTCAATGAGTATGTGAGTGGTTGTACGAGTGTGTGAGTGAGTATATGAGAGGTTGTATGGGGGTGTGAGTAGGTGTGTGAGTGGTTCAGTGGATGATGTCATCAGGGATGTCATTAGTGATGTAATTTGAGATGTCATCAGTAATACCATGAGTGATGTCACTGATCCTGTCATGAGTGATGTAATATGTGAGGTCATAAGCAGTGTAATGCGGTGAAGTAAGTTAACTATAGCTGCTGAATTTCTATTGTTTTGTTAAACGAGTGAAGTATGAGCCTAACTATAACATATTATCACAAAGAAACTCCACGATGCGTGGAGAAGGGAACAAGAGGTGTGGGGTTCTAGGAGCGAGCATCCTCCACTGCTAAATGTTTACCACAAAAAGAGCTGCTCCTAGTGTGATGAATCCTAATACAGTTACAAAAACATTGTGAGTGAAGGCATCTCACAAAAAGTGATGGACTGGTCTCACACACCACCTGACACACCAACTACAGACTTCGACTCCCAATGACACCACCACGTCACTATGGCAACTACATACGCCATCATATGTCACGTTTGGACACATGACGCTTCCTGAGTACCCATCACTGGCTTAACATCACTCATAATGTGCATGTGCTTACAACACCCATCATGTCTACGGGTATGGTACTTCCCCTTGACCTATCCATGACTTTTCTTAGTTTAAAATCAGTGCCTTTTTTGGCCCATTTTAGATTGTGCATTCCGCGTACATTGAGTCAAGAAATCCGACTTCAGACACCGCACTCCCCCTGATGCTACCGCGTCACTATCGCAACCACACATGCCATCACGCGTCACGTTCAGACGCATGACAATGCCTCCTTATCACCAGAACTCATGGGATACTTACACCCATGCGCGCACTTCCCCTGCCAGTCACGCAACTCCTCTCCTTCTCCTTAGCCATGCCCCGCCCCGGACACCCCTTTTAAGGGCACGTCCCGCTCTGTTTGCACTCCCATTGGACGCGTGCCGCTGCCATCTTAAGACCAGGCATTCACCGGCTTAAATCGATCCCACGACCGCATAGGACACCGGAAGGCACTTTTTTGGCTAATTTCACATCGTCACCACCAATTACCCCAACAGTTGCACTATAAAGTCAACAGCACCACTCCCTCACTTCAACATTCGGGAGGACCGGGAGCAGCCACCTAGGACGCATGAGTAAAACTTTCCTGAGACAGTAAGAGTGTGACTGGGCTGAGAGATACACCAGGATCCTTTGATCCTGTTTTGTGCGAGTGTGGGTGTGTTTTGCAACTGTGTTTGGAGGTTTCCCTCCATTTTTCAAAAAACATTCATTCACGCAGTTTGTGGTTTGCATATTTTTTCCTTTCAGAGCGGACAACAGGAGTTTTCCCTCCCCCTCCCCCCATGGGGCAAGTAGTTTTTGCAATTAGGGTAAGAACAGTGAGAGTCATCTCACTCTTATGATTTTCTGTTACTGTGTACCCACAAAGAGTGTCACATGTCACATGAATAGTCACTCACCTTTAATGAACCAATGCATGCGTTGTTTCTTAATGCGTTTCTACATGTTTTCTTGACCCAAGTCTATTGTTACAAAAATTTATAATTTCTATCGTACTTTCTCTAGGCTTAACATTTGGAAGCCTTTTAGGAAGTGGAGAGTGGCCTTTGCCACACCCGCACAGTGGTATCTTCTTGCCACCAGTTGGTAAGACCGGAGCCCCCCTCTTTACACTTAGGTCCTGATGAATGCCTTAGACCCACCTGGGCCGACACAGCAGAAACATGTTGACCACTCACAAGACGGCTAGGGGACAATAAACCCCCACTCACCGTCCATTGATTTTAGCATCCTATAATTATTAGCCACATTAAAATAGATTTTTTTGATAACTATAATGATTTTTGACCTCCCTCACATTTTCACGGGCCCCCACTTAGTAATTTAGAATTGCATCCCTGTCGTCAGGTGTATGCCCGCCCTCTATCAAACAAAGGTTTTAGAGGACGAGGACTGGCCGATGATGAAGCATGACACCAGGTGGTGTGTGAGACCAGCCCGTCACTTTTTGTTAGATGCCTTCACTCATAATGTTTTTGTAACTGTATTAGGGTCATCACACTAGGAGCAGCTCTTTTTGTGGTAAACCTAACTATAACATCCCAAAATCTATCACATTTTAGTAATGCTAGTGCTTTCAATCCTCACTTATCCTTCTGTAATAAATTGGCTGATATTTTTTCAGAGGTAAGGTGAATCTCATTTTTCAGGTCAGAAAACCAATACCACCACTGTTCAAAATACTTTTGATAAGTTTACCCCTCTTTCGGTGGAGAAAGTAGCCAGACGTATTGACTCCATGAAATCAGGGATACCTTCTGATCCCTGTCCCCCCCATGTCTTACATAAGGTCTCCAATACAGTGTCAGTCTAGTTAGTTGAATTATTGAACAATATTCTGATTGCAGGACATATTCCAGTATCATGGAAAAAAAGCCTCAGTACTCCCACTGATAAAGAAGTCCTCTCCTGACCTCGAGGATGTGAAGAGTCACAGGCCTATTTCACGTTTCCCCTTGCCGTCTAAAAGGTTGGAAAAGGCAATGAATGACTTGAACTATCATTTGGATTCCTCGCAATATGGCTGGAGATCCAACCATCGCACAAAGTCGATCTTAGCGTTTGTCACTGAGGAAATAAGAATGGTTGTTGCTGAAGAAAGGAAAATGGCATTGATTCTTCTTGACATATCCACCGCTTTCGAAACAGTCAAGTATTCACTTCTTATTAACGGGTACGAGACCATCAGATTCAAAGTAGCAGTGCGTGCACTTCTTGGTTCCTTCCTGTAAGACAGAGAGCAAATGGTTGTTCTTGGAGATTTTATCTCTGACCCATTTTCTCTCCTGTGTGGAGTGCCTGTTATGATGTCCACTGCCCTTAAAACTACATAGAACAAGGAGTATAGCTTGTAACATAATGGTCCAGAGAATAATGTATGACAAAAATACTGTAAAAGGATTTTGATCGTTAGTATCTCCAGGTATGTAGGATTAATTTATTCACTGCATTTTGCTTCTGTTCTTTTTATTACAAGGCACTCTGTATTTTTTTTTTCCCTTGTTCTGTTCTAAACATGAGGTTTATTAGTCTTGCAATAAATGCATGTGCGCCAGAACACGTTGCATTAATGCAGAAACGTGTTTGGGAACGCACAAGGCATCTGCCATCACAAAGACACTGCTGTTAACTCACCTGCTACACGTGCTTCAAAACACGAGCGCACCACACTATAAAAGAGGCAAGTATCAGGATACCAATGCTTGGTTTCTGAACACTTTTCTCACTTACCTGTGCTCTATGCTCCAGTGGTCAAGTCTTCAGGAGTTGGTCTGCCTCTTCAGCAGGTCCCGCTTTCATTCCTCTCTCGAACGTCTCCAGGCGTCTTGCTGTTACCAGAGTGGCCTGTCTTCCAGAGTTTCTCCAATCCAAGTTTAAGGTTCCTGTATTAAAGAGAAAAGAACAGTTAGTTAATTAAAATTGAGCTAGCAGTTGCCGCACAAGCATCAGGAAAAAGGTAATTTTACTATTTCTAAAGACTACACACAAGAGGATTATTCTGTTGGACATTTGTTTTTGTTTTTTTACTTATTTCTTTTATTCATCATTTTTCCGAGACAATTATAACAAGAGAAGCTAATTGTCAAAATCGAACAAACAATTATTCCAGGAGTGATGTTTAAACCTCAATAGACTCTGTTTCTCTTCCAAGGATGTTCATTTTTAGAGACATTGTTTTTAAATCAATTAAGGTAAGGTTATGACAAAAGGCTGCGGCGAATTGCAAAAAAAGAGAAAAGATCGATTATAATTCTCCTATTCTGAAAAAACACTCACTTGTTCATGTTCTTTATTACTCTCACAGATTATACTATGACTGCTCATTAATAGGAAGAAGGAAGTTATTTAGACAGGCAGACGAATTGTTTCTTTCGAATCAAAAGAGTACAAAAGAAGTATTCCTTGGTATGCATTTATGTGATAATGCGTTTTAACTCATTATCATAACATTAGCCATTTAAAAACATTTATGCTCAGATTAGGTGACTATTCCTGTTTTCACATTAGGTCATATTCCCATTTCTTTATGGAGAACTGAATCCAGTTCCTACTCCTCTTCCAAACCCCTACAAGAATCATCCTCTGGATATTACACGGTGATGACCACTCGGAACAAGTGGCTTCCAGAGTTCCTGTGTTTTTTCTTTTTCTTTCTCATTCCAAACCCCCTTCCTCCTGGTATCATTCTTGGCTCAGTGTATTATCCAACATTGTACGTGGGAAGGGTTTCAAGATGTTTCGGGTACAGTCGTCTTTCAAAGGGAGGAGCTGGGGTTTCAGGTGAGTGGATTTGACAGTGTCCCGAGAATTACCACTTAGTCTTAGTTTTTAACATTTACGTCACCCCTCTGGCCAACCGAATCCACAACTATGGTTTTTCAGTAATCTCTAAAATGTGATGTCAGTATCATCTAAGGTTGAGGAGGTGGTTAGAAAATTGAACAACTGCATGGTGCATTTTGTGAGTGGGATGCAGACAAAACTGAGTTACTGCTCTTTTGAAATTACACTACCTCCTGTAAAACCTCTTGGTGACCACTCTCTTCTCCAGTGGAAAAAGCTTGACTTCTCCAGCTGCGGTCAGGCACTACGTTGGTTTTCTCAGCAGTAAGGTGGCGATGCAGCGGTAATAGGTATGGATGCATCATGTTTCTCCTTGTTGTGTCTCTTTTCCAGCTCCCAACAACAGGAACAACCTCAAGAGGCCCAACATAGTAATAGGTACCTCTTGGCAGGTCAGAACTCCCAGCAAGGAAGTTCAGGGGAGCTGGCACTGAAGTATTTGTGTCCCTGGGATTTCAGAACAGGAGGAAAGCTCTACTTCAAGCCCTTGGAGATCCTCTTCAGCAGGATACACAACACACAGCAAAATCTTTATCCTTTCCTTGGCAGAAACATTCACTACAGATCAACCACATACAGCACACAGCAAAGGGGCAGTATTTGTCCTTCAGCTTTTCCAGCTCTTCTCATTGGCAGAGCTTCCTCTTGAGTCCAGAAGTAATCTAAAGTGATGGGGTCTGGGCCCCTATATGTATACAGCATTTCTCTTTGTTCTCTTGTGGAAGAGAGGCTCTGTGCTCAAAACATTTCTGTTTCTCTGGTCCAGCTTCACGGCAGGATGTGGTGACAGCATTGTGTAAGGCAGGCCAGGACCATTCAGGTGTAAGGCAATATCCTCCCATACTCTAAATGCAGCCCAGGTCTATTTAGCCCAGACTGAAACATCCAGGAAAAGCAGGACACACTTCAATCCCCCCAGTGACTGTCTACAGTGAAAGCACACCCCCAGCTCCTGTCACTCCAAAGCCAGATAGTCAATCCACAAACCAGCAGAGGCATACAGGATGGCTAAGCAAGAAAATACCCAGTTTCTAAAAGTGGTATTTTCAAACACACAATATAAAAAATATCTTTACTAAAAGATGCATTTTTATATTCTGAGTTCAGGCACACTAAACCCAATTTTCCATCTTGTCCCACAGCGAAGTTATACTTGTAAGATGTTGTAAGTAAACTTCCATTCTATCTTATGGGACAGATAGCCTTTCAATAGTGAAAAATGAAATACACTGCCACACACATCAGTACTAGTCCTACCTTTCACATACACTGCACCCTGCCCACAGGGTACCTTGGGTGTGACTCACATGTAATAAAAGGGAAGGTTAGGGCCTGGCAAGTGGATGCACTTGCCAGGTTGGCATGTCAGTAGGGACTGCACATAGACACTGCAGTGGCAGATGAGAGAACCCTTTGAAAGGCTGCTTGTCTGGGTGGCACAATTAGTGCTGCAGGCCCACTAGCAGCATTGGACATACATGCCCTAGTCACACTCAACATACTGTACTAGGAAATTAGTGGTAAGTCAAACAAGCCAATCATGGAAGCACCAATCCATAGCTACAATTCATAGAAGGAGCACTTGCACTTTGGCACTGATCAGCAGTGGAAAAGTGCCCAAAGCCTATAGTCCAGCAAAAAAACGAAATCCAGCACACAGCAAAAAATACAGGGGTCAGAGGCAAAAAGACAGGGGAAAGCCCCACCAAGGATGCCAGGTCTAACACTGCTCTTTTGAAAAGACACTCCCTTCTGTAATACCTCTTGGTGGTCGACTAATTTAGGGTCACTTTCTTCTCCAGTGGAAAAAGCTAGGAATTTAGAAGTTATATTTGATAATAAACTATGTTTTTGTGATCAAATTAATGAAATCACCTATTTCTAGTTCTTATTGCACAGAATACTAAAGAAAATCCTGCCCTTTTTTCATTTGGAATTACACAAGACAGTCATTGTGGCACTTGTCATCATAAAGATCAATTATTGTAATGTCCTGTATATGGGTTCCCAGAATTGTTTGCTGCATAAGCTCAAATCTCTCCAAAATGCAGCAGCTAGGCTGCTTTAGAAAATTCCCAAATTAGCATTGGTTTTTCAATCTTTGCAGGATCTGCACTCCTTACCAGTCAGTGAAAGAACTCATTTTAAAGCACTATGCATTCTGTACAAACCCATCATTTGACAGGACCTGATTATTTTCAAAAATCTTTTTCTGTCATATACCTGGCCGTATGATTGGATCTGGTTCAGTCAAACTAGTGGTCTTGGGCAATCGCTCTCTACATAAGATTATACTTACTTATCTAATGTTTTTTTCAGTGAATTTCTAAGTATTTTAAATTCTATTTTTTAACTATAACGTCCCTATAACCTTTGGTTTTTCCAGCAAATTTCAACGGTTTTCCAAATTCCATTTCTAAATTGTTACGTCCCTCTAATGTTTAGTTGATTAGATAATTTGTGGGGTTCTTTTTAATACTAAGTGTATTACTATGTATTCTTATTTTTAATTTTGTTTTTTGTACTGTAGACTTTTTTATAAATAATATTTAGATGTTAAAAAACTTAAACATCATATATGTAGTTAATGTAAGGTAATTTTAGTTTTTTTAATGTAGTTAGACAAATGTGATTGTTTAAACATATTTTGGAGTACCACAGTACTTTTGTGGGTTTGCAAATATAGGTGGACTACTCCTCTATGCTTTTAACCTGATTATGTGATTGGAACAACGCCCCTCCATTGATGACATCAGTGTGAACATATTTAAACAAGTATATATAAACCACCTCAAATTTGTTTTTCTAAAAAGTTACCAATTTTGCCAGTTTTGTGAACCCTCAAATGTATTGACCAGATTTGCGAATTCACTCAAATACACACCCAAACCCTGCCTTTGGTTTGAATACATTAGGAACTCACCCTTACAGATGGAAACTACACCCAAAGCAGTAACTGCTCCAGTGAAGTCTCTAGAAGGAGGATTGAGAACCAATGCTGCTCTGCTTTTACACATGGGCTGAAACTAAGTTGTCCATCAAAGATGAGCATCTACAGCCTGTTGAGATAAATTCCATGAGGATTTGTCAAATGGAGCCAAAGTTATTGGTAAAACCAAAAATATTTTCTTATGAAAACTAGCTCCTAACCATAACTACCTACTGGTGACCACCAGTAGGTAATATATATATCTATAAATTGAATATTATGTATATATATATATATATATTCCAACCAAACCCGACTTCTTTAAAAATCGGACACCGACACTGGAAATGCTTTCAGCCATCCGGCTTGGGTATTTATTCTTTTTCGCTACGCGTTTCGGCACAACTGCCTTGCTCACACAGTTTAACGCGAACAAATCAATTACATTTAAACCTAAGTCACAGAGTCACATGATTGGTTCCTAAATGAACATGGAAAACAGACTACTACTTATTTCATGTAATGCCGATTCAACACACAATAGTTTGTTTCTTGGCATAGTGCCAAGTTCTCTCTTTTCATGATTTGCTTTAATTCAAGAAAATCAAATAAATTTGATTATAAAAGAGCCCACAATATTTCATATATTTACAATTAATCAAAGCATCCATTTAAAGAGAATAGAGAGAGTGACAATATTTGAAACACAAGTGCATTAAAATATTGATTCAGCAGTGCAAAACTCGTATAATCCCATGTTCATAATCATTGCAAAGTCATTATAGAATCTCCTTGGGCGAGTGCCCCTATCCCGAATTTAATTTGTTCATCTTTCATTGTTTCGGTCGGGCAAATCACAATGACTATTTCATGTCAATCCACTGTTGGGACCTTGACATCCAAAGGCAAAGGAGAAAAAGAGACACATAGTAATATCTTTGTAGGACACATACTTCATAATACAGATTAATTTCATTTCAATAGATGTTATAATATTAATAAAGTGCTAATGCTTTGCTCAGTGCAAACATACGTGCAAACAATGCTAAATAAAGTGCTACTGCCTCCTTATGTGCAAAGACCACAGTATAATAACAACAAAGTGCTAGTGCATTACAGTACTTTACCATAGAGAAATCCATAATAAACTTATTATTTGTGTCCAATCAATATTTGAAAATCACCTTATGACAATGACTTTTCAAATTAATAGAAGCTATCTATTCATTTGTGACTTAATGCAGATTAAAATATAATAAAAAAGCTTAAAAAAAAGCTAAAAATGATCGAGATGGATACCTCTATTTCAATGTACATGTAAATCTTCCTCAACATTCATGCCATGTGGACTTTTAGTGTTAAACATCAGTATATATTTAGACTCCAGTTTCCTTAATTTCCTTTCTCTGTCACCCCCTCTTTGATCCTTGGGGATTTGGTCAATAGCAAAATATACTAGTTCACTAGTATTGCCTTTGTGGAATTCGTTCATATTGCGGGCAACTACATAATTTTTGTCACTGCTGCCTATTGCCCTCAGATGTTGCAAAATACGTACGTGAACCATATGAATGGTACTACCTACATACATCTTAGGGCAAGAACATTTCAAAATGTAAACAACAAAGTCACTCTTACAATTTAGAGGTTTTCTTAATTTCCAAGGGCTGTTCAAGAGAGGGGAGGTTACCTGTTGTGTGTTCTTGCCATGCCTACAGGCCTTACACTTAAAACATTTATGGAAACCAGGGCTTACTTTGAGCCAACCACCTCATTTTTTGGTTTCCAAGTTAGTTTTAAACAAATCATCTCTCATGGATTTGGCACGGTTAAAAGTCACCAATGGCCTTCGTGAGATTGTTCCTTGTAAAATTGGATCCTGTTTGAAAAGGTGCCAGTGTCTACTCAGGCTGTCTCTCACCCTAGTCTGGTATGCACTGAAACCAGTGATCATACGGATCTCACTCTGAGTGTGCTTCCTCTTTTCTTTAGCTTTTTTAGTATCTGGTTTTAACAATGCACTTCTTTCAAAATGTCTACTTTAAATTTCGCCTGATTTAGTGTTTCCAACTTACATCCTCTTTGAAGAAATCTGTGTGTTAAAGCTCCCTGGGCCTGTCCCAGAGCAACCGATTCACTGCAGTTTCGTTTCATTCTTAAGTTCTCTGCGTAAGGGATACTCATTTTTAGTTTAGTTGGATGGAAACTTGCCGCGTGCAGAATTGAATTTCCAGCAGTTGGTTTCCTGTAAGTACAAGTTTGGATTGAGTTCTGTGCAATATAAACCTCTAAATCTAAGTAGGTTACTCTCTCTGTACTTATTTGCTCAGTAAATTTTAGATTTAAGTTGTTTACATTAATACTTTCAATGAACTTCTGTGCTGATTCTCTGGATCCATTCCATATGATGAATAAATCATCAATGAATCGGTCTCTCCATTCACTGATATAGTCAACTCTGAGCACCTGCTCCTCCCACCAGCCCATGTGTAGATTGGCATAGCTGGGGGCGAAGCAGGTGCCCATCGCCATGCCCTTGAGTTGTCTGTAGGTGTCACCTCCAAATAGAAAATGATTATTATTGAGACACAACCTACACATCTCCAACAGCATGTTAGTATGTTGGTAGAGGTTGATCGGTCTCAAGTTTAAGAAGTGCCTCATTGCCCTTAACCCATCCTCATGGGCAATGCTGGTATACAGGCTCACGACGTCTAGTGTTATGAGGAGATAAGAATCTTCCCATCTTACGTTTTCCAATTTATTCAAAAAGTCCCTAGAGTCCTGAATATATGCTGGTAATGCTCTCACATACTGTTGTAGGAATGAATCCAGGTATTTGGAGGTTGGTTCAAAGAGACTCCCTATGGCAGAGATAATAGGTCGCCCTGGTGGTTTATCCTTGTGCTTATGGATTTTTGGTATCAGGTATAATATAGGTACCACTGGTTTATCCACTTTCAAAAAAGAATATTTTGATTGATTAATTAAACCAATTCCTCGCCATCTTGCAAGGCCCTTTCTATTTAAGTTTAACTTCAACTAGATTACTTTGTGGAACCAATGAGTAACAATCTTTGTCTCTCAATTGTGCGGCTGCCTCACAGTTGTATGCTTCAAGAGACCACAACACCAAATTACCCCCTTTATCTGCCTGCCTTACTACTATATATTGTCTACTTTGAATTTTAACCATCACAGATTGGTATTTTTTGTCAAAAGCCGTTTCATTTTTCAAAAATTCTTTACTTGAACTTAGAGATATTTCCTTCACGTCCTTGATTACCAGGTCAGAATACATGTGTAACGCATCTTTAGGGGTGTTAGATGTGAAGGTCGATTTTGGTCTAAACGTGGTAGCTGAACTATCAAATACATCTAGACAAAAAAGTTAATCTGCCTGACTAATCTGTTCTACCACACTCGCACCATCCCCTTCTCTTATAAGCTGCTGACAATCAAACAATACCTGCATATCACCAACATCTAGGTTGCCTGGTTCTTCACTGACCACTTGTTTAATCTCCTTTCGGTTGGTGATTTTCATATCAAATTTTTTTTTTAATGTGAGTTTCCTTACATATTTGAAGAAGTCAAAACGCGTTTGCGTATAGTTGAAGTTTGTGCGCTTGCAAAAAGAGAGACCAAGTGAAAGGATTTTCATTTCGTCATCTGTTCATATGAGATCCGTCAGATTTATCACCGTTGGTGCTACTTCTTCCATCCCTTGCGCTGGAACTGCTTCTTCTTCCCTGATCGCAATTCCATGCCTGCCCCGTCGGTTTTTTCGTTTGCGTAATTTTCTTTTCTTTGAGTTTGAAATGATGGGCGTAGGTTTTGAGTCCGGTCCTGATATAAAAAACCAAATTCTTCAATTACAGACGGGGGGTTTGTCATTACCAATGGTTGTGATGTTCCATCTTCAGAGAGTGAGTCTACATCAGAGCTTGCCAATGAGCTTAGATCGGATACTTCACCTGGGATATTTGACGACGTGTTAATATATATATATATATATATATATATATATGAATCATGTAATGTCCTGGGTTGGGGGACGGCGCTCTTTGGTCGGGGGGGTGCGTGGTACAACCGGTAGGACAACCGGTATAAACAAGAAGCAAGAGACCTCTGAGCCCAGAGGTCAGGAGTACACGCACTCAGACGAAATCCAATGGTTTGGTTTGCAGTTCGTTTTTAATCCAAAACAAAATTCATCAGCACAGCCAGCCAACAACAACACTGGCCCAACGCGTTTCGGCTCTCACTCGAACCTTGATCACGGGTTACCTACACAATGGCCAGACATTATTTATTTCAATTATTGCTGCTACTTCCTGTTTAAGCGTTAGCAAAGCATGCTGGTCATTGTAGTCCGTGTATTTACACATTATGCTGGTGAATTACAAAAACAAAGTTTACCAAAATTAAACTGAGGTAACATGGGGAGAGAAGAGAAATGAAATAAGTTTGTCATAATAACAATCCTTTAGTGGACCACTTTTAACAACGCAGTTACAAGTAAAGTGATGTGATAGGTAATCAGGTTAGCACAAACATAGTGTTTAACGTGCATGATGTGTGAAAAACGATATATGTTATTTACCCTCTAGTGGGTTTAATGGTAAAATAGACAGTGTATGAAAGAATCAATTACCATCAAAGCCCGAAATCACACATCAAGATGTCCCATCCCTCTGGTGGGGAAAAAACGTGTTTACCATCAAAGCCCGAAATCACACATCAAGATGTCCCATCCCTCTGGTGGGGAAAAAACGTGTTAACACAAGATTGAAATAAAATTGAAATAAAGAGATGGCCCAATCTCATCCCTCTAGTGGGTGTTTGACTATTATTCATTCAAATGTGTCAAACTCGGCAGATTGGACTCTTATATAAGAAATTACTATAAAATTATATTTGGCCGACACTATTGTCTGTACGATAACACAGGGGAATGATACCTTATCATCACAAAAGGGTTCACAAATGTACAAAGAGTTCCACCTTACTACCTGGCAACAAGATTGACTTGTTTCACAAAGCCATTATACATGAGTTATACCATCTGAACCAACGCAAAGTAAAGGATAATCTCTCACCCTCGGAAAGACAAGCGCTAAAGGATTTACAGCAGGATTCAACAATTGAGATCAAACCTGCTGATAAAGGCGGAAACGTTGTAATTCTTAATAAAGCAGATTATATATGGGAAGCTAACCATCAATTGCAGGACACATCGTGCTACAAAGAACTCAGCACCAATCCAACTAAGGAAATTGAAGCAGCCATTAATCAATACCTTAATGACTGGCACAATGAGGGTCTAATTGACGAAGAAGAGAAAAAATATCTTACAGTGACAAAACCTATTGAAGCTACAATTTACTTTCTGCCCAAAGTTTTACCATTAAACCCACTAGAGGGTAAATAACATATATCGTTTTTCACACATCATGCACGTTAAACACTATGTTTGTGCTAACCTGATTACCTATCACATCACTTTACTTGTAACTGCGTTGTTAAAAGTGGTCCACTAAAGGATTGTTATTATGACAAACTTATTTCATTTCTCTTCTCTCCCCATGTTACCTCAGTTTAATTTTGGTAAACTTTGTTTTTGTAATTCACCAGCATAATGTGTAAATACACGGACTACAATGACCAGCATGCTTTGCTAACGCTTAAACAGGAAGTAGCAGCAATAATTGAAATAAATAATGTCTGGCCATTGTGTAGGTAACCCGTGATCAAGGTTCGAGTGAGAACCGAAACGCGTTGGGCCAGTGTTGTTGTTGGCTGGCTGTGCTGATGAATTTTGTTTTGGATTAAAAACTAACTGCAAACCAAACCATTGGATTTCGTCTGAGTGCGTGTACTCCTGACCTCTGGGCTCAGAGGTCTCTTGCTTCATATATATCTATATATATATATATATATATATATATATATATATATATATATATATATATGATATGATATATTAGAACTCCCACAACCTCCAAACGGCGAAGAAGGAGAGACGGACCACAAGAATCTTCAGGCAAGGTGTTTATTCGACCATTTCTCTCAGCATAACATGACGTGTTTCGGGCTCGAGAGCCCTTGTTCACATACGGAGTAAAATCACACTGAATGTTTTTAAAGTGCTGCGTGGTGTACACCCACTTCCCGATCACGTGATGATAGACTTCGTTAATATAATGAAAAACATCTATATCATTTTGCACGATGGTTTGTAAAAACCGAAAACAAATATATAATAATAATAATGGGTTTTTCAATATATAGTACACTACGGAAATATCTTATTATCAAACTGCATAGGAAAAGTTAAAAGAAACAAACTCATTGTATAAATACATTGGTATAACGGGATAAATCCTCTATGATAAACCAAACAACAAGAAAGGTAAAACAAGCAGATGCATTTCCTATATACTTTCAAAGAATGTGGGGACAAAGGACCTGTACAAGTGCAAAAAGGTGCATAGCAGCATTTTCAATGATTGTGCAAAACCGTGCAAAGGTGCAAAATATTGGGGAATATATACAAATGTTACACAACAGTAAGATTAAAAGAAGAATGAATAAACATTGGTAACTGTACTGCTCGATTTTTCCGGTCTTATTGTGTTGAAGGGTGATTTAGGTGACTTCAGTCTCTTTCCATTCAAGTCTAAGGGTTAGAGTAGTGTATAGAGCCTATTTATTAGGCACTTCGACATGATCCTGTGTTCTTCCCCATAGATCAGGGTTTGCATATATATCCTAGGGGATAGATTCGTTAGCATTAGGGGTAATCTGTTCTGTAGTGAGGGTATTTCATGGAGCCGTGCTGAATTCAGGCCTGGTAGGCCTTAAACGGGAGAGACTCCATCTTTCCTCCTGCTCTGGCAGCTTGGGATGTTTCTAGGTCATAGGCAGTGTTTTAGTTAGGAGGTGTTATTCGCTTGGAGAGAACCGGTTCAGGCCGGCCCTTATCGAAGGATTGTATTTTTCTTCATGCCGAAGACACTACATCAGGCCGGCCGGCTGGGAACGTGTCCTTGGCACGGGGAGGTACAAGAACTTGGTGGGCGGCAGGTTACGGGCTGGAATTTTCCATGAGGAAATGCACGTCTATATTAGTAAAAGTTTGAGGCAGATACTGGCACTTGCTTCTAGTCCATAGGCGGCACCTGGCCGTTAGTAGTAAAGCTGCTACTTATTCCAGGGAAGACAGATGACAAACTTGGAGGTGGAGAAAAACCGAGAAATAGATATTCCAAAGAGAAGAGAGTAGCCGATGAGGAAGAGGTCCCAGTGACTCGGAGAGGGAGACGGGAGTAAACCCGTGATTGCGGAGGTGTGACTTCCAGGCGAAGCCGAGGCGCAGACGAGAAGGGAACCTAGATGACCATTGAGTGCAGGCTACATACGACCAAGGTGATGTCAAACCCTTACTATTAGAGTGTACAACTTAATCTTTCACTTTTCTTTGCAGGTTATGTGATATGTATTATGTTCCGTGAGGGTGCATGTAATAACTAAATAAAGTATTCAGTTTGTAGTAAAGCAATATGTGCTACGTGTTCTTGTGTAAGAGGGTAACCTATTCTTCTAGTCAGCTGTGACTTGACATGAACAGATGTTAATCCTGATCAGGTAGGTGGTAACTGAATAAGGGAGAAAGGAGCCCTTCGAACTGGGGAACAAGTTGTGCTCAACTAGCTGTCTTTGTGTGATCTGATATATAGTAACACTGATTCCCTTGTTGTATGTCGTGGTAATTATAGGATGAACTCGTGCTAAGGCTGCTGTCTGGGCAGGAAGTCCTGGGTCCGTTTGGGACCGCAAGGCTGTGGCTGCCGTCTGGGCAGGAAGTCCTGGGTCCGTTTGGGACCGCGAGGCTGTGGCTGCCGTCTGGGCAGGAAGTCCTGGGTCCGTTTGGGACCGCGAGGCTGTGGCTGCCGTCTGGGCAGGAAGTCCTGGGTCCGTTTGGGACCGCGAGGCTGTGGCTGCCGTCTGGGCAGGAAGTCCTGGGTCTGTTTGGGACCGCGAGGCTGTGGCTGCCGTCTGGGCAGGAAGTCCTGGGTCCGTTTGGGACCGCGAGGCTGTGACTGCCGTCTGGGCAGGAAGTCTGTGGCTGCCGTCTGGGCAGGAAGTCCTGGGTCCGTTTGGGACCGCGAGGCTGTGACTGCCGTCTGGGCAGGAAGTCTGTGGCTGCCGTCTGGGCAGGAAGTCCTGGGTCCGTTTGGGACCGCGAGGCTGTGACTTGTAGGTCTTGGTATATATAGTAGGAATTCCCTGTCCTTAGGTGGTACATATATGTGGTTATTTAGGTGTAAATAGGCCCTAGGGAGGGGGTAACGTTCTGGTTTGGGTTAGAGAGGCTCTGCTGAGCGGGTTCTATCTGATCCGAAAACCCAAGCAGAACATTTGGCGTCACGAACCGTTTACGAAACCTGTGTGCGTTGTGGTTGTCTTGTGTTTGCTTTCGGCGCGTGCGTGGTTTTGTTTGCATTTTATTTTTGTATATTTCTGTGTATAGTTTTTATTTTTCTTCCTTCTTTTCTTTTTCTTCTTTTCTTCTTTTTCCTTTTTCACGATGTTTTCTAAAAGGTCTAAATCTACTTTTAAGTTGCCCGTTGATATTCCCGGATGGGATTCAACGCCTTATGAAGCCTTGGCCCGTGAGTGGGCTGATTCTACTGGTTTGAGTGAGAATTGGAATTCTTCTTTGGAGCTGGCAGAGCCGGCTAATGTGATTGCTTGTTTGCAGAAGGCACCCGTATCGAAGGGTGAGGAGATTCCCATTTTGGGGCGCAGAGGTTGGATTCTTTTGTCTGCATACAGGATTCTGCATGAGAGATTGTTGAAGTTACAGATATCTCTTAAAGATGTGGAAGCGCACTTTGTTGAGATTCAGAATTCTCATACTTTGTTGCGGTGTCAAAATAAGTTGCTTGCTGATAAACTTGAGACTTACCAAACTATTGCAGAACGGGCGGCTGTGCGAATTGCTCGTTATAAATACAAGAACAAGCGCGGTCGGGTTTCGACGCGAAAGGTGCGTCTGGTCGTGGCGACAGCCGGGCTGGATTGGAATCCTGATGAATGGGATGGTAATATCTGGAACTCGACTGATTCTTGTTCCTCGGGTGAGGAGTCTGCCAAGCGCGAGTCTTCTCGCTCCCGCCATGATTGTAAGTCTGCTTCTCGCACCTTTGATGGTGCACCCCGTGATTACGCTCGTTCTTCGAGTGGGATCAATGCTTCTTACACTGATTGTCCCTCTACGAGTACTGATCGGGCTCCTTGTGATGCTCGTCCCGCGGTTTCTGCGCATCCAGTTTTCCGTCGGAAGTTGCAGCAGTCTCCCAATGCTCCGCAGGGTATTTCTTTGGACTGTTTAGAAGACTTTACTCAGCAGGAAATTAGTGATATTTTGCAGCGATTTCGGCAGCGAGCTGGTGAGTCCTTGCTCACATGGATGGTGCGCCTTTATGAACTGGGCGCTGCTGGTATTATGTTGGATACTGGCGATTGTTTAAAGTTCTGTTCCTTGAGTTTAGATTCTACTGTGCAGGATCATTTTCGTAACTATAATGGTGTTGGTCAGATTTCTTTACTCCAATTGGCGACTGAGGGTTGTAATCAAAAATATCCTACTGAATCTGACTGGCCTGTGAATGACAAGCCGTGGTATACTTTGCGTGATGCTGCTCAACGTCTCAAAGAGGAGGTGATGAAAACGGCAATTTTTCTGGGTACTGCTGATAGGTTGCTTGATGGTTCGTTGACATCTTCTGTGCGGAACCGTATCATTCGATCTTCCCCTGTTGCCTATAAGCAGGTCATGATGACTTTATTGATTAATCAGACTGGTAACGTGTTATCTACGGTTTTGGAATCGGTGCGCCAACTCGGTGAGTTGGGTGAGTGGTTTAAACCTGAACGTCAGTCCCGGCCTGACACTCGTACTCCTGGTGAAAATAAACTTACTAGACGTGATATTTTTTCTGGTCTTCTGGCTGATGGTGTGCGGAGGGAGGACATTGATGGTGAGACTACCGCTCGTTTGTGGGAGTTGTTTCGCAAACGTGGCTTGGATCGAAAGGAGGGTGCCCGGCGTGTTCGGACCACTGAGTGTGATCGTGGTGGTTCTGACGGTAGCGGTGATGACGACCGCCGTGGGCGCTCTGTTCATCGTGATGATCGACGTTCTGCACGTGATGTGTCCCCCCGTCGAGAGAGAGACAGGGAGAGAGAGGGGGAAAGAGAAAGGGGGAGAACTGACTATGTTTACAGCAGACGTAGAGATGATAGGGATCAATCCCCTGAGTTGAGGAGGAGAGAGGATCGTCACAGTTTGGTCGATCGTAACCCACAGTACAATGCAGAAGATACGAATCCGTTCCGTACTGGGAATGGATATGAACAGGAGGTACCGATACCTAAGAAGCGTGAGAGTCTTTATCCTGATTTATCCTGGTATACAGAATGCAGTAAGAATGATTAGGAAAGAGGTACACAGATGGGCTCACAGAGATAATAGACCCTATGTAGATATTGGCATTTATTGGAGACATCGTAATATCCAAAGGGCCCGAGCATTGGTAGATACAGGAGCGGAGGCCACTCTTATTCATGGAAAATCGAAGAAGTTTACAGGTCAGCCTTTTACTATTACCGGATTAGGTGGAAAAGAAACCCCTGCAGTTCAAACTTTGCTTGAAATGAGAATAGGTAGAATTCCTAGAAAAGAGTATTCTGTACTAGTAGTGCCACTTCTAGAATTCATAATTGGGATTGATATTTTGAGAGGAATGACTTTGCATCTAGATGACGGATGTTACCAATTTGGAACAACGCATTATATATCGTCCAGACCTATACGGGTTGGTCGTTTAAGAATGCCCCCCATACAAGTTCCCCATGCGACAAAAGTGGTTTGTCAGAAGCAGTATCGTATTCCGGGTGGTCATGAGGAGATTAGTACCACTATTCAGGAGTTAGTGGATGCAGGAGTCATAACCCCAGTTACTTCTGCTTGGAATAATCCTGTTTGGCCGGTGCGTAAGAGTGATAACTCTTGGCGCATGACCGTTGATTATCGAGAATTGAACAAGCACACACCCTCTTTGACTGTTGCAGTACCGGATGTTATTACACTAATTGAGAGAATCCAAAAGCATCCAGGTACATGGTACGCGTCCATTGATATTGCTAATGCTTTCTTTTCAATTCCGATTGCCCCAGAGTGTCAGGAACAATTCAGTTTTACGTGGAACGGGCATCAGATGACGTTTAGGAGTCTTCCCCAGGGCTATGTGCATAGTCCTACGATATGTCACCGGCTGGTGGCAGAGCATTTGGCTGAGGTACCGGTTCATCCCCAAATTCAGATATGTCATTATATTGATGATGTTTTGATCCAAGGCGAAACACAAGAGGATGTTCAGACCCAATTAGACAGAGTCATTGAGTGCCAGCGTGAGAAAGGTTGGGAAATCAACCCAGATAAATTGCAAGGTCCGTCCCAGGCTGTAAAATTTTTGGGTATTAATTGGCATGAAGGGCACCGTGAAGTGATCCCTCAGGTTAAACAGAAGATTCTTGATTTTGCAGTTCCTAGAAATAGGAAAGAAGCCCAGAGCTTCATTGGTCTGTTTGGCTTTTGGCGCCAGCATATTCCTCATTTGAGTCAAATATTGGCCCCCTTGTACCGGGTCACGCGTAAAAAGAATGCATTTGAATGGGATAAACCACAGCAAGATGCGTTTAGTCTGGCAAAAGAGGCAATTCAACATGCTCTGGATTTATGGCCTGTACGTGATGGTGACGTGGATTTGAATGTGTCTGTACAGGGCCTTTATGCAAATTGGATTTTGTGGCAGAAACAAGGCAGGAGTAAAGTACCGTTAGGTTTTTGGACCAAAAAGTTACCTGATGCTGGTGAGCGTTACACACCCTTTGAGAAACAGTTACTTGCTTGCTATTGGGCTCTGGTGGATACCGAGCAATTGACTTTGGAACATGATATAGTTCTGCGTCCGGAAATTCCTATCATGCAGTGGGTTCTGAGTTCGCCGAAAACTCACCGAATTGGACACGCTCAAGAGGCGAGTGTGATTAAATGGAAATGGTACATACAAGACAGGGCACGTGTGGGCCCGAAAGGAGTTGCTTCTTTACATGAGCAGGTGGCGCGAGCGCCATCGACTGAGACTGAGAGTGAATGTTCCGTACCTTTAGCACAGGAGTCTCCTGTCAAGTGGGGTAAGCCTTTTGATGATTTGTCCGCAGCGGAAAGAAACCATGTTTGGTTCACTGATGGTTCAGCGAGGTTTATAGGGATGACACGGCACTGGAAGGCGGTGTCCTATAATCCGATCACACAGAAATTGTTGAGCACAACTGGTGAAGGTAAAAGCAGCCAATTTGCCGAGCTTTACGCTGTTTACCAAGTTTTGAAACAAGAGTTACCTGGTACATGTCATATTTTCACTGATTCTTGGTATACTGCCAATGGACTGGCTGTTTGGTTGCCAACTTGGCATTCCCATAATTGGAAGTTACATTCCAAAGAATTATGGGGAAAAGAGTTATGGCAAGAAATTTGGGAGATGCTCCCACAGAGTACTGTTACAATCTTCCATGTGGACGCTCACACCCCGATAGATTCTCTTGACAAATTTTTTCATAACATTGCAGATGAGAAGTCTAAAATTGCTGAGGCAGTGGTGGACAGGCAAGATTCTGATATTGCGGGATTGGCGAAATGGGCACACCAGAAGGCAGGACATTTTGGAGAGAAGGCCACTAGCAGGTGGGCTGCTGATCGAGGAATTTATATTCCCTTAGATTTAATCAAAAATGTTATTTTACACTGCCCCGTTTGTCAGCATATCAGACGGCGTAAGGTGCCCCAAATTGTTAAAGGTCATTTACATCGCGGCAAACTGCCCGCTCAAATTTGGCAGATCGATTACATTGGTCCACTTCCCATGAGTAGGAATTGTCAATATGTTTGCACTATTGTTGATACATACAGTGGCCTGCTGGTAGCCCTTCCCTGTAAGCAAGCTACCCAATTGAATACAATTAAAACATTAGAATTAATTATGATGTACTATGGTGTGCCATTCCAAATTCAATCTGATAATGCATCCCATTTTCGTGGAAGATTGGTACAGGAATTCTGTGCGGAAAACAATATTGAATGGATATTCCATATCCCCTACTACCCACAGGCCTCGGGCCTGGTGGAGAGATTGAATGGCCTGCTAAAGGACCAGCTGCGTAAGTTAACGGATGACAAGTATAAAAATTGGCGAGACTTTTTGCCCCAAGCACTATTGATTTTGAATAATCGTCCTTTTTTAAATGCTGAATCTCCACTTATGCGTTTGTTTCCCCCGAATGCTGAGGCTATGCCTAATGAAATCAGAGAAACTGTGATGTATTGGGAAATTACTCCCGGAGCTTTGGCTCCATGTAGAGCGACCCCAGGGTCGGCAGGTTTAGACTTGCATGCTATGGATGACATTGTTATAAAAAGTAGAGATCGAGTCATCATAGAGACAGGTGTTGGTGTTCAGATACCACCTGGAAATTTCGGATTGATCGCCCCTAGATCGGGGCTGGCTGTAAAAGGCATTCAGGTGCTTGGAGGAATTATCGACAGTGATTATCAGGGAAAGATTAAGGTGCTCCTGCTGAATAGCAGTGAGGTTGACTTACTGATACATCGCACTGACCGAGTGGCTCAATTACTCATAATGCCTGTTTTCAGTGGTGTATTAATGAAAGGCACTGCTCCAACGTTGCTAACTGTACGTGGCCAGAAAGGTTTTGGCTCCACGGATAATCCTGGGGCCAGAGTTTGGGTGCAGTCGCCTAAGAATCCCCCTGAACAAGCAGAGGTCATTGCCACCGGTCAGGATAATACCATTTTGGTTATGAGACCAGGGAAAGATAGCTGGGAAGCGGTCCCGGCTGATAAATGTTATTTACGAGAATGATTAATGCCTGTATTTGGTTCTCTTTCAGATCATTCTTTGGATTGTTGCTGCAGGATGTGTCGGAGCCGGACTGTTTTCGGACTGGTACGACGAGAAAGGAGGGATCCTATCAACCCGGGATGAACTGGGAACCCGAGTGTTGCGTTCCTTCGCTGCATGGGATTCATCGTCAAACTTTTGGACCGCACTTGCTAAGAGGGTGACTGACGCCCCTCACTTCTGTTTGACACCGATGAGATCTGTACATGACATTCTGGCGACCTGCCTGGTTGCTGTCCCCGCCTCATTGGAAACTTTAACTCATATTTTTAATGTCTCGAATGCCCGTCCCAATATTCTCCTGGGTGATTTTGCTACCCATGTATATTGCCCCCTATGTATTGAATTCCCGAACGAGCAAACCCCCATCCAGTCCCAAATACTTACTTATAATATCACACAAGGTGATTTGTGCTTCTTTCTTACGTGTAATCCTAGTGCGATCTCTGAATGTCTGCGCCTAAAACTAAAAGGCGCCACTTCGTTTACAACTCACGAACGGACTTTGTGCTTTCAAAGGACAACGACCACATGTGTTTCAGTTCAGAACAATATGACTTGTAATAGTTTGGTAGTTACCCCCAGTCACTATCGCACGATGTTACTACCTGCCGGATGGCTTTTCTCATGTGGTAATACTTCCTGGCCATTTGTCCCTGCAAACATTTCCGGAGGCCCTTGTGCCATTACGAGACTCAGTTTGTTGATGTTCGCATCGCATCCGAATGCCAACTCTCGTGTGCTTCGAGATACTGTAATGTTACAGGAGGATTGTGACCCATCTTTGCATTTATATTCCAAGTCTGAATACCTTAGCTTAGCTGTTTCAATTATTGGTGTTCCTGCTTTGGCGGTTTATAATGCCAAATCTATTGGGAAAATGGCCTGCTGGATGGTGAAATCTATTAATCATACTTCTACAATTTTGTCTGACATGCTATTAGACGCCCAGGGTGAACGTAGGGCCATTTTGCAAAATAGAGCAGCCATTGATTATCTTTTGCTTAAACATGGACATGATTGCTCGGACTTCGAAGGTCTCTGTTGTTTTAACTTGTCTGACCATACACAATCCATTCGTGCTCACATCGACAAGTTGCGTGACTTAACAGAAGAAGTTAGAAAACACATTGACCAGGGCTGGTTTGACTGGCTCTTTAATTGGTTACCTGATATACACATGCTACGCCAAATATTAGGTGGTATTTTGATTGCTGTTGCTGTTTTGATTTCTATCTGTTGCTTTATTCAGTGTATTCCTTCATTATTTCAATTCTGCACACTTGGTACTAGACATAGATCAGTTAGCTTTGTTTCATATTATTCTTCCACAGATGTTAGCTCCATTTAATGAATGTATAATAGACTGAAGTCAAGGGTGAAATGTACTGCTCGATTTTTCCGGTCTTATTGTGTTGAAGGGTGATTTAGGTGACTTCAGTCTCTTTCCATTCAAGTCTAAGGGTTAGAGTAGTGTATAGAGCCTATTTATTAGGCACTTCGACATGATCCTGTGTTCTTCCCCATAGATCAGGGTTTGCATATATATCCTAGGGGATAGATTCGTTAGCATTAGGGGTAATCTGTTCTGTAGTGAGGGTATTTCATGGAGCCGTGCTGAATTCAGGCCTGGTAGGCCTTAAACGGGAGAGACTCCATCTTTCCTCCTGCTCTGGCAGCTTGGGATGTTTCTAGGTCATAGGCAGTGTTTTAGTTAGGAGGTGTTATTCGCTTGGAGAGAACCGGTTCAGGCCGGCCCTTATCGAAGGATTGTATTTTTCTTCATGCCGAAGACACTACATCAGGCCGGCCGGCTGGGAACGTGTCCTTGGCACGGGGAGGTACAAGAACTTGGTGGGCGGCAGGTTACGGGCTGGAATTTTCCATGAGGAAATGCACGTCTATATTAGTAAAAGTTTGAGGCAGATACTGGCACTTGCTTCTAGTCCATAGGCGGCACCTGGCCGTTAGTAGTAAAGCTGCTACTTATTCCAGGGAAGAGAGATGACAAACTTGGAGGTGGAGAAAAACCGAGAAATAGATATTCCAAAGAGAAGAGAGTAGCCGATGAGGAAGAGGTCCCAGTGACTCAGAGAGGGAGACGGGAGTAAACCCGTGATTGCGGAGGTGTGACTTCCAGGCGAAGCCGAGGCGCAGACGAGAAGGGAACCTAGATGACCATTGAGTGCAGGCTACATACGACCAAGGTGATGTCAACCCCTTACTATTAGAGTGTACAACTTAATCTTTCACTTTTCTTTGCAGGTTATGTGATATGTATTATGTTCCGTGAGTGTGCATGTAATAACTAAATAAAGTATTCAGTTTGTAGTAAAGCAATATGTGCTACGTGTTCTTGTGTAAGAGGGTAACCTATTCTTCTAGTCAGCTGTGACTTGACATGAACAGATGTTAATCCTGATCAGGTAGGTGGTAACTGAATAAGGGAGAAAGGAGCCCTTCGAACTGGGGAACAAGTTGTGCTCAACTAGCTGTCTTTGTGTGATCTGATATATAGTAACACTGATTCCCTTGTTGTATGTCGTGGTAATTATAGGATGAACTCGTGCTAAGGCTGCCGTCTGGGCAGGAAGTCCTGGGTCCGTTTGGGACCGCGAGGCTGTGGCTGCCGTCTGGGCAGGAAGTCCTGGGTCCGTTTGGGACCGCGAGGCTGTGGCTGCCGTCTGGGCAGGAAGTCCTAGGTCCGTTTGGGACCGCGAGGCTGTGGCTGCCGTCTGGGCAGGAAGTCCTGGGTCCGTTTGGGACCGCGAGGCTGTGGCTGCCGTCTGGGCAGGAAGTCCTGGGTCCGTTTGGGACCGCGAGGCTGTGGCTGCCGTCTGGGCAGGAAGTCCTGGGTCCGTTTGGGACCGCGAGGCTGTGACTGCTGTCTGGGCAGGAAGTCTGTGGCTGCCGTCTGGGCAGGAAGTCCTGGGTCCGTTTGGGACCGCGAGGCTGTGACTGCCGTCTGGGCAGGAAGTCTGTGGCTGCCGTCTGTGCAGGAAGTCCTGGGTCCGTTTGGGACCGCGAGGCTGTGACTTGTAGGTCTTGGTATATATAGTAGGAATTCCCTGTCCTTAGGTGGTACATATATGTGGTTATTTAGGTGTAAATAGGCCCTAGGGAGGGGGAAACGTTCTGGTTTGGGTTAGAGAGGCTCTGCTGAGCGGGTTCTATCTGATCCGAAAACCCAAGCAGAACAGTAACAATAAAAAATACAATCCTGATAATCATTGTTAAAATCATATAAAATTCATTTCTATAATTTCATCATCTTACTGGAAAGTGCTGACAAGCCTTAAATATGTGTTAAATTTTTTTCTGGCAAAAGAGGTATGAGGAATAATTCATATTATGTATACAGGTTACACATAGTAACCGATCTGCTAAGGTGCTCAGTGAAAGAGAAAACCCCCTAAATGGATATGCAATGAATAAATAAATAAATAAATAAACAAACAAAAGAAGCCTTTAGGAATATGGTAGAACACTTCAAAAATTCAAAAATTCAAAAATATTATGTCATCAGATCAAACGCATAGGGCATATAGAAGTAAGGAGAAAGCCCGATGTAGAAAGGCAAGAAACAGACAAAAACTTACTGAATAAAATTGTGCATATCTTCAGTATTGTTTAGTCCATTTGGCCATTTACTGTCAAACTCAAGGATCTTTCGAGTTTCCAACTGCCTCAAAAGGAGTTCTCTATTGCCTCCCCTTCGGGGTTTGGGAATGGATGCTATTGTGGTAAATAATTTAATTACCGGTACTTAATTTGATGCGGAAAATTAATAAGAATAGCTCGGTAAAATAAGAGGCAGAATCCGTGGTATTAGAGGTTCGGAACGGGCTTTATTCCAAAACACAATTCGAATTTGTGGGCTTCATATTCCATCACCACGAAGGTTCAGGAAGTGAAGGACAATACTTTATTGACAGGTAATCATTTTTATAGAAGAGGCATTACAGTGAAACAGATGCAGGAGGCGTAACAGTTGATAACAGAGATAAAAACATACATGCGTAACTAAAATGGGTGTAACTAGGCGTAACTAAAGAACGTCATTAGGTATGATGTCACAAATGGGTGGTTCCGTGAAAGAATTTCGCAATGTCAGCAGAAATACTTGGCAGAGATGCGCGCGCAGCAGCATGACGTGTGATTGACGTGCAACTAGGGGGTGAAGGGGACTTGACATTTAGCTCTACATGTGGAGACAGAAGTCTGGGGGGTCAAGTCAACCTAATCCCAAATCATATCTAACATCCTATGTTTAAAGAACTGTGTTATCCAAAAAGAAAGGTCTCTCGAATAAAATCTATTCTATACTGACTGTGAGTGCGTGTACAAGCGTCTAAGTGTCTACATGAGATGCAAGGGCAGAAATCTTTCATAGTAACAGGGCTATGAATTACTTGCATAAAGACAGAGAAGCCAGACCCTTTGCTCGGTAGCTGGAAGAATGTTTACTTAAACTACTAGACAGGAATGCATTGGATGGGGAGCGGAGCAGATAATCTCGAAGGTGAAATACAGTTTTTGGCAAGCAGACAGGCCGAGTTAGGCACCGTTAGCCGCGCAGGGAGTAGGACAAAGTTCATGGATACAGATGCGAGCTCAGACTGGAGTTTTCAGAGGCAGAAGGCAGGAAAAGGCTTAATGGCAGAATCAGGGCCTACTCGCCTGGACTGTAAAATGGGATAAATGAACCATATAAAGCCGGTGGCCTTTCATACTTAGGAATAGAATATCCGGCCCATTCATGGCGGATCTGAAAGAGGACATGTTGACGGTGGACGCACATGTGTTTGCGTCTTCATAACTGGAACTGGAGGAAACATACATGTACTTGTGATTTATACATGAAACCGTTGGGGTCCAAGATAGGGGACATAACTGATCATAAAAATCCATATTTCCACATTCCCTCCTTGTCCCCTACTTGCCCTTAAGAGATATCAATCTTCATCAATCCGTTGATCTGTTCATATAGCATCATTTGTTCTTCTTTTTTCTTCTGGGATGAATGAAAACTTGGTGGTGGAATACACGATGTGGCACACAGACCACAAATCGCTGGTCCACATTGTAGGCATAAGCAGCAACTGAATAGTATCGTTTCGTTCACTACTGCTTCAAGGGTTCTGGTTAATCTACGTATCAGCTTACTATTGGTAACTGTACCTATATAGGGAAAGAGACCTTTATTGAAATCTGTGTATTTTTCCCATGCTGTTTCAGTGTAGTCGACGATTGGGAGATCTCTCCGCTGTCTATTGTGTACTAAATGAGTATTTCTATGATAATCAGGAGGAGCTAGGAAAACAGGTGGCAAAAGGAATCCGATGTAACAGGTACCATCCCAATCTAGAGGCAAACGTATATATGCAGTCTGACCACATACGAAGTAGGAATGGCGAGAAGCTCTAAATGTAGATTTGCCTTGATCACTGAATTCTATTACAGTGGTGCATCTACTATGGCCCATATGTATGGAACCATTCTTTCTTACACACAATTCACCTTTAACTGGAAATACTGACATAGCGGGAAAAATTGGTGCAGCTTCGGATTCAACATTCAGGATCATGAGATTAAGCGTGAAATTCCCTAATCCATATACTTCATTTTCTAGATCAGTTCCTGTTCTTTTGGGAAGTCCCTCCTTGTTAGGGTAGCAGACTTTAAGCAAAACTAAGTTCAGGTTTCCCCATACCCAGTTGTCTTGATAAACTGCGGAATTCAAATCTAGGGAATTAATTAAACTAAACCATGCTCCACAGGAGCCATTGTGTGTGAACGGATATGGAAAGAGAGGCAGAATTCCCTTATAGTTCTGATAGGGAGGGAGTCGGCCACATATCCAACAATTTGTAGCATTGCTAGTCTGATGGGAATGATGTAACATACTAATAAAAGTGTTATTGCGCAGCGCAAATCTATAGGACAACTCATGCGGGGGTAATTCACTAAAAGAATGTTCAGCAGTAACATTGTAAACATGTTTAGAAATAGGATAATATATGTGCAACAATATACTTGCAGCTATTATTAAAAGACTTAAGAAAAACAAAATTAATAACGTCACTGTGCAATGACTACGCAGTGATTTACAGTACGCATGTTTTTTCAACTGCATCTTTCGGTTTCTTTCTCTATTCAGGTCTAGGGGATACATGTCAGAGACAAATTCGACCGATTCACCTTGGAGAGGACTTAAACAATGAAATTGTCTGACTTTTTAGACCGTAATTTTAGTTTGTATAGTTCCTTATCACTCTGTTCAACCAAAGGAAGCTTTGAGTCAATCGGTGAAGACACGCGAGGTGTGTCGTTTACATCAGACGGTAGTCCATGAAATTTCTTGATATGACTTGAATGTATCCAACCTTTGCGACCTTCGATCTTCACGGCTGTCCTCGTGGTGAGCAGTACAAGTTGAGGCGATTTCCACCTAGGATCCAGCTGAGTCTTCCGGTCAAAATTCCGCACTAACACCAGGTCCCCGGGAACTACGTCATGGGGTTTCACCTCGGTGTTGTCGGGAAAGGCTGCAGCTACCTGTGAACGACAAGATTGTAGTGCAGACATCAAGGAAGCCAAGTAATCTGTCAGCATATTACAGTCAACATCAGTTATTTTGCGTGGTATAGGCGTCCCCCACATATTTGGTGGTCTGCCAAAGATCACCTCATAAGGGGATAGCCCTGTTCGAGAGTGTGCTACCATTCTCATGTAAAAGAGTGCAACTGGTAAGGCTACTACCCAGTCGACACCTTTCTCTCTACATACTTTGGACAATCTAATTTTCAGAGTTTGATTATGTCGTTCCACGAGACCTGCTGCCTCGGGGTGTCGGACACAGTGAAATCTCCATTGATAGCCTAACAAAAGTGAAACGTGTTTCATTAGTTCGGATGAGAACGGCTGGCCGTTATCTGAGTAGACAACACGTGGTAAACCGTACCGTGGGAAGAATTCTCGAATCAACTGTTTGGCAGTAGTCGGGGCAGTGTAATCTGAAACCGGGTATGCTTCTGTCCAACGGGAAAGAGCACAGACAACTACAAGAACATATTTGAATCCTCGACATCGTTCCATCTGGATATAATCCATCTGGAGGACTTCAAAAGGGTGATCAGGAGGCTGAAATCCACCCTGTTCTACGGGAATGCTTTTACCTGGGTTGAACTGACAACAGATCATACAGGTACGAACTTTTTGTTTAGCTGCTGCTCGTAAATGTTTGTTAAACCAAATGTGTTGAATGCTGTCTAGCATAGCTTTTTCTCCTAGGTGTGCTGGACTATGTATTGTATTAATGATAACTTGAACCATAGAATCAGGAAGGAACCATACAGATTTTTCCTTCGTCATCCATCCTTGATCCGTTTGGATCCCTCCTAATTCAGTCCATTTCTTTATTTCATCTGGTGTAGCATGTGTCTGTATGTCAATTACGTCAAGAGCGGGATCCTTAACCATCATGCAATGTGTTGGTGTCGGAACTATTGTCTTTGTCATGTCAGATGTGTGAGTTTGAGCAGTCTGTTTAGCTGTTCTGTCAGCTAGATCATTGCCTTGGGAAATGATATCAGTAACTTTCGTATGAGCTTTACATTTCATAATTGATATTGCAGTGGGTAGATGTATTGCATCTAATAAGGCATGAATGAGGGGTCCGTGCTGAATGTGGGCACCGTGAGAAGTTAAATAACCTCTCTCTCGCCACAGCACGCCGAAGTCATGTACAACTCCGAATGCATAACGTGAGTCAGTGTATATGTTGACTTTCTTATTTGTGGCTTGAATACAGGCTTGTGTCAGAGCGATGAGCTCTGCTGCTTGAGCTGACAAGGTATTTATGCAATTTGTTTCAATGACTTCAGTGTCTGTTGTGACTGCATACGCGGCCACTAGCTCTCCTGTACTTGTTCTCATACATGAACCATCTACATACAACGTCAGGGCTGGGTCTGACAATGGGACGTCTGTCAAGTCTTGTCTAGGTTTCGTCGTGATAGTAATAACTTCAATACAATCATGTGCTAGTGGGTCTGTTCCGTTTACTGGCAAAAGTGTGGCAGGATTCAATGTACTACAACGTCTGATTTCTATGTGTGGCTGAAACAATGTTAATTCGTAACCGGTGAGTCTTGCTATAGTCAAGTGTTGTGTTTGCGTTCGGTTCACAAGAACCTCTACTGCATGTGGTACTTGTACTGTCAATGGATGTCCTAACACTATGGCATCGCTTTGTCTGATTGCTAAAGCTGTCGCTGCCACTGATTTCAGGCACGCAGGCAGAGCCTGAGCTACGGGATCTAATGTACTAGAAAAATAAGCACATGGTTTGTGTGATCCTGCTTGTTCCTGAGTGAGTACTGACAAGGCAGTACCTTCGCGTTCTGTAACAAAGAGTGTAAACTGTTTATTGTAACATGGTGTTGCTAAAACAGGTGCTTGACATAAAGCTTTCTTTAGGCTTTCAAAAGCTTGTGTATGTTCCTGAGTCCAAGGGAGGACAGTCGATGTGGCTGCCTCCTGTGTTGTCAACTGAATGAGTGGTTTTGCTAGAAATGCATACTGAGGGATCCACTGCCTACAATATGAAGTGAGGCCTATAAAAGCCCGTACCTCCTTTTGTGTCTTGGGTATTGGCATGTTAGCAATTAACTGGATGCGATCTGACGTAAGCTGCCTTCCCTCCTTGGACAGCGAGTGCCCAAGGTAAACAACTCGCTGGACACAGAATTGCAGCTTAGAAGGGGACACCTTGTGCCCCTTTTCGGCCAAAAATTGTAAAACCGTCAGTGAGGCTTTTTCACATTCAGGTTCGCTTCTAGCGGTGATCAGCAGATCATCGACATATTGAAGCAGGGCAGTGTTGACTGGCATGTGGATACTGTCAAGTTCTCGTTTCAGTGCTTGGCTATAGATGCTGGGGCTTTCTGTGAATCCTTGAGGTGCGCGTGTGAATTTAAAGCTTCGTCCATTTAAACTAAATCCGAACAAGTATTGGCTTTCCGGATCTATTGGGACGCTGAAAAAGGCATTCTTGAGATCAATTACAGTAAAGAATGTTGCTTCGGAATCAATGGCTGTCAGTAATGAAGAAATGTCTGAGACTACGGGGTATTGTGGTACAATACATTTATTTAATTCGCGCAGATCAATAACCAATCGATATACTGGCGGGGCTTTTGGATCAGTTAGTTTAAGAATCGGAATTATCGGGGAATTACATACATTGGAGTCGGTTTCCACAACCACTCCTTGGGTAATAAGCTCGTCAATGATTTGCAGTAAAGCCACTATAGCATCTGGGGGTAACTTGTATTGTCGCATTCGTGGTAGTACCACTCCTGTCTTTAGTGTGACTCAATATGGTGTAATGTTCATGCAACCAACATCTGTAGGGCCTTGTGCCCGTAAATGTGTGGGTAAAGTCTGCAGTCGGTGATCCATGTCTCGGAACACGTAGTGCCCTTTGAAATCACGTAAAAACAATCTTACTCCTTCCGGAGAACAACATATTATAGCTCCTAGAGCTTTCAATGTTTTTATACCTAACAGGTTTTCTGGACATGATTTAGTAAGCAATAAATCTGTAGTTCGTGTCAAGGGACCAATCGTAAGGGGAAGAGGCTGTGATACTTCGTTAATGATAGGTTTTCCCGAAAAACCAAGGGAAATATTCTGTGAGCCTGAGAGGGGTGCCCCTGGAACTTCACTACGTTTTATGGTTGTTCGGCTTGCCCCTGTATCAAGTAAAAATTTTCTATCTTGGCCTAATAGTTCACTGTGTACATAAGGTCCTTCTTGATCTACAGGGACCTCGATAAGGGGTAAGCCAACTTCCCTCTCTAGGCTGTTTCATGAGTATCGTTGATAATCAGGATAGTCATACTGTGCGGTCTGGTACATCTGTTGTGTCGTTGTTTGTGTGGCAGCAATAGGCTGCGGTGGTGGAGCTGGCATAGATTGTTGCGGAGCCGGCATGGACTGTGCACGCTGCGGGGCTCCTTGTTGGTTCTGATCCTGTCTAAGTGGCCGTGGTCTTTCTTTTGTATTACCTATGGCGATATTATGTTTTAAAACTGGACAATCGTGTACATAATGACCTGGCTGTTTACAATAGTTGCATGTCCCTTTTACAGGACCTGCTGAAACACTGGACTGTGTCATACCCTTTTTATGACCGTCAGCTGGAACTGTCTGGGAAACTAGCATTTTCATTTTCGTGTCTTTCATGCGTCTTTGTTCATGTTCTTGTTCCTCTCTAATTCTATTGTGATGGTACTGTAGCATTTGTAACATTTGTGACGGAGTGTTACCTTGCCAGGTACTCTCGAATTTCAATACTCTATTCTTAACTTGGGGCAAGGCATTTTCAACTAATTTTGTCACAAACAGATGTGGATACGATTCGCTACTTGCTTTTATTCCACTATTTATACCAAAACATTTTTCGAATCGGGCATAGAAATCACTAGTGTCTTCATCTTGCTTTTGTTTACAGGCTGAGATTGCACCCCAGTCTTCCTTTTTCGTAGTTAATAAACGTGGCAGTACCTGTACTAATAAACCTGGTAGTATTCTGGTCTTTTCCCCGAGCCCTAAACCTGGACCTCGAGCTGTTTCTTCGTTTTCTAATGCTGTCCAATCTATCTTTTGGTCTCCCACCTCCCAATCCTTTTCTTTGAGTTTTTCGTAAATGCCCGCAGGCATTAATACCTTTAATATTTTCATAATGTCGGGATAGGTATACTCTCCCATGAGCAACATGTCTTTAATTTCACGGTGGAAACCCGCTGGGTCTTTGTCATGACTGGGTACCACTTTCTTCATTTCTAATAGTTCCATTTTAGATATGGGTGTGTATACAAACACACGTTTAAACTGATTGTCATCACCTTTTATCGGGTGGACTTCGCGTAAGGGATTCTGTCTATCCATATAATACGTCGTTCTTTCCTTGATGGGCAGTGAGACATGTTCGGGGCATACAAAAAGAATGTGCTGCTTTCTGGATTCCAGTATTTCTCTAATTAACTCAGTACCTGAACCTCTCCATTTATTCGTGAGTAATTTAGTCAATATATCAGGTAGGGGACCAGGATCGGAGTGTTGGCTTTTATATAATATAAGGAGTTGTTGAATCATATAGATACCAGCTAAACGCTTTCATCTGGGGTGAGGTTCAAAAACGTATGTGCTAGTGTATCATCACTATATTTTCCGGGACTGTCAACCCAGTGAACGGCTGACCTGGCTAATTCTTGTTCGTCCATAGAATCGAGTATATGATAACCCCTTCGTTCTCGGAGTAATTTGTCAGCGGCTTGGAACGAATGTTCGGGGGACCTTATATTTATTATAGGTGTTTGGAAATTTCTGTTATTATCTGGACGTATCGGACGTATCGGATCAGTAAAGCATCTAGTATTATTACAAGATCTCCCTCTACCTACATAGGCCATGGTTTCTAACTGTCCTGTGGGCAGTTCTAATTCTTCCTCCTCCTCCTCGTTTTGTTCAGGCTGGTCTACCGCTAATCTTTCTTCGTGTATTCGTTCTACTTCTTTGCGGATCTTTCGACACATAGCTACTATACTTAATAGTTTATTATGTCTCCCCTCTGATATATTCCGACTCCATGTGGTAAGAATTCGCATTTCTTCCGGATTTACCCCTGGTCGGTCTTGATTTCTGATCACACAATTTATGAGGAAACGTAACAGTTCCCCCTGTATTTCCACTTTCTGGTACTCCATGGCTCTATTAATACTTTCAGAATCTCGTCCTGACTGGACAAAGTGATATATGTTTTCTAAATGTGTAGTCATTCCTGGTAGCCTCCCTAAATATATTGCAGCTCGTCGGATACGTAATGATGCCAGAAGCATTTCGTCCTCTTTGCCGGGCACAGGGTCATATCTACAATCTACTAGAAGTTCCTTAAGCATGTCGGGAGTTACTAGTTTGGGCGTACGTTGGTGGGCTAATTCTTGAAAGGAAAGTTTATTTACTCTGGGTGGCGTGGAAAAAATGTTTGCTGTACCTCCTGTAGCACCGCCTGGGGTGCTGGATGTGAAAGGATTCGTTGAACGTGATATAGCAACCATAGGTGTGGGTACAGCTGTAGAAACAGATGTGCTTGCCGGAATTTGTGTCGGAGTTTGTTGTTGCGGAGGTACAGACGGAGGGTCTTGGCGTTGAACCCCCTCGTCAGGCGGTCTATGTGGTGCAGTATTAGCATACTCGGGAGCTGCGTCGTCTAAATAAGAGGAAAGGAAAACATCTTCTGCGGTTCTGGGATGCCCTTTGGGATGTACTTTTATCGGAAACAATGGCGGTGGCAAGTCTTTTGGTATCTCCGGAGTAGCCTTAGGTAACCCTTCGGCCAGAAGAGGATACATACCATTCATAAGGGCATTTCTTTGTCTATCTACTTGTTCAGATTTCTTCAATTAATAGATTTTCTCGGACTTTATTTGAGTTCTCCTTACTTTTCTCTTCCTGTCTGAGTGCTTTTTCTGTACGTCTATATGATTCTTTACGCCATAATTCAATGGCATCTTTCTGTGATTGTCTAGCTTTCTTTTTCCATAATTCTTCCTCTACTTTCATGATGCAATCTGCATCCCAGGTCCCAGCTGCGGGCCACCTCTGACTTTCTGGTAATTCCTTGGTGTAGTCTACCCATAAATCAAGAAATAATATGGCGTCGAGGCCATGTTTATGATACATGAAGTACCCTGGAGTGTCCCTAGGAGGAATGGGAACAGCTTCTTCGAGTACCCCTTTTCTAGTTTTGATCTGTCTTAATTTCGAGAAGAACGGCATATTGAGAACTGATCTGATACCTAATTTTGAACACGTTAATACAACAAAACACAATAATGAACAGTCATTCACACCACAATATGCAGAACGTATTTAAAACATTTTAACATTTAACATTTAATGAACAACAATGATGGCCATTTAGGGAACTAGTCACTAAGCATAATACTCGGCACTTAACTAGGTAATTCTGAATTATATACTAGACATACTTGATATACTGCTAAACAGTACAGATACACTGCTGAAACAGTGCAGACCGGATTTGTGTACCCAAACCCGTCTTGACCGGCACAACCTATGTGCACGTCAGAACGCCTCCCCGGCAATGGTACTCACCGGGTAGCTCGGAACGGAAGGACTCGGAACTGAACTGAACTGGACTTGGACCGGACTGGACTCGACTCGAAACTTCGGAACTTCGGAACCTGGTTGGCCTCTGTATACCTCGGATCTTGCTCTCTCAGCTAGGCTCTGGTCGGGATACTTCGCACTTCTCACCGCCTCGTCTGGGTGTTGATCGCAGCCTCAGTTACCCCCGCTCGGCAGGAGGGAGATACAGGAAATCCTGTGGGTACGCGTTGTTGTCCGTCCAGCTGTGGCAGGAGACCGGGTCTGCAACGCACCTCCGGCGCGTGAGATGAGAAAGTGTCCCTGTTCGGGCGCCATATATGTGGTAAATAATTTAATTACCGGTACTTAATTTGATGCGGAAAATTAATAAGAATAGCTCGGTAAAATAAGAGGCAGAATCCGTGGTATTAGAGGTTCGGAACGGGCTTTATTCCAAAACACAATTCGAATTTGTGGGCTTCATATTCCATCACCACGAAGGTTTAGGAAGTGAAGGACAATACTTTATTGACAGGTAATCATTTTTATAGAAGAGGCATTACAGTGAAACAGATGCAGGAGGCGTAACAGTTGATAACAGAGATAAAAACATACATGCGTAACTAAAATGGGTGTAACTAGGCGTAACTAAAGAACGTCATTAGGTATGATGTCACAAATGGGTGGTTCCGTGAAAGAATTTCGCAATGTCAGCAGAAATACTTGGCAGAGATGCGCGCGCAGCAGCATGACGTGTGATTGACGTGCAACTAGGGGGTGAAGGGGACTTGACATTTAGCTCTACATGTGGAGACAGAAGTCTGGGGGGTCAAGTCAACCTAATCCCAAATCATATCTAACATCCTATGTTTAAAGAACTGTGTTATCCAAAAAGAAAGGTCTCTCGAATAAAATCTATTCTATACTGACTGTGAGTGCGTGTACAAGCGTCTAAGTGTCTACATGAGATGCAAGGGCAGAAATCTTTCATAGTAACAGGGCTATGAATTACTTGCATAAAGACAGAGAAGCCAGACCCTTTGCTCGGTAGCTGGAAGAATGTTTACTTAAACTACTAGACAGGAATGCATTGGATGGGGAGCGGAGCAGATAATCTCGAAGGTGAAATACAGTTTTTGGCAAGCAGACAGGCCGAGTTAGGCACCGTTAGCCGCGCAGGGAGTAGGACAAAGTTCATGGATACAGATGCGAGCTCAGACTGGAGTTTTCAGAGGCAGAAGGCAGGAAAAGGCTTAATGGCAGAATCAGGGCCTACTCGCCTGGACTGTAAAATGGGATAAATGAACCATATAAAGCCGGTGGCCTTTCATACTTAGGAATAGAATATCCGGCCCATTCATGGCGGATCTGAAAGAGGACATGTTGACGGTGGACGCACATGTGTTTGCGTCTTCATAACTGGAACTGGAGGAAACATACATGTACTTGTGATTTATACATGAAACCGTTGGGGTCCAAGATAGGGGACATAACTGATCATAAAAATCCATATTTCCACACTATCACTAAGTATTTAAGGCAGTTGACATCATTATTGTGAGTTAGTTTGAAATGGCGTGCCACCGGGTAAGCAGGATCATTATGTAAGATGGCCCGAAGATGCTGCAAAATCCTGACGTGCACCTGCAGCTTCGTGCTATCAATGTAGTTAAAGCCGCAGGTGCACGTCAGGACGTACACAGCATAGTCAGTCCTGCAAGTGAAACTCCCTGTAATAGCTACTTGCTTTGTGCTAAAAGGGGTGAGGTAATGAGTTTTATTTATGCAAAACTTACAGGCCCTACAAGAAGAGCATTTACGAAAACCAGGAGCAGATTTTAGCCAGATCTCTTTCTGTCTAATTTCAGGGCTGCTTTTGTCCAGACAAGTTCCCATTTGGCTCTCCTGAAGGTGACCATGGGAGTAGCCGGTACTCTAGTACGGAGTACAGCATCAGTGAGAACGATAGGCCAATCTTTTTGACTATGGATCTTATTTTTCTTTCTTCTCTGCTAAAAGTAGTAATCAATCTGGGTCCTTGTTCCATTACTGATTGATTGCAAACAGATAGCTCGGTCGGTAGAGCTAGACATTGGATGGCCTTAAACAAACTCATTCTAGATCGTGCATTGGCTTTAGCCATTGCTTCATCAAGAATAGTATTGGAGTAACCCCTCGCCTTCAATCTAGTCAAAGTATCTCTCACGCATATATCAAAATCTGATTCCTGGCTACAAATTCTTTTTAGTCTTAAAATTTCACCGTAAGGAATACTAGCGATGAGATGTTTAGGATGTGCGCTTTTAGCGTGGAGTGTAACATTGCCGGCGGTTGGTTTCCTGAATAGGGTAGTTTCAATCTGATTGTTTTGAATATAAACTCTGACATCTAAAAATGTAATGCTGACTTTGTTGATGTGGGATGTGAAGTGGAGATTCATAGAATTGTTGTTAATCGCATCTATGAAATTGAATGCTTCTTTTTCTTCTCCCTGCCACAAAATGAAGATATCATCTAAGGTAACAGGATACATAGTTATTGAAATATGCCCTGTGTGTAAGTTTCAGAACCTGTTCCTCCCACCAGCCAACGTGTAAACACGCGTAGCTGGGGAGAAACAGGCTCCCATAGCTACCCCGCGGAGTTGTTTGAACAATTCCTTTTCAAAAAGAAAGAAATTGTTATTTAGGCACCAATCAATAAGATTAAGAATAACTTTGTTATGTTCATAAAGTTCGCATGATCTTTTTTCCAGAAAATGTCTAACTGCAGACAAGCCTGTTGTGTGGTCTATGCTCGTGTACAAAGACTCAATATCAAGAGTGATTAACAACATATCATCAGACCAAATTAAATCTTTAGTTTTTAACAGAAAATCTCCAGTGTCTTTTACATAACTTGGTAATGCTTTGACCATGTCCTGTAAGAAATAATCAATATATTGTCCCACATGTTCTGAGATACTCTTAATAGCTGATATGATCGGTCTCCCTGGCACTGGAAAGATACCTTTATGGATTTTCGGAATCAGATATAATACTGGAAGGACGGGAAACTCATTGTTCAAAAATTTGTACTACTCAAAAGAGATTAGTCCTTCACTTCTCCATAGTGATAAAAGTTTGTATAGAGTCTCATTAGCCTTGGTATATTCTTTATATGTGGATCTTGCGTACATATGTATATATGTATATATGTATTCACTGAAAAAACCAAAGGTTTCAGGGGTGTTATAGTTAGGAATTGGCATTTAAAAAACCTTTGAAATTCACTGAAAAAACATAGGTTTCAGGGGAATTATAGTTAGCTGCACATTTCTCTCATACAAAACCCTAGAAATTCCCCTGTTATAGTTAGTTCAGCTAACTATAACTCGCGCCCCCGCAATGCACTGCTGATGACGTCACATATTACATCACTCATGACATGGTCAGTGACATCACTGATGACATCACTGATGACATCTCAAATGACATCACTGATGACATCACTGATGACATCATCCATGTGATAAATTAGTGCATCTTCTCACACCCTAATATAACCTTTGATACACCGACTCAAAATTTCAGACGGCCATTTTGACAACCATAGATACTCCAATACCAATAACTACTCACCCACTCATTGACTTTTAGGTCTACATACATCTCCACTCACTCACCTGTACAGTCACTCATACTTACAGTCACTCTGTGCATTTATACACCTATATAGACACTCACACACCGCCAATCATCCGTTGAGGTACTGATACATCTAGTCAGTCATGCAAATAATTAATCACAGTAAAATTTACTCACTTATACAGTTAAAGACACTCAAGTACACTTACTCATAAAAATACTAACACATTCTGTGTCTTCCTGCAGAAAAACAAACAGCACATGACACAGATATCCTTGCACTATGGCGCATACAGCCACTCCCAAAATCACACACTCTCATATATAGATAGTTATTTACTCTTACACACATATACACTGCGTTTCACATATGTAGTTACTGACACATGTACAACTGAGATATACATTCAATCACTAACACACCTATACATACACTCACTCAACCATACAGTCCATCACAGATGCACTCTTAAAAACATGCACCCACTGAATCACCCAATCACACATCTAGTCACAGAGTCACACACACCCTACCCATACAAACACTCAGGCACCCATACAGATACTCAGACAACCAATCAATAACCCATATAGACACTCATATAGCTATTCACAAAACCATGCAGCCACTTATACACCAACACACAGACACATACAGACATTCACACAGTTTAGTCACTAGTCTGCAGTAAGATACATTTAATAACTCACTTATGGAGTCAGTTACGCACCTAGAAAATCACCCATTCACACACTTATACACCCACTCATTCTTCCATAGGCCTTTCACTATAAATATATAAAACATATTTAAACTTTGAAGAAAAACACACATTCACTGGATGATGTCATCAGTGATGTCATTAGTGATGTCATTTGAGATGTCATTAGTGATGTCATCAGTGATGTCACTGACCATGTCATGAGTGATGTAATATGTGACGTCATCAGCAGTGCATTGCGGGGACGCGAGTTATAGTTAGATGAACTAACTATAAGAGGGGAATTTCTAGGGTTTTGTACGAGAGAAATGTCCAGCTAACTATAACGCCCCTGAAACCTGTGGTTTTTTCAGTGAATTTCAAAGGTTTTTAAAATGCCAATTCCTAACTATAACGCCCCTGAAACCTTTGGTTTTTTCAGTGAATTTCAAAGGTTTTTTAAATGCCAATTCCTAACAATAACATGCATGAAACCTACGTTTTTTCAGTGAATTTCAAACCTTTTTTAAATGCTAATTCCTATCTATAACTTATCTCTAAAGATATCATGTTTAATGATTTTGATTGCATTTCTATATTTTTCAAATTCAGTGTGTCATTTTCTTTTTTTTTTTAATAAATACTTTTTTATCATCACTTTTTAAACATATATTCCTTCAATTAATTCTTTTAAAAATTACAAAATATTATTTGAACTTAATATGTTTTTCAAACATTATTTTTTATATTTTTCAAAATATTTTTTCAACTATAAGTGCAAAACTTTATTTTAGACATATTATTTTTCAAATGTTTTTGAATCCGTGCACCATATGCGCACCGTTCACGATCCGTACGCAATAGCATCTGCGCATGGTATGCGTTGGGCACGCGATCGCTATGCTACCGGTACGTGACTCCCAGCCTATACGCGACACGTTCGATGTAAGTAACGCGACGTTTACGCGCTTCCGCGATGCATCATATGCGTCCGTGACGTGATGGGTGCGCGGATCCCGCAAAGTATTTAACATTTAAAAACACATATTTATGTATTGCATGTGAATATTAATTGAAGACAAACTCTAAACTAGTCTTAAAACTAATATATTTTGACATCTATGCTATATTTGTTTTTAATTCAATTTTGCGGATGCGCGCTGGGTGCGTGTTGCGTAAGCGCACGGTGCGCGGATCCCATGTGACCTGAAAAAAAAGAGATTTGATTGGTTCATTACACTTCTTGTTCTAACTACTGAAAGACCCCACCCATTTCAATCATTCTTCTTTGAGCTTCTTTGGAGAACCATCTCTTTGGACAGAAGAAGATTTTTTTAGACTAAGTATACACTTAGTTCTAACTTTTTGCAACCAAAAATGGCTTCAGGGCAGCAGGCATCACCTGCATCACCTCAAACCTCTGAGGATGAATTTTTGCCGGAGGAACCACAGAAAAAACGTTTTGCTTCAGTGGTGTGGACATTTTTTACTTTTCCCGAAGGACAGAATGTTATGTTATGTTATGTTATGTTATTCACTTTTATTAGGCGCACAGCTGCCCCAGCGAAGGGGCGTCCTGGCGCCTGATCAGGTACACAACACAACAGGTCAAGGCCAAGAAAAGAGAAATCAGATAGCAGGGGCAAACAGATGTGTTTTAATGGCGCGTCTAAAAAGAGTCAGGCTGTTTAGGGCGCGAATATGTAAAGGAAGGGAATTCCATAGATCAGCCGCCAGAACACGAAAAGAGCGTCCTCCCATCCTACTCAGCCTGAACCTAGGCTTAGTCGCCAGATGGTAAGATTCAGACCTGAGAGACCGCGTGGGGACCTAAGGAGAAATAAGGCCCGCCAAAGCAGGGGGAGAGGAAAGCTTCAGGATCTTAAATGTCAGACAGAGAGCCTTAAATTTGATTCTCTGTCTGACCGGAAGCCAGTGAAGGGAGGTCAGAACAGCAGAGACAGAGCCTCGTCTCGGAAGGCCAACAATGGCCCGTGCAGCAGCGTTCTGCACCCTCTGAAGCCTAGTAGCCTCAGCCTGGTTGACTCCAAGAAGCAAGGCACTCCCGTAGTCCAGCCGGGAAAGAATAGAGGCCTGAACCACCAGTTGCCGAGTGGGGGGGTCAAAGAATTTGAGGACTGACCTCAGCCCTCGCAGAATACCAAAACAGGTAGCTGCTGTCTTCTTTGTATGGCTGGTATAAGAAAGATTGGAATCCAGCCACACCCCCAGATTTTTAACTTCGGCCGCTGGAATGGGGGACACCCCAAGTTCAGAAGGCCACCACTGGTCTCCCCAAAGTTCCGCCTGCTTCCCCACAACCAGGGCCTCGGTTTTCTTAGCATTAAGCTGTAGGCAGTTGCTACGCATCCAGCTAGCCACAGCTATAAGTCCTGCACGGAACCTGGGCGCAGTCACCTCAGGGTCCCCACTGAGTGTCACCGCCAGCTGCGTGTCATCGGCATACGATGTCATGGTAAGGCCACATTGCCTGACGACAGCGGCCAACGGTTTCACATACAAGTTGAACAATGTGGGGCTTAAAGCAGAACCCTGAGGGACTCCCAGTTCCAAAGAATGGAAAGAGGACTGGCCAGGTGGAATGGCTACTTTGAAAAACCGGTCCGAGAGGAAGGAGCGGAACCACTGAAGAGCCTTCCCCCCAATACCCACTTCCTCCAAGCGCCGCATCAGAATGTCATGAGACCACGTGTCAAACGCGGCGCTCAGGTCTAACAATAGGAGTGCCGCAGTCTGCCCCGCATCCAGCACTGACCGCAAATGCTCGGTCATGAAGAGCAAAGCAGTTTCAGTGCTGTGTTGGGCGCGAAAACCATTTTGACTCTCGGCAAGAATGTTATTACGAGAGAGGTGGGCAGACAAGATGGAATTCACGTGTGCCTCAGTGACCTTGGCGGTCCAAGGCAGGAGGGAGATGGGCCGGTAATTCTCCGGGAGCAAGGGGTCAGAGTTGGATTTCTTCAGAATAGGGCTGACCACAGCTTGCTTCCAGGATGGCGGGACCACGCCCTCACTGAGGGAAAGATTAATCACGTCCAAAATGGGTTCACGACAGAGAGGCGGGAGACGAATAAGGAACTCCGGCTTCAATGGGTCTAAGGGGTCTAAGAATAAGACCAATGCCACCTTGGTCACATGTAAGATTTGCAAAAGAGTCTTATCGAGAGGGGATCCCACCAAGAAATACTCTTGCGGCATGGCAAGTATGATGAAGCACATGAGGAGCCTTCATCCACACAATCTTGCACGTGAAGAGTGCCGACGCATGAGAGACACTCCTGCTCCTGCGCCATCCATCTCATCGCAGCCGAGCACGTCAAGAGTGCATCCCTCAGACTCAACCTTGGACATCCGTCCTCAATTTCAATTTTTAAAAGTGCTCTGCACTAAGTGCAATAAGACTTTGTGCTATGGCAAGCAGTCAATCGACCTCATCTGCCGCCGGAAGGAATGTCATATTTGTATGTGTAGTACGTAATTGACTGAATGAATGCATTAGTAGCGTATGGTGAATGTATAAGTGCAGAACTATAAGCAAGTGCTGCAGCATCACACAGTAACCTCTTTAACTTCTGTGTGCTGTAGTACTTCCAAGCACAGGGATGCAACATATGTACATAAATATGTTGCAAATCTATGCTTCTCTCTGCACGGCTGCTTAAACTGCAGCCATGTGGTAACACAGGCACCCTTGCACAATAGTGCAAGGAAATCTGTGTCATGTGCTGTTTGTTTTTCTACAGGAAGACACACCTTCCTGTACAAAAACAATGAGAAAATGCCTTTTTCTCCTTCAATGTATGCTGAACATTTCAGCATGCATTGAAGAAATAAAAATGTGGAGAAATTAAAACAATTCTCTTTGTTGTGCTTTCCTACACCAATTGTAGAATGGTGCACCATTCACACACATATCGAGATTTATGATTTCTAATAAATCTAGACATGTGTCTTGTTCTATGAGTATTAAGTGCAATCATGCACAACAACACCTATAGAACACCCTTTCATCCGAAAGTGGTCTGCATGATGCAGTTTTATTTTCATGGAGTATAAAAAGTGCACAGAGTGCCTTTTCCTCTCTTTGAAAATATGAAAGAATATCTTACACAATAACTATGTTACAAAAAGTGACATATTTCGGTTTTTAAATTTCCTTGCGAATGATAGAAGGTAAGCACAGAATTTTGACTGCAGAGATGTTCAAAGAAGAATGATTGAAATAATTGCGGTCCTTCAACAGCTAAAAAGATGAAATATTATGAACCCCTCAAATATCTTTTTTTGCAGGTGACTTGATATCTGATTATGGTCAAATTTCAAAACTACATAAACAAAGTGTTTTAAGAAACGTGTTTCAACTTTGTAGATCACAGGTTTCCAAACTTTTCATGCTGGTGACACACTTTTTTGACATTCCTGCTTTAGTGACACGGTAATGCGAGCGAGCGTAGCGAGTGAGCCGGAATCACCACAGAGGTGTTCGGGGGGGTTTAAAAAATAGTGGGCAAATGGTGCATTTTCAATCAAATTGGAGAAAGCAAGAAGGTTTAATAAAGCAATTGTGAATCTGTTTTTAACAAAGACAGTGACTGGCAAAACAGGGAGTAAGGTTAGGTTTGTGCCTGAAACAAGAATATAATCATGCACACATCGACACATGCCCCAGTGATTTACAGCACAAAAAGGGCACCCCACAGCATATGGAGTGTTGGTTTTGGCAAACGTTTCTTCCTTCTTAAATACTAAAAAGAAACATGTGAATCAAATTAGAATAATTCCCAGTTAAAAAAAACAAGGCAGTACATTAGATCAACTGTCGGTTGGGTTGTGGAGTTTTTGTTTCGCCACGTTATCAAAAGAAAACCTATTTCCTGTATTGGGCCAAATATTAAGTTGCTGGTGAGCTATTATATAATAATCTACTTTAAGCATGTTGGCCTTGTTTGTCATATTCTGTCCTTTTTTTTTTAGGTCCCGTCTAGGCTGCGCATATGCTGTCTCGAACAGCATGTTTTCAATCTGTGGGCTTCAGCCCGCCCATTGCCTTACCACTTGTTTGCTCCATCGTGCTCTCATATCCGTCGTTCCCGTTAGTCCATAGCATAAAAGCGTCATGCTTCTTCCTGTGTTTGACCCTCCCCCTGAACATGGACCAAGTGCTTGCGTCCTTCCACTACTCCCGTTATAGGAGCTACTATTTTCTTTGTCTTTGAGCACTCCACACGAGTGCTGGTGTTTTCACTCACTCCATCTCCTCCCGCCCGCCCCAACCCTGTTGATTCGTTTTCTTTGTAGATCGGCTTTATTATTCACCTCACTCACCGAGCCAGCAAAATGATAAGTGATGTGTACTTACCCCTTTGAGCTCATCCACTTACGCACAGATCAAGAAAATAAATGGCCTTCCTGCTAGTTAGGAGCTTGGGCCTCAGTTTTCTAAATGCACCTGTTTTAACTAGCATATTAATAATTTCCTAAACACCGCTTCATGGTTCGTTGTAAAGGAAATGTACTATGTACCTATCTACTAACTTACACTGCAAAGATCTCTTGCCCTCGCTTTTCAGTATTGGGGCACACAGGTGAACTTCATCATTACTAAAATGAGCAATAGCTGCTACATAGCGTCAAGAGATGCACATGCATCTCTTGGCACTATGTAGTAGACCGGGCACAAGTTGAGGGTAGACTGAGTCTATCCACTCTTTTCACAGGGTGATCGCAGTCTACCCTGCTATGAGATTGGGCCCCACAGAAATATGGTAAACTTGTCTTGGTGCAATTTTTAGACACCGGGACACATTCAACAGTGCCTGCACATTGTTTGCTTTTGTTCCAAGCAGCAATGTACAGACGGGGAAGGGGCTTATCAGATTCCAGCTGGGCCTATAACAAAGGTCGAAGTTAAGGGGCCATCAGGTCTCCTTTTCTTGGAGTATCCAGGCTGGGAGCTATCAGGAGCCTCACATCTAAATGAAATGGAGGAGAAACAAAGGCACATAGCTTATCACATCACATCACACAAGAGGCAGGCATGCTTTTGACTTTGTTCAGTCCTTTTATATAAGAGATATGCATGTGTGTAGGAATGTCAGATTTGTTAGTCTGTCCCAGTATTTACACAAACAATTTAAATGCCACTATTTTGTTTTGTTTCTTTTACAGCGCTATAGTGCTACTAATCCCATTGTAGTGTCAGAGTGCTTTATACATACACATTATACATTGACAATAAATGATGTGTGTAAATCAAGGGAATGTTACATAAGATGGGGAGAGTTACAAGGTGTAGGAGCCACATGTCCTTCTTGGCTCACTGTGCTATATTAGAAGAATTACAATGTATGAACTGCAAGTAACAAAAGGATCTCTGTGTTCAAAGCGCTAACTCACTTGCCCATTTACATACAATAAAAATCTGTCATCTGCGCGTTACATAATGTGCTTTCCAGGAGACCTATTAACCCTCAATGCTACTTTGATCCAAAACTGGGACTAGACAAAACACAAACCTCTCCAGCAAATAGTTATTTTACCATTATTATTATTCCCTGAGCTTTACTGAGCACACAAAGATCTCTGCCACAGGTGCCTTAACCCCATGATATTTTAAAATACAGACTTTGCAACCAGTTGAGTAGAACAGATTTACTGCCGCATTTCTCCTTGTTGCCAGTTTCTTTGTGGCAGGATTTAAAAAAATAAATACATGTTAAGGCCCTGATTTTGCATCGGGGTTGCATAATTTTTTTGCACAACCCCGAAGCAAAATCTAATTTGTTAAATATTGTAATGAGCTCAAATGTACTTACGATAGACCTGCTAAACAAACATATAACTTTCATGTTTGGTTTCTTGTGCTACTGGCAGTGACTAATATTGATTTTTAGTTTTTGTTTTCAGCTGCAGTCATTAAAGCTGTGAGATAATTGAGAGGATTTGTTAAATAATTGATAGTTGCCCCCCTATTGACCTCTTCCTCGGATTCCCTCACTGCCACACTCCACAAGTGCCCCTGATCTCCCCATAGCCCCTCCCCCTCGTGACCTCCTCCTCGGATTCCCTCACTGTCACCCTCCACCAGTGCCCCTCATTTCTCTGTAGCCCCTCCCCCTCATGACCTCCTCCTCAGACTCCCTCTCTACCACCCTCCACCAGTGCTCCTCGTCTCTCCCTAGCTCCCCCCCTCCACCCCATGACCTCTTCCTCGGATTCCCTCACTGCCGCCCTCCAACAGTGCCCCTCATTGCTCCATAGCCCCTCCCACCACCACCTCCTCCTCAGATTCCCTCGCTGCCACCCTCCAACAGTGCCCCTCATCTTTACGTAGCCCCTCTCTCATATGCATTTCATTTGTTGTACAGCGCTACTCATGTCAGTGTAGTGTGTGTCAATACTTTACACCACGCACACATTATACAGAGACAATGAGTCATACAAGTATGTAAATCAGTCTACAGGGAATGTCACATAAGCCAATGAGGATTACAAGGTGTATGAATCACGTCATACATACTGGTGGGCAATATATTTTAAGAGGGTTTGGTGTGGGGAAACAACTTTAGGATTTAAAGAGTATTACATGGGGGTCAGCTTTACTGATAAAAATGTATATCTGCCCAAACATACTCATTTCAGCAACATTAGAATAATGAAAGACTGAGGAAGTTCTAACTATATCACAAAACAAAAATAAGCGAAGTTCTAACTACACCATTCATGTTTGTATGCAGCTCTTTGGTGACAGTTCATTGGTCACTGTCCTATGTTAGGATTGTAACTTCTGAACTGCAAGTAGCACAAGGATCTCTGTGACAAAGGCAGTAACCCACTGAGCTTCCACATAAAATACAGTTGATCTGCATTTAAAAACTACGGACAGACAAACGATTGCCCTCCAGCAGGATCATTAATCACCAGCGTTATCTGGGCATGTTGTGTTGTCTTATTTTATCCTGCATCGGTCATGATAATGATAAAAAAATTGTTTAAATGAAGCACGCACAAAGTATGTGTCCTGCTGGTCCTGTGCACATTTTAAATCGAAAAACAAATAGTGACAAATTCTCCTACCTACTTTATTAGTCAAACTGTGTCACAGCCTGGTGTGATAAACTGCTGCAGGGGTCGGGAAAGGTGACAGGAATAAACAAACTTCTTTTCTCCTGCACTGCATAGAAAAGGAAATATCCACGCAGCAGGACAGTCGGCAAAGGTTACCGGTGACAAACAAAGGATTTGTCCCTTTCGCCATGTGGAGATGGAGGGGTGAAAAAAAAAAACAAAGCCTCGTTAATGGTCTTGTAAAGACCTGTGAAGTACCCGGGTGCGGCTGCGATAATCTCAAAGCTGTCTGTGTGTGTGGGAAGCTGTCTCAGCCTGGGCGCGCGCACACACAGACAGCTCTTTGAGCTCAATTCCGTTGCGCCCCTGCCTTCAAGCCCTCACTGCGAGGGCCAAGGCTCCTGTTGCGCGACACACCCACGAAGGTCAGGCGACACAGTAACGTGTCGCGACACATACTTTGGAAAGCTCTGTTGTAGATTCTTGCAGGCCTCTTCATTCTCCATATTGAGACTTAGTTAAACTTACCTTCACAGTAATAGGAATAAAAAATGTTATTCATTTTTGCCTATTTTTCTTTCAAATGTAAATTCTTAAAAATTGTTCATTTTAAAATTTGGATCTGTGAAAGAAAATAAAATAAAAATTATAACATATAATAATACATTTTTTAAGTAAAATACCAGAAAATACAAATCATTCACATATGAAATGCTTACAGATTACAAAATTTTATAACTTTAACTTATAAAAACTGTAAATGTTGCCACATTAAAAAATTCACCGAATAAATGACCACCAAAAAGTCCAAAATTCTAAAATATACCTTTCCTTGAGGCCAAATGGTATTTTTGCACTTCTTCTTTATGTACACTGTCCAATGGTAGTTCTATTAAATTATAATAATAAATTCCTCAGAGAGTAAATTAGCTTCCTAAAACTTTGGCTTCAAAAATATTCGGTAGGAATTTTGTAATTCCCTAGGTAAACATTGTTTGAAAACCAACTGGGCATCATTACAAAGTGTCCAGCCTTTGTCACATTTTAGATAGGCAGTGTAATGTCCAGATGTGGTGGAAGGACCATCATGGAAAATGATTGCAATTGCTACAAAAGTCCTTCCTGATATTGATATTTGTTCTGCTACATATTGTTTCATTAAAGTATCCAATTTTCTTCCATCAGCTGTAGAACATTGTATCATTAAAATTATGTATTTTCCATATTTTGTTAACAATAATGTGAATAACATTTCTGATTTACATTGGCTACACTCCATGTTTTGATTTGCACTTTTCACTAATTTATTGAAAGCCACTGATTTACAGTCTGGTAATGTTAAATACAGAAATCTCTCAGTGTCTACATTGGTGCTATATGTATACGTGCAATTTTCACAATGATGTTCCCATTTGTAAGAAAGGCCAAAAACATTTTCTATTTCTACACCTTCATTTTCAAAAATGGTAAGCATATACATTAAAAATTCCTGAGCATCTTGTTGGATATTTTGTGTAAATTGTGTAGAACCAGAACACACATCCAAAAGACTACGAACATCTGAAACAGATTGTATTTTACTTCTATCTGTTGTCAATTTTTCATAAACAGAGTGCAACAGAAAACTAAATCTTTTTTGCCGATTCTCCATAATTTGCTCTTGCAAATCTTCAAGATAAAAAACAACATTGACCACTACATTAGCATAGCAGTTGACACCAGAACTTTTTTCAAACTGATAACCAACAATCTCTTCAACAGTGTTCAATTTCTTTTTACCCGCAATCACAACATTATCTTGTTCTTTTCTTTTCTTGATACCTTCAGAACAGATATTCTCTAACCTTCTTTTTTGACCAACCACACGCTTTTTAAATACAGGATATTGACCTAAATTTGGAGCATACACCCTTCTTAACCTATTATACTCTTTTTCACAGTTTGCATCTGCAGTAAACTTTGTCTCATCAAAATCAATCAAAAACAAACCAGATAATGTTCTGACTCGCGACAAAGCAACATATGCCATACCCTATTTAAATACAGTAGATCCAATGTTCACCAATGCACTGTCTACACTTAATCCTTGAGATTTATGAATAGTCACTGCATATGCCAGAGAAAATGGAAATTGTTTCCTACGGACATATAAATCTTTAACAAGCAAAAAACGAACTGAACACCGACCAATTTCTTTAACTTCATCAATCTGATCAAATTTAATTTTTAAAAATTAAATTCCTTCTTTTTTCTGATAATTCACAAAATCCACCACTTTGCCCATTGCACCATTAACTAAACCTTTCTCTACATCCAAATTACGCCTTAAAATTACCCGACAGTTTACACACACATTCAGTGTCTTTTCCAAACCAGCAGTTTTAGATATTTTTTTTTTAAACAATCTAGTTTTGATCTCAACTTACCCGTTAAAATAATAGTGATTCCTTCATGTAGTATTTTATCGATGGCTTCCATTTTGACAATTTCTTCATTTTCCAATTTTAATAATTCTTCGTTGAATATTGAACACTCACGCAGTGTTGGCATTAAGCAAATCACTGACTTATTTTTAGCAATTTCCACGTACACTTTTGCAGCAACTGCATTTTCATTTGGAAAGACATTGCAAAGTAATCGACTCTCCAAAGCTTCTTTCCCTTTTTTTGAAAGAACTCCAATTCTTATATCTTGAAGAATACTTCCATATTCAGCATCATTTGCCTGTCGCATATTTGTTGTCAGTTCTTTGTATTCAAAATGTGTCCAAATGTTCACATTACCAACACTGCCAAGAGACTTTCTGGTATCTTCATGGGCAAGTGTTTTGAATACCAGTTGTCCTTTTACCGGTGTCAGTTGCAGTAGATCTCCCAAAACTATGACGTGTTTTCCTCCAAATAACACGTCATAGTCTGTTTTAAGAAGTTGCTGCATTCTTAAATGCACAAAGGCAAGCATCAAGTTTGAGACCATGCTCACCTCATCAATAATGAGAAGTTTCATTTTCTTCAGGACTCTTGAAACTTCACAACAAGCTTCTCCAGATAGATTGTGGTATTCCAATTTGTTCTCATGCTCTAGTGGCAGCATTAGTAAACTATGTAAAGTAATTCCTTTAATGTTATGTGCTGCCAACCCAGTTGGAGCAGTGACAACACAAGACAAATGCGACTCAGTTTTTTTTTGCAGATAACTTGTAATTACTTTAATTTTTAATTAAGAAACTCTTTCCTGTTCCAGCTTGACCACTCACATACATTCGGATAGGTTGAAATTATGTACATGAGCAGTCTTTGTTTTCATGAAGTAATCCATGGTCAATCTGCTCTTTCACTTGTTGATATATTTGTTTCTGTTCAACATTTAGTTGCTCTTCCAAGTTTCCTAACTGTATTGCATCTTCTTGTGCTTGATACATTGCTATTTCCACCTCATCCATGGCAATCGCTGCTTCATTTTCAACAATTGGTTGTCCAAGTGGATCTTGACTCAGTGCAGCAGAACTTTGACTATCTTGAGAATTGTCTCTAGCAATCTCAGCTGCAATTGTAGCTTCTTGATCAATTTCATCATTCAACATTTTCACATAATTTGCGAAAGCACTGCATTGTATGCTATCTTTACAAGCATTAAATGAATCTTCATAGCTGGGAAAATCTCCAAGTAATTCCAGTTCAGAACGCCATGGTTTGAACATTAGCAAAAGGGCTAAATAGTAAAATTCCCTTTTGTCAACAGTGTCGCAACTCAGTTTTCTGTGATTAATTAAATTTCCTTTCCTTTGTTTCACCAGACATCCTTCAGAACCAATCAATCCATATTTTCCATTGTTGATGTTCTCTGTAATATTCTGTTTAAAAGTGTAGTTTTGCAACACTTCATAGAGACACATGTTCTCAAGATGATGACTTCTCTTTGGATAGTATGTGTCCAACATATTGGTTTTCAAAATATCTGTACTTTCAGCGTCATTTTCTGCAAAAATTTCAATTTCTTGAACAGATTTCAGTACCCGATTTCGCATTCCTGCAAGACCTAGACTCACCCAAATGATTCTTCTACTTTTGGAATATAGACTTGCAGATGATAACCGATCTGAACATTCATATGCTCCAATTTCACGATGCAATAACATTTTCAAACTGAAACTGTATAATTTCTTACTTAGACTCTTCTCGTGAGAAATCTCTTCCCACATTTCTTTCAATTCAGTCTTTTCTGATTTAGTAATGTAAGATGTTACATATCGAGCAACAGCAATAGAATTGTCCGCAACATACTGAATATCCATGTTAGCGTTCCACATGGATAAAATAACTGGGTTGTAGTCATTTATGTATTTCGATTCTTCGCTTCTTCTTAAGTTGTAGGTGTTTTTCGGAGACTTTCTTCTGATGGTATGTCGTACAGCTGACATGAAACTGTTCACTCTTCCTTTGGCTAATACAGGACGTGGAAATTCAAAACAACATTTGGTATAGAACTTATCCTTTGACTTGTACTTTCGTCGACAGTATTTTCCACATCTATGGCTTTGAAATCGTAAGACTTGTTCTTTTAAGTTTTTGTCTTCTCTGCTATTTGGTACAGCACATGTAGCATAATCTTCAATGAAAGACAAAATACTTTCATCTGAATCTGTTCCAAATTTGGGCACATCCTTGACCCATAGCAACATATGTATGTGAGGAGCACCTCTTGCTTGATACTCCTTTCTCCAAAAGAAATCCACAACTTCTCCAAGAGGAGGATTCTTTTTATTGCAGATGAAAGACATCATAGCTTCAAATCTATGATTGAAATATCTGCATACATTGACAGGATCCAAAGAGCCCAATTCTCCAGGTGTCTTGTATTCAATAATATTTATATTGGAATTTGCCTCTCGATGAAATTCAAGTAAATCATCCCAAGCATACTCAGCACAGCTTAGTGTAACAAACCATGTAGGAGTTCCCAAGTTCCGTAGCATGCATTTCAGTTCTCCATGTCGACGGTACCAATATTCATTAGTCCCACGCTGACATGCCATCAGATTAATCAACTGAGATTCTAAATGATCATCTCTCTGATGCACTTTATCCATAAAATCCTTTGCAGTTACATTTTGCAGATGCATTCCAGTTTTTAAAATGTGATTTACTGCATATGAAAGTCCAGACAAGTCACTTTCAAACAGAAGATGAAACATATAAGGGATACATTGTCGAAATCTTGGATCTTCTGCATATAATCTTGTTGTCCGATATTCAGATGCAGGAATCTGCACAGGACGTTCATCATATCGTCTACCTTTTCCAGTTGGAAACAACTGCGGGAAACAACGAGCTTCCAAACTCTCTTCCCATACACTCATGGGACTTCCTGTTGCTTTTTTCATTTGAAACAACTCAATTGTATTCCCCATCACCTCTTTGGAATGAAGTGGATGTACACTGTAATGTTCATAGATCTCTTCACATCTGGACATGTCCACTTTTTCAATTTGTCCACTTAATGTTTCACTATCTTCTGCTAAATATATTTCTTCTTCTCCAACAAACACATTTCTATAATACTCATTATTTTTTATCAGATATAATGATGCCTTTTGCACTTTTCTAACATCCACTAACTCTTGCCAGATTTTCTTATTCTTAGTAGGAACACCATTAACTAGAATGACTAGTGGCTCATTTTTTGCATGATCTACACCAATAGTTTTAACATTTTTCCTTAAATCTAATGGAAAATACACAACTCTTCCTTTCAAACCTCTTTGCAACTCTGATGGAGGTAATTTACTTGTTTTGGGCTCCATACGAACAATAGCCTGAAAAGGGTGAACACATTGTATCAGAATAGACTCGTACGTATTTCAATCTATCAGCTCTGGAGGAATAGCAACCAACTCTAGATTATTATGAACAGCTCTAGCAGGCATTTTATTCTCATCTAATTAATTATAACAATATTTGCAAATACGCTGCTCACATCCCAAATCAAAACAATCCTCTACCAACAAATAAGTTGCAAATTCCATCCACTTATCATTATCTTCTATTTCACTTTTTAAATACAGATTGACACCCCTAGTCTGATTTTTATAGTGACTTCGCTGACAAGAAACATTTGGCCTTTCACCTGAAATTACCTTAAACTTTGTCATTTCATCCTCAAATTTTTCTGTAATTACAGGTTCTACATTGTCTTCAACATTTTGTTCTACTAATGTGTCAGTTTCTTCACTCTCTTGCTGAAGCCCAAAGTAACAAAACTCAATATCCTCACAGACCTGCTTCACATCTGAAACTGACCCACGCAAAAGAGCACTGTTCAACTCACTTAACTTTAGTGCTGGACTTTTTGCATCATACAACCTTCTCACTAACTTCCGCATTTGAGTATGATGTACTGCCAGCATTCTGAAATGGTGAAAAACACTTTCACAAACTTTCCTAGAAAGACAAGCCAGAGAATGACCTTGCAAACCAGTATGTTTTCTCACTTTGCAAGGGTCTAGTCCTTGCAACAGCTTAATCTTTTGTTTTACACTTTTTTTAGTATAGACTCGTAAAAAATGACATAATTTTTCAATAGATTCCTGTCGTACACTACAAACACTACTGCAATCCCAAGTGTACACAGGGTTTTTAGCACGTCTCCCTAAAACTTCATCAGCTATCACTTCTTCTGCATTTCTTTCAACCATTTTCTCTTTCTCCATTGGACAACCATCACTAACCTCATAACCTCTACCACTGGTGTCAACTGCGTACAATAATTTTTCACTTAGTGAATAACTCTCTTCATTAAAAAAAGGCTCTGAACTAGAACTGTTTTTCCATTCTCCCAAAAAAACATCACAACATTTTTTTTTATTAATAACTCTTTTCCTCCTACTTTTAGCCTTCATTACATATATTGATTTATCTAGTGATCGAATTCTGTTCAACACTAAAATAAACAGTTTCCTTTTTACTTCAAAAGCCTTTTCCACAATGCTTTCAATATGCTTCTTCTTTTTATAAAATAAAGCTCTCTTTTTATATTTCTTTACATCTTTCAGCAAATTATGCATTACTCTCTTGTAAAATATTTTTTTGTGTAATTCCTTATACTGATTTTGTCTTCTTTTACCATTCTTTATCTCCTTTGACTGAACATTTGCTTTTTTACTTTTCCTCTTATCTTGATTTTTTTTCTTACTCAAAAAATTATTTGAAGTTGCAGCATTCTCTACATTCTGTTTGCTCCTACAAACATTTTTAATAAATTGCTTCGTGATCTTACCAGAAGATTTTTTCCTTTTAGCCACATTATCTTTTTCATTCAATACTTGTGGTTGATGTTTCTTCAAATAATCCTCCTGTTTCTGTTCTTTTCTTTTTCTTTTTTTTTGTCATACTTTCTCGATTTTAACGTTGAAAAACAGTATCTGCAAAAAAGAGTCACAAATAAATGTACATTAATAACTTTCAAATTTACAATATTCCATTACTGTACAAACACATTTTATATAAAAACAGACTAAAAAACTATAGCCCTGAACCACAAGTGTGACGATGATTAAAACACTACATACATAATGCATAATACTTTGAAGCAGTTCATGCCCTAAAGCCTACCTCACAAAAAGACTACATGCCACCGCCACTGGTATCCAATTTAAGTTCTCCACCTTTAACAGCAGGCGATGCGGACTTGCTTAATGATCTACTTCAAATGCAGGCTGAGAATACACAGTCAACAAGTAATCCTGTTTTGGGACAGAGTATCATGACAGCACCCACTCCGTTCAAACCTAAATCCACTTTTTGCCCATTGATGATAAAGGACAACATTGACATGTTCCATGACAAGATTGCTCATGATCTCAGATTGCTACATATCAAGGAGGTCAATACGAATAAGAGAGACCAATATCACAACTTCATATACCACCAATTGGTCAAAAAATTGCAAATGAATGTCAATTTGGTCATCCGCCAATCAGATAAAGGTGGGAATGTGGTGCTTTGGCCGAGGGAGATGTACATGGAGGAGGCCCTCGGACAACTCAATGATAGAGAGTGCTACAAAAGAACAACTATGTCGGAGGTCAAATTGTCATGGAATTTGCTTTATACTAAATTGATGGCATGGGGAAATATGGGACTAATTACAATGGATGAATATAAATTTTTGAAAATCGAGCATCCTGTGATGCCTATAATCTATTTCATCCCCAAGATTCACAAAGACATTGTGAAACCACCTGGGCGTCCCATTATCTCTGCTTGTAAAAGTATTATGGAGAACATGAGCAAGTATGTGGACTTTTTCCTGCAAGAACATGTCAAAAAACTCTTGTCGTTCATACTCGATACTGATGACCTTTTGCAGAAATTGCAAGGAGTTCATTGGCATACTGGGTACCTCCTAATTTCCTTGGATGTATCATCCCTGTATACCAGTATTCATCACAGAGACGGACTGAGAGCAATAGAGTATTATCTAAACATAAGATCTATAAATTTTTGTGAACATAACAAAATGTTATTATCTATGATCAGATCATGCTTGGAAAACAATTTCCTTTTGTTCTCTAATCAAGTATTCCAACATGTGAGGGGTGTGGCTATGGGGGCCTGTTTTTCACCAAGTTACGCCTGCCTCCATATGGGGTACTGGGAAGAACAGGTCCTCATACCTACCTTTTCAGACATTATGTCCAATAAAGTGGTGAAATGGTTCAGGTATATAGATGACCTTTTGATTATTTGGAGCGGAACCATGAGTGATGCTTTGCAGTTCATTTCGAACCTTAACGAAAATGATTTGAACTTACAGTTTACAAGCCAGATTAGCAATAGTTCCATATGTTTTCTTGATGTGGAAATATACATTCAGCACAATGAGTTACAAACTAAAATGTATCGAAAACCAACAGAGGGAAATGCCTTATTGCATGCCTCGAGTCATCATCCAGCACACTTGATCAAAAGCATACCGTACGGGGAAATGCTCCGCATTAGAAGAATCTGTAGCACTGATCAGGACTGTTTTGAAGCTCAGACTAATTGTAGGGAAAGATTTTTGAGAAGAGGTTATATCCCGGAATTGCTTGATAAGGCAATCTGCAAAGCTAATAACTCCAGCAGTTGGTTGGTAACACCATACAAAAAAGATACAAAAGAGAAAGAGCAAATAGAGCAAAATGAAACACGATTAATTCTAACCTATAACAATCAGCATCAGAGTATTCGTAAAATTGTAAACAAGAACTGGGCCCTGACTGCTAGTGATCCTGTGTTGGGTAAATACTTGGCCCATTCCCCCAGTATTACGTACAGGAAGGCTAAATCTATGAGTAATTTTTTAGTCTCAAGCAACCCAGAGGTTAGAATTAACAGCTCATGGCTGAATAGTAGCAAGGGTTTCCTCAAATGCTCAGTATGCAAAGCTTGTAGATATGGGGTGAGTAAAACTGACTATTCGACTCCCCTTAGAAAATTGACTTGCAAAACTGAATACGCGGTTTATGTGCTGGAGTGTCCTTGTGGCCTGCGGTATGTGGGTAGTACCAAGCTTCAGGTCCACAAGAGAATACTCCAGCACATACGCGCCATTACCAACGGCGACACCACATATCCTTTGGCCAGACATTTTGAGGAAACACATGCCAAAAACCCCACAGGCCTTAAGTATTTTGTAATTGACTCAGTCCCACCACAGAGAAGGGGTGGGGATCGTGAGTCACTATTGCGTAAACTTGAGACAAGGCACATTATCCTTTTGGATTGCAAAGCCCCTAATGGACTTAATGCTAGTGAAGATTTTTACACCTATCTCCACTAGATGATTCAGAACCATCAACATATTGTGACTGCCTCTTATCTCCTTTTAACATGTTTTAATTATACTTATGTAATGAAAATCAGATCGACTTTCGCACTGGGTTTGAACCTTTTTTATCTTTCTGCCTATATTTGCACATAGAAATTTGGATCCCTTCTGGGGTCGTACATTAGAAGGCCCACATGGGCTTAAATGTCTTCCCCTCAAATCAACATGGAAAGGTCAGATGGCATCCCGTGAACTGCACATATCTAGGATATGGCTAAGAGATGTCCTTATAAAATGATTGTATTCACACACATTCTTTTATTTAGAACTCTCCATTAAGGTGTGAGTAAGACCAATATTAATTTTTACCACAATACCAGCCACCTTTCATACAACGGGTGTACATCAGTACTGTATTATAACGCAGCTATTTATGTATTTAAGAACTTATATATTTATTTATAAATATATTTATGTATTTATATATTTAAATAATTTAAATATTGATGTGATTTTAGATATTTATTCTAATTAATCTCTGTACTGTTTGTCTAGTGTGATTATGCAACAAAAGACACTTATGGGTGACTGTTTCCAATCATTGTATTTTACATATATTCGTAGTATTTAGGTTCTGATCCTCCACTGGCATTAGATCAAGATGTTTTCCATGTCTATTGAATCTTAGGCAGTACGTCATGCACTTTACACTTTAAATAACATTGTACTTCCTCTCTCGTGTCATGTGATCAAGGCCCCACGTGACTGAAATGCGTCATGGTGGTGATGGGCATCTAATAAATCACTTTGCACCATTCAACGGGTTCGCTTTGTCTTTTGGTCAGAGCGAGATTGTGTCTGCTGGACAACTTTACCATATATATATATATATATATATATATATATATATATATATATAACCAAGTCCTCTGTACAAAGGCAAAGGATGACGACGCCGTGTCCAGGTTCAAAAAGATATTTATTTCTTATACAGCCGGTTGACCGCCAGTAGGTTATATATATATATATCTATATATATATATATATATATATATATATATATAACCTACTGGCGGTCACCAGTAGGTAGTTATAGTTAGGACCAAGTTTCCATACTTTTTATTTTGCTTATAACTTTGGCGTCGTTTGATGAATCTTCATGACATTTTCCAAACTAATTTTTTGTTCATATAAGCTCCTATGTGGTAAGATTGGGGGTGATTCGTCAAGGGGGGGGCTGAGAAAAAAGGGGGGTCCCAAAACATGTTTTCTCCATGTTAACTTTCATAGGAAACTTTAGACAAGGCTACAGGTCGAACAGGTGAATGGAATTGCCCCAAATTTGGCAGGGAGAAGGGTCTTGGTCTAGAAAGCACGCTTTTGTTTATTTGGTGTAAATCTTTTCAGTAGTTTTAGAGAAATATAAACATTTTAAGATATCGATATTTGGGAATTCTGCCGTCTGATTGGCTGAGGTGTTATGAGCTCGAGCTTGCTGCTTATTGGTTGTGAGCACTGCAAGCGGTTGCAACTAGGAAGTGTTGGCCACCATTTTATGATTCCATTGAAGCGAGTAAGGGGGAAAAAGGGTGAAAAGAGTAGGAAACAGGAGGATAGGAGCACTGTAACCTCAGTGGGGGAGTGTGAAGCGAAGTGGTCACACTTACCGGTCTAAAAGTGCTGTGTTGCTCAGAGTGACATGGTGCTGAGATGAGATGGTGCTACCGTCGGGTATGAAACCTAGAGCCTAAACCGGGAGGTCGTTGCTGTAAGGTGATGTGCTCTGGTGTTTGTAAGATACCTGTGGAAGTAGTGTTAGTAGGCGTTTATACCATACAGGGAGTGGGAAGCGAACTACTGAGCTCTACCGTGCTTTTATACTATACCAGAAGTGGGAAGCAAAGTACTACGCCTACTGGTGTGAAGACTCGGGGATCAAACCGAGCTGATTGTTGTAAAGTAATAGGCTGTGGGTGCTGTAGCATACTGGCTGCTGTAGTATAACTGTAAGTAGTGTTAGTATGCGTTTATACTATACAGGGAGTGGGAAGCAAACTACTCACCCCTACTGGTCTGAAGACTCGGGATTAAACAGTGAGCTCATTGCTGTAAAGTGATGTGCTCTGTGTACTATTTCAATGTAACAATTCAAGAAGGGGGGAGAAAGTCATAGTACAATGTTAGTATGTAATGATGCTATAATGTAAGTATGTAATGTTAGAATGTAGGGCTGTCATGAGGGGAATCTTGGGGAGTTTGTCCATGGTGCTGGAGAAGACGGATGCCTTGGTGTCTGGTCCTGTTGGTGGCTGTTTAAGCTGTCTTCGTTTCCTGCAATAAATCTACTTATCGGATCCACTGCTGTCTTCCTGTTCACTACATAAATTTGGCAGCGAGCGGGAGAAGGTGAAAAGAAGGCAGCACTCACCAAGATTTTGCGCTTGCTTGCGTTGTGCTGAAGACCCGTTTTCTTGGTGAATCTGTTTCTACTCATCCCAGGGTCATGTGCTGAAGACCCGTTTTCTTGGTGAATCTGTTTCTACTCATCCCAAGGTCGTCGGCTGATCGAACTATGTGATCCTACCTGTGGTAGGATTTATATTTTTTGGATTTTGGGCTTCCTCTGCCTCTTCACTACACTCTGGTTGCTGTACCACACGTGTGCAAGTAGTGTTAGTATGCGTTTATACTAATTCTGTAGTTGTGCATTAAACAAAGCATCATGGTCCCATGGAGCGCCACCTCCCAGGCGCAGTTCATACAATGTCCTGGGGTGTGCAACCGCAGGACATTTATGTTTGCTATTACAGGGCGGGATCATTGCTTGCATCCTTTGATAGTAAATTCTTGTTTGCCTCATTGAAGTGAGAGGAGGAAAACCTCATATTGTTTCAATAACGCGGAACCGGATGGTAAAAATGGAGAAAAAAAAATGAAGCGGGGTCTCACCCGTTCATTTAAATGAGCACACTGGTGGGTAATGTTCCGGGGCCAATCCTACTATTACAATGCGGTGTCTCTGCAGCACTGGGGATCTTAATCTCACATGTAAATTAGGCGCGGGAGGGCACAGAGAGGTTTCTCAGACTAGGGGAGAGAATGTAGCCATAAGGCTAGAGCGGTCAACCTCGAAGCTGGGGAACCGGGTTCGATCTCGGCAACGACGCTCAACATCCTGTGATTCTGGGCAAATCACTTAATCTCCCCGTGCCTAACATAAAAAGTAAAAAAATTGAATGTGTCCTTCTGTAACGAAACTGGTGCTATGTAAAGCGCTCTGATACCCGATGTCTAGGGTCTAGTTTGCGCTATATAAAACTCTAATAGAAAAAATAAATAGGGGATCGACACATCCCCGGTTATTGTTTACGAATTGTTCGGGGGGCTTCGAGGCCAACTCAAGACCGGGGATCGGCAACCTCTGGGGCTTTATTTAAATATGGAGGGTGGGCTCGCCAGTCCTTGAAGCCTCGATGGTCCTAGGCAGTGCCTTATTGGTTCTAAAATCACACGGGCAGTACTCATGGTGGTATAAAGTGATGCACTCATAGAACTCTTGCCGTTGTACAATTACCCAGGCTTCATTTGTGTAATAGTGTGTTGGTTTATTCTTGGTAGGTGCACTGGAAAATTAAACAAAATTTCCCTTACAACCTACTATCAACCGCCGATTTTCACAATAAACTACAGACAAGTGTTGTCAGAAAAAGAAGACCCATACACTCAGTTATCTATTGGTAAAAAAAAAATACTTTTATTAACACAACACAAATAAATGGAAATGTAACTTTATTAGAACAACAGTAAAACATGAAAGAAGTGGGTGGGACTCCTCCGGAAGCAGCGTATAAAACCTGCAAGACAAAAAAAAACATAAGTATGTGTGCCATGTCTAAGAGAAAAAGAAAGGTAGTGAGAATGAACGGAGGAAAGTGAGAATGGGTCAGAGAGCGAGTGGGTGGAAGGGAGAAGGGGAGGGAGAGTAAAAAGAACAGAGGGAGGAGGAGACAGAGCCTACTGCACCCAGCCCTCACTGTTCACCTCCCGTCACCCGTGTGTCTGGGACGCTGGGGTCCGCGAGAAAGAGTGCGGTCCAGCAAGTCCTTAAAATGAAACAGAGATATGAATGAGGCCAGAGATTACAATATTATCTATGGCAACATCGCTTGTCTGCACCTGTGCACCCAGGCTGCTGCACCCCAGCCCCTTCCCCCACACTGTGCTCAATTGCAGCTCCTGCGCGCCGAGGTTTAACTGCTCACCTGCCACAACCGGTGTGTCCAAGGACGTGCGGTGCGAGCTCCAACTCCGTGGTGCCGCTATCAGGGTGCCCCGATCAGGTCTCCGGTCGGGGACGGTGTCTTGATACCACGGTGAAAGGAGTCAGAATGCCCAGGGCATCATCACGGGGTGAGCACCCGCTCCGCCCATTTTGGCTCCACTTACCCAGTGTCTAAAAAAGGGAGAAAAAATATAATGTTGGATACGTCTTGAGGTAAATGAAGGTTTCTTTCAACGTTAATAGAGAACACCAGTTGAGTGCATCCTTCCTTCTTGAAGTACGATCTTCGAACTGTTAGTGGTAATCGTGGTTCGAAGAGGAGTTGGAGTGCACGAGAATACACAAGGTTAAATAATAATATGTTATGCCAACATTCACATACCATGGAACAGAGTGCATGCTAGAAGTATAATGTGTGTGTGTAATGCAGTGGCTCAAGCCTGTGTGCATTTACACTTAGTAATCAGCTCACTACAGTGCCCCAAAAGCCAATGCCACGTGTCTGTAGGGCAGCGCTGCCCACTGGCTCAGGCCTACAGTACAGTACAGCAGGTCCTTAAAATGAGACAGAGATGTAACTGAACGAGGTCAGAGATCACATCAGTACGCAGGGTAACATCGGTTGTTCTCACCTTTGCACACAGGCTGATGCACCTCACCCCTCCCGCAGCAATGCACTCAACACGTGTCTGTAGGGCAGCACTGCCCGCTGGCTCAGGCCTTCAGTACGGTCCAGCAGGTCCTTAAAATGAGACAGACATGTGACTGCATGAGGTCAGAGAACACATTATTAAGCTGGGCAATATCGCTTGTTTGTACCTGAGCACCCAGGCTGATGCACCCCATCCCTCCAGAAGCATCGAGCTCAATTGCAGCCCCTTTGCACCCAGGCCCCACTGCTCACCTGCTGTCATTGTTGTGTGTCCAAACACGACGGGCAGCAGTGTTCACAATTCAGGTGCAGTGTTGATTGTGACGATGGTGCACGCCTCACGGATCCCTTTTTTTATTGTTCATTGTGATATGCAAGGTGGATGCGGTCATATCACCTGAGGCAGTGTAGACGAACTGGGACATATGGCGTCGTTTGAGATGTCGTGAGTGATGTCATCTGTGATGTCACTGACCATGTCATGAGTGATGTAATATGTGACATCATTAGCAGTGCATTGTGGGTGCGCGAGTTATAGTTAGCTCAACTAACTATAACAGGCGAATTTCTCTGGTTTTAAATTAGTCAAATGCCCAACTAACTATAACGTCCCTGAAAGCTATGGTTTTTTTGTGAATTTCAAAGGTTTTTTAAATGCTAATTCCTAACTATAACGTCTGTACAGCCTATCTTTTTTTCAGTGAATATATATATATATATATATATATATTTTCAAATCCACAAGAACCCACAAGGCAGGGTGCACTCACAGGTTGGCGTCTTTGAGATTCAGGAAGAGACCAGCACAGCAGGCGCCAGCAGTTACCTGACGCGTTTCGAGTTAACACTCTTCCTCATAGGTATTCACTGCTAACAAATGACTGCCATATATATATATATATATATATATATATATATATATTCACTGAAAAAAACATAGGTTTCAGGCATGTTATAGTTAGAAATTAGCATTTAAAAAACCTTAGAAATTCACTGAAAAATGGGCCTGGGCTAAATTTCCGTTCCGCTCGCGGAAATTGCGATAATTTGACATTTTCGCATTCCACGGAGAGCGCGAAAATGTAAAAATTTCCACATTCCGCAGCTTAGCGATAATTTGGTTCTTTCAGGGACGTTATAGTTAGTTGGACAGTTCACTCGTACAAAACCACAGAAATATAGAAATTCCCCGGTTAGAGTTCAGCTAACTATAGCTCGCGCCCCCGCAATGCACTGCTGATGATGTCACATATTACATCATTCATGACATGATCAGTGACATCACTGATGACATCACTGATGACATCTCAAATTACATCACTGATGACATCATCTAGTGACTGTGTGTCTATAAAGTTTAAATATGTTTTATATGTATGCCAAGGTGTATTGAAGAATGAGTGGGTGTATAAGTGTCTGGATGGAGGATTTAGTAGGTACGTCACTGACTGTTTATGTGAGTTATTACATGTGTCTTATTGAATGTATGGGTTAGTGACTAAACTGTGTGAATGTCTGTATCAGTCTGTCTGCTGTTGTCTAAGCTGCTCCATGGGTTGGTTAGTAGCTACATGAGTGTCTATATGGGTTATTGATTGGTTGCCAGAGTATTTGTATGGGTGCCTGAGTGTGTGTGTGGGTGATTGGGAGGTGTATGACTCTGTGCATACATGTTTGAGTGGTTGATTCATTGGCTGTATGGGTTCAATAGTGCATGTGGAAACAGCTGTATGGGTGGGTCAGTGTGTGTATGGGTGTGTTACTGAGTGAATGGATATCTCAGTGGTAAATGTCCAAGTAACTACATATGTAAAAGGCAGTGTATGTGAGATTTGGAGTATATAAATTACTATATGTGAGAGTCTGTGATTGTGAGAGTGGCTGTATAAATGAGTGTTTACTTGTATCAGTGATTGTATAAGAGAGTAATTATGTGTTTGTTTCTGTTTGAATAAGTGATCTGTTGTGTGTATAAAAAGTAAAAAAATTGAATGTGTCCTTCTGTAACGAAACTGGTGCTATGTAAAGCGCTCTGATACCCGATGTCTAGGGTCTAGTTTGCGCTATATAAAACTCTAATAGAAAAAATAAATAGGGGATCGACACATGCCCGGTTATTGTTTACGAATTGTTCGGGGGGCTTCGAGGCCAACTCAAGACCGGGGATCGGCAACCTCTGGGGCTTTATTTAAATATGGAGGGTGGGCTCGCCAGTCCTTGAAGCCTCGATGGTCCTAGGCAGTGCCTTATTGGTTCTAAAATCACACGGGCAGTACTCATGGTGGTATAAAGTGATGCACTCATAGAACTCTTGCCGTTGTACAATTACCCAGGCTTCATTTGTGTAATAGTGTGTTGGTTTATTCTTGGTAGGTGCACTGGAAAATTAAACAAAATTTCCCTTACAACCTACTATCAACCGCCGATTTTCACAATAAACTACAGACAAGTGTTGTCAGAAAAAGAAGACCCATACACTCAGTTATCTATTGGTAAAAAAAAAAATACTTTTATTAACACAACACAAATAAATGGAAATGTAACTTTATTAGAACAACAGTAAAACATGAAAGAAGTGGGTGGGACTCCTCCGGAAGCAGCGTATAAAACCTGCAAGACAAAAAAAAACATAAGTATGTGTGCCATGTCTAAGAGAAAAAGAAAGGTAGTGAGAATGAACGGAGGAAAGTGAGAATGGGTCAGAGAGCGAGTGGGTGGAAGGGAGAAGGGGAGGGAGAGTAAAAAGAACAGAGGGAGGAGGAGACAGAGCCTACTGCACCCAGCCCTCACTGTTCACCTCCCGTCACCCGTGTGTCTGGGACGCTGGGGTCCGCGAGAAAGAGTGCGGTCCAGCAAGTCCTTAAAATGAAACAGAGATATGAATGAGGCCAGAGATTACAATATTATCTATGGCAACATCGCTTGTCTGCACCTGTGCACCCAGGCTGCTGCACCCCAGCCCCTTCCCCCACACTGTGCTCAATTGCAGCTCCTGCGCGCCGAGGTTTAACTGCTCACCTGCCACAACCGGTGTGTCCAAGGACGTGCGGTGCGAGCTCCAACTCCGTGGTGCCGCTATCAGGGTGCCCCGATCAGGTCTCCGGTCGGGGACGGTGTCTTGATACCACGGTGAAAGGAGTCAGAATGCCCAGGGCATCATCACGGGGTGAGCACCCGCTCCGCCCATTTTGGCTCCACTTACCCAGTGTCTAAAAAAGGGAGAAAAAATATAATGTTGGATACGTCTTGAGGTAAATGAAGGTTTCTTTCAACGTTAATAGAGAACACCAGTTGAGTGCATCCTTCCTTCTTGAAGTACGATCTTCGAACTGTTAGTGGTAATCGTGGTTCGAAGAGGAGTTGGAGTGCACGAGAATACACAAGGTTAAATAATAATATGTTATGCCAACATTCACATACCATGGAACAGAGTGCATGCTAGAAGTATAATGTGTGTGTGTAATGCAGTGGCTCAAGCCTGTGTGCATTTACACTTAGTAATCAGCTCACTACAGTGCCCCAAAAGCCAATGCCACGTGTCTGTAGGGCAGCGCTGCCCACTGGCTCAGGCCTACAGTACAGTACAGCAGGTCCTTAAAATGAGACAGAGATGTAACTGAACGAGGTCAGAGATCACATCAGTACGCAGGGTAACATCGGTTGTTCTCACCTTTGCACACAGGCTGATGCACCTCACCCCTCCCGCAGCAATGCACTCAACACGTGTCTGTAGGGCAGCACTGCCCGCTGGCTCAGGCCTTCAGTACGGTCCAGCAGGTCCTTAAAATGAGACAGACATGTGACTGCATGAGGTCAGAGAACACATTATTAAGCTGGGCAATATCGCTTGTTTGTACCTGAGCACCCAGGCTGATGCACCCCATCCCTCCAGAAGCATCGAGCTCAATTGCAGCCCCTTTGCACCCAGGCCCCACTGCTCACCTGCTGTCATTGTTGTGTGTCCAAACACGACGGGCAGCAGTGTTCACAATTCAGGTGCAGTGTTGATTGTGACGATGGTGCACGCCTCACGGATCCCTTTTTTTATTGTTCATTGTGATATGCAAGGTGGATGCGGTCATATCACCTGAGGCAGTGTAGACGAACTGGGACATATGGCGTCGTTTGAGATGTCGTGAGTGATGTCATCTGTGATGTCACTGACCATGTCATGAGTGATGTAATATGTGACATCATCAGCAGTGCATTGTGGGTGCGCGAGTTATAGTTAGCTCAACTAACTATAACAGGCGAATTTCTCTGGTTTTAAATTAGTCAAATGCCCAACTAACTATAACGTCCCTGAAAGCTATGGTTTTTTTGTGAATTTCAAAGGTTTTTTAAATGCTAATTCCTAACTATAACGTCTGTACAGCCTATCTTTTTTTCAGTGAATATATATATATATATATATATTTTCAAATCCACAAGAACCCACAAGGCAGGGTGCACTCACAGGTTGGCGTCTTTGAGATTCAGGAAGAGACCAGCACAGCAGGCGCCAGCAGTTACCTGACGCGTTTCGAGTTAACACTCTTCCTCATAGGTATTCACTGCTAACAAATGACTGCCATATATATATATATATATATATATATATATATTCACTGAAAAAAACATAGGTTTCAGGCATGTTATAGTTAGAAATTAGCATTTAAAAAACCTTAGAAATTCACTGAAAAATGGGCCTGGGCTAAATTTCCGTTCCGCTCGCGGAAATTGCGATAATTTGACATTTTCGCATTCCACGGAGAGCGCGAAAATGTAAAAATTTCCACATTCCGCAGCTTAGCGATAATTTGGTTCTTTCAGGGACGTTATAGTTAGTTGGACAGTTCACTCGTACAAAACCACAGAAATATAGAAATTCCCCGGTTAGAGTTCAGCTAACTATAGCTCGCGCCCCCGCAATGCACTGCTGATGATGTCACATATTACATCATTCATGACATGATCAGTGACATCACTGATGACATCACTGATGACATCTCAAATTACATCACTGATGACATCATCTAGTGACTGTGTGTCTATAAAGTTTAAATATGTTTTATATGTATGCCAAGGTGTATTGAAGAATGAGTGGGTGTATAAGTGTCTGGATGGAGGATTTAGTAGGTACGTCACTGACTGTTTATGTGAGTTATTACATGTGTCTTATTGAATGTATGGGTTAGTGACTAAACTGTGTGAATGTCTGTATCAGTCTGTCTGCTGTTGTCTAAGCTGCTCCATGGGTTGGTTAGTAGCTACATGAGTGTCTATATGGGTTATTGATTGGTTGCCAGAGTATTTGTATGGGTGCCTGAGTGTGTGTGTGGGTGATTGGGAGGTGTATGACTCTGTGCATACATGTTTGAGTGGTTGATTCATTGGCTGTATGGGTTCAATAGTGCATGTGGAAACAGCTGTATGGGTGGGTCAGTGTGTGTATGGGTGTGTTACTGAGTGAATGGATATCTCAGTGGTAAATGTCCAAGTAACTACATATGTAAAAGGCAGTGTATGTGAGATTTGGAGTATATAAATTACTATATGTGAGAGTCTGTGATTGTGAGAGTGGCTGTATAAATGAGTGTTTACTTGTATCAGTGATTGTATAAGAGAGTAATTATGTGTTTGTTTCTGTTTGAATAAGTGATATGTTGTGTGTATAACTATATCGGTCAGTAAATGGAAGTGTGATTGATTCTTTGCATGATTGACTAGGTGTGTGAGTCACTCCATGAATGATTGGCGCTGTGTGAGTGTCTGTATAGGTGTATGAGTGCATATGATAGTGTTGTATTCATGAGTGACTGCATGTATGAGGGACTGTATGGGTGAATGAGTGGATGTGTGTCTAGACCTAGGAATCAGTGAGTGCGTATGTAGTAACTGGTATTGTTGTGTTGATGGTTTTGAAAATGATACTCTATATTTTAGAGTGGATGTATCAAAGGTTATATTAGAGTGTGAGGAGGTGCATCAGATTTTCACGTGGATGATGACATCAGTGATGTCATCAGTGATGTCACTGACCATGTCATGAATGATGTAATATGTGACATCATCAGCAGTGCATTGCAGGGGCACGAGTTATAGATAGCTGAACTAACTATAACAGGGGAATTTCTATGGTTTTGTACGAGTGAAATGTCCAACTAACTATAACATGTCTGAAACTTATTGTTTTTTCAGTGAATTTCAAAGGTTTTTTAAATGCTAATTTCTAACTATAACGTGCCTGAAACTTACGTTCAGTGAATTTCAATGTTTCAATGTTTTTTTAATGCTAACTTCTAATTATAATGTTCATTTAACCTATAGTTTTTTCCGACACCCAAGAATGACACCCACTGCCACAACCCTCATGTCCTCCCCCCATACCACCCCTCTCCCTACTACCACCAAGGCAGTGCAGAACAGGACAGCAAACCCTCCAAAAATGGCATGGTCCCTCAGCCATATAATAGCTCAATGTTGGAAAATGTGGCAATCGTTGTTTCAGTAAATTTGAATGTTTTTTTAAATACTAATTTCTAACTTTAATGTTCCTGAGACCTATGTTTTTTGTGAATTTCAAAGGTTATTAAATACTAATTTCTAATTATAATGTTCATAAAACCTATGTTTTTCTCAGTAATTGTTTTAAAAAAAATGATACTTTGTAAGTTTATTATCCTAAAAATAGTTGTTGTAATTTTTTGTATTTGTTATTTAAACTATTTAATGTCTTCTTGTTTTTTAAATATTAAACAACTACATACAGAATGAAATGGAGCCCAGCCCAGAGCTACATCTAAAGACCAACACATGTCATAGACCTACTGATCAAGCAGCTCTGACACCCAAGAACACTACAACACCCACCGCCAACCCCAGGACCCCCCCTCTACCACTGAGGCTGCACAGGGCAAGACAGCGAACTTTCCGAAAACGGCATGGCCCTTCAGCCACACAATAGCTGAATATTGGGACAGGTGTGAACAAACTATATGTGAAGGAAGCAATTCACCCACGAATAACAATGCACACAATGCAAAGTGTAGCGGTGATGTGCTGGACACATCTCAGTATGCAGAACACACACCTCTCCATGTGCACAAATACTGCTGGTGCTTGTAGTGTTGTGGACAGTGGACCCAACCATGTTACATCAAACACTAGGGAAGATCTCAGTCATGTAGCTGTGTCATCCCCCCCTGTAAGCATAAGCGTAACCGGAGGGGGCTGGTCTGACGTACAGCACTTCAGCATAGGAGTGTGAATAAATAGGCCGGGGCTCTGGGCGTGGTTCACTTGTGAACTGTGAAGACCAATGAGTGTGCCAGAGTGGCGGGCCTCGCCCTGCCATGAGGCTGCTGCCATGACCGTGGGTCTACTCGACACAGGCCCCCTACAAACCCAGCGGCACAGCACCACAGACTTATGTCTGTACAGACTACTGCCTTCGAACTACACTGCAGACAGCAGGCATCACAATTTAGATAGAGTAAGATACATTGCTCCCAGTGCGGCCCTCTTGGACCACGCATCATCGCAGGGTACATACACACTGAGTGCCAAAGGTACTACTAACTCAGTGCACCACAAGTCATCGCCATGTGGCCTTATTGAGGCAGAATTAAATGCAACCCGCAACACATGGTGCCACTAACCTGTTCAACACAAGCCGGTGACACGTGGTGTCACTAACCCTGTTCAACACAAGGTGATCCCACATGTGGAACCGTGTCCTGAGTCCTGAATGGCAGTGACCCCAACTTTGTGGCAGCGACCACAGCACCACACTCCCTTCGATTAGTGAGGCGTATTTGCATATGGATGGCCGGCAAAACCTGGTGCCACTGAACCTGTACTATGCAGGCCGGTGGAGCCACCAACCTATGCACGTGGCTGTGGGCCCTTGCTCACTGCTACCTCTGGACTACACTGCGGTCAGTAGGGCTCACAAATCAGATAGAGTCGTGATTGCAGATGACGCAGTCCAGTAGACAAGACACATTGCTCCAGTGCCGCCCGTCCGCACCAAGATTCATCACAGGCTCATACACTCTCAATGCCTCTGGTGACACTAACTGTGCACCTCAACTCAACGCCAAGTGGCTATGGGCCCTTGCTGACCACCACCTCTGGCCTACACTGCGGTCATCAGGGCTCACAATTAAAATTAAGTCTTTAAAATTAAGTCTGCGATGCCTGAGGGGCCGGTGCCCAGTTCCAACTGTGGACTGCTTTTTGGAGCAGTCTGGGGGGCAGATTTGGGCGATGTCGTTGTTCTTCGGATACAGCCAGTGGCCCAGTGGGTGTCTAAATGGCCTTTCTGGAGGCAGATGAGTGTCATTACCTCACGTTTAGCAACAGGCAGAGGTGTCACTTTCTTTCTCTCGCAGGGCTGGCCCATTAATGTATACATACCTATCAGAGGAGGGGGCCTGAGCAGAAGTGGCCTCACTTGTTTTTAAGTCACCAGTGTAAACGAATGTGTGCATTTCTTTGTATCTCCCCCACCTCCCCATTTTCTTAAATAACATTTCTTGCTCGCTCTGTAAAATAATACATTCTCGCGCGTGCGCGATCGCCTTACCTGAATCTCTGCGTTCGCCGACAAGTTTTCTTGATCCGGTCGCGTTCTCCATGAGATTTTATGTTGTTTTTAGCAATTTGCGCTGTCTCGCGACAGTTCGCGCCCGCAGTGACGTCATGCGTCGCGCGATCACGTCTTTCTTCTCGCGATCATGCACCGCGAGACAACTCAAAACAAGATGGCCGTGCCCGCAAGCAACCACATGGGTAAGTTGGCGATCCGCAACCATGCAGAAAATCTCGCGAACATGCGGGAAAAAAACTTCCACATCTTCGCGATATTTCCGCTTGTTTGCGATAATTTTAAACATTTTTGCGATAATTTGCGAAAGTTAATTTCGCAAATTCCGCCCACCCCTAATCCTAAACCAAGCCCGCCATTACTAATTCTGTACCATTTTTTAGATGTGGAAGCTTGAGAATACCACTAGGCAAAGGAGATAGAGAGAGAGAGAAAGAGTAGGAGAGAGAGGGAGAGGAAGAGAGAAAGAGTGAGAGAGAGGAAGATAGAGAAAGAGAGAAAGAGTGAGAGAGAGAAAGAGTAAGATACAAGGAAGAGAAACTGTGTGAGAGAGGAACACAGAGAGTGAAAGAGAAGAAGAGAGAAAGAGTGAGCTACAAGGAAGAGAGAAACAGTGTGAAAGAGAGGAAGATATAGAAAGAGAGAGAAAGAGAGGAAGAATGAAATACGAGGAAGAGAGAAAGAGAGAATCAGTGTGAGAGAGAGGAAGAGAGAGAGAAAGAGTGAGAGAGGAAAAGGGAAAGAGTGAGAGAGAGGAAGCCAGCCACAGAAAGAAAGAGTGAGATAGAGAGGAGGACAACAAGAGAATCAGTGTGAGAGACAGGAAGAGAGAGGGATAAAGAGAGAAACAGTGTGAGAGAGAAGAAAAGAGAGAGATGAAGAGTGAGAGAGAGGAGGAGAGAAAGAAAGAAGGTGACAGAGAAAAAGAGAAAGTGTGAGAGACAGAAAGGAACAGATGGAGAGGGAGTGTTGAGACTGGAAAAATCTTTGCAGCTCACCTTTGTGCAACCGGTGTGTCTCCAACCATGTGCCGGTAGATAGTGCAGACCTCAAGTTTAGTGATCTGAAAGATAAAGAGAGAAAGAGTGAGAGAGAGAAAGAGTAAGATACAAGGAAGAGAGAAAGAGAAACAGTGTGAGAGAGAGGAAGACAGAGAGAAAAAGAGTGAGAGAGAGAGAAAGAGAGAGCTACAAGGAAGAGAGAAAGAGCGTGATAGAGAAGAAGACAGGGAAAGAGAGAGAAAGAGTGAGATATGAGGAAGAGAGAAAAAGAGAATCAGTGTGAGAGAGGAAGAGAAAGAAAGAGCGAGAGAGAGGAAAAGAGTGAGAGAGAGGAAGAGAGAGAGGAAGAGTGAGAGAGAGGTAGATGAAGAGAGAGAGAGGAAGAGTGAGATAGGAAGTGAAAGAGTGAGCGAAAGGAAGAGAGAGAGAAAGAGTGAGAGAGAGGAAGAGAGAGAGAGAGAGAGAGAGAGAGGAAGAGAGAAAGAGAGAGAGAGAGAAAGTCAGCCAAAGAGTGAGACAGAGAGGAAGACGAGAGAAACAGTGTGAGAGACAGGAAAAGAGAGATAAAGAGAGAAACAGTGTGAGAGAGAGGAAGAGAGAGAGATAAAGAATGAGAGAGAGAAGGAGAGAAAGAAAGAATGAGACAGAGAAAAAGAGAAAGTGTGAGAGAGAGAAAGGAACAGATAGAGAGGGAGTGTTGAGACTGGAAAAATCTTTGCAGCTCACCTGTGTGCCACCGGTGTTTCTCCAACCACGTGCCAGGACATAGTACAGACCTAAAGTTTAGTAATCTGAAAGATAAAGAGAGAAAGAATGAGAGAGAGAAAGAGTAAGATACAAGGAAGAGAGAAAGAGAAAC